>NC_133414.1:47555000-48180000 GCF_049350105.2 Macaca mulatta
GAGAAAGAAGCTTTCTGAGAAACTTCTTTGTGTTCTGTGAAATCATCTCACAGAGTTACAGCTTTCCCCTGAATAAGCCTTTCGCTAAGAGATTTCTTGTGGAATTGGCAAAGTGATATTTGGAAGCCCATAGAGGGCTATGGTGACAAAGGAAATATCCTCACAGGAAATCTGGAAAGAAGCTTTCTGAGAAACTGCTTAGTGTTCTGTTAATTCATCTCACAGAGTTACCTGTGTATTTCGTGGACCTCTTTGCTAGCCTTATTTCTGTGGAATCTGAGAACAGATATTTCGGATCCCTTTGAAGATTATAGGTCCAAAGGAAATATCCTCTGATAACAAAGAGAAAGAAGCTTTCTGAGAAACTTCTTTGTGTTCTGTGAAATCATCTCACAGAGTTACAGCTTCCCCCTCAAGTATCCTTTCGCTAAGACAGTTCTAGTGGAATAGGCAAAGTGATATTTGGAAGCCCACAGTGGGCTATGGTGAAAAAGGAAATATCCTCCGATGAAATCTGGAAAGAAGCTTTCTGAGAAACTGCTTAGTGTTCTGTTAATTCATCTCACAGAGTTACATGTGTATTTCGTGGATCTCTTTGCTAGCCTTATTTCTTTGGAATCTGAGAACAGATATTTCGGATCCCTTTGAAGACTATGGGGCCAAAGGAAATATCCTCCGATAACAAAGAGAAGGAAGCTTTCTGAGAAACTTCTTCGTCTTCTGTGAAATCATCTCACAGAGTTACAGCTTCCCTCCAGAAGCCTTTCGCTAAGACAGTTCTTGTGGAATTGGCAAAGTGATATTTGGAAGCCCATAGAGGGCTACGGTGAAAAAGGAAATATCCTCCGATGAAATCTGGAAAGAAGCTTTCTGAGAAACTGCTTAGTTTTCTGTTAATTCATCTCACAGAGTTACATGTGTATTTCCTGGATCTCTTTGCTAGCCTTATTTCTGTGGAATCTGAGAACAGATATTTCGGATCCCTTTGAAGACTATAGGGCGAAAGGAAATATCCTCCCATGACAAAGAGAAAGAAGCTTTCTGACAAACTTCTTTGTGTTCTGTGAAATCATCTCAAGGAGTTACAGCTTCCCCTCCAGAAGCCTTTCGCTAAGACAGTTCTTGTGGAATTGGCAAAGTGATATTTGGAAGCCCGTAGAGGGCTATGGTGAAAAAGGAAATATCCTCCGATGAAATCTGGAAAGAAGCTTTCTGAGAAACTGCTTAGTGTTCTGTTAATTCATCTCACAGAATTACATGTGTATTTCATGTATCTCTTTCCTCGACTTATTTCTGTGGAATCTGAGAAGAGGTATTTCGGAACCCTTTGAAGACTATAGGGCCAAAGGAAATATCATGCCAAAACAAAGAGAAAGAAGCTTTCTGAGAAACTTCTTTGTGTTCTGTGAAATCATCTCACAGAGTTACAGCTTTCCCCTCAAGAAGCCTTTCGCTAAGACAGTTCTTGTGGAATTGGCAAAGTGATATTTGGAAGCCCATAGAGGGCTATGGTGAAAACGGAAATATCCTCAGATGAAATCTGGAAAGAAGCTTTCTGAGAAACTGCTTAGTGTTCTGTTAATTCATCTCACAGAGTTACATGTGTATTTCGTGTATCTCTTTGCTAGCCTTATTTCTATGGAATCTGAGAACAGATATTTCGGATCCCTTTGAAGACTATAGGGCCAAAGGAAATATCCTCCGATAACAAAGAGAAAGAAGCTTTCTGAGAAACTTCTTTGTGTTCTGTGAAATCATCTCACAGAGTTACAGCTTTCCCCTGAATAAGCCTTTCGCTAAGAGAGTTATTGTGGAATTGGCAAAGTGATATTTGGAAGCCCATAGAGGGCTATGGTGACAAAGGAAATATCCTCACAGGAAATCTGGAAAGAAGCTTTTTGAGAAACTGCTTAGTGTTCTGTTAATTCATCTCACAGAGTTACATGTGTATTTCGTGGATCTCTTTGCTAGCCTTATTTCTGTGGAATCTGAGAACAGATATTTCGGATCCCTTTGAAGACTATAGGGCCAAAGGAAATATCCTCCGATAACAAAGAGAAAGAAGCTTTCTGAGATACTTCTTCGTCTTCTGTGAAATCATCTCACAGAGTTACAGCTTCCCTTCAGAAGCCTTTCGCTAAGACAGTTCTTGTGGAATTGGCAAAGTGATATTTGGAAGCCCATAGAGGGCTATGGTGAAAAAGGAAATATCCTCCGATGAAATCTGGAAAGAAGCTTTCTGAGAAACTGCTTAGTGTTCTGTTAATTCATCTCACAGAGTTACATGTGTATTTCCTGGATCTCTTTGCTAGCCTTATTTCTGTGGAATCTGAGAACAGATATTTCGGATCCCTTTGAAGACTATAGGGCCAAAGGAAATATCCTCCCATAACAAAGAGAAAGAAGCTTTCTGACAAACTTCTTTGTGTTCTGTGAAATCATCTCAAGGAGTTACAGCTTCCCCTCCAGAAGCCTTTCGCTAAGACAGTTCTTGTGGAATTGGCAAAGTGATATTTGGAAGCCCGTAGAGGGCTATGGTGAAAAAGGAAATATCCTCCGATGAAATCTGGAAAGAAGCTTTCTGAGAAACTGCTTAGTGTTCTGTTAATTCATCTCACAGAGTTACATGTGTATTTCATGTATCTCTTTCCTAGACTTATTTCTGTGGTATCTGAGAAGAGGTATTTCGGAACCCTTTGAAGACTATAGGGCCAAAGGAAATATCATGCCAAAACAAAGAGAAAGAAGCTTTCTGAGAAACTTCTTTGTGTTCTGTGAAATCATCTCACAGAGTTACAGCTTTCCCCTGAATAAGCCTTTCGCTAAGAGAGTTCTTGTGGAATTGGCAAAGTGATATTTGGAAGCCCATAGAGGGCTATGGTGACAAAGGAAATATCCTCACAGGAAATCTGGAAAGAAGCTTTCTGAGAAACTGCTTAGTGTTCTGTTAATTCATCTCACAGAGTTACCTGTGTATTTCGTGGACCTCTTTGCTAGCCTTATTTCTGTGGAATCTGAGAACAGATATTTCGGATCCCTTTGAAGATTATAGGTCCAAAGGAAATATCCTCTGATAACAAAGAGAAAGAAGCTTTCTGAGAAACTTCTTTGTGTTCTGTGAAATCATCTCACAGAGTTACAGCTTCCCCCTCAAGTATCCTTTCGCTAAGACAGTTCTAGTGGAATAGGCAAAGTGATATTTGGAAGCCCACAGTGGGCTATGGTGAAAAAGGAAATATCCTCCGATGAAATCTGGAAAGAAGCTTTCTGAGAAACTGCTTAGTGTTCTGTTAATTCATCTCACAGAGTTACATGTGTATTTCGTGGATCTCTTTGCTATCCTTATTTCTGTGGAATCTGAGAACAGATATTTCGGATCCCTTTGAAGACTATGGGGCCAAAGGAAATATCCTCCGATAACAAAGAGAAGGAAGCTTTCTGAGAAACTTCTTCGTCTTCTGTGAAATCATCTCACAGAGTTACAGCTTCCCTCCAGAAGCCTTTCGCTAAGACAGTTCTTGTGGAATTGGCAAAGTGATATTTGGAAGCCCATAGAGGGCTACGGTGAAAAAGGAAATATCCTCCGATGAAATCTGGAAAGAAGCTTTCTGAGAAACTGCTTAGTGTTCTGTTAATTCATCTCACAGAGTTACATGTGTATTTCCTGGATCTCTTTGCTAGCCTTATTTCTGTGGAATCTGAGAACAGATATTTCGGATCCCTTTGAAGACTATAGGGCCAAAGGAAATATCCTCCCATAACAAAGAGAAAGAAGCTTTCTGACAAACTTCTTTGTGTTCTGTGAAATCATCTCAAGGAGTTACAGCTTCCCCTCCAGAAGCCTTTCGCTAAGACAGTTCTTGTGGAATTGGCAAAGTGATATTTGGAAGCCCGTAGAGGGCTATGGTGAAAAAGGAAATATCCTCCGATGAAATATGGAAAGAAGCTTTCTGAGAAACTGCTTAGTGTTCTGTTAATTCATCTCACAGAATTACATGTGTATTTCATGTATCTCTTTCCTAGACTTATTTCTGTGGAATCTGAGAAGAGGTATTTCGGAACCCTTTGAAGACTATAGGGCCAAAGGAAATATCATGCCAAAACAAAGAGAAAGAAGCTTTCTGAGAAACTTCTTTGTGTTCTGTGAAATCATCTCACAGAGTTACAGCTTTCCCCTCAAGAAGCCTTTCGCTAAGACAGTTCTTGTGGAATTGGCAAAGTGATATTTGGAAGCCCATAGAGGGCTATGGTGAAAACGGAAATATCCTCAGATGAAATCTGGAAAGAAGCTTTCTGAGAAACTGCTTAGTGTTCTGTTAATTCATCTCACAGAGTTACATGTGTATTTCGTGTATCTCTTTGCTAGCCTTATTTCAATGGAATCTGAGAACAGATATTTCGGATCCCTTTGAAGACTATAGGGCCAAAGGAAATATCCTCCGATAACAAAGAGAAAGAAGCTTTCTGAGAAACTTCTTTGTGTTCTGTGAAATCATCCCACAGAGTTACAGCTTTCCCCTGAATAAGCCTTTCGCTAAGAGAGTTCTTGTGGAATTGGCAAAGTGATATTTGGAAGCCTATAGAGGGCTATGGTGACAAAGGAAATATCCTCACAGGAAATCTGGAAAGAAGCTTTCTGAGAAACTGCTTAGTGTTCTGTTAATTCATCTCACAGAGTTACCTGTGTATTTCGTGGACCTCTTTGCTAGCCTTATTTCTGTGGAATCTGAGAACAGATATTTCGGATCCCTTTGAAGATTATAGGGCCAAAGGAAATATCCTCCGATAACAAAGAGAAAGAAGCTTTCGGAGAAACTTCTTTGTGTTCTGTGAAATCATCTCACAGAGTTACAGCTTTCCCCTCAAGAAGCCTTTCGCTAAGACAGTTCTTGTGGAATAGGCAAAGTGATATTTGGAAGCCCACAGTGGGCTATGGTGAAAAAGGAAATATCCTCCGATGAAATCTGGAAAGAAGCTTTCTGAGAAACTGCTTAGTGTTCTGTTAATTCATCTCACAGAGTTACATGTGTATTTCGTGGATCTCTTTGCTAGCCTTATTTCTGTGGAATCTGAGAACAGATATTTCGGATCCCTTTGAAGACTATGGGGCCAAAGGAAATATCCTCCGATAACAAAGAGAAGGAAGCTTTCTGAGAAACTTCTTCGTCTTCTGTGAAATCATCTCACAGAGTTACAGCTTCCCTCCAGAAGCCTTTCGCTAAGACAGTTCTTGTGGAATTGGCAAAGTGATATTTGGAAGCCCATAGAGGGCTATGGTGAAAAAGGAAATATCCTCCGATGAAATCTGGAAAGAAGCTTTCTGAGAAACTGCTTAGTGTTCTGTTAATTCATCTCACAGAGTTACATGTGTATTTCCTGGATCTCTTTGCTAGCCTTATTTCTGTGGAATCTGAGAACAGATATTTCGGATCCCTTTGAAGACTGTAGGGCCAAAGGAAATATCCTCCCATAACAAAGAGAAAGAAGCTTTCTGACAATCTTCTTTGTGTTCTGTGAAATCATCTCAAGGAGTTACAGCTTCCCCTCCAGAAGCCTTTCGCTAAGACAGTTCTTGTGGAATTGGCAAAGTGATATTTGGAAGCCCGTAGAGGGCTATGGTGAAAAAGGAAATATCCTCCGATGAAATCTGGAAAGAAGCTTTCTGAGAAACTGCTTAGTGTTCTGTTAATTCATCTCAGAGAGTTACATGTGTATTTCATGTATCCCTTTCCTAGACTTATTTCTGTGGAATCTGAGAAGAGGTATTTCGGAACCCTTTGAAGACTATAGGGCCAAAGGAAATATCATGCCAAAACAAAGAGAAAGAAGCTTTCTGAGAAACTTCTTTGTGTTCTGTGAAATCATCTCACAGAGTTACAGCTTTCCCCTGAATAAGCCTTTCGCTAAGCGAGTTCTTGTGGAATTGGCAAAGTGATATTTGGAAGCCTATAGAGGGCTATGGTGACAAAGGAAATATCCTCACAGGAAATCTGGAAAGAAGCTTTCTGAGAAACTGCTTAGTGTTCTGTTAATTCATCTCACAGAGTTACCTGTGTATTTCGTGGACCTCTTTGCTAGCCTTATTTCTGTGGAATCTGAGAACAGATATTTCGGATCCCTTTGAAGATTATAGGGCCAAAGGAAATATCCTCCGATAACAAAGAGAAAGAAGCTTTCTGAGAAACTTCTTTGTGTTCTGTGAAATCATCTCACAGAGTTACAGCTTTCCCCTCAAGAAGCCTTTCGCTAAGACAGTTCTTGTGGAATAGGCAAAGTGATATTTGGAAGCCCACAGTGGGCTATGGTGAAAAAGGAAATATCCTCCGATGAAATCTGGAAAGAAGCTTTCTGAGAAACTGCTTAGTGTTCTGTTAATTCATCTCACAGCGTTACATGTGTATTTCGTGGATCTCTTTGCTAGCCTTATTTCTGTGGAATCTGAGAACAGATATTTCGGATCCCATTGAAGACTATAGGGCCAAAGGAAATATCCTCCCATAACAAAGAGAAAAAAGGTTTCTGAGAAACTTCTTTGTGTTCTGTGAAATCATCTCACAGAGTTACAGCTTTCGCCTCAAGAACCCTTTCGCTAAGACAGTTCTTGTGGAATTGGCAAAGTGATATTTGGAAGCCCATAGAGGGCTATGGTGACAAAGGAAATATCCTCCGATGAAATCTGGAAAGAAGCTTTCTGAGAAACTTCTTAGTGTTCTGTTAATTCATCTCACAGAGTTACATGTGTATTTCGTGGATCTCTTTGCTAGCCATATTTCTGTGGAATCTGAGAACAGATATTTCGGATCCCTTTGAAGACTATAGGGCCAAAGGAAATATCCTCCGATAACAAAGAGAAAGAAGCTTTCTGAGAAACTTCTTTGTGTACTGTGAAATCATCTCACAGAGTTACAACTTTCCCCTCAAGAAGCCTTTCGCTAAGACAGTTCTAGTGGAATAGGCAAAGTGATATTTGGAAGCCCACAGTGGGCTATGGTGAAAAAGGAAATATCCTCCGATGAAATCTGGAAAGAAGCTTTCTGAGAAACTGCTTAGTGTTCTGTTAATTCATCTCACAGAGTTACATGTGTATTTCGTGGATCTCTTTGCTAGCCTTATTTCTGTGGAATCTGAGAACAGATATTTCGGATCCCTTTGAAGACTATAGGGCCAAAGGAAATATCCTCCGATAACAAAGAGAAAGAAGCTTTCTGAGTAACTTCTTCGTGTTCGGTGAAATCATCTCACAGAGTTACAGCTTCCCCTCCAGAAGCCTTTCGCTAAGACAGTTCTCGTGGAATTGTCAAAGTGATATTTGGAAGCCCATAGAGGGCTATGGTGAAAAAGGAAATATCCTCCGATGAAATCTGGAAAGAAGCTTTCTGAGAAACTGCTTAGTGTTCTGTTAATTCATCTCACAGAGTTACATGTGTATTTCCTGGATCTCTTTGCTAGCCTTATTTCTGTGGAAACTGAGAACAGATATTTCGGATCCCTTTGAAGACTATAGGGCCAAAGGAAATATCCTCCCATAACAAAGAGAAAGAAGCTTTCTGACAAACTTCTTTGTGTTCTGTGAAATCATCTCAAGGAGTTACAGCTTCCCCTCCAGAAGCCTTTCGCTAAGACAGTTCTTGTGGAATTGGCAAAGTGATATTTGGAAGCCCGTAGAGGGCTATTGTGAAAAAGGAAATATCCTCCGATGAAATCTGGAAAGAAGCTTTCTGAGAAACTGCTTAGTGTTCTGTTAATTCATCTCACAGTGTTACATGTGTATTTCGTGTATCTCTTTCCTAGCCTTATTTCTGTGGAATCTGACAACAGATATTTCGGAACCCTTTGAAGACAACAGGGCCAAAGGAAATATCATGCCAAAACAAAGAGAAAGAAGCTTTCTGAGAAACTTCTTTGTGTTTTGTGAAATAATCTCACAGAGTTACAGCTTTCCCCTCAAGAAGCCTTTCGCTAAGACAGTTCTTGGGGAATTGGCAAAGTGATATTTGGAAGCCCATAGAGGGCTATGGTGAAAACGGAAATATCCTCAGATGAAATCTGGAAAGAAGCTTTCTGAGAAACTGCTTAGTGTTCTGTTAATTCATCTCACAGAGTTACATGTGTATTTCGTGGATCTCTTTGCTAGCCTTATTTCTATGGAATCTGAGAACCGAAATTTCGGATCCCTTTGAAGACTATATGGCCAAAGGAAATATCCTCCGATAACAAAGAGAAAGAAGGTTTCTGAGAAACTTCTTTGTGTTCTGTGAAATCATCTCACAGAGTTACAGCTTTCCCCTGAATAAGCCTTTCGCTAAGAGAGTTATTGTGGAATTGGCAAAGTGATATTTGGAAGCCCATAGAGGGCTATGGTGACAAAGGAAATATCCTCACAGGAAATCTGGAAAGAAGCTTTTTGAGAAACTGCTTAGTGTTCTGTTAATTCATCTCACAGAGTTACATGTGTATTTCGTGGATCTCTTTGCTAGCCTTATTTCTGTGGAATCTGAGAACAGATATTTCGGATCCCTTTGAAGACTATAGGGCCAAAGGAAATATCCTCCGATAACAAAGAGAAAGAAGCTTTCTGAGAAACTTCTTCGTCTTCTGTGAAATCATCTCACAGAGTTACAGCTTCCCTTCAGAAGCCTTTCGCTAAGACAGTTCTTGTGGAATTGGCAAAGTGATATTTGGAAGCCCATAGAGGGCTATGGTGAAAAAGGAAATATCCTCCGATGAAATCTGGAAAGAAGCTTTCTGAGAAACTGCTTAGTGTTCTGTTAATTCATCTCACAGAGTTACATGTGTATTTCGTGGATCTCTTTGCTAGCCTTATTTCTGTGGAATCTGAGAACAGATATTTCGGATCCCTTTGAAGACTATAGGGCCAAAGGAAATATCCTCCCATAACAAAGAGAAAGAAGCTTTCTGACAAACTTCTTTGTGTTCTGTGAAATCATCTCAAGGAGTTACAGCTTCCACTCCAGAAGCCTTTCGCTAAGACAGTTCTTGTGGAATTGGCAAAGTGATATTTGGAAGCCCGTAGAGGGCTATGGTGAAAAAGGAAATATCCTCCGATGAAATCTGGAAAGAAGCTTTCTGAGAAACTGCTTAGTGTTCTGTTAATTCATCTCACAGAGTTACATGTGTATTTCATGTATCTCTTTCCTAGACTTATTTCTGTGGTATCTGAGAAGAGGTATTTCGGAACCCTTTGAAGACTATAGGGCCAAAGGAAATATCATGCCAAAACAAAGAGAAAGAAGCTTTCTGAGAAACTTCTTTGTGTTCTGTGAAATCATCTCACAGAGTTACAGCTTTCCCCTGAATAAGCCTTTCGCTAAGAGAGTTCTTGTGGAATTGGCAAAGTGATATTTGGAAGCCCATAGAGGGCTATGGTGACAAAGGAAATATCCTCACAGGAAATCTGGAAAGAAGCTTTCTGAGAAACTGCTTAGTGTTCTGTTAATTCATCTCACAGAGTTACCTGTGTATTTCGTGGACCTCTTTGCTAGCCTTATTTCTGTGGAATCTGAGAACAGATATTTCGGATCCCTTTGAAGATTATAGGGCCAAAGGAAATATCTTCTGATAACAAAGAGAAAGAAGCTTTCTGAGAAACTTCTTTGTGTTCTGTGAAATCATCTCACAGAGTTACAGCTTTCCCCTCAAGAAGCCTTTCGCTAAGACAGTTCTAGTGGAATAGGCAAAGTGATATTTGGAAGCCCACAGTGGGCTATGGTGAAAAAGGAAATATCCTCCGATGAAATCTGGAAAGAAACTTTCTGAGAAACTGCTTAGTGTTCTGTTAATTCATCTCACAGAGTTACATGTGTATTTCGTGGATCTCTTTACTAGCCTTATTTCTGTGGAATCTGAGAACAGATATTTCGGATCCCTTTGAAGACTATAGGGCCAAAGGAAATATCCTCCGATAACAAAGAGAAAGAAGCTTTCTGAGAAACTTCTTCGTGTTCTGTGAAATCATCTCACAGAGTTACAGCTTCCCCTCCAGAAGCCTTTCGCTAAGACAGTTCTTGTGGAATAGGCAAAGTGATATTTGGAAGCCCATAGAGGGCTATGGTGAAAAAGGAAATATCCTCCGATGAAATCTGGAAAGAAGCTTTCTGAGAAACTGCTTAGTGTTCTGTTAGTTCATCTCACAGAGTTACATGTGTATTTCCTGGATCTCTTTGCTAGCCTTATTTCTGTGGAATCTGAGAACAGATATTTCGGATCCCTTTGAAGACTATAGGGCCAAAGGAAATATCCTCCCATAACAAAGAGAAAGAAGCTTTCTGACAAACTTCTTTGTGTTCTGTGAAATCATCTCAACGAGTTACAGTTTCCCCTCCAGAAGCCTTTCGCTAAGACAGTTCTTGTGGAATTGGCAAAGTGATATTTGGAAGCCCGTAGAGGGCTATGGTGAAAAAGGAAATATCCTCCGATGAAATCTGGAAAGAAGCTTTCTGAGAAACTGCTTAGTGTTCTGTTAATTCATCTCACAGAGTTACATGTGTATTTCGTGTATCTCTTTCCTAGCCTTATTTCTGTGGAATCTGACAACAGATATTTCGGAACCCTTTGAAGACAACAGGGCCAAAGGAAATATCATGCCAAAACAAAGACAAAGAAGCTTTCTGAGAAACTTCTTTGTGTTTTGTGAAATAATCTCACAGAGTTACAGCTTTCCCCTCAAGAAGCCTTTCGCTAAGACAGTTCTTGTGGAATTGGCAACGTGATATTTGGAAGCCCATAGAGGGCTATGGTGAAAAAGGAAATATCCTCAGATGAAATCTGGAAAGAAGCTTTCTGAGAAACTGCTTAGTGTTCTGTTAATTCATCTCACAGAGTTACATGTGTATTTCGTGGATCTCTTTGCTAGCCTTATTTCTATGGAATCTGAGAACCGATATTTCGGATCCCTTTGAAGACTATAGGGCCAAAGGAAATATCCTCCGATAACAAAGAGAAAGAAGCTTTCTGAGAAACTTCTTTGTGTTCTGTGAAATCATCTCACAGAGTTACAGCTTTCCCCTGAATAAGCCTTTCGCTAAAGAGTTCTTGTGGAATTGGCACAGTGATATTTGGAAGCCCTTAGAGGGCTATGGTGACAAAGGAAATATCCTCACAGGAAATCTGGAAAGAAGCTTTCTGAGAAACTGCTTAGTGTTCTGTTAATTCATCTCACAGAGTTACCTGTGTATTTCGTGGACCTCTTTGCTAGCCTTATTTCTGTGGAATCGGAGAACAGATGTTTCGGATCCCATTGATGACTATAGGGCCAAAGGAAATATCCTCCCATAACAAAGAGAAAGAATCTTCCTGAGAAACTTCTTTGTGTTCTGTGAAATCATCTCACAGAGTTACAGCTTCCCCCTCAAGTATCCTTTCGCTAAGACAGTTCTAGTGGAATAGGCAAAGTGATATTTGGAAGCCCACAGTGGGCTATGGTGAAAAAGGAAATATCCTCCGATGAAATCTGGAAAGAAGCTTTCTGAGAAACTGCTTAGTGTTCTGTTAATTCATCTCACAGAGTTACATGTGTATTTCGTGGATCTCTTTGCTAGCCTTATTTCTGTGGAATCTGAGAACAGATATTTCGGATCCCTTTGAAGATTATGGGGCCAAAGGAAATATCCTCCGATAACAAAGAGAAGGAAGCTTTCTGAGAAACTTCTTCGTCTTCTGAGAACTCATCTCACAGAGTTAAAGCTTCCCTCCAGAAGCCTTTCGCTAAGACAGTTCTTGTGGAATTGGCAAAGTGATATTTGGAAGCCCATAGAGGGCTACGGTGAAAAAGGAAATATCCTCCGATGAAATCTGGAAAGAAGTTTTCTGAGAAACTGCTTAGTGTTCTGTTAATTCATCTCACAGAGTTACATATGTATTTCCTGGATCTCTTTGCTAGCCTTATTTCTGTGGAATCTGAGAACAGATATTTCGGATCCCTTTGAAGACTATAGGGCCAAAGGAAATATCCTCCCATAACAAAGAGAAAGAAGCTTTCTGACAAACTTCTTTGTGTTCTGTGAAATCATCTCAAGGAGTTACAGCTTCCCCTCCAGAAGCCTTTCGCTAAGACAGTTCTTGTGGAATTGGCAAAGTGATATTTGGAAGCCCGTAGAGGGCTATGGTGAAAAAGGAAATATCCTCCGATGAAATCTGGAAAGAAGCTTTCTGAGAAACTGCTTAGTGTTCTGTTAATTCAACTCACAGAGTTACATGTGTATTTCATGTATCTCTTTCCTAGACTTATTTCTGTGGAATCTGAGAAGAGGTATTTCGGAACCCTTTGAAGACTATAGGGCCAAAGGAAATATCATGCCAAAACAAAGAGAAAGAAGCTTTCTGAGAAACTTCTTTGTGTTCTGTGAAATCATCTCACAGAGTTACAGCTTTCCCCTCAAGAAGCCTTTCGCTAAGACAGTTCTTGTGGAATTGGCAAAGTGATATTTGGAAGCCCATTGAGGGCTATGGTGAAAACGGAAATATCCTCAGATGAAATCTGGAAAGAAGCTTTCTGAGAAACTGCTTAGTGTTCTGTTAATTCATCTCACAGAGTTACATGTGTATTTCGTGGATCTCTTTGCTAGCCTTATTTCTATGGAATCTGAGAACAGATATTTCGGATCCCTTTGAAGACTATAGGGCCAAAGGAAATATCCTCCGATAACAAAGAGAAAGAAGCTTTCTGAGAAACTTCTTTGTGTTCTGTGAAATCATCTCACAGAGTTACAGCTTTCCCCTGAATAAGCCTTTCGCTAAGAGAGTTCTTGTGGAATTGGCAAAGTGATATTTGGAAGCCTATAGAGGGCTATGGTGACAAAGGAAATATCCTCACAGGAAATCTGGAAGGAAGCTTTCTGAGAAACTGCTTAGTGTTCTGTTAATTCATCTCACAGAGTTACCTGTGTATTTCGTGGACCTCTTTGCTAGCCTTATTTCTGTGGAATCTGAGAACAGATATTTCGGATCCCTTTGAAGATTATAGGGCCAAAGGAAATATCCTCCGATAACAAAGAGAAAGAAGCTTTCTGAGAAACTTCTTTGTGTTCTGTGAAATCATCTCACAGAGTTACAGCTTTCCCCTCAAAAAGCCTTTCGCTAAGACAGTTCTAGTGGAATAGGCAAAGTGATATTTGGAAGCCCACAGTGGGCTATGGTGAAAAAGGAAATATCCTCCGATGAAATCTGGAAAGAAGCTTTCTGAGAAACTGCTTAGTGTTCTGTTAATTCATCTCACAGCGTTACATGTGTATTTCGTGGATCTCTTTGCTAGCCTTATTTCTGTGGAATCTGAGAACGGATATTTCGGATCCCATTGAAGACTATAGGGCAAAGGAAATATCCTCCCATAACAAAGAGAAAAAAGGTTTCTGAGAAACTTCTTTGTGTTCTTTGAAATCATCTCACAGAGTTACAGCTTTCGCCTCAAGAACCCTTTCGCTAAGACAGTTCTTGTGGAATTGGCAAAGTGATATTTGGAAGCCCATAGAGGGCTATGGTGTAAAAGGAAATATCCTCAGATGAAATCTGGAAAGAAGCTTTCTGAGAAACTGCTTAGTGTTCTGTTAATTCATCTCACAGAGTTACATGTGTATTTCATGGATCTCTTTGCTAGCCATATTTCTGTGGAATCTGAGAACAGATATTTCGGATCCCTTTGAAGACTATAAGGCCAAAGGAAATATCCTCCGATAACAAAGAGAAAGAAGCTTTCTGAGAAACTTCTTTGTGTACTGTGAAATCATCTCACAGAGTTACAACTTTCCCCTCAAGAAGCCTTTCGCTAAGACAGTTCTAGTGGAATAGGCAAAGTGATATTTGGAAGCCCACAGTGGGCTATGGTGAAAAAGGAAATATCCTCCGATGAAATCTGGAAAGAAGCTTTCTGAGAAACTGCTTAGTGTTCTGTTAATTCATCTCACAGAGTTACATGTGTATTTCCTGGATCTCTTTGCTAGCCTTATTTCTGTGGAAACTGAGAACAGATATTTCGGATCCCTTTGAAGACTATAGGGCCAAAGGAAATATCCTCCCATAACAAAGAGAAAGAAGCTTTCTGACAAACTTCTCTGTGTTCTGTGAAATCATCTCAAGGAGTTACAGCTTCCCCTCCAGAAGCCTTTCGCTAAGACAGTTCTTGTGGAATTGGCAAAGTGATATTTGGAAGCCCGTAGAGGGCTATTGTGAAAAAGGAAATATCCTCCGATGAAATCTGGAAAGAAGCTTTCTGAGAAACTGCTTAGTGTTCTGTTAATTCATCTCACAGTGTTACATGTGTATTTCGTGTATCTCTTTCCTAGCCTTATTTCTGTGGAATCTGACAACAGATATTTCGGAACCCTTTGAAGACAACAGGGCCAAAGGAAATATCATGCCAAAACAAAGAGAAAGAAGCTTTCTGAGAAACTTCTTTGTGTTTTGTGAAATAATCTCACAGAGTTACAGCTTTCCCCTCAAGAAGCCTTTCGCTAAGACAGTTCTTGGGGAATTGGCAAAGTGATATTTGGAAGCCCATAGAGGGCTATGGTGAAAAAGGAAATATCCTCAGATGAAATCTGGAAAGAAGCTTTCTGAGAAACTGCTTAGTGTTCTGTTAATTCATCTCACAGAGTTACATGTGTATTTCGTGGATCTCTTTGCTAGCCTTATTTCTATGGAATCTGAGAACCGAAATTTCCGATCCCTTTGAAGACTATAGGGCCAAAGGAAATATCCTCCGATAACAAAGAGAAAGAAGGTTTCTGAGAAACTTCTTTGTGTTCTGTGAAATCATCTCACAGAGTTACAGCTTTCCCCTGAATAAGCCTTTCGCTAAGAGAGTTATTGTGGAATTGGCAAAGTGATATTTGGAAGCCCATAGAGGGCTATGGTGACAAAGGAAATATCCTCACAGGAAATCTGGAAAGAAGCTTTTTGAGAAACTGCTTAGTGTTCTGTTAATTCATCTCACAGAGTTACATGTGTATTTCGTGGATCTCTTTGCTAGCCTTATTTCTGTGGAATCTGAGAACAGATATTTCGGATCCCTTTGAAGACTATAGGGCCAAAGGAAATATCCTCCGATAACAAAGAGAAAGAAGCTTTCTGAGAAACTTCTTCGTCTTCTGTGAAATCATCTCACAGAGTTACAGCTTCCCTTCAGAAGCCTTTCGCTAAGACAGTTCTTGTGGAATTGGCAAAGTGATATTTGGAAGCCCATAGAGGGCTATGCTGAAAAAGGAAATATCCTCCGATGAAATCTGGAAAGAAGCTTTCTGAGAAACTGCTTAGTGTTCTGTTAATTCATCTCACAGAGTTACATGTGTATTTCCTGGATCTCTTTGCTAGCCTTATTTCTGTGGAATCTGAGAACAGATATTTCGGATCCCTTTGAAGACTATAGGGCCAAAGGAAATATCCTCCCATAACAAAGAGAAAGAAGCTTTCTGACAAACTTCTTTGTGTTCTGTGAAATCATCTCAAGGAGTTACAGCTTCCCCTCCAGAAGCCTTTCGCTAAGACAGTTCTTGTGGAATTGGCAAAGTGATATTTGGAAGCCCGTAGAGGGCTATGGTGAAAAAGGAAATATCCTCCGATGAAATCTGGAAAGAAGCTTTCTGAGAAACTGCTTAGTGTTCTGTTAATTCATCTCACAGAGTTACATGTGTATTTCATGTATCTCTTTCCTAGACTTATTTCTGTGGTATCTGAGAAGAGGTATTTCGGAACCCTTTGAAGACTATAGGGCCAAAGGAAATATCATGCCAAAACAAAGAGAAAGAAGCTTTCTGAGAAACTTCTTTGTGTTCTGTGAAATCATGTCACAGAGTTACAGCTTTCCCCTGAATAAGCCTTTCGCTAAGAGAGTTCTTGTGGAATTGGCAAAGTGATATTTGGAAGCCCATAGAGGGCTATGGTGAAAAAGGAAATATCCTCAGATGAAATCTGGAAAGAAGCTTTCTGAGAAACTGCTTAGTGTCTGTTAATTCATCTCACAGAGTTACCTGTGTATTTCGTGGACCTCTTTGCAAGCCTTATTTCTGTGGAATCTGAGAACAGATATTTCGGATCCCTTTGAAGATTATAGGGCCAAAGGAAATATCCTCTGATAACAAAGAGAAAGAAGCTTTCTGAGAAACTTCTTTGTGTTCTGTGAAATCATCTCACAGAGTTACAGCTTTCCCCTCAAGAAGCCTTTCGCTAAGACAGTTCTAGTGGAATAGGCAAAGTGATATTTGGAAGCCCACAGTGGGCTATGGTGAAAAAGGAAATATCCTCCGATGAAATCTGGAAAGAAGCTTTCTGAGAAACTGCTTAGTGTTCTGTTAATTCATCTCACAGAGTTACATGTGTATTTCGTGGATCTCTTTACTAGCCTTATTTCTGTGGAATCTGAGAACAGATATTTCGGATCCCTTTGAAGACTATAGGGCCAAAGGAAATATCCTCCGATAACAAAGAGAAAGAAGCTTTCTGAGAAACTTCTTCGTGTTCTGTGAAATCATCTCACAGAGTTACAGCTTCCCATCCAGAAGCCTTTCGCTAAGACAGTTCTTGTGGAATTGGCAAAGTGATATTTGGAAGCCCATAGAGGGCTATGGTGAAAAAGGAAATATCCTCCGATGAAATCTGGAAAGAAGCTTTCTGAGAAACTGCTTAGTGTTCTGTTAATTCATCTCACAGAGTTCCATGTGTATTTCCTGGATCTCTTTGCTAGCCTTATTTCTGTGGAATCTGAGAACAGATATTTCGGATCCCTTTGAAGACTATAGGGCCAAAGGAAATATCCTCCCATAACAAAGAGAAAGAAGCTTTCTGACAAACTTCTTTGTGTTCTGTGAAATCATCTCAAGGAGTTACAGCTTCCCCTCCAGAAGCCTTTCGCTAAGACAGTTCTTGTGGAATTGGCAAAGTGATATTTGGAAGCCCGTAGAGGGCTATGGTGAAAAAGGAAATATCCTCCGATGAAATCTGGAAAAAAGCTTTCTGAGAAACTGCTTAGTGTTCTGTTAATTCATCTCACAGAGTTACATGTGTATTTCGTGTATCTCTTTCCTAGCCTTATTTCTGTGGAATCTGACAACAGATATTTCGGAACCCTTTGAAGACAACAGGGCCAAAGGAAATATCATGCCAAAACAAAGAGAAAGAAGCTTTCTGAGAAACTTCTTCGTGTTTTGTCAAATAATCTCACAGAGTTACAGCTTTCCCCTCAAGAAGCCTTTCGCTAAGACAGTTCTTGTGGAATTGGCAACGTGATATTTAGAAGCCCATAGAGGGCTATGGTGAAAAAGGAAATATCCTCAGATGAAATCTGGAAAGAAGCTTTCTGAGAAACTGCTTAGTGTTCTGTTAATTTATCTCACAGAGTTACATGTGTATTTCGTGGATCTCTTTGCTAGCCTTATTTCTATGGAATCTGAGAACCGATATTTCGGATACCTTTGAAGACTATAGGGCCAAAGGAAATATCCTCCGATAACAAAGAGAAAGAAGCTTTCTGAGAAACTTCTTTGTGTTCTGTGAAATCATCTCACAGAGTTACAGCTTTCCCCTGAATAAGCCTTTCGCTAAGAGAGTTCTTGTGGAATTGGCACAGTGATATTTGGAAGCCCTTAGAGGGCTATGGTGACAAAGGAAATATCCTCACAGGAAATCTAGAAAGAAGCTTTCTGAGAAACTGCTTAGTGTTCTGTTAATTCATCTCACAGAGTTACCTGTGTATTTCGTGGACCTCTTTGCTAGCCTTATTTCTGTGGAATCTGAGAACAGATATATCGGATCCCATTGATGACTATAGGGCCAAAGGTAATATCCTCCCATAACAAAGAGAAAGAATCTTCCTGAGAAACTTCTTTGTGTTCTGTGAAATCATCTCACAGAGTTACAGCTTTTCCCTCAAGAACCCTTTCGCTAAAACAGTTCTTGTGGAATTGGCAAAGTGATATTTGGAAGCCCATAGAGGGCTATGGTGAAAAAGGAAGTATCCTCAGATGAAATCTGGAAAGAAGCTTTCTGAGAAACTGCTTAGTGTTCTGTTAATTCATCTCACAGAGTTACATGTGTATTTCGTGGATCTCTTTCCTAGCCTTATTTCTGTGGAATCTGACAACAGATATTTCGGAACCCTTTGAAGACTACAGGGCCAAAGGAAATATCATGCCAAAACAAAGAGAAAGAAGCTTTCTGAGAAACTTCTTTGTGTTCTGTGAAATCATCTCACAGAGTTACAGCTTTCCCCTCAAGAAGCCTTTCGCTAGGACAGTTCTTTTGGAATAGGCAAAGTGATATTTGGAAGCCCATAGAGGGCTATGGTGAAAAAGGAAATATCCTCCGATGAAATCTGGAAAGAAGCTTTATGAGAAACTGCTTAGTGTTCTGTTAATTCATCTCACACAGTTACATGTGTATTTCGTGGATCTCTTTGCTAGCCTTATTTCTGTGGAATCTGAGAACAGATATTTCGGATCCCTTTGAAGACTATAGGGCCAAAGGAAATATCCTCAGATAACAAAGAGAAAGAAGCTTTCTGAGAAACTTCTTTGTGTTCTGTGAAATCATCTCACAGAGTTACAGCTTTCCCCTCAAGAAGCCTTTCGCTAAGACAGTTCTTGTGGAATTGGCAAAGTGATATTTGGAAGCCCACAGTGGGCTATGGTGAAAAAGGAAATATCCTCCGATGAAATCTGGAAAGAAGCTTTCTGAGAAACTGCTTAGTGTTCTGTTAATTCATCTCACAGAGTTACATGTGTATTTCGTGGATCTCTTTGCTAGCCTTATTTCTGTGGAATCTGAGAACAGATATTTCGGATCCCATTGAAGACTATAGGGCCAAAGGAAATATCCTCCCATAACAAAGAGAAAAAAGGTTTCTGAGAAACTTCTTTGTGTTCTGTGAAATCATCTCACAGAGTTACAGCTTTCTCCTCAAGAACACTTTCGCTAAGACAGTTCTTGTGGAATTGGCAAAGTGATATTTGGAAGCCCATAGAGGGCTATGGTGAAAAAGGAAATATCCTCCGATGAAATCTGGAAAGAAGCTTTCTGAGAAACTGCTTAGTGTTCTGTTAATTCATCTCACAGAGTTACATGTGTATTTCGTGGATCTCTTTGCTAGCCATATTTCTGTGGAATCTGAGAACAGATATTTCGCATCCCTTTGAAGACTATAGGGCCAAAGGAAATATCCTCCCATAACAAAGAGAAATAAGCTTTCTGACAAACTTCTTTGTGTTCTGTGAAATCATCTCAAGGAGTTACAGCTTCCCCTCCAGAAGCCTTTCGCTAAGACAGTTCTTGTGGAATTGGCAAAGTGATATTTGGAAGCCCGTAGAGGGCTATGGTGAAAAAGGAAATATCCTCCGATGAAATCTGGAAAGAAGCTTTCTGAGAAACTGCTTAGTGTTCTGTTAATTCATCTCACAGAGTTACATGTGTATTTCGTGTATCTCTTTCCTAGCCTTATTTCTGTGGAATCTGACAACAGATATTTCGGAACCCTTTGAAGACTACAGGGCCAAAGGAAATATCATGCCAAAACAAAGAGAAAGAAGCTTTCTGAGAAACTTCTTTGTGTTCTGTGAAATCATCTCACAGAGTTGCAGCTTTCCCCTCAAGAAGCCTTTCGCTAAGACAGTTCTTGTGGAATTGGCAAAGTGATATTTGGAAGCCCATAGAGGGCTATGGTGAAAAAGGAAATATCCTCAGATGAAATCTGGAAAGAGCTTTCTGAGAAACTGCTTAGTGTTCTGTTAATTCATCTCACAGAGTTACATGTGTATTTCGTGGATCTCTTTGTTAGCCTTATTTCTATGGAATCTGAGAACCGATATTTCGGATCCCTTTGAAGACTATAGGGCCAAAGGAAATATCCTCCGATAACAAAGAGAAAGAAGCTTTCTGAGAAACTTCTTTGTGTTCTGTGAAATCATCTCACAGAGTTACAGCTTTCCCCTGAATAAGCCTTTCGCTAAGAGAGTTCTTGTGGAATTGGCAAAGTGATATTTGGAAGCCCATAGAGGGCTATGGTGACAAAGGAAATATCCTCACAGGAAATCTGGAAAGAAGCTTTCTGAGAAACTGCTTAGTGTTCTGTTAATTCATCTCACAGAGTTCCCTGTGTATTTCGTGGACCTCTTTGCTAGCCTTATTTCTGTGGAATCTGAGAACAGATATTTCGGATCCCATTGATGACTATAGGGCCAAAGGAAATATCCTCCCATAACAAAGAGAAAGAATCTTCCTGAGAAACTTCTTTGTGTTCTGTGAAATCATCTCACAGAGTTACAGCTTTTCCCTCAAGAACCCTTTCGCTAAGACAGTTCTTGTGGAATTGGCAAAGTGATATTTGGAAGCCCATAGAGGGCTATGGTGAAAAAGGAAGTATCCTCAGATGAAATCTGGAAAGAAGCTTTCTGAGAAACTGCTTTGTGTTCTGTTAATTCATCTCACAGAGTTACATGTGTATTTCATGGATCTCTTTGCTAGCCTTATTTCTGTGGAATCTGAGAACAGATATTTCGGATCCCTTTGAAAACTATAGGGCCAAAGGAAATATCCTCCGATAACAAAGAGAAAGAAGGTTTCTGAGAAACTTCTTTGTGTTCTGTGAAATCATCTCACAGAGTTACAGCTTTCCCCTCCAGAAGCCTTTCGCTTAGACAGTTCTTGTGGAATAGGCAAAGTGATATTTGGAAGCCCATAGAGGGCTATGGTGAAAAAGGAAATATCCTCCGATGAAATCTGTAAAGAAGCTTTCTGTGAAACTGCTTGGTGTTCTGTTAATTCATCTCACAGAGTTACATGTGTATTTCGTGGATCTCTTTGCTAGCCTTATTTCTGTGGAATCTGAGAACAGGTATTTCGGATCCTTTTGAAGACTATATGGCCAAAGGAAATATCCTCCGATAACAAAGAGAAAGAAGCTTTCTGAGAAACTTCTTTGTGTTCTGTGAAATCATCTCACAGAGTTACAGCTTTCCCCTCAAGAAGCCTTTTGCTAAGACAGTTCTTGTGGAATAGGCAAAGTGATATTTGGAAGCCCATAGAGGGCTATGGTGAAAAAGGAAATATCCTCAGATGAAATCTGGAAAGAAGCTTTCTGAGAAACTGCTTAGTGTTCTGTTAATTCATCTCACAGAGTTACATGTGTGTTTCGTGGATCTCTTTGCTAGCCTTATTTCTGTGGAATCTGAGAACAGATATTTCGGATCCCATTGAAGACTACAGGGCCAAAGGAAATATCCTCCAATAAAAAAGAGAAAAAAGGTTTCTGAGAAACTTCTTTGTGTTCTGTGAAATCATATCACAGAATTACAGCTTTCTCCTGAAGAACCCTTTCGCTAAGACAGTTCTTGTGGAATAGGCAAAGTGATATTTGGAATCCCATAGAGGGCTACGGTGAAAAAGGAAATATCCTCAGATGAAATCTGGAAAGAAGCTTTCTGAGAAACTGCTTAGTGTTCTGTTAATTCATCTCACAGAGTTACATGTGTATTTCGTGGATCTCTTTGCTAGCCTTATTTCTGTGGAATCTGAGAACAGATATTTCGGAACCCTTTGAAGACTATAGGGCCAAAGGAAATATCCTCCGATAACAAAGAGAAAGAAGCTTTCTGAGAAACTTCTTTGTGTTCTGTGAAATCATCTCACAGAGTTACAGCTTTCCCCTCAAGAAGCCTTTCGCTAAGACAGTTCTTGTGGAATTGGCAAAGTGATATTTGGAAGCCCATAGAGGGCTATGGTGAAAAAGGAAATATACTCAGATGAAATCTGGAAAGAAGCTTTCTGAGAAACTGCTTAGTGTTCTGTTAATTCATCTCACAGTGTTACATGTGTATTTCGTGTATCTCTTTCCTAGCCTTATTTCTGTGGAATCTGACAACAGATATTTCGGAACCCTTTGAAGACTACAGGGCCAAAGGAAATATCATGCCAAAACAAAGAGAAAGAAGCTTTCTGAGAAACTTCTTTGTGTTCTGTGAAATCATCTCACAGAGTTACAGCTTTCCCCTCAAGAAGCCTTTCGCTAAGACAGTTCTTGTGGAATAGGCAAAGTGATATTTGGAAGCCCATAGAGGGCTATGGTGAAAAAGGAAATATCCTCCGATGAAATCTGGAAAGAAGCTTTATGAGAAACTGCTTAGTGTTCTGTTAATTCATCTCACAGAGTTACATGTGTATTTCGTGGATCTCTTTGCTAGCCTTATTTCTGTGGAATCTGAGAACAGATATTTCGGATCCCTTTGAAGACTATAGGGCCAAAGGAAATATCCTCAGATAACAAAGAGAAAGAAGCTTTCTGAGAAACTTCTTTGTGTTCTGTGAAATCATCTCACAGAGTTACAGCTTTCCCCTCAAGAAGCCTTTCGCTAAGACAGTTCTTGTGGAATTGGCAAAGTGATATTTGGAAGCCCACAGTGGGCTATGGTGAAAAAGGAAGTATCCTCCGATGAAATCTGGAAAGAAGCTTTCTGAGAAACTGCTTAGTGTTCTGTTAATTCATCTCACAGAGTTACATGTGTATTTCGTGGATCTCTTTGCTAGCCTTATTTCTGTGGAATCTGAGAACAGATATTTCGGATCCCATTGAAGACTATAGGGCCAAAGGAAATATCCACCCATAACAAAGAGAAAAAAGGTTTCTGAGAAACTTCTTTGTGTTCTGTGAAATCATCTCACAGAGTTACAGCTTTCTCCTCAAGAACACTTTCGCTAAGACAGTTCTTGTGGAATTGGCAAAGTGATATTTGGAAGCCCATAGAGGGCTATGGTGAAAAAGGAAATATCCTCCGATGAAATCTGGAAAGAAGCTTTCTGAGAAACTGCTTAGTGTTCTGTTAATTCATCTCACAGAGTTACATGTGTATTTCGTGGATCTCTTTGCTAGCCATATTTCTGTGGAATCTGAGAACAGATATTTCGGATCCCTTTGAAGACTATAGGGCCAAAGGAAATATCCTCCCATAACAAAGAGAAAGAAGCTTTCTGACAAACTTCTTTGTGTTCTGTGAAATCATCTCAAGGAGTTACAGCTTCCCCTCCAGAAGCCTTTCGCTAAGACAGTTCTTGTGGAATTGGCAAAGTGATATTTGGAAGCCCGTAGAGGGCTGTGGTGAAAAAGGAAATATCCTCCGATGAAATCTGGAAAGAAGCTTTCTGAGAAACTGCTTAGTGTTCTGTTAATTCATCTCACAGAGTTACATGTGTATTTCGTGTATCTCTTTCCTAGCCTTATTTCTGTGGAATCTGACAACAGATATTTCGGAACCGTTTGAAGACTACAGGGCCAAAGGAAATATCATGCCAAAACAAAGAGAAAGAAGCTTTCTGAGAAACTTCTTTGTGTTCTGTAAAATCATCTCACAGAGTTACAGCTTTCCCCTCAAGAAGCCTTTCGCTAAGACAGTTCTTGTGGAATTGGCAAAGTGATATTTGGAAGCCCATAGAGGGCTATGGTGAAAAAGGAAATATCCTCAGATGAAATCTGGAAAGAGCTTTCTGAGAAACTGCTTAGTGTTCTGTTAATTCATCTCACAGAGTTACATGTGTATTTCGTGGATCTCTTTGTTAGCCTTATTTCTATGGAATCTGAGAACCGATATTTCGGATCCCTTTGAAGACTATAGGGCCAAAGGAAATATCCTCCGATAACAAAGAGAAAGAAGCTTTCTGAGAAACTTCTTTGTGTTCTGTGAAATCATCTCACAGAGTTACAGCTTTCCCCTGAATAAGCCTTTCGCTAAGAGAGTTCTTGTGGAATTGGCAAAGTGATATTTGGAAGCCCATAGAGGGCTATGGTGACAAAGGAAATATCCTCACAGGAAATCTGGAAAGAAGCTTTCTGAGAAACTGCTTAGTGTTCTGTTAATTCATCTCACAGAGTTCCCTGTGTATTTCGTGGACCTCTTTGCTAGCCTTATTTCTGTGGAATCTGAGAACAGATATTTCGGATCCCATTGATGACTATAGGGCCAAAGGAAATATCCTCCCATAACAAAGAGAAAGAATCTTCCTGAGAAACTTCTTTGTGTTCTGTGAAATCATCTCACAGAGTTACAGCTTTTCCCTCAAGAACCCTTTCGCTAAGACAGTTCTTGTGGAATTGGCAAAGTGATATTTGGAAGCCCATAGAGGGCTATGGTGAAAAAGGAAGAATCCTCAGATGAAATCTGGAAAGAAGCTTTCTGAGAAACTGCTTTGTGTTCTGTTAATTCATCTCACAGAGTTACATGTGTATTTCGTGGATCTCTTTGCTAGCCTTATTTCTGTGGAATCTGAGAACAGATATTTCGGATCCCTTTGAAGACTATAGGGCCAAAGGAAATATCCTCCGATAACAAAGAGAAAGAAGGTTTCTGAGAAACTTCTTTGTGTTCTGTGAAATCATCTCACAGAATTACAGCTTTCCCCTCCAGAAGCCTTTCGCTTAGACAGTTCTTGTGGAATAGGCAAAGTGATATTTGGAAGCCCATAGTGGGCTATGGTGAAAAAGGAAATATCCTCCGATGAAATCTGTAAAGAAGCTTTCTGTGAAACTGCTTGGTGTTCTGTTAATTCATCTCACAGAGTTACATGTGTATTTCGTGGATCTCTTTGCTAGCCTTATTTCTGTGGAATCTGAGAACAGGTATTTCGGATCCTTTTGAAGACTATATGGCCAAAGGAAATATCCTCCGATAACAAAGAGAAAGAAGCTTTCTGATAAACTTCTTTGTGTTCTGTGAAATCATCTCACAGAGTTACAGCTTTCCCCTCAAGAAGCCTTTTGCTAAGACAGTTCTTGTGGAATAGGCAAAGTGATATTTGGAAGCCCATAGAGGGCTATGGTGAAAAAGGAAATATCCTCAGATGAAATCTGGAAAGAAGCTTTCTGAGAAACTGCTTAGTGTTCTGTTAATTCATCTCACAGAGTTACACGTGTATTTCGTGGATCTCTTTGCTAGCCTTATTTCTGTGGAATCTGAGAACAGATATTTCGGATCCCATTGAAGACTACAGGGCCAAAGGAAATATCCTCCAATAAAAAAGAGAAAAAATGTTTCTGAGAAACTTCTTTGTGTTCTGTGAAATCATCTCACAGAATTACAGCTTTCTCCTCAAGAAACCTTTCGCTAGGACAGTTCTTGTGGAATAGGCAAAGTGATATTTGGAATCCCGTAGAGGGCTACGGTGAAAAAGGAAATATCCTCAGATGAAATCTGGAAAGAAGCTTTCTGAGAAACTGCTTAGTGTTCTGTTAATTCATCTCACAGAGTTACATGTGTATTTCGTGGACCTCTTTGCTAGCCTTATTTCTGTGGAATCTGAGAACAGATATTTCGGATCCCATTGATGACTATAGGGCCAAAGGAAATATCCTCCCATAACAAAGAGAAAGAATCTTCCTGAGAAACTTCTTTGTGTTCTGTGAAATCATCTCACAGAGTTACAGCTTTTCCCTCAAGAACCCTTTCGCTAAGACAGTTCTTGTGGAATTGGCAAATTGATATTTGGAAGCCCATAGAGGGCTATGGTGAAAAAGGAAGAATCCTCAGATGAAATCTGGAAAGAAGCTTTCTGAGAAACTGCTTAGTGTTCTGTTAATTCATCTCACAGAGTTACATGTGTATTTCGTGGATCTCTTTGCTAGCCTTATTTCTGTGGAATCTGAGAACAGATATTTCGGATCCCTTTGAAGACTATAGGGCCAAAGGAAATATCCTCCGATAACAAAGAGAAAGAAGGTTTCTGAGAAACTTCTTTGTGTTCTGTGAAATCATCTCACAGAATTACAGCTTTCCCCTCCAGAAGCCTTTCGCTTAGACAGTTCTTGTGGAATAGGCAAAGTGATATTTGGAAGCCCATAGTGGGCTATGGTGAAAAAGGAAATATCCTCCGATGAAATCTGTAAAGAAGCTTTCTGTGAAACTGCTTGGTGTTCTGTTAATTCATCTCACAGAGTTACATGTGTATTTCGTGGATCTCTTTGCTAGCCTTATTTCTGTGGAATCTGAGAACAGGTATTTCGGATCCTTTTGAAGACTATATGGCCAATGGAAATATCCTCCGATAACAAAGAGAAAGAAGCTTTCTGAGAAACTTCTTTGTGTTCTGTGAAATCATCTCACAGAGTTACAGCTTTCCCCTCAAGAAGCCTTTTGCTAAGACAGTTCTTGTGGAATAGGCAAAGTGATATTTGGAAGCCCATAGAGGGCTATGGTGAAAAAGGAAATATCCTCAGATGAAATCTGGAAAGAAGCTTTCTGAGAAACTGCTTAGTGTTCTGTTAATTCATCTCACAGAGTTACACGTGTATTTCGTGGATCTCTTTGCTAGCCTTATTTCTGTGGAATCTGAGAACAGATATTTCGGATCCCATTGAAGACTACAGGGCCAAAGGAAATATCCTCCAATAAAAAAGAGAAAAAATGTTTCTGAGAAACTTCTTTGTGTTCTGTGAAATCATCTCACAGAGTTACAGCTTTCCCCTCAAGAAGCCTTTCCCAAAGACAGTTCTTGTGGAATAGGCAAAGTGATATTTGGAAGCCCATAGAGGGCTATGGTTAAAAAGGAAATATCCTCCGATGAAATCTGGAAAGAAGCTTTCTGAGAAACTGCTTAGTGTTCTGTTAATTCATCTCACAGAGTTACATCTGTATTTCGTGGATCTCTTTCCTAGCCTTATTTCTGTGGAATCTGAGAACAGATATTTCGGAACCCTTTGAAGAATATAGGGCCAAAGGAAATATCCTCCGATAACAAAGAGAAACAAGCTTTCTGAGAAACTTCTTTGTGTTCTGTGAAATCATCTCACAGAGTTACAGCTTTCTCCTCAAGAACCCTGTCGCTAAGATAGTTCTTGTGGAATTGGCAAAGTGATATTTGGAAGCCCATAGAGGGCTATGGTGAAAAAGGAAATATCCTCCGATGAAATCTGGAAAGAAGCTTTCTGAGAAACTGCTTAGTGTTCTGTTAATTCATCTCACAGAGTTACATGTGTATTTCGTGGATCTCTTTGCTAGCCTTATTTCTGTGGAATCTGAGAACAGATATTTCGGATCCCTTTGAAGACTATAGGGCCAAAGGAAATATCCTCCGATAACAAAGAGAAAGAAGCTTTCTGAGAAACTTCTTTGTGTTCTGTGAAATCATCTCACAGAGTTACAGCTTTCCCCTCAAGAAGCCTTTCGCTAAGACAGTTCTTGTGGAATAGGCAAAGTGATATTTGGAAGTCCACAGTGGGCTATGGTGAAAAAGGAAATATCCTCAGATAAAATCTGGAAAGAAGCTTTCTGAGAAACTGCTTAGTGTTCTGTTAATTCATCTCACAGAGTTACATGTGTATTTCGTGGATCTCTTTGCTAGCCTTATTTCTGTGGAATCTGAGAACAGATATTTCGGAACCCTTTGAAGACTATAGGGCCAAAGGAAATATCATGCCAAAACAAAGAGAAAGAAGCTTTCTGAGAAACTTCTTTGTGTTCCGTGAAATCATCTCACAGAGTTACAGCTTTCCCCTCAAGAGGCCTTTCGCTAAGACAGTTCTTGTGGAATTGGCAAAGTGATATTTGGAAGCCCATAGAGGGCTATGGTGAAAAAGGAAATATACTCAGATGAAATCTGGAAAGAAGCTTTCTGAGAAACTGCTTAGTGTTCTGTTAATTCATCTCACAGAGTTACATGTGTATTTCGTGTATCTCTTTCCTAGCCTTATTTCTGTGGAATCTGACAACAGATATTTCGGAACCCTTTGAAGACTACAGGGCCAAAGGAAATATCATGCCAAAACAAAGAGAAAGAAGCTTTCTGAGAAACTTCTTTGTGTTCTGTGAAATCATCTCACAGAGTTACAGCTTTCCCCTCAAGAAGCCTTTCGCTAAGACAGTTCTTGTGGAATAGGCAAAGTGATATTTGGAACCCCTAGAGGGCTATGGTGAAAAAGGAAATATCCTCCGATGAAATCTGGAAAGAAGCTTTCTGAGAAACTGCTTAGTGTTCTGTTAATTCATCTCACAGAGTTACATGTGTATTTCGTGGATCTCTTTGCTAGCCTTATTTCTATGGAATCTGAGAACCGAAATTTCCGATCCCTTTGAAGACTATAGGGCCAAAGGAAATATCCTCCGATAACAAAGAGAAAGAAGGTTTCTGAGAAACTTCTTTGTGTTCTGTGAAATCATCTCACAGAGTTACAGCTTTCCCCTGAATAAGCCTTTCGCTAAGAGAGTTATTGTGGAATTGGCAAAGTGATATTTGGAAGCCCATAGAGGGCTATGGTGACAAAGGAAATATCCTCACAGGAAATCTGGAAAGAAGCTTTTTGAGAAACTGCTTAGTGTTCTGTTAATTCATCTCACAGAGTTACATGTGTATTTCGTGGATCTCTTTGCTAGCCTTATTTCTGTGGAATCTGAGAACAGATATTTCGGATCCCTTTGAAGACTATAGGGCCAAAGGAAATATCCTCCGATAACAAAGAGAAAGAAGCTTTCTGAGAAACTTCTTCGTCTTCTGTGAAATCATCTCAAGGAGTTACAGCTTCCCCTCCAGAAGCCTTTCGCTAAGACAGTTCTTGTGGAATTGGCAAAGTGATATTTGGAAGCCAGTAGAGGGCTATGGTGAAAAAGGAAATATCCTCCGATGAAATCTGGAAAGAAGCTTTCTGAGAAACTGCTTAGTGTTCTGTTAATTCATCTCACAGAGTTACATGTGTATTTCATGTATCTCTTTCCTAGACTTATTTCTGTGGTATCTGCGAAGAGGTATTTCGGAACCCTTTGAAGACTATAGGGCCAAAGGAAATATCATGCCAAAACAAAGAGAAAGAAGCTTTCTGAGAAACTTCTTTGTGTTCTGTGAAATCATCTCACAGAGTTACAGCTTTCCCCTGAATAAGCCTTTCGCTAAGAGAGTTCTTGTGGAATTGGCAAAGTGATATTTGGAAGCCCATAGAGGGCTATGGTGAAAAAGGAAATATCCTCAGATGAAATCTGGAAAGAAGCTTTCTGAGAAACTGCTTAGTGTTCTGTTAATTCATCTCACAGAGTTACCTGTGTATTTCGTGGACCTCTTTGCAAGCCTTATTTCTGTGGAATCTGAGAACAGATATTTCGGATCCCTTTGAAGATTATAGGGCCAAAGGAAATATCCTCTGATAACAAAGAGAAAGAAGCTTTCTGAGAAACTTCTTTGTGTTCTGTGAAATCATCTCACAGAGTTACAGCTTTCCCCTCAAGAAGCCTTTCGCTAAGACAGTTCTAGTGGAATAGGCAAAGTGATATTTGGAAGCCCACAGTGGGCTATGGTGAAAAAGGAAATATCCTCCGATGAAATCTGGAAAGAAGCTTTCTGAGAAACTGCTTAGTGTTCTGTTAATTCATCTCACAGAGTTACATGTGTATTTCGTGGATCTCTTTACTAGCCTTATTTCTGTGGAATCTGAGAACAGATATTTCGGATCCCTTTGAAGACTATAGGGCCAAAGGAAATATCCTCCGATAACAAAGAGAAAGAAGCTTTCTGAGAAACTTCTTCGTGTTCTGTGAAATCATCTCACAGAGTTACAGCTTCCCCTCCAGAAGCCTTTCGCTAAGACAGTTCTTGTGGAATTGGCAAAGTGATATTTGGAAGCCCATAGAGGGCTATGGTGAAAAAGGAAATATCCTCCGATGAAATCTGGAAAGAAGCTTTCTGAGAAACTGCTTAGTGTTCTGTTAATTCATCTCACAGAGTTCCATGTGTATTTCCTGGATCTCTTTGCTAGCCTTATTTCTGTGGAATCTGAGAACAGATATTTCGGATCCCTTTGAAGACTATAGGGCCAAAGGAAATATCCTCCCATAACAAAGAGAAAGAAGCTTTCTGACAAACTTCTTTGTGTTCTGTGAAATCATCTCAAGGAGTTACAGCTTCCCCTCCAGAAGCCTTTCGCTAAGACAGTTCCTGTGGAATTGGCAAAGTGATATTTGGAAGCCCGTAGAGGGCTATGGTGAAAAAGGAAATATCCTCCGATGAAATCTGGAAAGAAGCTTTCTGAGAAACTGCTTAGTGTTCTGTTAATTCATCTCACAGAGTTACATGTGTATTTCGTGTATCTCTTTCCTAGCCTTATTTCTGTGGAATCTGACAACAGATATTTCGGAACCCTTTGAAGACAACAGGGCCAAAGGAAATATCATGCCAAAACAAAGAGAAAGAAGCTTTCTGAGAAACTTCTTCGTGTTTTGTCAAATAATCTCACAGAGTTACAGCTTTCCCCTCAAGAAGCCTTTCGCTAAGACAGTTCTTGTGGAATTGGCAACGTGATATTTAGAAGCCCATAGAGGGCTATGGTGAAAAAGGAAATATCCTCAGATGAAATCTGGAAAGAAGCTTTCTGAGAAACTGCTTAGTGTTCTGTTAATTTATCTCACAGAGTTACATGTGTATTTCGTGGATCTCTTTACTAGCCTTATTTCTATGGAATCTGAGAACCGATATTTCGGATCCCTTTGAAGACTATAGGGCCAAAGGAAATATCCTCCGATAACAAAGAGAAAGAAGCTTTCTGAGAAACTTCTTTGTGTTCTGTGAAATCATCTCACAGAGTTACAGCTTTCCCCTGAATAAGCCTTTCGCTAAGAGAGTTCTTGTGGAATTGGCACAGTGATATTTGGAAGCCCTTAGAGGGCTATGGTGACAAAGGAAATATCCTCACAGGAAATCTAGAAAGAAGCTTTCTGAGAAACTGCTTAGTGTTCTGTTAATTCATCTCACAGAGTTACCTGTGTATTTCGTGGACCTCTTTGCTAGCCTTATTTCTGTGGAATCTGAGAACAGATATATCGGATCCCATTGATGACTATAGGGCCAAAGGAAATATCCTCCCATAACAAAGAGAAAGAATCTTCCTGAGAAACTTCTTTGTGTTCTGTGAAATCATCTCACAGAGTTACAGCTTTTCCCTCAAGAACCCTTTCGCTAAGACAGTTCTTGTGGAATTGGCAAAGTGATATTTGGAAGCCCATAGAGGGCTATGGTGAAAAAGGAAATATCCTCAGATGAAATCTGGAAAGAAGCTTTCTGAGAAACTGCTTAGTGTTCTGTTAATTCATCTCACAGAGTTACATGTGTATTTCGTGGATCTCTTTCCTAGCCTTATTTCTGTGGAATCTGACAACAGATATTTCGGAACCCTTTGAAGACTACAGGGCCAAAGGAAATATCATGCCAAAACAAAGAGAAAGAAGCTTTCTGAGAAACTTCTTTGTGTTCTGTGAAATAATCTCACAGAGTTACAGCTTTCCCCTCAAGAAGCCTTTCGCTACGACAGTTCTTTTGGAATAGGCAAAGTGATATTTGGAAGCCCATAGAGGGCTATGGTGAAAAAGGAAATATCCTCCGATGAAATCTGGAAAGAAGCTTTATGAGAAACTGCTTAGTGTTCTGTTAATTCATCTCACAGAGTTACATGTGTATTTCGTGGATCTCTTTGCTAGCCTTATTTCTGTGGAATCTGAGAACAGATATTTCGGATCCCTTTGAAGACTATAGGGCCAAAGGAAATATCCTCAGATAACAAAGAGAAAGAAGCTTTCTGAGAAACTTCTTTGTGTTCTGTGAAATCATCTCACAGAGTTACAGCTTTCCCCTCAAGAAGCCTTTCGCTAAGACAGTTCTTGTGGAATTGGCAAAGTGATATTTGGAAGCCCATAGAGGGCTATGGTGAAAAAGGAAATATCCTCAGATGAAATCTGGAAAGAGCTTTCTGAGAAACTGCTTAGTGTTCTGTTAATTCATCTCACAGAGTTACATGTGTATTTCGTGGATCTCTTTGTTAGCCTTATTTCTATGGAATCTGAGAACCGATAATTCGGATCCCTTTGAAGACTATAGGGCCAAAGGAAATATCCTCCGATAACAAAGAGAAAGAAGCTTTCTGAGAAACTTCTTTGTGTTCTGTGAAATCATCTCACAGAGTTACAGCTTTCCCCTGAATAAGCCTTTCGCTAAGAGAGTTCTTGTGGAATTGGCAAAGTGATATTTGGAAGCCCGTAGAGGGCTATGGTGACAAAGGAAATATCCTCACAGGAAATCTGGATAGAAGCTTTCTGAGAAACTGCTTAGTGTTCTGTTAATTCATCTCACAGAGTTCCCTGTGTATTTCGTGGACCTCTTTGCTAGCCTTATTTCTGTGGAATCTGAGAACAGATATTTCGGATCCCATTGATGACTATAGGGCCAAAGGAAATATCCTCCCATAACAAAGAGAAAGAATCTTCCTGAGAAACTTCTTTGTGTTCTGTGAAATCATCTCACAGAGTTACAGCTTTTCCCTCAAGAACCCTTTCGCTAAGACAGTTCTTGTGGAATTGGCAAAGTGATATTTGGAAGCCCATAGAGGGCTATGGTGAAAAAGGAAGTATCCTCAGATGAAATCTGGAAAGAAGCTTTCTGAGAAACTGCTTTGTGTTCTGTTAATTCATCTCACAGAGTTACATGTGTATTTCGTGGATCTCTTTGCTAGCCTTATTTCTGTGGAATCTGAGAACAGATATTTCGGATCCCTTTGAAAACTATAGGGCCAAAGGAAATATCCTCCGATAACAAAGAGAAAGAAGGTTTCTGAGAAACTTCTTTGTGTTCTGTGAAATCATCTCACAGAGTTACAGCTTTCCCCTCCAGAAGCCTTTCGCTTAGACAGTTCTTGTGGAATAGGCAAAGTGATATTTGGAAGCCCATAGTGGGCTATGGTGAAAAAGGAAATATCCTCCGATGAAATCTGTAAAGAAGCTTTCTGTGAAACTGCTTGGTGTTCTGTTAATTCATCTCACAGAGTTACATGTGTATTTCGTGGATCTCTTTGCTAGCCTTATTTCTGTGGAATCTGAGAACAGGTATTTCGGATCCTTTTGAAGACTATATGGCCAAAGGAAATATCCTCCGATAACAAAGAGAAAGAAGCTTTCTGAGAAACTTCTTTGTGTTCTGTGAAATCATCTCACAGAGTTACAGCTTTCCCCTCAAGAAGCCTTTTGCTAAGACAGTTCTTGTGGAATAGGCAAAGTGATATTTGGAAGCCCATAGAGGGCTATGGTGAAAAAGGAAATATCCTCAGATGAAATCTTGAAAGAAGCTTTCTGAGAAACTGCTTAGTGTTCTGTTAATTCATCTCACAGGGTTACATGTGTATTTCGTGGATCTCTTTGCTAGCCTTATTTCTGTGGAATCTGAGAACAGATATTTCGGATCCCATTGAAGACTACAGGGCCAAAGGAAATATCCTCCAATAAAAAAGAGAAAAAAGGTTTCTGAGAAACTTCTTTGTGTTCTGTGAAATCATCTCACAGAATTACAGCTTTCTCCTCAAGAACCCTTTCGCTAAGACAGTTCTTGTGGAATAGGCAAAGTGATATTTGGAATCCCATAGAGGGCTACGGTGAAAAAGGAAATATCCTCAGATGAAATCTGGAAAGAAGCTTTCTGAGAAACTGCTTAGTGTTCTGTTAATTCATCTCACAGAGTTACATGTGTATTTCGTGGATCTCTTTGCTAGCCTTATTTCTGTGGAATCTGAGAACAGATATTTCGGAACCCTTTGAAGACTATAGGGCCAAAGGAAATATCCTCCGATAACAAAGAGAAAGAAGCTTTCTGAGAAACTTCTTTGTGTTCTGTGAAATCATCTCACAGAGTTACAGCTTTCCCCTCAAGAAGCCTTTCGCTAAGACAGTTCTTGTGGAATTGGCAAAGTGATATTTGGAAGCCCATAGAGGGCTATGGTGAAAAAGGAAATATACTCAGATGAAATCTGGAAAGAATCTTTCTGAGAAACTGCTTAGTGTTCTGTTAATTCATCTCACAGAGTTACATGTGTATTTCGTGTATCTCTTTCCTAGCCTTATTTCTGTGGAATCTGACAACAGATATTTCGGAACCCTTTGAAGACTACAGGGCCAAAGGAAATATCATGCCAAAACAAAGAGAAAGAAGCTTTCTGAGAAACTTCTTTGTGTTCTGTGAAATCATCTCACAGAGTTACAGCTTTCCCCTCAAGAAGCCTTTCGCTAAGACAGTTCTTGTGGAATAGGCAAAGTGATATTTGGAAGCCCATAGAGGGCTATGGTGAAAAAGGAAATATCCTCCGATGAAATCTGGAAAGAAGCTTTATGAGAAACTGCTTAGTGTTCTGTTAATTCATCTCACAGAGTTACATGTGTATTTCGTGGATCTCTTTGCTAGCCTTATTTCTGTGGAATCTGAGAACAGATATTTCGGATCCCTTTGAAGACTATAGGGCCAAAGGAAATATCCTCAGATAACAAAGAGAAAGAAGCTTTCTGAGAAACTTCTTTGTGTTCTGTGAAATCATCTCACAGAGTTACAGCTTTCCCCTCAAGAAGCCTTTCGCTAAGACAGTTCTTGTGGAATTCGCAAAGTGATATTTGGAAGCCCACAGTGGGCTATGGTGAAAAAGGAAGTATCCTCCGATGAAATCTGGAAAGAAGCTTTCTGAGAAACTGCCTAGTGTTCTGTTAATTCATCTCACAGAGTTACATGTGTATTTCGTGGATCTCTTTGCTAGCCTTATTTCTGTGGAATCTGAGAACAGATATTTCGGATCCCATTGAAGACTATAGGGCCAAAGGAAATATCCTCCCATAACAAAGAGAAAAAAGGTTTCTGAGAAACTTCTTTGTGTTCTGTGAAATCATCTCACAGAGTTACAGCTTTCTCCTCAAGAACACTTTCGCTAAGACAGTTCTTGTGGAATTGGCAAAGTGATATTTGGAAGCCCATAGAGGGCTATGGTGAAAAAGGAAATATCCTCCGATGAAATCTGGAAAGAAGCTTTCTGAGAAACTGCTTAGTGTTCTGTTAATTCATCTCACAGAGTTACATGTGTATTTCGTGGATCTCTTTGCTAGCCATATTTCTGTGGAATCTGAGAACAGATATTTCGGATCCCTTTGAAGACTATAGGGCCAAAGGAAATATCCTCCCATAACAAAGAGAAAGAAGCTTTCTGACAAACTTCTTTGTGTTCTGTGAAATCATCTCAAGGAGTTACAGCTTCCCCTCCAGAAGCCTTTCGCTAAGACAGTTCTTGTGGAATTGGCAAAGTGATATTTGGAAGCCCGTAGAGGGCTGTGGTGAAAAAGGAAATATCCTCCGATGAAATCTGGAAAGAAGCTTTCTGAGAAACTGCTTAGTGTTCTGTTAATTCATCTCACAGAGTTACATGTGTATTTCGTGTATCTCTTTCCTAGCCTTATTTCTGTGGAATCTGACAACAGATATTTCGGAACCGTTTGAAGACTACAGGGCCAAAGGAAATATCATGCCAAAACAAAGAGAAAGAAGCTTTCTGAGAAACTTCTTTGTGTTCTGTAAAATCATCTCACAGAGTTACAGCTTTCCCCTCAAGAAGCCTTTCGCTAAGACAGTTCTTGTGGAATTGGCAAAGTGATATTTGGAAGCCCATAGAGGGCTATGGTGAAAAAGGAAATATCCTCAGATGAAATCTGGAAAGAGCTTTCTGAGAAACTGCTTAGTGTTCTGTTAATTCATCTCACAGAGTTACATGTGTATTTCGTGGATCTCTTTGTTAGCCTTATTTCTATGGAATCTGAGAACCGATATTTCGGATCCCTTTGAAGACTATAGGGCCAAAGGAAATATCCTCCGATAACAAAGAGAAAGAAGCTTTCTGAGAAACTTCTTTGTGTTCTGTGAAATCATCTCACAGAGTTACAGCTTTCCCCTGAATAAGCCTTTCGCTAAGAGAGTTCTTGTGGAATTGGCAAAGTGATATTTGGAAGCCCATAGAGGGCTATGGTGACAAAGGAAATATCCTCACAGGAAATCTGGAAAGAAGCTTTCTGAGAAACTGCTTAGTGTTCTGTTAATTCATCTCACAGAGTTCCCTGTGTATTTCGTGGACCTCTTTGCTAGCCTTATTTCTGTGGAATCTGAGAACAGATATTTCGGATCCCATTGATGACTATAGGGCCAAAGGAAATATCCTCCCATAACAAAGAGAAAGAATCTTCCTGAGAAACTTCTTTGTGTTCTGTGAAATCATCTCACAGAGTTACAGCTTTTCCCTCAAGAACCCTTTCGCTAAGACAGTTCTTGTGGAATTGGCAAAGTGATATTTGGAAGCCCATAGAGGGCTATGGTGAAAAAGGAAGTATCCTCAGATGAAATCTGGAAAGAAGCTTTCTGAGAAACTGCTTTGTGTTCTGTTAATTCATCTCACAGAGTTACATGTGTATTTCGTGGATCTGTTTGCTAGCCTTATTTCTGTGGAATCTGAGAACAGATATTTCGGATCCCTTTGAAGACTATAGGGCCAAAGGAAATATCCTCCGATAACAAAGAGAAAGAAGGTTTCTGAGAAACTTCTTTGTGTTCTGTGAAATCATCTCACAGAGTTACAGCTTTCCCCTCCAGAAGCCTTTCGCTTAGACAGTTCTTGTGGAATAGGCAAAGTGATATTTGGAAGCCCATAGTGGGCTATGGTGAAAAAGGAAATATCCTCCGATGAAATCTGTAAAGAAGCTTTCTGTGAAACTGCTTGGTGTTCTGTTAATTCATCTCACAGAGTTACATGTGTATTTCGTGGATCTCTTTGCTAGCCTTATTTCTGTGGAATCTGAGAACAGGTATTTCGGATCCTTTTGAAGACTATATGGCCAAAGGAAATATCCTCCGATAACAAAGAGAAAGAAGCTTTCTGAGAAACTTCTTTGTGTTCTGTGAAATCATCTCACAGAGTTACAGCTTTCCCCTCAAGAAGCCTTTCGCTAAGACAGTTCTTGTGGAATAGGCAAAGTGATATTTGGAAGCCCATAGAGGGCTATGGTGAAAAAGGAAATATCCTCAGATGAAATCTGGAAAGAAGCTTTCTGAGAAACTGCTTAGTGTTCTGTTAATTCATCTCACAGAGTTACATGTGTATTTCGTGGATCTCTTTGCTAGCCTTATTTCTGTGGAATCTGAGAACAGATATTTCGGATCCCATTGAAGACTACAGGGCCAAAGGAAATATCCTCCAATAAAAAAGAGAAAAAATGTTTCTGAGAAACTTCTTTGTGTTCTGTGAAATCATCTCACAGAATTACAGCTTTCTCCTCAAGAAACCTTTCGCTAGGACAGTTCTTGTGGAATAGGCAAAGTGATATTTGGAATCCCGTAGAGGGCTACGGTGAAAAAGGAAATATCCTCAGATGAAATCTGGAAAGAAGCTTTCTGAGAAACTGCTTAGTGTTCTGTTAATTCATCTCACAGAGTTACATGTGTATTTCGTGGATCTCTTTGCTAGCCTTATTTCTGTGGAATCTGAGAACAGATATTTCGGATCCCTTTGAAGACTATAGGGCCAAAGGAAATATCCTCCGATAACAAAGAGAAAGATGCTTTCTGAGAAACTTCTTTGTGTTCTGTGAAATCATCTCACAGAGTTACAGCTTCCCCTCCAGAAGCCTTTCGCTAAGACAGTTCTTGTGGAATTGGCAAAGTGATATTTGGAAGCCCATAGAGGGCTATGGTGAAAAAGGAAATATCCTCCGATGAAATCTGGAAAGAAGCTTTCTGAGAAACTGCTTAGTGTTCTGTTAATTCATCTCACAGAGTTACATGTGTATTTCGTGGATCTCTTTGCTAGCCTTATTTCTGTGGAATCTGAGAACCGATATTTCGGATCCCTTTGAAGACTATAGGGTCAAAGGAAATATCCTCCGATAACAAAGAGAAAGAAGTTTTCTGAGAAACTTATTTGTGTTCTGTGAAATCATCTCACAGAGTTACAGCTTTCCCCTCAAGAAGCCTTTCCCAAAGACAGTTCTTGTGGAATAGGCAAAGTGATATTTGGAAGCCCATAGAGGGCTATGGTTAAAAAGGAAATATCCTCCGATGAAATCTGGAAAGAAGCTTTCTGAGAAACTGCTTAGGGTTCTGTTAATTCATCTCACAGAGTTACATCTGTATTTCGTGGATCTCTTTCCTAGCCTTATTTCTGTGGAATCTGAGAACAGATATTTCGGAACCCTTTGAAGACTATAGGGCCAAAGGAAATATCCTCCGATAACAAAGAGAAACAAGCTTTCTGAGAAACTTCTTTGTGTTCTATGAAATCATCTCACAGAGTTACAGCTTTCTCCTCAAGAACCCTGTCGCTAAGACAGTTCTTGTGGAATTGGCAAAGTGATATTTGGAAGCCCATAGAGGGCTATGGTGAAAAAGGAAATATCCTCCGATGAAATCTGGAAAGAAGCTTTCTGAGAAACTGCTTAGTGTTCTGTTAATTCATCTCACAGAGTTACATGTGTATTTCGTGGATCTCTTTGCTAGCCTTATTTCTGTGGAATCTGAGAACAGATATTTCGGATCCCTTTGAAGACTATAGGGCCAAAGGAAATATCCTCCGATAACAAAGAGAAAGAAGCTTTCTGAGAAACTTCTTTGTGTTCTGTGAAATCATCTCACAGAGTTACAGCTTTCCCCTCAAGAAGCCTTTCGCTAAGACAGTTCTTGTGGAATAGGCAAAGTGATATTTGGAAGTCCACAGTGGGCTATGGTGAAAAAGGAAATATCCTCAGATAAAATCTGGAAAGAAGCTTTCTGAGAAACTGCTTAGTGTTCTGTTAATTCATCTCACAGAGTTACATGTGTATTTCGTGGATCTCTTTGCTAGCCTTATTTCTGTGGAATCTGAGAACAGATATTTCGGAACCCTTTGAAGACTATAGGGCCAAAGGAAATATCATGCCAAAACAAAGAGAAAGAAGCTTTCTGAGAAACTTCTTTGTGTTCCGTGAAATCATCTCACAGAGTTACAGCTTTCCCCTCAAGAGGCCTTTCGCTAAGACAGTTCTTGTGGAATTGGCAAAGTGATATTTGGAAGCCCATAGAGGGCTATGGTGAAAAAGGAAATATACTCAGATGAAATCTGGAAAGAAGCTTTCTGAGAAACTGCTTAGTGTTCTGTTAATTCATCTCACAGAGTTACATGTGTATTTCGTGTATCTCTTTCCTAGCCTTATTTCTGTGGAATCTGACAACAGATATTTCGGAACCCTTTGAAGACTACAGGGCCAAAGGAAATATCATGCCAAAACAAAGAGAAAGAAGCTTTCTGAGAAACTTCTTTGTGTTCTGTGAAATCATCTCACAGAGTTACAGCTTTCCCCTCAAGAAGCCTTTCGCTAAGACAGTTCTTGTGGAATAGGCAAAGTGATATTTGGAACCCCTAGAGGGCTATGGTGAAAAAGGAAATATCCTCAGATGAAATCTGGAAAGAAGCTTTCTGAGAAACTGCTTAGAGTTCTGTTAATTCATCTCACACAGTTACATGTGTATTTCGTGGATCTCTTTGCTAGCCTTATTTCTGTGGAATCGGAGAACAGATATTTCGGATCCCTTTGAAGATTATAGGGCCAAAGGAAATATCCTCCGATAACAAAGAGAAAGAAGCTTTCTGAGAAACTTCTTTGTGTTCTGTGAAATCATCTCACAGAGTTACAGCTTTCCCCTCCAGAAGCCTTTCGCTAAGACAGTTCTTGTGGAATTGGCAAAGTGATATTTGGAAGCCCATAGAGGGCTATGGTGAAAAAGGAAGTATCCTCAGATGAAATCTGGAAAGAAGCTTTCTGAGAAACTGCTTTGTGTTCTGTTAATTCATCTCACAGAGTTACATGTGTATTTCGTGGATCTCTTTGCTAGCCTTATTTCTGTGGAATCTGAGAACAGATATTTCGGATTCCTTTGAAAACTATAGGGCCAAAGGAAATATCCTCCGATAACAAAGAGAAAGAAGGTTTCTGAGAAACTTCTTTGTGTTCTGTGAATTCATCTCACAGAGTTACAGCTTTCCCCTCAAGAAGCCTTTCGCTAAGACAGTTCTTGTGGAATTGGCAAAGTGATATTTGGAAGCCCATACAGGGCTATGATGAAAAAGGAAATATCCTCAGATGAAATCTGGAAAGAGGCTTTCTGAGAAACTGCTTAGTGTTCTGTTAATTCATCTCACACAGTTACATCTGTATTTCGTGGATCTCTTTACTAGCCTTATTTCTGTGGAATCTGAGAACAGATAATTCGGATCCCTTTGAAGACTATAGGGCCAAAGGAAATATCCTCCCATAACAAAGAGAAAAAAGGTTTCTGAGAAACTTCTTTGTGTTCTGTGAAATCATCTCACAGAGTTACAGCTTTCTCCTCAAGAACCCTGTCGCTAAGACAGTTCTTGTGGAATTGGCAAAGTGATATTTGGAAGCCCATAGAGGGCTATGGTGAAAAAGGAAATATCCTCCGATGAAATCTGGAAAGAAGCTTTCTGAGAAACTGCTTAGTGTTCTGTTAATTCATCTCACAGAGTTACATGTGTATTTCCTGGATCTCTTTGCTAGTCTTATTTCTGTGGAATCTGAGAACAGATATTTCGGATCCCTTTGAAGACTATAGGGCCAAAGGAAATATCCTCCGATAACAAAGAGAAAGAAGCTTTCTGAGAAACTTCTTTGTGTTCTGTGAAATCATCTCACAGAGTTACAGCTTTCCCCTCAAGAAGCCTTTCGCTAAGACAGTTCTTGTGGAATAGGCAAAGTGATATTTGGAAGTCCACAGTGGGCTATGGTGAAAAAGGAAATATCCTCCGATGAAATCTGGAAAGAAGCTTTCTGAGAAACTGCTTAGTGTTCTGTTAATTCATCTCACAGAGTTACATGTGTATTTCGTGGATCTCTTTGCTAGCCTTATTTCTGTGGAATCTGAGAACAGATATTTCGGAACCCTTTGAAGACTATAGGGCCAAAGGAAATATCATGCCAAAACAAAGAGAAAGAAGCTTTCTGAGAAACTTCTTTGTGTTCCGTGAAATCATCTCACAGAGTTACAGCTTTCCCCTCAAGAGGCCTTTCGCTAAGACAGTTCTTGTGGAATTGGCAAAGTGATATTTGGAAGCCCATAGAGGGCTATGGTGAAAAAGGAAATATACTCAGATGAAATCTGGAAAGAAGCTTTCTGAGAAACTGCTTAGTGTTCTGTTAATTCATCTCACAGAGTTACATGTGTATTTCGTGTATCTCTTTCCTAGCCTTATTTCTGTGGAATCTGACAACAGATATTTCGGAACCCTTTGAAGACTACAGGGCCAAAGGAAATATCATGCCAAAACAAAGAGAAAGAAGCTTTCTGAGAAACTTCTTTGTGTTCTGTGAAATCATCTCACAGAGTTACAGCTTTCCCCTCAAGAAGCCTTTCGCTAAGACAGTTCTTGTGGAATAGGCAAAGTGATATTTGGAACCCCTAGAGGGCTATGGTGAAAAAGGAAATATCCTCAGATGAAATCTGGAAAGAAGCTTTCTGAGAAACTGCTTAGAGTTCTGTTAATTCATCTCACAGAGTTACATGTGTATTTCGTGGATCTCTTTGCTAGCCTTATTTCTGTGGAATAGGAGAACAGATATTTCGGATCCCTTTGAAGATTATAGGGCCAAAGGAAATATCCTCCGATAACAAAGAGAAAGAAGCTTTCTGAGAAACTTCTTTGTGTTCTGTGAAATCATCTCACAGAGTTACAGCTTTCCCCTCAAGAAGCCTTTCGCTAAGACAGTTCTTGTGGAATTGGCAAAGTGATATTTGGAAGCCCATAGAGGGCTATGGTGAAAAAGGAAGTATCCTCAGATGAAATCTGGAAAGAAGCTTTCTGAGAAACTGCTTTGTGTTCTGTTAATTCATCTCACAGAGTTACATGTGTATTTCGTGGATCTCTTTGCTAGCCTTATTTCTGTGGAATCTGAGAACAGATATTTCGGATTCCTTTGAAAACTATAGGGCCAAAGGAAATATCCTCCGATAACAAAGAGAAAGAAGGTTTCTGAGAAACTTCTTTGTGTTCTGTGAAATCATCTCACAGAGTTACAGCTTTCCCCTCCAGAAGCCTTTCGCTTAGACAGTTCTTGTGGAATAGGCAAAGTGATATTTGGAAGCCCATAGTGGGCTATGGTGACAAAGGAAATATCCTCCGAAGAAATCTGTAAAGAAGCTTTCTGTGAAACTGCTTAGTGTTCTGTTAATTCATCTCACAGAGTTACATGTGTATTTCGTGGATCTCTTTGCTAGCCTTATTTCTGTGGAATCTGAGAACAGGTATTTCGGATCCTTTTGAAGACTATATGGCCAAAGGAAATATCCTCCGATAACAAAGAGAAAGAAGCTTTCTGAGAAACTTCTTTGTGTTCTGTGAAATCATCTCACAGAGTTACAGCTTTCCCCTCAAGAAGCCTTTTGCTAAGACAGTTCTTGTGGAATAGGAAAAGTGATATTTGGAAGCCCATAGAGGGCTATGGTGATAAAGGAAATATCCTCAGATGAAATCTGGAAAGAAGCTTTCTGAGAAACTGCTTAGTGTTCTGTTAATTCATCTCACAGAGTTACATGTGTATTTCGTGGATCTCTTTGCTAGCCTTATTTCTGTGGAATCTGAGAACAGATATTTCGGATCCCATTGAAGACTACAGGGCCAAAGGAAATATCCTCCAATAAAAAAGATAAAAAAGGTTTCTGAGAAACTTCTTTGTGTTCTGTGAAATCATCTCACAGAGTTACAGCATTCTCCTCAAGAACGCTTTCGCTAAGACAGTTCTTGTGGAATAGGCAAAGTGATATTTGGAATCCCATAGAGGGCTACGGTGAAAAAGGAAATATCCTCAGATGAAATCTGGAAAGAAGCTTTCTGAGAAACTGCTTAGTGTTCTGTTAATTCATCTCTCAGAGTTACATGTGTATTTCGTGGATCTCTTTGCTAGCCTTATTTCTATGGAATCTGAGAACCGATATTTCGGATCCCTTTGAAGACTATAGGGCCAAAGGAAATATCCTCCGATAACAAAGAGAAAGAAGCTTTCTGAGAAACTTCTTTGTGTTCTGTGAAATCATCTCACAGAGTTACAGCTTTCCCCTGAATAAGCCTTTCGCTAAGAGAGTTCTTGTGGAATTGGCAAAGTGATATTTGGAAGCCCATAGAGGGCTATGGTGACAAAGGAAATATCCTCACAGGAAATCTGGAAAGAAGCTTTCTGAGAAACTGCTTAGTGTTTTGTTAATTCATCTCACAGAGTTACCTGTGTATTTCGTGGACCTCTTTGCTAGCATTATTTCTGTGGAATCTGAGAACAGATATTTCGGATCCCTTTGAAGACTATAGGGCCAAAGGAAATATCCTCCGATAACAAAGAGAAAGAAGCTTTCTGAGAAACTTCTTCGTCTTCTGTGAAATCATCTCACAGAGTTACAGCTTTCCTCCAGAAGCCTTTCGCTAAGACAGTTCTTGTGGAATTGGCAAAGTGATATTTGGAAGCCCATAGAGGGCTATGGTGAAAAAGGAAATATCCTCCGATGAAATCTGGAAAGAAGCTTTCTGAGAAACTGCTTAGTGTTCTGTTAATTCATCTCACAGAGTTACATGTGTATTTCGTGGATCTCTTTGCTAGCCTTATTTCTGTGGAATCTGAGAACAGATATTTCGGATCCCTTTGAAGACTATAGGGCCAAAGGAAATATCCTCCCATAACAAAGAGAAAGAAGCTTTCTGACAAACTTCTTTGTGTTCTGTGAAATCATCTCAAGGAGTTACAGCTTCCCCTCCAGAAGCCTTTCGCTAAGACAGTTCTTGTGGAATTGGCAAAGTGATATTTGGAAGCCCGTAGAGGGCTATGGTGAAAAAGGAAATATCCTCCGATGAAATCTGGAAAGAAGCTTTCTGAGAAACTGCTTAGTGTTCTGTTAATTCATCTCACAGAGTTACATGTGTATTTCATGTATCTCTTTCCTAGACTTATTTCTGTGGAATCTGAGAAGAGGTATTTCGGAACCCTTTGAAGACTATAGGGCCAAAGGAAATATCATGCCAAAACAAAGAGAAAGAAGCTTTCTGAGAAACTTCTTTGTGTTCTGTGAAATCATCTCACAGAGTTACAGCTTTCCCCTCAAGAAGCCTTTCGCTAAGACAGTTCTTGTGGAATAGGCAAAGTGATATTTGGAAGCCCATAGAGGGCTATGGTGAAAAAGGAAATATCCTCAGATGAAATCTGGAAAGAAGCTTTCTGAGAAACTGCTTAGTGTTCTGTTAATTCATCTCACAGAGTTACATGTGTATTTCGTGGATCTCTTTGCTAGCCTTATTTCTATGGAATCTGAGAACAGATATTTCGGATCCCTTTGAAGACTATAGGGCCAAAGGAAATATCCTCCGATAACAAAGAGAAAGAAGCTTTCTGAGAAACTTCTTTGTGTTCTGTGAAATCATCTCACAGAGTTACAGCTTTCCCCTGAATAAGCCTTTCGCTAAGAGAGTTCTTGTGGAATTGGCAAAGTGATATTTGGAAGCCCATAGAGGGCTATGGTGACAAAGGAAATATCCTCACAGGAAATCTGGAAAGAAGCTTTCTGAGAAACTGCTTAGTGTTCTGTTAATTCATCTCACAGAGTTACCTGTGTATTTCGTGGACCTCTTTGCTAGCATTATTTCTGTGGAATCTGAGAACAGATATTTCGGATCCCTTTGAAGACTATAGGGCCAAAGGAAATATCCTCCGATAACAAAGAGAAAGAAGCTTTCTGAGAAACTTCTTTGTGTTCTGTGAAATCATCTCACAGAGTTACAGCTTTCCCCTCCAGAAGCCTTTCGCTAAGACAGTTCTTGTGGAATAGGCAAAGTGATATTTGGAAGCCCACAGTGGGCTATGGTGAAAAAGGAAATATCCTCCGATGAAATCTGGAAAGAAGCTTTCTGAGAAACTGCTTAGTGTTCTGTTAATTCATCTCACAGAGTTACATGTGTATTTCGTGGATCTCTTTGCTAGCCTTATTTCTGTGGAATCTGAGAACAGATATTTCGGATCCCATTGAAGACTATAGGGCCAAAGGAAATATCCTCCCATAACAAAGAGAAAAAAGGTTTCTGAGAAACTTCTTTGTGTTCTGTGAAATCATCTCACAGAGTTACAGCTTTCTCCTCAAGAACCCTTTCGCTAAGACAGTTCTTGTGGAATTGGCAAAGTGATATTTGGAAGCCCATAGAGGGCTATGGTGAAAAAGGAAATATCCTCAGATGAAATCTGGAAAGAAGCTTTCTGAGAAACTGCTTAGTGTTCTGTTCATTCATCTCACAGAGTTACATGTGTATTTCGTGGATCTCTTTGCTAGCCATATTTCTGTGGAATCTGAGAACAGATATTTCGGATCCCATTGAAGACTATAGGGCCAAAGGAAATATCCTTCGATAACAAAGAGAAAGAAGCTTTCTGAGAAACTTCTTTGTGTTCTGTGAAATCATCTCACAGAGTTACAGCTTTCCCCTCAAGAAGCCTTTCGCTAAGACAGTTCTAGTGGAATAGGCAAAGTGATATTTGGAAGCCCACAGTGGGCTATGGTGAAAAAGGAAATATCCTCCGATGAAATCTGGAAAGAAGCTTTCTGAGAAACTGCTTAGTGTTCTGTTAATTCATCTCACAGAGTTACATGTTTATTTCGTGGATCTCTTTGCTAGCCTTATTTCTGTGGAATCTGAGAACAGATATTTCGGATCCCTTTGAAGACTATAGGGCCAAAGGAAATATCCTCCGATAACAAAGAGAAAGAAACTTTCTGAGAAACTTCTTTGTGTTCTGTGAAATCATCTCACAGAGTTACAGCTTCCCCTCCAGAAGCCTTTCGCTAAGACAGTTCTTGTGGAATTGGCAAAGTATTATTTGGAAGCCCATAGAGGGCTATGGTGAAAAAGGAAATATCCTCCAATGAAATCTGGAAAGAAGCTTTCTGAGAAACTGCTTAGTGTTCTGTTAATTCATCTCACAGAGTTACATGTGTATTTCGTGGATCTCTTTGCTAGCCTTATTTCTGTGAAATCTGAGAACAGATATTTCGGATCCCTTTGAAGACTATAGGGCCAAAGGAAATATCCTCCGATAACAAAGAGAAAGAAGCTTTCTGAGAAAATTCTTTGTGTTCTGTGAAATCATCTCACAGAGTTACAGCTTCCCCTCCAGAAGCCTTTCGCTAAGACAGTTCTTGTGGAATTGGCAAAGTGATATTTGGAAGCCCATAGAGGGCTATGATGAAAAAGGAAATATCCTCAGATGAAATCTGGAAAGAGGCTTTCTGAGAAACTGATTAGTGTTCTGTTAATTCATCTCACACAGTTACATCTGTATTTCGTGGATCTCTTTACTAGCCTTATTTCTGTGGAACCTGAGTACAGATATTTCGGATCCCAATGAAGACAATAGGGCAAAAGGAAATATACTCCTATAACAAAGAGAAAGAAGCTTTCTGAGAAACTTCTTTGTGTTCTGTGAAATCATCTCACAGAGATACAGCTTTCCCCTCAAGAAGCCTTTCGCTAAGACAGTTCTTGTTGAATAGGCAAAGTGATATTTGGAAGCCCATAGAGGGCTATGGTGAAAAAGGAAATATCCTCAGATGAAATCTGGAAAGAAGCTTTCTGAGAAACTGCTTAGTGTTCTGTTAATTCATCTCACCGAGTTACATCTGTATTTCGTTGATCTCTTTGCTAGCCTTATTTCTGTGGAATCTGAGAACAGATATTTCGGATCCCTTTGAAGACTATAGGGCCAAAGGAAATATCCTCCGATAACAAAGAGAAAGAAGCTTTCTGAGAAACTTCTTTGTGTACTGTGAAATCATCTCACAGAGTTACAGCTTTCCCTTCAAGAAGCCTTTCGCTAAGTCAGTTCTTGTGGAATTGGCAAAGTGATATTTGGAAGCCCATAGAGGGCTATGGTGAAAAAGGAAATATACTCAGATGAAATCTGGAAAGAAGCTTTCTGAGAAACTGCTTAGTGTTCTGTTAATTCATCTCACAGAGTTACATGTGTATTTCGTGTATCTCTTGCCTAGCCTTATTTCTGTGGAATCTGACAACAGATATTTCGGAACCCTTTGAAGACTACAGGGCCAAAGGAAATATCATGCCAAAACAAAGAGCAAGAGCTTTCTGAGAAACTTCTTTGTGTTCTGTGAAATAATCTCACAGAGTTACAGCTTTCCCCTCAAGAAGCCTTTCGCTAAGACAGTTCTTGTGGAATAGGCAAAGTGATATTTGGAAGCCCATAGAGGACTATGGTGTAAAAGGAAATATCCTCAGATGAAATCTGGAAAGAAGCTTTCTGAGAAACTGCTTAGTGTTCTGTTAATTCATCTCACAGAGTTACATGTGTATTTCGTGGATCTCTTTGCTAGCCTTATTTCTGTGGAAACTGAGAACAGATATTTCGGATCCCTTTGAAGACTATAGGGCCAAAGGAAATATCCTCCGATAACAAAGAGAAAGAAGCTTTCTGAGAAACTTCTTTGTGTTCTGTGAAATCATCTCACAGAGTTACAGCTTTCCCCTCAAGAAGCCTTTCGCTAAGACAGTTCCTGTGGAATTGGCAAAGTGATATTTGGAAGCCCACAGTGAGCTATGGTGAAAAAGGAAATATCCTCCGATGAAATCTGGAAAGAAGCTTTCTGAGAAACTGCTTAGTGTTCTGTTAATTCATCTCACAGAGTTACATGTGTATTTCGTGGATCTCTTTGCAAGCCTTATTTCTGTGGAATCTGAGAACAGATATTTCGGATCTCATTGAAGACTATAGGGCCAAAGGAAATATCCTCCCATAACAAAGAGAAAAAAGGTTTCTGAGAAACTTCTTTGAGTTCTATGAAATCATCTCACAGAGTTACAGCTTTCTCCTCAAGAACCCTTTCGCTAAGACAGTTCTTGTGGAATTGGCAAAGTGATATTTGGAAGCCCATAGAGGGCTATGGTGAAAAAGGAAATATCCTCAGATGAAATCTGGAAAGAAGCATTCTGAGACACTGCTTAGTGTTCTGTTAATTCATCTCACAGAGTTACATGTATATTTCGTGGATCTCTTTGCTAGCCTTATTTCTGTGGAATCTGAGAACAGATATTTCGGAACCCTTTGAAGACTATAGGGCCAAAGGAAATATCATGCCAAAACAAAGAGAAAGAAGCTTTCTGAGAAACTTCTTTGTGTTCTGTGAAATCATCTCACAGAGTTACAGCTTTCCCCTCAGGAAGCCTTTCGCTAAGACAGTTCTTGTGGAATTGGCAAAGTGATATTTGGAAGCCCATAGAGGGCTATGGTGAAAAAGGAAATATACTCAGATGAAATCTGGAAAGAAGCTTTCTGAGAAACTGCTTAGTGTTCTGTTAATTCATCTCACAGAGTTACATGTGTATTTCGTGTATCTCTTTCCTAGCCTTATTTCTGTGGAATCTGACAACAGATATTTCGGAACCCTTTGAAGACTGCAGGGCCAAAGGAAATATCATGCCAAAAAAAAGAGAAAGAAGCTTTCTGAGAAACTTCTTTATGTTCTGTGAAATCATCTCACAGAGTTACAGCTTTCCCCTCAAGAAGCCTTTCGCTAAGACAGTTCTTGTGGAATAGGCAAAGTGATATTTGGAAGCCCATAGAGGGCTATGGTGAAAAAGGAAATATCCTCAGATGAAATCTGGGAAGAAGCTTTCTGAGAAACTGCTTAGTGTTCTGTTAATTCATCTCACAGATTTACATGTGTATTTCGTGGTTCTCTTTGCTAGCCTTATTTCTGTGGAATCTGAGAACAGATATTTCGGATCCCTTTGAAGACTATAGGGCGAAAGGAAATATCCTCAGATAACAAAGAGAAAGAAGCTTTCTGAGAAACTTCTTTGTGTTCTGTGAAATCATCTCACAGAGTTACAGCCATCCCCTCAAGAAGCCTTTCGCTAAGACAGTTCTTGTGGAATTGGCAAAGTGATATTTGGAAGCCCACAGTGGGCTATGGTGAAAAAGGAAATATCCTCCGATGAAATCTGGAAAGAAGCTTTCTGAGAAACTGCTTGGTGTTCTGTTAATTCATCTCACAGAGTTACATGTGTATTTCGTGGATCTCTTTGCTAGCCTTATTTCTGTGGAATCTGAGAACAGATATTTCGGATCCCATTGAAGACTATAGGGCCAAAGGAAATATCCTCCCATAACAAAGAGAAAAAAGGTTTCTGAGAAACTTCTTTGTGTTCTGTGAAATCATCTCACAGAGTTACAGCTTTCTCCACAAGAACCCTTTCGCTGAGACAGTTCTTGTGGAATTGGCAAAGTGATATTTGGAAGCCCATAGAGGGGTATGGTGAAAAAGGAAATATCCTCCGATGAAATCTGGAAAGAAGCTTTCTGAGAAACTGCTTAGTGTTCTGTTAATTCATCTCACAGAGTTACATGTGTATTTCCTGGATCTCTTTGCTAGCCATATTTCTGTGGAATCTGAGAACAGATATTTCGGATCCCTTTGAAGACTATAGGGCCAAAGGAAATATCCTCCCATGACAAAGAGAAAGAAGCTTTCTGACAAACTTCTTTGTGTTCTGTGAAATTATCTCAAGGAGTTACAGCTTCCCCTCCAGAAGCCTTTCGCTAAGACAGTTCTTGTGGAATTGGCAAAGTGATATTTGGAAGCCCGTAGAGGGCTATGGTGAAAAAGGAAATATCCTCCGATGAAATCTGGAAAGAAGCTTTCTGAGAAACTGCTTAGTGTTCTGTTAATTCATCTCACAGAGTTACATGTGTATGTCGTGTATCTCTTTCCTAGCCTTATTTCTGTGGAATCTGACAACAGATATTTCGGAACCCTTTGAAGACTACAGGGCCAAAGGAAATATCATGCCAAAACAAAGAGAAAGAAGCTTTCTGAGAAACTTCTTTGTGTTCTGTGAAATCATCTCACAGAGTTACAGCTTTCCATTCAAGAAGCCTTTCGCTAAGACAGTTCTTGTGGAATTGGCAAAGTGATATTTGGAAGCCCATAGAGGGCTATGGTGAAAAAGGAAATATCCTCAGATGAAATCTGGAAAGAAGCTTTCTGAGAAACTGCTTAGTGTTCTGTTAATTCATCTCACAGAGTTACATGTGTATTTCGTGGATCTCTTTGCTAGCCTTATTTCTATGGAATCTGAGAACAGATATTTCGGATCCCTTTGAAGACTACAGGGCCAAAGGAAATATCCTCCGATAACAAAGAGAAAGAAGCTTTCTGAGAAACTTCTTTGTGTTCTGTGAAATCATCTCACAGAGTTACAGCCTTCCCCTTAATAAGCCTTTCGCTAAGAGAGTTCTTGTGGAATTGGCAAAGTGATGTTTGGAAGCCCTTAGAGGGCTATGGTGAAAAAGGAAATATCCTCCGATGAAATCTGGAAAGAAGCTTTCTGAGAAACTGCTTAGTGTTCTGTTAATTCATCTCACAGAGTTACATGTGTATTTCGTGGATCTCTTTGCTAGCCTTATTTCTGTGGAATCTGAGAACCGATATTTCGGATCCCTTTGAAGACTATAGGGCCAAAGGAAATATCCTCCGATAACAAAGAGAAAGAAGTTTTCTGAGAAACTTATTTGTGTTCTGTGAAATCATCTCACAGAGTTACAGCTTTCCCCTCAAGAAGCCTTTCCCAAAGACAGTTCTTGTGGAATAGGCAAAGTGATATTTGGAAGCCCATAGAGGGCTATGGTTAAAAAGGAAATATCCTCCGATGAAATCTGGAAAGAAGCTTTCTGAGAAACTGCTTAGTGTTCTGTTAATTCATCTCACAGAGTTACATGTGTATTTCGTGTATCTCTTTCCTAGCCTTATTTCTGTGGAATCTGAGAACAGATATTTCGGAACCCTTTGAAGACTATAGGGCCAAAGGAAATATCCTCCGATAACAAAGAGAAACAAGCTTTCTGAGAAACTTCTTTGTGTTCTGTGAAATCATCTCACAGAGTTACAGCTTTCCCCTCAAGAAGCCTTTCGCTAAGACAGTTCTTGTGGAATTGGCAAAGTGATATTTGGAAGCCCATAGAGGGCTATGATGAAAAAGGAAATATCCTCAGATGAAATCTGGAAAGAGGCTTTCTGAGAAACTGCTTAGTGTTCTGTTAATTCATCTCACACAGTTACATCTGTATTTCGTGGATCTCTTTACTAGCCTTATTTCTGTGGAATCTGAGTACAGATATTTCGGATCCCAATGAAGACAATAGGGCAAAAGGAAATATCCTCCTATAACAAAGAGAAAGAAGCTTTCTGAGAAACTTCTTTGTGTTCTGTGAAATCATCTCACAGAGTTACAGCTTTCCCCTCAAGAAGCCTTTCGCTAAGACAGTTCTTGTGGAATAGGCAAAGTGATATTTGGAAGCCCATAGAGGGCTATGGTGAAAAAGGAAATATCCTCAGATGAAATCTGGAAAGAAGCTTTCTGAGAAACTGCTTAGTGTTCTGTTAATTCATCTCACAGAGTTACATGTGTATTTCGTGGATCTCTTTGCTAGCCTTATTTCTATGGAATCTGAGAACAGATATTTCGGATCCCTTTGAAGACTACAGGGCCAAAGGAAATATCCTCCGATAACAAAGAGAAAGAAGCTTTCTGAGAAACTTCTTTGTGTTCTGTGAAATCATCTCACAGAGTTACAGCTTTCCCCTGAATAAGCCTTTCGCTAAGAGAGTTCTTGTGGAATTGGCAAAGTGATATTTGGAAGCCCATAGAGGGCTGTGGTGACAAAGGAAATATCCTCACAGGAAATCTGGAAAAAAGCTTTCTGAGAAACTGCTTAGTGTTCTGTTAATTCATCTCACAGAGTTACCTGTGTATTTCGTGGACCTCTTTGCTAGCCTTATTTCTGTGGAATCTGAGAACAGATATTTCGGATCCCTTTGAAGATTATAGGGCCAAAGGAAATATCCTCCGATAACAAAGAGAAAGAAGCTTTCTGAGAAACTTCTTTGTGTTCTGTGAAATCATCTCACAGAGTTACAGCTTTCCCCTCCAGAAGCCTTTCGCTAAGACAGTTCTTGTGGAATAGGCAAAGTGATATTTGGAAGCCCACAGTGGACTATGGTGAAAAAGGAAATATCCTCCGATGAAATCTGGAAAGAAGCTTTCTGAGAAACTGCTTAGTGTTCTGTTAATTCATCTCACAGAGTTACATGTGTATTTCGTGGATCAGTTTGCTAGCCTTATTTCTGTGGAATCTGAGAACAGATATTTCGGATCCCATTGAAGACTATAGGGCCAAAGGAAATATCCTCCCATAACAAAGAGAAAAAAGGTTTCTGAGAAACTTCTTTGTGTTCTGTGAAATCATCTCACAGAGTTACAGGTTTCTCCTCAAGAACCCTTTCGCTAAGACAGTTCTTGTGGAATTGGCAAAGTGATATTTAGAAGCCCATAGAGGGCTATGGTGAAAAAGGAAATATCCTCAGATGAAATCTGGAAAGAAGCTTTCTGAGAAACTGCTTAGTGTTCTGTTAATTCATCTCACAGAGTTACATGTGTATTTCGTGGATCTCTTTGCTAGCCATATTTCTGTGGAATCTGAGAACAGATATTTCGGATCCCATTGAAGACTATAGGGCTAAAGGAAATATCCTTCGATAACAAAGAGAAAGAAGCTTTCTGAGAAACTTCTTTGTGTTCTGTGAAATCATCTCACAGAGTTACAGCTTTCCCCTCAAGAAGCCTTTCGCTAAGAGAGTTCTAGTGGAATAGGCAAAGTGATATTTGGAAGCCCACAGTGGGCTATGGTGAAAAAGGAAATATCCTCCGATGAAATCTGGAAAGAAGCTTTCTGAGAAACTGCTTAGTGTTCTGTTAATTCATCTCACAGAGTTACATGTGTATTTCGTGGATCTCTTTGCTAGCCTTATTTCTGTGGAATCTGAGAACAGATATTTCGGATCCCTTTGAAGACTATAGGGCCAAAGGAAATATCCTCCGATAACAAAGAGAAAGAAGCTTTCTGAGAAACTTCTTTGTGTTCTGTGAAATCATCTCACAGAGTTACAGCTTCCCCTCCAGAAGCCTTTCGCTAAGACAGTTCTTGTGGAATTGGCAAAGTATTATTTGGAAGCCCATAGAGGGCTATGGTGAAAAAGGAAATATCCTCCGATGAAATCTGGAAAGAAGCTTTCTGAGAAACTGCTTAGTGTTCTGTTAATTCATCTCACAGAGTTACATGTGTATTTCGTGGATCTCTTTGCTAGCCTTATTTCTGTGAAATCTGAGAACAGATATTTCGGATCCCTTTGAAGACTATAGGGCCAAAGGAAATATCCTCCGATAACAAAGAGAAAGAAGCTTTCTGAGAAAATTCTTTGTGTTCTGTGAAATCATCTCACAGAGTTACAGCTTCCCCTCCAGAAGCCTTTCGCTAAGACAGTTCTTGTGGAATTGGCAAAGTGATATTTGGAAGCCCATAGAGGGCTATGATGAAAAAGGAAATATCCTCAGATGAAATCTGGAAAGAGGCTTTCTGAGAAACTGATTAGTGTTCTGTTAATTCATCTCACACAGTTACATCTGTATTTCGTGGATCTCTTTACTAGCCTTATTTCTGTGGAATCTGAGTACAGATATTTCGGATCCCAATGAAGACAATAGGGCAAAAGGAAATATACTCCTATAACAAAGAGAAAGAAGCTTTCTGAGAAACTTCTTTGTGTTCTGTGAAATCATCTCATAGAGTTACAGCTTTCCCTTCAAGAAGCATTTCGCTAAGACAGTTCTTGTTGAATAGGCAAAGTGATATTTGGAAGCCCATAGAGGGCTATGGTGAAAAAGGAAATATCCTCAGATGAAATCTGGAAAGAAGCTTTCTGAGAAACTGCTTAGTGTTCTGTTAATTCATCTCACCGAGTTACATCTGTATTTCGTTGATCTCTTTGCTAGCCTTATTTCTGTGGAATCTGAGAACAGATATTTCGGATCCCTTTGAAGACTATAGGGCCAAAGGAAATATCCTCCGATAACAAAGAGAAAGAAGCTTTCTGAGAAACTTCTTTGTGTTCTGTGAAATCATCTCACAGAGTTACAGCTTTCCCTTCAAGAAGCCTTTCGCTAAGTCAGTTCTTGTGGAATTGGCAAAGTGATATTTGGAAGCCCATAGAGGGCTATGGTGAAAAAGGAAATATACTCAGATGAAATCTGGAAAGAAGCTTTCTGAGAAACTGCTTAGTGTTCTGTTAATTCATCTCACAGAGTTACATGTGTATTTCGTGTATCTCTTGCCTAGCCTTATTTCTGTGGAATCTGACAACAGATATTTCGGAACCCTTTGAAGACTACAGGGCCAAAGGAAATATCATGCCAAAACAAAGAGCAAGAGCTTTCTGAGAAACTTCTTTGTGTTCTGTGAAATAATCTCACAGAGTTACAGCTTTCCCCTCAAGAAGCCTTTCGCTAAGACAGTTCTTGTGGAATAGGCAAAGTGATATTTGGAAGCCCATAGAGGGCTATGGTGAAAAAGGAAATATCCTCCGATGAAATCTGGAAAGAAGCTTTCTGAGAAACTGCTTAGTGTTCTGTTAATTCATCTCACAGAGTTACATGTGTATTTCGTGGATCTCTTTGCTAGCCTTATTTCTGTGGAATCTGAGAACAGATATTTCGGGTCCCTTTGAAGACTATAGGGCCAAAGGAAATATCCTCCGATAACAAAGAGAAAGAAGCTTTCTGAGAAACTTCTTTGTGTTCTGTGAAATCATCTCACAGAGTTACAGCTTTCCCCTCAAGAAGCCTTTCGCTAAGACAGTTCCTGTGGAATTGGCAAAGTGATATTTGGAAGCCCACAGTGAGCTATGGTGAAAAAGGAAATATCCTCCGATGAAATCTGGAAAGAAGCTTTCTGAGAAACTGCTTAGTGATCTGTTAATTCATCTCACAGAGTTACATGTGTATTTCGTGGATCTCTTTGCAAGCCTTATTTCTGTGGAATCTGAGAACAGATATTTCGGATCTCATTGAAGACTATAGGGCCAAAGGAAATATCCTCCCATAACAAAGAGAAAAAAGGTTTCTGAGAAACTTCTTTGTGTTCTGTGAAATCAACTCACAGAGTTACAGCTTTCTCCTCAAGAACCCTTTCGCTAAGACAGTTCTTGTGGAATTGGCAAAGTGATATTTGGAAGCCCATAGAGGGCTATGGTGAAAAAGGAAATATCCTCAGATGAAATCTGGAAAGAAGCTTTCTGAGACACTGCTTAGTGTTCTGTTAATTCATCTCACAGAGTTACATGTATATTTCGTGGATCTCTTTGCTAGCCTTATTTCTGTGGAATCTGAGAACAGATATTTCGGAACCCTTTGAAGACTATAGGGCCAAAGGAAATATCATGCCAAAACAAAGAGAAAGAAGCTTTCTGAGAAACTTCTTTGTGTTCTGTGAAATCATCTCACAGAGTTACAGCTTTCCCCTCAAGAAGCCTTTCGCTAAGACAGTTCTTGTGGAATTGGCAAAGTGATATTTGGAAGCCCATAGAGGGCTATGATGAAAAAGGAAATATACTCAGATGAAATCTGGAAAGAAGCTTTCTGAGAAACTGCTTAGTGTTCTGTTAATTCATCTCACAGAGTTACATGTGTATTTCGTGTATCTCTTTCCTAGCCTTATTTCTGTGGAATCTGACAACAGATATTTCGGAACCCTTTGAAGACTGCAGGGCCAAAGGAAATATCATGCCAAAAAAAAGAGAAAGAAGCTTTCTGAGAAACTTCTTTATGTTCTGTGAAATCATCTCACAGAGTTACAGCTTTCCCCTCAAGAAGCCTTTCGCTAAGACAGTTCTTGTGGAATAGGCAAAGTGATATTTAGAAGCCCATAGAGGGCTATGGTGAAAAAGGAAATATCCTCAGATGAAATCTGGGAAGAAGCTTTCTGAGAAACTGCTTAGTGTTCTGTTAATTCATCTCACAGATTTACATGTGTATTTCGTGGATCTCTTTGCTAGCCTCATTTCTGTGGAATCTGAGAACAGATATTTCGGATCCCTTTGAAGACTATAGGGCGATAGGAAATATCCTCAGATAACAAAGAGAAAGAAGCTTTCTGAGAAACTTCTTTGTGTTCTGTGAAATCATCTCACAGAGTTACAGCCATCCCCTCAAGAAGCCTTTCGCTAAGACAGTTCTTGTGGAATTGGCAAAGTGATATTTGGAAGCCCACAGTGGGCTATGGTGAAAAAGGAAATATCCTCCGATGAAATCTGGAAAGAAGCTTTCTGAGAAACTGCTTGGTGTTCTGTTAATTCATCTCACAGAGTTACATGTGAATTTCGTGGATCTCTTTGCTAGCCTTATTTCTGTGGAATCTGAGAACAGATATTTCGGATCCCATTGAAGACTATAGGGCCAAAGGAAATATCCTCCCATAACAAAGAGAAAAAAGGTTTCTGAGAAACTTCTTTGTGTTCTGTGAAATCATCTCACAGAGTTACAGCTTTCTCCACAAGAACCCTTTCGCTGAGACAGTTCTTGTGGAATTGGCAAAGTGATATTTGGAAGCCAATGGAGGGCTATGGTGAAAAAGGAAATATCCTCCGATGAAATCTGGAAAGAAGCTTTCTGAGAAACTGCTTAGTGTTCTGTTAATTCATCTCACAGAGTTACATGTGTATTTCGTGGATCTCTTTGCTAGCCATATTTCTGTGGAATCTGAGAACAGATATTTCGGATCCCTTTGAAGACTATAGGGCCAAAGGAAATATCCTCCCATGACAAAGAGAAAGAAGCTTTCTGACAAACTTCTTTGTGTTCTGTGAAATTATCTCAAGGAGTTACAGCTTCCCCTCCTGAAGCCTTTCGCTAAGACAGTTCTTGTGGAATTGGCAAAGTGATATTTGGAAGCCCGTAGAGGGCTATGGTGAAAAAGGAAATATCCTCCGATGAAATCTGGAAAGAAGCTTTCTGAGAAACTGCTTAGTGTTCTGTTAATTCATCTCACAGAGTTACATGTGTATTTCGTGTATCTCTTTCCTAGCCTTATTTCTGTGGAATCTGACAACAGATATTTCGGAACCCTTTGAAGACTACAGGGCCAAAGGAAATATCATGCCAAAACAAAGAGAAAGAAGCTTTCTGAGAAACTTCTTTGTGTTCTGTGAAATCATCCCACAGAGTTACAGCTTTCCACTCAAGAAGCCTTTCGCTAAGACAGTTCTTGTGGAATTGGCAAAGTGATATTTGGAAGCCCATAGAGGGCTATGGTGAAAAAGGAAATATCCTCAGATGAAATCTGGAAAGAAGCTTTCTGAGAAACTGCTTAGTGTTCTGTTAATTCATCTCACAGAGTTACATGTGTATTTCGTGGATCTCTTTGCTAGCCTTTTTTCTGTGGAATCTGAGAACCGATATTTCGGATCCCTTTGAAGACTATAGGGCCAAAGGAAATATCCTCCGATAACAAAGAGAAAGAAGTTTTCTGAGAAACTTATTTGTGTTCTGTGAAATCATCTCACAGAGTTACAGCTTTCCCCTCAAGAAGCCTTTCCCAAAGACAGTTCTTGTGGAATAGGCAAAGTGATATTTGGAAGCCCATAGAGGGCTATGGTTAAAAAGGAAATATCCTCCGATGAAATCTGGAAAGAAGCTTTCTGAGAAACTGCTTAGTGTTCTGTTAATTCATCTCACAGAGTTACATGTGTATTTCGTGTATCTCTTTCCTAGCCTTATTTCTGTGGAATCTGAGAACAGATATTTCGGAACCCTTTGAAGACTATAGGGCCAAAGGAAATATCCTCCGATAAAAAAGAGAAACAAGCTTTCTGAGAAACTTCTTTGTGTTCTGTGAAATCATCTCACAGAGTTACAGCTTTCCCCTCAAGAAGCCTTTCGCTAAGACAGTTCTTGTGGAATTGGCAAAGTGATATTTGGAAGCCCATAGAGGGCTATGATGAAAAAGGAAATATCCTCAGATGAAATCTGGAAAGAGGCTTTCTGAGAAACTGCTTAGTGTTCTGTTAATTCATCTCACACAGTTACATCTGTATTTCGTGGATCTCTTTACTAGCCTTATTTCTGTGGAAACTGAGTACAGATATTTCGGATCCCAATGAAGACAATAGGGCAAATGGAAATATCCTCCTATAACAAAGAGAAAGAAGCTTTCTGAGAAACTTCTTTGTGTTCTGTGAAATCATCTCACAGAGTTACAGCTTTCCCCTCAAGAAGCCTTTGGCTAAGACAGTTCTTGTTGAATAGGCAAAGTGATATTTGGAAGCCCATAGAGGGCTATGGTGAAAAAGGAAATATCCTCAGATGAAATCTGGAAAGAAGCTTTCTGAGAAACTGCTTAGTGTTCTGTTAATTCATCTCACAGAGTTACATCTGTATTTCGTTGATATCTTTGCTAGCCTTATTTCTGTGGAATCTGAGAACAGATAATTCGGATCCCTTTGAAGACTATAGGGCCAAAGGAAATATCCTCCCATAACAAAGAGAAAAAAGGTTTCTGAGAAACTTCTTTGTGTTCTGTGAAATCATCTCACAGAGTTACAGCTTTCTCCTCAAGAACCCTTTCGCTAAGACAGTTCTTGTGGAATTGGCAAAGTGATATTTGGAAGCCATAGAGGGCTATGGTGAAAAAGGAAATATCCTCCAATGAAATCTGGAAAGAAGCTTTCTGAGAAACTGCTTAGTGTTCTGTTAATTCATCTCACAGAGTTACATGTGTATTTCGTGGATCTCTTTGCTAGCCTTATTTCTGTGGAATCTGAGAACAGATATTTCGGATCCCTTTGAAGACTATAGGGCCAAAGGAAATATCCTCCGATAACAAAGAGAAAGAAGCTTTCTGAGAAACTTCTTTGTGTTCTGTGAAATCATCTCACAGAGTTACAGCTTTCCCCTCAAGAAGCCTTTCGCTAAGACAGTTCTTGTGGAATAGGCAAAGTGATATTTGGAAGCCCACAGTGGGCTATGGTGAAAAAGGAAATATAATCAGATAAAATCTGGAAAGAAGCTTTCTGAGAAACTGCTTAGTGTTCTGTTAATTCATCTCACAGAGTTACATGTGTATTTCGTGGATCTCTTTGCTAGCCTTATTTCTGTGGAATCTGAGAACAGATATTTCGGAACCCTTTGAAGACTATAGGGCCAAAGGAAATATCATGCCAAAACAAAGAGAAAGAAGCTTTCTGAGAAACTTCTTTGTGTTTTGTGAAATGATCTCACAGAGTTACAGCTTTCCCCTCAAGAAGCCTTTCGCTAAGACAGTTCTTGGGGAATTGGCAAAGTGATATTTGGAAGCCCATAGAGGGCTATCGTGAAAAAGGAAATATCCTCAGATGAAATCTGGAAAGAAGCTTTCTGAGAAACTGCTTAGTGTTCTGTTAATTCATCTCACAGAGTTACATGTGTATTTCGTAGATCTCTTTGCTAGCCTTATTTCTATGGAATCTGAGAACCGATATTTCGGATCCCTTGAAGTCTATAGGGCCAAAGGAAATATCCTCCGATAACAAAGAGAAAGAAGCTTTCTGAGAAACTTCTTTGTGTTCTGTGAAATCATCTCACAGAGTTACAGCTTTCCCCTGAATAAGCCTTTCGCTAAGAGAGTTCTTGTGGAATTGGCAAAGTGATATTTGGAAGCCCATAGAGGGCTATGGTGACAAAGGAAATATCCTCACAGGAAATCTGGAAAGAAGCTTTTTGAGAAACTGCTTAGTGTTCTGTTAACTCATCTCACAGAGTTACATGTGTATTTCGTGGATCTCTTTGCTAGCCTTATTTCTGTGGAATCTGAGAACAGATATTTCGGATCCCTTTGAAGACTATAGGGCCAAAGGAAATATCCTCCGATAACAAAGAGAAAGAAGCTTTCTGAGAAACTTCTTTGTGTTCTGTGAAATCATCTCACAGAGTTACAGCTTTCCCCTCCAGAAGCCTTTCGCTAAGACAGTTCTTGTGGAATAGGCAAAGTGATATTTGGAAGCCCACAGTGGGCTATGGTGAAAAAGGAAATATCCTCCGATGAAATCTGGAAAGAAGCTTTCTGAGAAACTGCTTAGTGTTCTGTTAATTCATCTCACAGAGTTACATGTGTATTTCGTGGATCACTTTGCTAGCCTTATTTCTGTGGAATCTGAGAACAGATATTTCGGATCCCATTGAAGACTATAGGGCCAAAGGAAATATCCTCCCATAACAAAGAGAAAAAAGGTTTCTGAGAAACTTCTTTGTGTTCTGTGAAATCATCTCACAGAGTTACAGCTTTCTCCTCAAGAACCCTTTCGCTAAGACAGTTCTTGTGGAATTGGCAAAGTGATATTTGGAAGCCCATAGAGGGCTATGGTGAAAAAGGAAATATCCTCAGATGAAATCTGGAAAGAAGCTTTCTGAGAAACTGCTTAGTGTTCTGTTAATTCATCTCACAGAGTTACATGTGTGTTTCGTGGATCTCTTTGCTAGCCATATTTCTGTGGAATCTGAGAACAGATATTTCGGATCCCATTGAAGACTATAGGGCCAAAGGAAATATCCTTCGATAACAAAGAGAAAGAAGCTTTCTGAGAAACTTCTTTGTGTTCTGTGAAATCATCTCACAGAGTTACAGCTTTCCCCTCAAGAAGCCTTTCGCTAAGACAGTTCTAGTGGAATAGGCAAAGTGATATTTGGAAGCCCACAGTGGGCTATGGTGAAAAAGGAAATATCCTCCGATGAAATCTGGAAAGAAGCTTTCTGAGAAACTGCTTAGTGTTCTGTTAATTCATCTCACAGAGTTACATGTGTATTTCGTGGATCTCTTTGCTAGCCTTATTTCTGTGGAATCTGAGAACAGATATTTCGGATCCCTTTGAAGACTATAGGGCCAAAGGAAATATCCTCCGATAACAAAGAGAAAGAAGCTTTCTGAGAAACTTCTTTGTGTTCTGTGAAATCATCTCACAGAGTTACAGCTTCCCCTCCAGAAGCCTTTCGCTAAGACAGTTCTTGTGGAATTGGCAAAGTATTATTTGGAAGCCCATAGAGGGCTATGGTGAAAAAGGAAATATCCTCCGATGAAATCTGGAAAGAAGCTTTCTGAGAAACTGCTTAGTGTTCTGTTAATTCATCTCACAGAGTTACATGTGTATTTCGTGGATCTCTTTGCTAGCCTTATTTCTGTGAAATCTGAGAACAGATATTTCGGATCCCTTTGAAGACTATAGGGCCAAAGGAAATATCCTCCGATAACAAAGAGAAAGAAGCTTTCTGAGAAAATTCTTTGTGTTCTGTGAAATCATCTCACAGAGTTATAGCTTCCCCTCCAGAAGCCTTTCGCTAAGACAGTTCTTGTGGAATTGGCAAAGTGATATTTGGAAGCCCATAGAGGGCTATGATGAAAAAGGAAATATCCTCAGATGAAATCTGGAAAGAGGCTTTCAGAGAAACTGATGAGTGTTCTGTTAATTCATCTCACACAGTTACATCTGTATTTCGTGGATCTCTTTACTAGCCTTATTTCTGTGGAATCTGAGTACAGATATTTCGGATCCCAATGAGGACAATAGGGCAAAAGGAAATATACTCCTATAACAAAGAGAAAGAAGCTTTCTGAGAAACTTCTTTGTGTTCTGTGAAATCATCTCACAGAGTTACAGCTTTCCCCTCAAGAAGCCTTTCGCTAAGACAGTTCTTGTTGAATAGGCAAAGTGATATTTGGAAGCCCATAGATGGCTATGGTGAAAAAGGAAATATCCTCAGATGAAATCTGGAAAGAAGCTTTCTGAGAAACTGCTTAGTGTTCTGTTAATTCATCTCACCGAGTTACATCTGTATTTCGTTGATCTCTTTGCTAGCCTTATTTCTGTGGAATCTGAGAACAGATATTTCGGATCCCTTTGAAGACTATAGGGCCAAAGGAAATATCCTCCGATAACAAAGAGAAAGAAGCTTTCTGAGAAACTTCTTTGTGTTCTGTGAAATCATCTCACAGAGTTACAGCTTTCCCTTCAAGAAGCCTTTCGCTAAGACAGTTCTTGTGGAATTGGCAAAGTGATATTTGGAAGCCCATAGAGGGCTATGGTGAAAAAGGAAATATACTCAGATGAAATCTGGAAAGAAGCTTTCTGAGAAACTGCTTAGTGTTCTGTTAATTCATCTCACAGAGTTACATGTGTATTTCGTGTATCTCTTGCCTAGCCTTATTTCTGTGGAATCTGACAACAGATATTTCGGAACCCTTTGAAGACTACAGGGCCAAAGGAAATATCATGCCAAAACAAAGAGCAAGAGCTTTCTGAGAAACTTCTTTGTGTTCTGTGAAATAATCTCACAGAGTTACAGCTTTCCCCTCAAGAAGCCTTTCGCTAAGACAGTTCTTGTGGAATAGGCAAAGTGATATTTGGAAGCCCATAGAGGGCTATGGTGAAAAAGGAAATATCCTCAGATGAAATCTGGAAAGAAGCTTTCTGAGAAACTGCTTAGTGTTCTGTTAATTCATCTCACAGAGTTACATGTGTATTTCGTGGATCTCTTTGCTAGCCTTATTTCTGTGGAATCTGAGAACAGATATTTCGGATCCCTTTGAAGACTATAGGGCCAAAGGAAATATCCTCCGATAACAAAGAGAAAGAAGCTTTCTGAGAAACTTCTTTGTGTTCTGTGAAATCATCTCACAGAATTACAGCTTTCCCCTCAGGAAGCCTTTCGCTAAGACAGTTCCTGTGGAATTGGCAAAGTGATATTTGGAAGCCCACAGTGAGCTATGGTGAAAAAGGAAATATCCTCCGATTAAATCTGGAAAGAAGCTTTCTGAGAAACTGCTTAGTGTTCTGTTAATTATTCTCACAGAGTTACATGTGTATTTCGTGGATCTCTTTGCAAGCCTTATTTCTGTGGAATCTGAGAACAGATATTTCGGATCTCATTGAAGACTATAGGGCCAAAGTAAATATCCTCCCATAACAAAGAGAAAAAAGGTTTCTGAGAAACTTCTTTGTGTTCTGTGAAATCATCTCACAGAGTTACAGCTTTCCCCTCAAGAAGCCTTTCGCTAAGACAGTTCTTGTGGAATTGGCAAAGTGATATTTGGAAGCCCATAGAGGGCTATGGTGAAAAAGGAAATATCCTCCGATGAAATCTGGAAAGAAGCTTTCTGAGAAACTGCTTAGTGTTCTGTTAATTCATCTCACAGAGTTACATGTGTATTTCGTGGATCTCTTTGCTAGCCTTATTTCTGTGGAATCTGAGAACAGATATTTCGGATCCCTTTGAAGACTATAGGGCCAAAGGAAATATCCTCCGATAACAAAGAGAAAGAAGCTTTCTGAGAAACTTCTTTGTGTTCTGTGAAATCATCTCACAGAGTTACAGCATTCCCCTCAAGAAGCCTTTCGCTAAGACAGTTCTTGTGGAATAGGCAAAGTGATATTTGGAAGCCCACAGTGGGCTATGGTGAAAAAGGAAATATAATCAGATAAAATCTGGAAAGAAGCTTTCTGAGAAACTGCTTAGTGTTCTGTTAATTCATCTCACAGAGTTACATGTGTATTTCGTGGATCTCTTTGCTAGCCTTATTTCTGTGGAATCTGAGAACAGATATTTCGGAACCCTTTGAAGACTATAGGGCCAAAGGAAATATCATGCCAAAACAAAGAGAAAGAAGCTTTCTGAGAAACTTCTTTGTGTTTTGTGAAATGATCTCACAGAGTTACAGCTTTCCCCTCAAGAAGCCTTTCGCTAAGACAGTTCTTGGGGAATTGGCAAAGTGATATTTGGAAGCCCATAGAGGGCTATCGTGAAAAAGGAAATATCCTCAGATGAAATCTGGAAAGAAGCTTTCTGAGAAACTGCTTAGTGTTCTGTTAATTCATCTCACAGAGTTACATGTGTATTTCGTAGATCTCTTTGCTAGCCTTATTTCTATGGAATCTGAGAACCTATATTTCGGATCCCTTTGAAGTCTATAGGGCCAAAGGAAATATCCTCCGATAACAAAGAGAAAGAAGCTTTCTGAGAAACTTCTTTGTGTTCTGTGAAATCATCTCACAGAGTTACAGCTTTCCCCTGAATAAGCCTTTCGCTAAGAGAGTTCTTGTGGAATTGGCAAAGTGATATTTGGAAGCCCATAGAGGGCTATGGTGACAAAGGAAATATCCTCACAGGAAATCTGGAAAGAAGCTTTTTGAGAAACTGCTTAGTGTTCTGTTAACTCATCTCACAGAGTTACATGTGTATTTCGTGGATCTCTTTGCTAGCCTTATTTCTGTGGAATCTGAGAACAGATATTTCGGATCCCTTTGAAGACTATAGGGCCCAAGGAAATATCCTCCGATAACAAAGAGAAAGAAGCTTTCTGAGAAACTTCTTTGTGTTCTGTGAGATCATCTCACAGAGTTACAGCTTTCCCCTCCAGAAGCCTTTCGCTAAGACAGTTCTTGTGGAATAGGCAAAGTGATATTTGGAAGCCCACAGTGGGCTATGCTGAAAAAGGAAATATCCTCCGATGAAATCTGGAAAGAAGCTTTCTGAGAAACTGCTTAGTGTTCTGTTAATTCATCTCACAGAGTTACATGTGTATTTCGTGGATCTCTTTGCTAGCCTTATTTCTGTGGAATCTGAGAACAGATATTTCGGATCCCATTGAAGACTATAGGGCCAAAGGAAATATCCTCCCATAACAAAGAGAAAAAAGGTTTCTGAGAAACTTCTTTGTGTTCTGTGAAATCATCTCACAGAGTTACAGCTTTCTCCTCAAGAACCCTTTCGCTAAGACAGTTCTTGTGGAATTGGCAAAGTGATATTTGGAAGCCCATAGAGGGCTATGGTGAAAAAGGAAATATCCTCAGATGAAATCTGGAAAGAAGCTTTCTGAGAAACTGCTTAGTGTTCTGTTAATTCATCTCACAGAGTTACATGTGTGTTTCGTGGATCTCTTTGCTAGCCATATTTCTGTGGAATCTGAGAACAGATATTTCGGATCCCATTGAAGACTATAGGGCCAAAGGAAATATCCTTCGATAACAAAGAGAAAGAAGCTTTCTGAGAAACTTCTTTGTGTTCTGTGAAATCATCTCACAGAGTTACAGCTTTCCCCTCAAGAAGCCTTTCGCTAAGACAGTTCTAGTGGAATAGGCAAAGTGATATTTGGAAGCCCACAGTGGGCTATGGTGAAAAAGGAAATATCCTCCGATGAAATCTGGAAAGAAGCTTTCTGAGAAACTGCTTAGTGTTCTGTTAATTCATCTCACAGAGTTACATGTGTATTTCGTGGATCTCTTTGCTAGCCTTATTTCTGTGGAATCTGAGAACAGATATTTCGGATCCCTTTGAAGACTATAGGGCCAAAGGAAATATCCTCCGATAACAAAGAGAAAGAAGCTTTCTGAGAAACTTCTTTGTGTTCTGTGAAATCATCTCACAGAGTTACAGCTTCCCCTCCAGAAGCCTTTCGCTAAGACAGTTCTTGTGGAATTGGCAAAGTATTATTTGGAAGCCCATAGAGGGCTATGGTGAAAAAGGAAATATCCTCCGATGAAATCTGGAAAGAAGCTTTCTGAGAAACTGCTTAGTGTTCTGTTAATTCATCTCACAGAGTTACATGTGTGTTTCGTGGATCTCTTTGCTAGCCTTATTTCTGTGAAATCTGAGAACAGATATTTCGGATCCCTTTGAAGACTATAGGGCCAAAGGAAATATCCTCCGATAACAAAGAGAATGAAGCTTTCTGAGAAAATTCTTTGTGTTCTGTGAAATCATCTCACAGAGTTATAGCTTCCCCTCCAGAAGCCTTTCGCTAAGACAGTTCTTGTGGAATTGGCAAAGTGATATTTGGAAGCCCATAGAGGGCTATGATGAAAAAGGAAATATCCTCAGATGAAATCTGGAAAGAGGCTTTCAGAGAAACTGATGAGTGTTCTGTTAATTCATCTCACACAGTTACATCTGTATTTCGTGGATCTCTTTACTAGCCTTATTTCTGTGGAATCTGAGTACAGATATTTCGGATCCCAATGAGGACAATAGGGCAAAAGGAAATATACTCCTATAACAAAGAGAAAGAAGCTTTCTGAGAAACTTCTTTGTGTTCTGTGAAATCATCTCACAGAGTTACAGCTTTCCCCTCAAGAAGCCTTTCGCTAAGACAGTTCTTGTTGAATAGGCAAAGTGATATTTGGAAGCCCATAGATGGCTATGGTGAAAAAGGAAATATCCTCAGATGAAATCTGGAAAGAAGCTTTCTGAGAAACTGCTTAGTGTTCTGTTAATTCATCTCACCGAGTTACATCTGTATTTCGTTGATCTCTTTGCTAGCCTTATTTCTGTGGAATCTGAGAACAGATATTTCGGATCCCTTTGAAGACTATAGGGCCAAAGGAAATATCCTCCGATAACAAAGAGAAAGAAGCTTTCTGAGAAACTTCTTTGTGTTCTGTGAAATCATCTCACAGAGTTACAGCTTTCCCTTCAAGAAGCCTTTCGCTAAGACAGTTCTTGTGGAATTGGCAAAGTGATATTTGGAAGCCCATAGAGGGCTATGGTGAAAAAGGAAATATACTCAGATGAAATCTGGAAAGAAGCTTTCTGAGAAACTGCTTAGTGTTCTGTTAATTCATCTCACAGAGTTACATGTGTATTTCGTGTATCTCTTGCCTAGCCTTATTTCTGTGGAATCTGACAACAGATATTTCGGAACCCTTTGAAGACTACAGGGCCAAAGGAAATATCATGCCAAAACAAAGAGCAAGAGCTTTCTGAGAAACTTCTTTGTGTTCTGTGAAATAATCTCACAGAGTTACAGCTTTCCCCTCAAGAAGCCTTTCGCTAAGACAGTTCTTGTGGAATAGGCAAAGTGATATTTGGAAGCCCATAGAGGGCTATGGTGAAAAAGGAAATATCCTCAGATGAAATCTGGAAAGAAGCTTTCTGAGAAACTGCTTAGTGTTCTGTTAATTCATCTCACAGAGTTACATGTGTATTTCGTGGATCTCTTTGCTAGCCTTATTTCTGTGGAATCTGAGAACAGATATTTCGGATCCCTTTGAAGACTATAGGGCCAAAGGAAATATCCTCCGATAACAAAGAGAAAGAAGCTTTCTGAGAAACTTCTTTGTGTTCTGTGAAATCATCTCACAGAATTACAGCTTTCCCCTCAGGAAGCCTTTCGCTAAGACAGTTCCTGTGGAATTGGCAAAGTGATATTTGGAAGCCCACAGTGAGCTATGGTGAAAAAGGAAATATCCTCCGATTAAATCTGGAAAGAAGCTTTCTGAGAAACTGCTTAGTGTTCTGTTAATTATTCTCACAGAGTTACATGTGTATTTCGTGGATCTCTTTGCAAGCCTTATTTCTGTGGAATCTGAGAACAGATATTTCGGATCTCATTGAAGACTATAGGGCCAAAGGAAATATCCTTACATAACAAAGAGAAAAAAGGTTTCTGAGAAACTTCTTTGTGTTCTGTGAAATCATCTCACAGAGTTACAGCTTTCCCCTCAAGAAGCCTTTCGCTAAGACAGTTCTTGTGGAATTGGCAAAGTGATATTTGGAAGCCCATAGAGGGCTATGGTGAAAAAGGAAATATCCTCCGATGAAATCTGGAAAGAAGCTTTCTGAGAAACTGCTTAGTGTTCTGTTAATTCATCTCACAGAGTTACATGTGTATTTCGTGGATCTCTTTGCTAGCCTTATTTCTGTGGAATCTGAGAACAGATATTTCGGATCCCTTTGAAGACTATAGGGCCAAAGGAAATATCCTCCGATAACAAAGAGAAAGAAGCTTTCTGAGAAACTTCTTTGTGTTCTGTGAAATCATCTCACAGAGTTACAGCATTCCCCTCAAGAAGCCTTTCGCTAAGACAGTTCTTGTGGAATAGGCAAAGTGATATTTGGAAGCCCACAGTGGGCTATGGTGAAAAAGGAAATATAATCAGATAAAATCTGGAAAGAAGCTTTCTGAGAAACTGCTTAGTGTTCTGTTAATTCATCTCACAGAGTTACATGTGTATTTCGTGGATCTCTTTGCTAGCCTTATTTCTGTGGAGTCTGAGAACAGATATTTCGGAACCCTTTGAAGACTATAGGGCCAAAGGAAATATCATGCCAAAACAAAGAGAAAGAAGCTTTCTGAGAAACTTCTTTGTGTTTTGTGAAATGATCTCACAGAGTTACAGCTTTCCCCTCAAGAAGCCTTTCGCTAAGACAGTTCTTGGGGAATTGGCAAAGTGATATTTGGAAGCCCATAGAGGGCTATCGTGAAAAAGGAAATATCCTCAGATGAAATCTGGAAAGAAGCTTTCTGAGAAACTGCTTAGTGTTCTGTTAATTCATCTCACAGAGTTACATGTGTATTTCGTAGATCTCTTTGCTAGCCTTATTTCTATGGAATCTGAGAACCTATATTTCGGATCCCTTTGAAGTCTATAGGGCCAAAGGAAATATCCTCCGATAACAAAGAGAAAGAAGCTTTCTGAGAAACTTCTTTGTGTTCTGTGAAATCATCTCACAGAGTTACAGCTTTCCCCTGAATAAGCCTTTCGCTAAGAGAGTTCTTGTGGAATTGGCAAAGTGATATTTGGAAGCCCATAGAGGGCTATGGTGACAAAGGAAATATCCTCACAGGAAATCTGGAAAGAAGCTTTCTGAGAAACTGCTTAGTGTTCTGTTAATTCATCTCACAGAGTTACATGTGTATTTCGTGGATCTCTTTGCTAGCCTTATTTCTGTGGAATCTGAGAACAGATATTTCGGATCCCTTTGAAGACTATAGGGCCAAAGGAAATATCCTCCGATAACAAAGAGAAAGAAGCTTTCTGAGAAACTTCTTTGTGTTCTGTGAAATCATCTCACAGAGTTACAGCTTCCCCTCCAGAAGCCTTTCGCTAAGACAGTTCTTGTGGAATTGGCAAAGTATTATTTGGAAGCCCATAGAGGGCTATGGTGAAAAAGGAAATATCCTCCGATGAAATCTGGAAAGAAGCTTTCTGAGAAACTGCTTAGTGTTCTGTTAATTCATCTCACAGAGTTACATGTGTGTTTCGTGGATCTCTTTGCTAGCCTTATTTCTGTGAAATCTGAGAACAGATATTTCGGATCCCTTTGAAGACTATATGGCCAAAGGAAATATCCTCCGATAACAAAGAGAAAGAAGCTTTCTGAGAAAATTCATTGTGTTCTGTGAAATCATCTCACAGAGTTATAGCTTCCCCTCCAGAAGCCTTTCGCTAAGACAGTTCTTGTGGAATTGGCAAAGTGATATTTGGAAGCCCATAGAGGGCTATGATGAAAAAGGAAATATCCTCAGATGAAATCTGGAAAGAGGCTTTCAGAGAAACTGATTAGTGTTCTGTTAATTCATCTCACACAGTTACATCTGTATTTCGTGGATCTCTTTACTAGCCTTATTTCTGTGGAATCTGAGTACAGATATTTCGGATCCCAATGAAGACAATAGGGCAAAAGGAAATATACTCCTATAACAAAGAGAAAGAAGCTTTCTGAGAAACTTCTTTGTGTTCTTTGAAATCATCTCACAGAGTTACAGCTTTCCCCTCAAGAAGCCTTTCGCTAAGACAGTTCTTGTTGAATAGGCAAAGTGATATTTGGAAGCCCATAGAGGGCTATGGTGAAAAAGGAAATATCCTCAGATGAAATCTGGAAAGAAGCTTTCTGAGAAACTGCTTAGTGTTCTGTTAATTCATCTCACCGAGTTACATCTGTATTTCGTTGATCTCTTTGCTAGCCTTATTTCTGTGGAATCTGAGAACAGATATTTCGGATCCCTTTGAAGACTATAGGGCCAAAGGAAATATCCTCCGATAACAAAGAGAAAGAAGCTTTCTGAGAAACTTCTTTGTGTTCTGTGAAATCATCTCACAGAGTTACAGCTTTCCCTTCAAGAAGCCTTTCGCTAAGACAGTTCTTGTGGAATTGGCAAAGTGATATTTGGAAGCCCATAGAGGGCTATGGTGAAAAAGGAAATATACTCAGATGAAATCTGGAAAGAAGCTTTCTGAGAAACTGCTTAGTGTTCTGTTAATTCATCTCACAGAGTTACATGTGTATTTCGTGTATCTCTTGCCTAGCCTTATTTCTGTGGAATCTGACAACAGATATTTCGGAACCCTTTGAAGACTACAGGGCCAAAGGAAATATCATGCCAAAACAAAGAGCAAGAGCTTTCTGAGAAACTTCTTTGTGTTCTGTGAAATAATCTCACAGAGTTACAGCTTTCCCCTCAAGAAGCCTTTCGCTAAGACAGTTCTTGTGGAATAGGCAAAGTGATATTTGGAAGCCCATAGAGGGCTATGGTGAAAAAGGAAATATCCTCAGATGAAATCTGGAAAGAAGCTTTCTGAGAAACTGCTTAGTGTTCTGTTAATTCATCTCACAGAGTTACATGTGTATTTCGTGGATCTCTTTGCTAGCCTTATTTCTGTGGAATCTGAGAACAGATATTTCGGATCCCTTTGAAGACTATAGGGCCAAAGGAAATATCCTCCGATAACAAAGAGAAAGAAGCTTTCTGAGAAACTTCTTTGTGTTCTGTGAAATCCTCTCACAGAGTTACAGCTTTCCCCTCAGGAAGCCTTTCGCTAAGACAGTTCTTGTGGAATTGGCAAAGTGATATTTGGAAGCCCACAGTGAGCTATGGTGAAAAAGGAAATATCCTCCGATGAAATCTGGAAAGAAGCTTTCTGAGAAACTGCTTAGTGTTCTGTTAATTATTCTCACAGAGTTACATGTGTATTTCGTGGATCTCTTTGCAAGCCTTATTTCTGTGGAATCTGAGAACAGATATTTCGGATCTCATTGAAGACTATAGGGCCAAAGGAAATATCCTCCCATAACAAAGAGAAAAAAGGTTTCTGAGAAACTTCTTTGTGTTCTGTGAAATCATCTCACAGAGTTACAGCTTTCTCCTCAAGAACCCTTTCGCTAAGACAGTTCTTGTGGAATTGGCAAAGTGATATTTGGAAGCCCATAGAGGGCTATGGTGAAAAAGGAAATATCCTCCGATGAAATCTGGAAAGAAGCTTTCTGAGAAACTGCTTAGTGTTCTGTTAATTCATCTCACAGAGTTACATGTATATTTCGTGGATCTCTTTGCTAGCCTTATTTCTGTGGAATCTGAGAACAGATATTTCGGAACCCTTTGAAGACTATAGGGCCAAAGGAAATATCATGCCAAAACAAAGAGAAAGAAGCTTTCTGAGAAACTTCTTTGTGTTCTGTGAAATCATCTCACAGAGTTACAGCTTTCCCCTCAAGAAGCCTTTCGCTAAGACAGTTCTTGTGGAATTGGCAAAGTCATATTTGGAAGCCCATAGAGGGCTATGGTGAAAAAGGAAATATACTCAGATGAAATCTGGAAAGAAGCTTTCTGAGAAACTGCTTAGTGTTCTGTTAATTCATCTCACAGAGTTACATGTGTATTTCGTGTATCTCTTTCCTAGCCTTATTTCTGTGGAATCTGACAACAGATATTTCGGAACCCTTTGAAGACTGCAGGGCCAAAGGAAATATCATGCCAAAAAAAAGAGAAAGAAGCTTTCTGAGAAACTTCTTTGTGTTCTGTGAAATCATCTCACAGAGTTACAGCTTTCCCCTCAAGAAGCCTTTCGCTAAGACAGTTCTTGTGGAATAGGCAAAGTGATATTTGGAAGCCCATAGAGGGCTATGGTGAAAAAGGAAATATCCTCAGATGAAATCTGGGAAGAAGCTTTCTGAGAAACTGCTTAGTGTTCTGGTAATTCATCTCACAGAGTTACATGTGTATTTCGTGGATCTCTTTGCTAGCCTTATTTCTGTGGAATCTGAGAACAGATATTTCGGATCCCTTTGAAGACTATAGGGCGAAAGGAAATATCCTCAGATAACAAAGAGAAAGAAGCTTTCTGAGAAACTTCTTTGTGTTCTGTGAAATCATCTCACAGAGTTACAGCTTTCCCCTCAAGAAGCCTTTCGCTAAGACAGTTCTTGTGGAATTGGCAAAGTGATATTTGGAAGCCCTCAGTGGGCTATGGTGAAAAAGGAAATATCCTCCGATGAAATCTGGAAAGAAGCTTTCTGAGAAACTGCTTAGTGTTCTGTTAATTCATCTCACAGAGTTACATGTGTATTTCGTGGATCTCTTTGCTAGCCTTATTTCTGTGGAATCTGAGAACAGATATTTCGGATCCATTTGAAGACTATAGGGCCAAAGGAAATATCCTCCCATAACAAAGAGAAAAAAGGTTTCTGAGAAACTTCTTTGTGTTCTGTGAAATCATCTCACAGAGTTACAGCTTTCTCCACAAGAACCCTTTCGCTGAGACAGTTCTTGTGGAATTGGCAAAGTGATATTTGGAAGCCCATAGAGGGCTATGGTGAAAAAGGAAATATCCTCCGATGAAATCTGGAAAGAAGCTTTCTGAGAAACTGCTTAGTGTTCTGTTAATTCATCTCACAGAATTACATGTGTATTTCGTGGATCTCTTTGCTAGTCATATTTCTGTGGAATCTGAGAACAGATATTTCGGATCCCTTTGAAGACTATAGGGCCAAAGGAAATATCCTCCCATAACAAAGAGAAAGAAGCTTTCTGACAAACTTCTTTGTGTTCTGTGAAATTATCTCAAGGAGTTACAGCTTCCCCTGCAGAAGCCTTTCGCTAAGACAGTTCTTGTGGAATTGGCAAAGTGATATTTGGAAGCTCGTAGAGGGCTATGGTGAAAAAGGAAATATCCTCAGATGAAATCTGGAAAGAAGCTTTCTGAGAAACTGCTTAGTGTTCTGTTAATTCATCTCACAGAGTTACATGTGTATTTCGTGTATCTCTTTCCTAGCCTTATTTCTGTGGAATCTGACAACAGATATTTCGGAACCCTTTGAAGACTACAGGGCCAAAGGAAATATCATGCCAAAACAAAGAGAAAGAAGCTTTCTGAGAAACTTCTTTGTGTTCTGTGAAATCATCTCACAGAGTTACAGCTTTCCACTCAAGAAGCCTTTCGCTAAGACAGTTCTTGTGGAATTGGCAAAGTGATATTTGGAAGCCCATAGAGTTCTATGGTGAAAAAGGAAATATCCTCAGATGAAATCTGGAAAGAAGCTTTCTGAGAAACTGCTTAGTGTTCTCTTAATTCATCTCACAGAGTTACATGTGTATTTCGTGGATCTCTTTGCTAGCCTTATTTCTATGGAATCTGAGAACAGATATTTCGGATCCCTTTGAAGACTATAGGGCCAAAGGAAATATCCTCCGATAACAAAGAGAAAGAAGCTGTCTGAGAAACTTCTTTGTGTTCTGTGAAATCATCTCACAGAGTTACAGCTTTCCCCTGAATAAGCCTTTCGCTAAGAGAGTTCTTGTGGAATTGGCAAAGTGATATTTGGAAGCCCTTAGAGGGCTATGGTGAAAAAGGAAATATCCTCCGATGAAATCTGGAAAGAAGCTTTCTGAGAAACTGCTTAGTGTTCTGTTAATTCATCTCACAGAGTTACATCTGTATTTCGTTGATCTCTTTGCTAGCCTTATTTCTGTGGAATCTCAGAACAGATATTTCGGATCCCTTTGAAGACTATAGGGCCAAAGGAAATATCTTCCGATAACAAAGAGAAAGAAGCTTTCTGAGAAACTTCTTTGTGTTCTGTGAAATCAACTCACAGAGTTACAGCTTTCCCCTCAAGAAGCCTTTCGCTAAGACAGTTCTTGTGGAATAGGCAAAGTGTTATTTGGAAGCCCACAGTCTGCTATGGTGAAAAAGGAAATATCCTCAGATAAAATCTGGAAAGAAGGTTCTGAGAAACTGCTTAGTGTTCTGTTAATTCATCTCACAGAGTTACATGTGTATTTCGTGGATCTCTTTGCTAGCCTTATTTCTGTGGAATCTGAGAACAGATATTTCGGAACCCTTTGAAGACTATAAGGCCAAAGGAAATATCATGCCAAAACAAAGAGAAAGAAGCTTTCTGAGAAACTTCTTTGTGTTCTTTGAAATCATCTCACAGAGTTACAGCTTTCCCCTCAAGAAGCCTTTCGCTAAGACAGTTCTTGTGGAATTGGCAAAGTCATATTTGGAAGCCCATAGAGGGCTATGGTGAAAAAGAAAATATCCTCAGATGAAATCTGGAAAGAAGCTTTCTGAGAAACTGCTTAGTGTTCTGTTAATTCATCTCACAGAGTTACATGTGTATTTCGTTTATCTCTATCCTAGCCTTATTTCTGTGGAATCTGACAACAGATATTTCGGAACCCTTTGAAGACTGCAGGGCCAAAGGAAATATCATGCCAAAAAAAAGAGAAAGAAGCTTTCTGAGAAACTTCTTTGTGTTCTGTGAAATCATCTCACAGAGTTACAGCTTTCCCCTCAAGAAGCCTTTCGCTAAGACAGTTCTTGTGGAATAGGCAAAGTGATATTTGGAAGCCCATAGAGGGCTATGGTGAAAAAGGAAATATCCTCAGATGAAATCTGGGAAGAAGCTTTCTGAGAAACTGCTTAGTGTTCTGGTAATTCATCTCACAGAGTTACATGTGTATTTCGTGGATCTCTTTGCTAGCCTTATTTCTGTGGAATCTGAGAACAGATATTTCGGATCCCTTTGAAGACTATAGGGCGAAAGGAAATATCCTCAGATAACAAAGAGAAAGAAGCTTTCTGAGAAACTTCTTTGTGTTCTGTGAAATCATCTCACAGAGTTACAGCTTTCCCCTCAAGAAGCCTTTCGCTAAGACAGTTCTTGTGGAATTGGCAAAGTGATATTTGGAAGCCCACAGTGGGCTATGGTGAAAAAGGAAATATCCTCCGATGAAATCTGGAAAGAAGCTTTCTGAGAAACTGCTTAGTGTTCTGTTAATTCATCTCACAGAGTTACATGTGTATTTCGTGGATCTCTTTGCTAGCCTTATTTCTGTGGAATCTGAGAACAGATATTTAGGATCCCATTGAAGACTATAGGGCCAAAGGAAATATCCTCCCATAACAAAGAGAAAAAAGGTTTCTGAGAAACTTCTTTGTGTTCTGTGAAATCATCTCACAGAGTTACAGCTTTCTCCACATGAACCCTTTCGCTGAGACAGTTCTTGTGGAATTGGCAAAGTGATATTTGGAAGCCCATAGAGGGCTATGGTGAAAAAGGAAATATCCTCCGATGAAATCCGGAAAGAAGCTTTCTGAGAAACTGCTTAGTGTTCTGTTAATTCATCTCACAGAGTTACATGTGTATTTCGTGGATCTCTTTGCTAGTCATATTTCTGTGGAATCTGAGAACAGATATTTCGGATCCCTTTGAAGACTATAGGGCCAAAGGAAATATCCTCCCATAACAAAGAGAAGGAAGCTTTCTGACAAACTTCTTTGTGTTCTGTGAAATTATCTCAAGGAGTTACAGCTTCCCCTGCAGAAGCCTTTCGCTAAGACAGTTCTTGTGGAATTGGCAAAGTGATATTTGGAAGCTCGTAGAGGGCTATGGTGAAAAAGGAAATATCCTCCGATGAAATCTGGAAAGAAGCTTTCTGAGAAACTGCTTAGTGTTCTGTTAATTCATCTCACACAGTTACATGTGTATTTCGTGTATCTCTTTCCTAGCCTTATTTCTGTGGAATCTGAGAACAGATATTTCGGATCCCTTTGAAGACTATAGGGCGAAAGGAAATATCCTCAGATAACAAAGAGAAAGAAGCTTTCTGAGAAACTTCTTTGTGTTCTGTGAAATCATCTCACAGAGTTACAGCCATCCCCTCAAGAAGCCTTTCGCTAAGACAGTTCTTGTGGAATTGGCAAAGTGATATTTGGAAGCCCACAGTGGGCTATGGTGAAAAAGGAAATATCCTCCGATGAAATCTGGAAAGAAGCTTTCTGAGAAACTGCTTGGTGTTCTGTTAATTCATCTCACAGAGTTACATGTGTATTTCGTGGATCTCTTTGCTAGCCTTATTTCTATGGAATCTGAGAACAGATATTTCGGATCCCTTTGAAGACTATAGGGCCAAAGGAAATATCCTCCGATAACAAAGAGAAAGAAGCTTTCTGAGAAACTTCTTTGTGTTCTGTGAAATCATCTCACAGAGTTACAGCTTTCCCCTGAATAAGCCTTTCGCTAAGAGAGTTCTTGTGGAATTGGCAAAGTGATATTTGGAAGCCCTTAGAGGGCTATGGTGAAAAAGGAAATATCCTCAGATGAAATCTGGAAAGAAGCTTTCTGAGAAACTGCTTAGTGTTCTGTTAATTCATCTCACAGAGTTACATGTGTATTTCGTGGATCTCTTTGCTAGCCTTATTTCTGTGGAATCTGAGAACCGATATTTCGGATCCCTTTGAAGACTATAGGGCCAAAGGAAATATCCTCTGATAACAAAGAGAAAGAAATTTTCTGAGAAACTTATTTGTGTTCTGTGAAATCATCTCACAGAGTTACAGCTTTCCCCTCAAGAAGCCTTTCCCAAAGACAGTTCTTGTGGAATAGGCAAAGTGATTTTTGGAAGCCCATAGAGGGCTATGGTTAAAAAGGAAATATCCTCCGATGAAATCTGGAAAGAAGCTTTCTGAGAAACTGCTTAGTGTTCTGTTAATTCATCTCACAGAGTTACATGTGTATTTCGTGTATCTCTTTCCTAGCCTTATTTCTGTGGAATCTGAGAACAGATATTTCGGAACCCTTTGAAGACAATAGGGCCAAAGGAAATATCCTCCGATAACAAAGAGAAACAAGCTTTCTGAGAAACTTCTTTGTGTTCTGTGAAATCATCTCACAGAGTTACAGCTTTCCCCTCAAGAAGCCTTTCGCTAAGACAGTTCTTGTGGAATTGGCAAAGTGATATTTGGAAGCCCATAGAGGGCTATGATGAAAAAGGAAATATCCTCAGATGAAATCTGGAAAGAGGCTTTCTGAGAAACTGCTTAGTGTTCTGTTAATTCATCTCACACAGTTACATCTGTATTTCGTGGATCTCTTTACTAGCCTTATTTCTGTGGAATCTGAGTACAGATATTTCGGATCCCAATGAAGAAAATAGGGCAAAAGGAAATATCCTCCTATAACAAAGAGAAAGAAGCTTTCTGAGAAACTTCTTTGTGTTCTGTGAAATCATCTCACAGAGTTACAGCTTTTCCCTCAAGAACCCTTTCGCTAAGACAGTTCTTGTGGAATTGGCAAAGTGATATTTGGAAGCCCATAGAGGGCTATGGTGAAAAAGGAAATATCCTCAGATGAAATCTGGAAAGAAGCTTTCTGAGAAACTGCTTAGTGTTCTGTTAATTCATCTCACAGAGTTACATCTGTATTTCGTTGATCTCTTTGCTAGCCTTATTTCTGTGGAATCTGAGAACAGATAATTCGGATCCCTTTGAAGACTATAGGGCCAAAGGAAATATCCTCCCATAACAAAGAGAAAAAAGGTTTCTGAGAAACTTCTTTGTGTTCTGTGAAATCATCTCACAGAGTTACAGCTTTCTCCTCAAGAACCCTTTCGCTAAGACAGTTCTTGTGGAATTGGCAAAGTGATATTTGGAAGCCCATAGAGGGCTATGGTGAAAAAGGAAATATCCTCCGATGAAATCTGAAAAGAAGCTTTCTGAGAAACTGCTTAGTGTTCTGTTAATTCATCTCACAGAGTTACATGTGTATTTCGTGGATCTCTTTGCTAGCCTTATTTCTGTGGAATCTGAGAACAGATATTTCGGATCCTTTGAAGACTATAGGGCCAAAGGAAATATCCTCCGATAACAAAGAGAAAGAAGCTTTCTGAGAAACTTCTTTGTGTTCTGTGAAATCATATCACAGAGTTACAGCTTTCCCCTCAAGATGCCTTTCGCTAAGACAGTTCTTGTGGAATTGGCAAAGTGATATTTGGAAGCCCGTAGAGGGCTGGTGAAAAAGGAAATATACTCCGATGAAATCTGGAAAGAAGCTTTCTGAGAAACTGCTTAGTGTTCTGTTAATTCATCTCACAGAGTTACATGTGTATTTCATGTATCTCTTTCCTAGCCTTATTTCTTTGGAATCTGAGAATAGATATTTCGGAACCCTTTGAAGACTATAAGGCCAAAGGAAATATCATGCCAAAGCAAAGAGAAAGAAGCTTTCTGAGAAACTTCTTTGTGTTCTGTGAAATCATCTCACAGAGTTACAGCTTTCCCCTCAAGAAGCCTTTCGCTAAGACAGTTCTTGTGGAATTGGCAAAGTGATATTTGGAAGCCCATAGAGGGCTATGGTGAAAAAGGAATATCCTCAGATGAAATCTGGAAAGAAGCTTTCTGAGAAACTGCTTAGTGTTCTGTTAATTCATCTCACAGAGTTACATCTCTATTTCGTGGATCTCTTTACTAGCCTTATTTCTGTGGAATCTGAGTACAGATATTTCGGATCCCATTGAAGACTATAGGGCCAAAGGAAATATCCTCCGATAACAAAGAGAAAGAAGTTTTCTGAGAAACTTCTTTGTGTTCTGTGAAATCATCTCACAGAGTTACAGCTTTCCCCTCAAGAAGCCTTTCCCAAAGACAGTTCTTGTGGAATAGGCAAAGTGATATTTGGAAGCCCATAGAGGGCTATGGTTAAAAAGGAAATATCCTCAGATGAAATCTGGAAAGAAGCTTTCTGAGAAACTGCTTAGTGTTCTGTTAATTCATCTCACAGAGTTACATGTGTATTTCCTGTATCTCTTTACTAGCCTTATTTCTGTGGAATCTGAGAACAGATATTTCGGAACCCTTTGAAGACTATAGGGCCAAAGGAAATATCCTCCGATAACAAAGAGAAAGAAGCTTTCTGAGAAACTTCTTTGTGTTCTGTGAAATCATCTCACAGAGTTACAGCTTTCCCCTCAAGAAGCCTTTCGCTAAGACAGTTCTTGTGGAATTGGCAAAGTGATATTTGGAAGCCCATAGAGGGCTATGATGAAAAAGGAAATATCCTCAGATGAAATCTGTAAAGAGGCTTTCTAAGAAACTGCTTAGTGTTCTGTTAATTCATCTCACACAGTTACATCTGTATTTCGTGGATGTCTTTACTAGCCTTATTTCTGTGGAATCTGAGTACAGGTATTTCGGATCCCAATGAAGACAATAGGGCAAAAGGAAATATCCTCCTATAACAAAGAGAAAGAAGCTTTCTGAGAAACTTCTTTGTGTTCTGTGAAATCATCTCACAGAGTTACAGCTTTCCCCTCAAGAAGCCTTTCGCTAAGACAGTTCTTGTTGAATAGGCAAAGTGATATTTGGAAGCCCATAGATGGCTATGGTGAAAAAGGAAATATCCTCAGATGAAATCTAGAAAGAAGCTTTCTGAGAAACTGCTTAGTGTTCTGTGAATTCATCTCACAGAGTTACATCTGTATTTCGTTGATCTCTTTGCTAGCCTTATTTCTGTGGAATCTCAGAACAGATATTTCGGATCCCTTTGAAGACTATAGGGCCAAAGGAAATATCTTCCGATAACAAAGAGAAAGAAGCTTTCTGAGAAACTTCTTTGTGTTCTGTGAAATCAACTCACAGAGTTACAGCTTTCCCCTCAAGAAGCCTTTCGCTAAGACAGTTCTTGTGGAATAGGCAAAGTGTTATTTGGAAGCCCACAGTCTGCTATGGTGAAAAAGGAAATATCCTCAGATAAAATCTGGAAAGAAGGTTCTGAGAAACTGCTTAGTGTTCTGTTAATTCATCTCACAGAGTTACATGTGTATTTCGTGGATCTCTTTGCTAGCCTTATTTCTGTGGAATCTGAGAACAGATATTTCGGAACCCTTTGAAGACTATAAGGCCAAAGGAAATATCATGCCAAAACAAAGAGAAAGAAGCTTTCTGAGAAACTTCTTTGTGTTCTTTGAAATCATCTCACAGAGTTACAGCTTTCCCCTCAAGAAGCCTTTCGCTAAGACAGTTCTTGTGGAATTGGCAAAGTCATATTTGGAAGCCCATAGAGGGCTATGGTGAAAAAGAAAATATCCTCAGATGAAATCTGGAAAGAAGCTTTCTGAGAAACTGCTTAGTGTTCTGTTAATTCATCTCACAGAGTTACATGTGTATTTCGTTTATCTCTTTCCTAGCCTTATTTCTGTGGAATCTGACAACAGATATTTCGGAACCCTTTGAAGACTGCAGGGCCAAAGGAAATATCATGCCAAAAAAAAGAGAAAGAAGCTTTCTGAGAAACTTCTTTGTGTTCTGTGAAATCATCTCACAGAGTTACAGCTTTCCCCTCAAGAAGCCTTTCGCTAAGACAGTTCTTGTGGAATAGGCAAAGTGATATTTGGAAGCCCATAGAGGGCTATGGTGAAAAAGGAAATATCCTCAGATGAAATCTGGGAAGAAGCTTTCTGAGAAACTGCTTAGTGTTCTGGTAATTCATCTCACAGAGTTACATGTGTATTTCGTGGATCTCTTTGCTAGCCTTATTTCTGTGGAATCTGAGAACAGATATTTCGGATCCCTTTGAAGACTATAGGGCGAAAGGAAATATCCTCAGATAACAAAGAGAAAGAAGCTTTCTGAGAAACTTCTTTGTGTTCTGTGAAATCATCTCACAGAGTTACAGCTTTCCCCTCAAGAAGCCTTTCGCTAAGACAGTTCTTGTGGAATTGGCAAAGTGATATTTGGAAGCCCACAGTGGGCTATGGTGAAAAAGGAAATATCCTCCGATGAAATCTGGAAAGAAGCTTTCTGAGAAACTGCTTAGTGTTCTGTTAATTCATCTCACAGAGTTACATGTGTATTTCGTGGATCTCTTTGCTAGCCTTATTTCTGTGGAATCTGAGAACAGATATTTAGGATCCCATTGAAGACTATAGGGCCAAAGGAAATATCCTCCCATAACAAAGAGAAGGAAGCTTTCTGACAAACTTCTTTGTGTTCTGTGAAATTATCTCAAGGAGTTACAGCTTCCCCTGCAGAAGCCTTTCGCTAAGACAGTTCTTGTGGAATTGGCAAAGTGATATTTGGAAGCTCGTAGAGGGCTATGGTGAAAAAGGAAATATCCTCCGATGAAATCTGGAAAGAAGCTTTCTGAGAAACTGCTTAGTGTTCTGTTAATTCATCTCACACAGTTACATGTGTATTTCGTGTATCTCTTTCCTAGCCTTATTTCTGTGGAATCTGAGAACAGATATTTCGGATCCCTTTGAAGACTATAGGGCGAAAGGAAATATCCTCAGATAACAAAGAGAAAGAAGCTTTCTGAGAAACTTCTTTGTGTTCTGTGAAATCATCTCACAGAGTTACAGCCATCCCCTCAAGAAGCCTTTCGCTAAGACAGTTCTTGTGGAATTGGCAAAGTGATATTTGGAAGCCCACAGTGGGCTATGGTGAAAAAGGAAATATCCTCCGATGAAATCTGGAAAGAAGCTTTCTGAGAAACTGCTTGGTGTTCTGTTAATTCATCTCACAGAGTTACATGTGTATTTCGTGGATCTCTTTGCTAGCCTTATTTCTATGGAATCTGAGAACAGATATTTCGGATCCCTTTGAAGACTATAGGGCCAAAGGAAATATCCTCCGATAACAAAGAGAAAGAAGCTTTCTGAGAAACTTCTTTGTGTTCTGTGAAATCATCTCACAGAGTTACAGCTTTCCCCTGAATAAGCCTTTCGCTAAGAGAGTTCTTGTGGAATTGGCAAAGTGATATTTGGAAGCCCTTAGAGGGCTATGGTGAAAAAGGAAATATCCTCCGATGAAATCTGGAAAGAAGCTTTCTGAGAAACTGCTTAGTGTTCTGTTAATTCATCTCACAGAGTTACATGTGTATTTCGTGGATCTCTTTGCTAGCCTTATTTCTGTGGAATCTGAGAACCGATATTTCGGATCCCTTTGAAGACTATAGGGCCAAAGGAAATATCCTCTGATAACAAAGAGAAAGAAATTTTCTGAGAAACTTATTTGTGTTCTGTGAAATCATCTCACAGAGTTACAGCTTTCCCCTCAAGAAGCCTTTCCCAAAGACAGTTCTTGTGGAATAGGCAAAGTGATTTTTGGAAGCCCATAGAGGGCTATGGTTAAAAAGGAAATATCCTCCGATGAAATCTGGAAAGAAGCTTTCTGAGAAACTGCTTAGTGTTCTGTTAATTCATCTCACAGAGTTACATGTGTATTTCGTGTATCTCTTTCCTAGCCTTATTTCTGTGGAATCTGAGAACAGATATTTCGGAACCCTTTGAAGACAATAGGGCCAAAGGAAATATCCTCCGATAACAAAGAGAAACAAGCTTTCTGAGAAACTTCTTTGTGTTCTGTGAAATCATCTCACAGAGTTACAGCTTTCCCCTCAAGAAGCCTTTCGCTAAGACAGTTCTTGTGGAGTTGGCAAAGTGATATTTGGAAGCCCATAGAGGGCTATGATGAAAAAGGAAATATCCTCAGATGAAATCTGGAAAGAGGCTTTCTGAGAAACTGCTTAGTGTTCTGTTAATTCATCTCACACAGTTACATCTGTATTTCGTGGATCTCTTTACTAGCCTTATTTCTGTGGAATCTGAGTACAGATATTTCGGATCCCAATGAAGAAAATAGGGCAAAAGGAAATATCCTCCTATAACAAAGAGAAAGAAGCTTTCTGAGAAACTTCTTTGTGTTCTGTGAAATCATCTCACAGAGTTACAGCTTTTCCCTCAAGAACCCTTTCGCTAAGACAGTTCTTGTGGAATTGGCAAAGTGATATTTGGAAGCCCATAGAGGGCTATGGTGAAAAAGGAAATATCCTCAGATGAAATCTGGAAAGAAGCTTTCTGAGAAACTGCTTAGTGTTCTGTTAATTCATCTCACAGAGTTACATCTGTATTTCGTTGATCTCTTTGCTAGCCTTATTTCTGTGGAATCTGAGAACAGATAATTCGGATCCCTTTGAAGACTATAGGGCCAAAGGAAATATCCTCCCATAACAAAGAGAAAAAAGGTTTCTGAGAAACTTCTTTGTGTTCTGTGAAATCATCTCACAGAGTTACAGCTTTCTCCTCAAGAACCCTTTCGCTAAGACAGTTCTTGTGGAATTGGCAAAGTGATATTTGGAAGCCCATAGAGGGCTATGGTGAAAAAGGAAATATCCTCCGATGAAATCTGGAAAGAAGCTTTCTGAGAAACTGCTTAGTGTTCTGTTAATTCATCTCACAGAGTTACATGTGTATTTCGTGGATCTCTTTGCTAGCCTTATTTCTGTGGAATCTGAGAACAGATATTTCGGATCCTTTGAAGACTATAGGGCCAAAGGAAATATCCTCCGATAACAAAGAGAAAGAAGCTTTCTGAGAAACTTCTTTGTGTTCTGTGAAATCATCTCACAGAGTTACAGCTTTCCCCTCAAGATGCCTTTCGCTAAGACAGTTCTTGTGGAATAGGAAAAGTGATATTTGGAAGCCCACAGTGGGCTATGGTGAAAAAGGAAATATCCTCAGATGAAATCTGGAAAGAAGCTTTCTGAGAAACTGCTTAGTGTTCTGTTAATTCATCTCACAGAGTTACATGTGTATTTCGTTTATCTCTTTGCTAGCCTTATTTCTGTGGAATCTGAGAACAGATATTTCGGATCCCTTTGAAGACTATAGGGCCAAAGGAAATATCCTCCGATAACAAAGAGAAAGAAGCTTTCTGAGAAACTTCTTCGTGTTCTGTGAAATCATCTCACAGAATTACAGCTTCCCCTCCAGAAGCCTTTCGCTAAGACAGTTCTTGTGGAATTGGCAAAGTGATATTTGGAAGCCCATAGAGGGCTATGGTGAAAAAGGAAATATCCTCCGATGAAATCTGGAAAGAAGCTTTCTGAGAAACTGCTTAGTGTTCTGTTAATTCATCTCACAGAGTTACATGTGTATTTCGTGGATCTCTTTGCTAGCCTTATTTCTGTGGAATCTGAGAACCGATATTTCGGATCCCTTTGAAGACTATAGGGCCAAAGGAAATATCCTCCCATAACAAAGAGAAAGAAGCTTTCTGACATACTTCTTTGTGTTCTGTGAAATCATCTCAAGGAGTTACTGCTTCCCCTCCAGAAGCCTTTCTCTAAGACAGTTCTTTTGGAATTGGCAAAGTGATATTTGGAAGCCCGTAGAGGGCTGGTGAAAAAGGAAATATACTCCGATGAAATCTGGAAAGAAGCTTTCTGAGAAACTGCTTAGTGTTCTGTTAATTCATCTCACAGAGTTACATGTGTATTTCATGTATCTCTTTCCTCGCCTTATTTCTTTGGAATCTGAGAATAGATATTTCGGAACCCTTTGAAGACTATAAGGCCAAAGGAAATATCATGCCAAAGCAAAGAGAAAGAAGCTTTCTGAGAAACTTCTTTGTGTTCTGTGAAATCATCTCACAGAGTTACAGCTTTCCCCTCAAGAAGCCTTTCGCTAAGACAGTTCTTGTGGAATTGGCAAAGTGATATTTGGAAGCCCATAGAGGGCTATGGTGAAAAAGGAATATCCTCAGATGAAATCTGGAAAGAAGCTTTCTGAGAAACTGCTTAGTGTTCTGTTAATTCATCTCACAGAGTTACATCTCTATTTCGTGGATCTCTTTACTAGCCTTATTTCTGTGGAATCTGAGTACAGATATTTCGGATCCCTTTGAAGACTATAGGGCCAAAGGAAATATCCTCCGATAACAAAGAGAAAGAAGTTTTCTGAGAAACTTCTTTGTGTTCTGTGAAATCATCTCACAGTGTTACAGCTTTCCCCTCAAGAAGCCTTTCCCAAAGACAGTTCTTGTGGAATAGGCAAAGTGATATTTGGAAGCCCATAGAGGGCTATGGTTAAAAAGGAAATATCCTCAGATGAAATCTGGAAAGAAGCTTTCTGAGAAATTGCTTAGTGTTCTGTTAATTCATCTCACAGAGTTACATGTGTATTTCCTGTATCTCTTTACTAGCCTTATTTCTGTGGAATCTGAGAACAGATATTTGGGAACCCTTTGAAGACTATAGGGCCAAAGGAAATATCCTCCGATAACAAAGAGAAAGAAGCTTTCTGAGAAACTTCTTTGTGTTCTGTGAAATCATCTCACAGAGTTACAGCTTTCCCCTCAAGAAGCCTTTCGCTAAGACAGTTCTTGTGGAATTGGCAAAGTGATATTTGGAAGCCCATAGAGGGCTATGATGAAAAAGGAAATATCCTCAGATGAAATCTGTAAAGAGGCTTTCTAAGAAACTGCTTAGTGTTCCGTTAATTCATCTCACACAGTTACATCTGTATTTCGTGGATGTCTTTACTAGCCTTATTTCTGTGGAATCTGAGTACAGGTATTTCGGATCCCAATGAAGACAATAGGGCAAAAGGAAATATCCTCCTATAACAAAGAGAAAGAAGCTTTCTGAGAAACTTCTTTGTGTTCTGTGAAATCATCTCACAGAGTTACAGCTTTCCCCTCAAGAAGCCTTTCGCTAAGACAGTTCTTGTTGAATAGGCAAAGTGATATTTGGAAGCCCATAGATGGCTATGGTGAAAAAGGAAATATCCTCAGATGAAATCTAGAAAGAAGCTTTCTGAGAAACTGCTTAGTGTTCTGTTAATTCATCTCACAGAGTTACATCTGTATTTCGTTGATCTCTTTGCTAGCCTTATTTCTGTGGAATCTCAGAACAGATATTTCGGATCCCTTTGAAGACTATAGGGCCAAAGGAAATATCCTCCGATAACAAAGAGAAAGAAGCTTTCTGAGAAACTTCTTTGTGTTCTGTGAAATCAACTCACAGAGTTACAGCTTTCCCCTCAAGAAGCCTTTCGCTAAGACAGTTCTTGTGGAATAGGCAAAGTGTTATTTGGAAGCCCACAGTGTGCTATGGTGAAAAAGGAAATATCCTCAGATAAAATCTGGAAAGAAGGTTTCTGAGAAACTGCTTAGTGTTCTGTTAATTCATCTCACAGAGTTACATGTGTATTTCGTGGATCTCTTTGCTAGCCTTATTTCTGTGGAATCTGAGAACAGATATTTCGGAACCCTTTGAAGACTATAGGGCCAAAGGAAATATCATGCCAAAACAAAGAGAAAGAAGCTTTCTGAGAAACTTCTTTGTGTTCTGTGAAATCATCTCACAGAGTTACAGCTTTCCCCTCAAGAAGCCTTTCGCTAAGACAGTTCTTGTGGAATTGGCAAAGTGATATTTGGAAGCCCATAGAGGGCTATGATGAAAAAGGAAATATCCTCAGATGAAATCTGGAAAGAGGCTTTCTGAGAAACTGCTTAGTGTTCTGTTAATTCATCTCACACAGTTACATCTGTATTTCGTGGATCTCTTTACTAGCCTTATTTCTGTGGAATCTGAGTACAGATATTTCGGATCCCAATGAAGAAAATAGGGCAAAAGGAAATATCCTCCTATAACAAAGAGAAAGAAGCTTTCTGAGAAACTTCTTTGTGTTCTGTGAAATCATCTCACAGAGTTACAGCTTTTCCCTCAAGAACCCTTTCGCTAAGACAGTTCTTGTGGAATTGGCAAAGTGATATTTGGAAGCCCACAGTGGGCTATGGTGAAAAAGGAAATATCCTCCGATGAAATCTGGAAAGAAGCTTTCTGAGAAACTGCTTGGTGTTCTGTTAATTCATCTCACAGAGTTACATGTGTATTTCGTGGATCTCTTTGCTAGCCTTATTTCTATGGAATCTGAGAACAGATATTTCGGATCCCTTTGAAGACTATAGGGCCAAAGGAAATATCCTCCGATAACAAAGAGAAAGAAGCTTTCTGAGAAACTTCTTTGTGTTCTGTGAAATCATCTCACAGAGTTACAGCTTTCCCCTGAATAAGCCTTTCGCTAAGAGAGTTCTTGTGGAATTGGCAAAGTGATATTTGGAAGCCCTTAGAGGGCTATGGTGAAAAAGGAAATATCCTCCGATGAAATCTGGAAAGAAGCTTTCTGAGAAACTGCTTAGTGTTCTGTTAATTCATCTCACAGAGTTACATGTGTATTTCGTGGATCTCTTTGCTAGCCTTATTTCTGTGGAATCTGAGAACCGATATTTCGGATCCCTTTGAAGACTATAGGGCCAAAGGAAATATCCTCTGATAACAAAGAGAAAGAAATTTTCTGAGAAACTTATTTGTGTTCTGTGAAATCATCTCACAGAGTTACAGCTTTCCCCTCAAGAAGCCTTTCCCAAAGACAGTTCTTGTGGAATAGGCAAAGTGATATTTGGAAGCCCATAGAGGGCTATGGTTAAAAAGGAAATATCCTCCGATGAAATCTGGAAAGAAGCTTTCTGAGAAACTGCTTAGTGTTCTGTTAATTCATCTCACAGAGTTACATGTGTATTTCGTGTATCTCTTTCCTAGCCTTATTTCTGTGGAATCTGAGAACAGATATTTCGGAACCCTTTGAAGACAATAGGGCCAAAGGAAATATCCTCCGATAACAAAGAGAAACAAGCTTTCTGAGAAACTTCTTTGTGTTCTGTGAAATCATCTCACAGAGTTACAGCTTTCCCCTCAAGAAGCCTTTCGCTAAGACAGTTCTTGTGGAATTGGCAAAGTGATATTTGGAAGCCCATAGAGGGCTATGATGAAAAAGGAAATATCCTCAGATGAAATCTGGAAAGAGGCTTTCTGAGAAACTGCTTAGTGTTCTGTTAATTCATCTCACACAGTTACATCTGTATTTCGTGGATCTCTTTACTAGCCTTATTTCTGTGGAATCTGAGTACAGATATTTCGGATCCCAATGAAGAAAATAGGGCAAAAGGAAATATCCTCCTATAACAAAGAGAAAGAAGCTTTCTGAGAAACTTCTTTGTGTTCTGTGAAATCATCTCACAGAGTTACAGCTTTTCCCTCAAGAACCCTTTCGCTAAGACAGTTCTTGTGGAATTGGCAAAGTGATATTTGGAAGCCCATAGAGGGCTATGGTGAAAAAGGAAATATCCTCAGATGAAATCTGGAAAGAAGCTTTCTGAGAAACTGCTTAGTGTTCTGTTAATTCATCTCACAGAGTTACATCTGTATTTCGTTGATCTCTTTGCTAGCCTTATTTCTGTGGAATCTGAGAACAGATAATTCGGATCCCTTTGAAGACTATAGGGCCAAAGGAAATATCCTCCCATAACAAAGAGAAAAAAGGTTTCTGAGAAACTTCTTTGTGTTCTGTGAAATCATCTCACAGAGTTACAGCTTTCTCCTCAAGAACCCTTTCGCTAAGACAGTTCTTGTGGAATTGGCAAAGTGATATTTGGAAGCCCATAGAGGGCTATGGTGAAAAAGGAAATATCCTCCGATGAAATCTGGAAAGAAGCTTTCTGAGAAACTGCTTAGTGTTCTGTTAATTCATCTCACAGAGTTACATGTGTATTTCGTGGATCTCTTTGCTAGCCTTATTTCTGTGGAATCTGAGAACAGATATTTCGGATCCTTTGAAGACTATAGGGCCAAAGGAAATATCCTCCGATAACAAAGAGAAAGAAGCTTTCTGAGAAACTTCTTTGTGTTCTGTGAAATCATCTCACAGAGTTACAGCTTTCCCCTCAAGATGCCTTTCGCTAAGACAGTTCTTGTGGAATAGGAAAAGTGATATTTGGAAGCCCACAGTGGGCTATGGTGAAAAAGGAAATATCCTCAGATGAAATCTGGAAAGAAGCTTTCTGAGAAACTGCTTAGTGTTCTGTTAATTCATCTCACAGAGTTACATGTGTATTTCGTTTATCTCTTTGCTAGCCTTATTTCTGTGGAATCTGAGAACAGATATTTCGGATCCCTTTGAAGACTATAGGGCCAAAGGAAATATCCTCCGATAACAAAGAGAAAGAAGCTTTCTGAGAAACTTCTTCGTGTTCTGTGAAATCATCTCACAGAATTACAGCTTCCCCTCCAGAAGCCTTTCGCTAAGACAGTTCTTGTGGAATTGGCAAAGTGATATTTGGAAGCCCATAGAGGGCTATGGTGAAAAAGGAAATATCCTCCGATGAAATCTGGAAAGAAGCTTTCTGAGAAACTGCTTAGTGTTCTGTTAATTCATCTCACAGAGTTACATGTGTATTTCGTGGATCTCTTTGCTAGCCTTATTTCTGTGGAATCTGAGAACCGATATTTCGGATCCCTTTGAAGACTATAGGGCCAAAGGAAATATCCTCCCATAACAAAGAGAAAGAAGCTTTCTGACATACTTCTTTGTGTTCTGTGAAATCATCTCAAGGAGTTACTGCTTCCCCTCCAGAAGCCTTTCTCTAAGACAGTTCTTTTGGAATTGGCAAAGTGATATTTGGAAGCCCGTAGAGGGCTGGTGAAAAAGGAAATATACTCCGATGAAATCTGGAAAGAAGCTTTCTGAGAAACTGCTTAGTGTTCTGTTAATTCATCTCACAGAGTTACATGTGTATTTCATGTATCTCTTTCCTCGCCTTATTTCTTTGGAATCTGAGAATAGATATTTCGGAACCCTTTGAAGACTATAAGGCCAAAGGAAATATCATGCCAAAGCAAAGAGAAAGAAGCTTTCTGAGAAACTTCTTTGTGTTCTGTGAAATCATCTCACAGAGTTACAGCTTTCCCCTCAAGAAGCCTTTCGCTAAGACAGTTCTTGTGGAATTGGCAAAGTGATATTTGGAAGCCCATAGAGGGCTATGGTGAAAAAGGAATATCCTCAGATGAAATCTGGAAAGAAGCTTTCTGAGAAACTGCTTAGTGTTCTGTTAATTCATCTCACAGAGTTACATCTCTATTTCGTGGATCTCTTTACTAGCCTTATTTCTGTGGAATCTGAGTACAGATATTTCGGATCCCATTGAAGACTATAGGGCCAAAGGAAATATCCTCCGATAACAAAGAGAAAGAAGTTTTCTGAGAAACTTCTTTGTGTTCTGTGAAATCATCTCACAGAGTTACAGCTTTCCCCTCAAGAAGCCTTTCCCAAAGACAGTTCTTGTGGAATAGGCAAAGTGATATTTGGAAGCCCATAGAGGGCTATGGTTAAAAAGGAAATATCCTCAGATGAAATCTGGAAAGAAGCTTTCTGAGAAATTGCTTAGTGTTCTGTTAATTCATCTCACAGAGTTACATGTGTATTTCCTGTATCTCTTTACTAGCCTTATTTCTGTGGAATCTGAGAACAGATATTTGGGAACCCTTTGAAGACTATAGGGCCAAAGGAAATATCCTCCGATAACAAAGAGAAAGAAGCTTTCTGAGAAACTTCTTTGTGTTCTGTGAAATCATCTCACAGAGTTACAGCTTTCCCCTCAAGAAGCCTTTCGCTAAGACAGTTCTTGTGGAATTGGCAAAGTGATATTTGGAAGCCCATAGAGGGCTATGATGAAAAAGGAAATATCCTCAGATGAAATCTGTAAAGAGGCTTTCTAAGAAACTGCTTAGTGTTCCGTTAATTCATCTCACACAGTTACATCTGTATTTCGTGGATGTCTTTACTAGCCTTATTTCTGTGGAATCTGAGTACAGGTATTTCGGATCCCAATGAAGACAATAGGGCAAAAGGAAATATCCTCCTATAACAAAGAGAAAGAAGCTTTCTGAGAAACTTCTTTGTGTTCTGTGAAATCATCTCACAGAGTTACAGCTTTCCCCTCAAGAAGCCTTTCGCTAAGACAGTTCTTGTTGAATAGGCAAAGTGATATTTGGAAGCCCATAGATGGCTATGGTGAAAAAGGAAATATCCTCAGATGAAATCTAGAAAGAAGCTTTCTGAGAAACTGCTTAGTGTTCTGTTAATTCATCTCACAGAGTTACATCTGTATTTCGTTGATCTCTTTGCTAGCCTTATTTCTGTGGAATCTCAGAACAGATATTTCGGATCCCTTTGAAGACTATAGGGCCAAAGGAAATATCCTCCGATAACAAAGAGAAAGAAGCTTTCTGAGAAACTTCTTTGTGTTCTGTGAAATCAACTCACAGAGTTACAGCTTTCCCCTCAAGAAGCCTTTCGCTAAGACAGTTCTTGTGGAATAGGCAAAGTGTTATTTGGAAGCCCACAGTGTGCTATGGTGAAAAAGGAAATATCCTCAGATAAAATCTGGAAAGAAGGTTTCTGAGAAACTGCTTAGTGTTCTGTTAATTCATCTCACAGAGTTACATGTGTATTTCGTGGATCTCTTTGCTAGCCTTATTTCTGTGGAATCTGAGAACAGATATTTCGGAACCCTTTGAAGACTATAGGGCCAAAGGAAATATCATGCCAAAACAAAGAGAAAGAAGCTTTCTGAGAAACTTCTTTGTGTTCTGTGAAATCATCTCACAGAGTTACAGCTTTCCCCTCAAGAAGCCTTTCGCTAAGACAGTTCTTGTGGAATTGGCAAAGTGATATTTGGAAGCCCATAGAGGGCTATGATGAAAAGGGAAATATCCTCAGATGAAATCTGGAAAGAGGCTTTCTGAGAAACTGCTTAGTGTTCTGTTAATTCATCTCACACAGTTACATCTGTATTTCGTGGATCTCTTTACTAGCCTTATTTCTGTGGAATCTGAGTACAGATATTTCGGATCCCAATGAAGAAAATAGGGCAAAAGGAAATATCCTCCTATAACAAAGAGAAAGAAGCTTTCTGAGAAACTTCTTTGTGTTCTGTGAAATCATCTCACAGAGTTACAGCTTTTCCCTCAAGAACCCTTTCGCTAAGACAGTTCTTGTGGAATTGGCAAAGTGATATTTGGAAGCCCATAGAGGGCTATGGTGAAAAAGGAAATATCCTCAGATGAAATCTGGAAAGAAGCTTTCTGAGAAACTGCTTAGTGTTCTGTTAATTCATCTCACAGAGTTACATCTGTATTTCGTTGATCTCTTTGCTAGCCTTATTTCTGTGGAATCTGAGAACAGATAATTCGGATCCCTTTGAAGACTATAGGGCCAAAGGAAATATCCTCCCATAACAAAGAGAAAAAAGGTTTCTGAGAAACATCTTTGTGTTCTGTGAAATCATCTCACAGAGTTACAGCTTTCTCCTCAAGAACCCTTTCGCTAAGACAGTTCTTGTGGAATTGGCAAAGTGATATTTGGAAGCCCATAGAGGGCTATGGTGAAAAAGGAAATATCCTCCGATGAAATCTGGAAAGAAGCTTTCTGAGAAACTGCTTAGTGTTCTGTTAATTCATCTCACAGAGTTACATGTGTATTTCGTGGATCTCTTTGCTAGCCTTATTTCTGTGGAATCTGAGAACAGATATTTCGGATCCTTTGAAGACTATAGGGCCAAAGGAAATATCCTCCGATAACAAAGAGAAAGAAGCTTTCTGAGAAACTTCTTTGTGTTCTGTGAAATCATCTCACAGAGTTACAGCTTTCCCCTCAAGATGCCTTTCGCTAAGACAGTTCTTGTGGAATAGGAAAAGTGATATTTGGAAGCCCACAGTGGGCTATGGTGAAAAAGGAAATATCCTCAGATGAAATCTGGAAAGAAGCTTTCTGAGAAACTGCTTAGTGTTCTGTTAATTCATCTCACAGAGTTACATGTGTATTTCGTTTATCTCTTTGCTAGCCTTATTTCTGTGGAATCTGAGGACAGATATTTCGGATCCCTTTGAAGACTATAGGGCCAAAGGAAATATCCTCCGATAACAAAGAGAAAGAAGCTTTCTGAGAAACTTCTTCGTGTTCTGTGAAATCATCTCACAGAATTACAGCTTCCCCTCCAGAAGCCTTTCGCTAAGACAGTTCTTGTGGAATTGGCAAAGTGATATTTGGAAGCCCATAGAGGGCTATGGTGAAAAAGGAAATATCCTCCGATGAAATCTGGAAAGAAGCTTTCTGAGAAACTGCTTAGTGTTCTGTTAATTCATCTCACAGAGTTACATGTGTATTTCGTGGATCTCTTTGCTAGCCTTATTTCTGTGGAATCTGAGAACCGATATTTCGGATCCCTTTGAAGACTATAGGGCCAAAGGAAATATCCTCCCATAACAAAGAGAAAGAAGCTTTCTGACATACTTCTTTGTGTTCTGTGAAATCATCTCAAGGAGTTACTGCTTCCCCTCCAGAAGCCTTTCTCTAAGACAGTTCTTTTGGAATTGGCAAAGTGATATTTGGAAGCCCGTAGAGGGCTGGTGAAAAAGGAAATATACTCCGATGAAATCTGGAAAGAAGCTTTCTGAGAAACTGCTTAGTGTTCTGTTAATTCATCTCACAGAGTTACATGTGTATTTCATGTATCTCTTTCCTCGCCTTATTTCTTTGGAATCTGAGAATAGATATTTCGGAACCCTTTGAAGACTATAAGGCCAAAGGAAATATCATGCCAAAGCAAAGAGAAAGAAGCTTTCTGAGAAACTTCTTTGTGTTCTGTGAAATCATCTCACAGAGTTACAGCTTTCCCCTCAAGAAGCCTTTCGCTAAGACAGTTCTTGTGGAATTGGCAAAGTGATATTTGGAAGCCCATAGAGGGCTATGGTGAAAAAGGAATATCCTCAGATGAAATCTGGAAAGAAGCTTTCTGAGAAACTGCTTAGTGTTCTGTTAATTCATCTCACAGAGTTACATCTCTATTTCGTGGATCTCTTTACTAGCCTTATTTCTGTGGAATCTGAGTACAGATATTTCGGATCCCATTGAAGACTATAGGGCCAAAGGAAATATCCTCCGATAACAAAGAGAAAGAAGTTTTCTGAGAAACTTCTTTGTGTTCTGTGAAATCATCTCACAGAGTTACAGCTTTCCCCTCAAGAAGCCTTTCCCAAAGACAGTTCTTGTGGAATAGGCAAAGTGATATTTGGAAGCCCATAGAGGGCTATGGTTAAAAAGGAAATATCCTCAGATGAAATCTGGAAAGAAGCTTTCTGAGAAATTGCTTAGTGTTCTGTTAATTCATCTCACAGAGTTACATGTGTATTTCCTGTATCTCTTTACTAGCCTTATTTCTGTGGAATCTGAGAACAGATATTTGGGAACCCTTTGAAGACTATAGGGCCAAAGGAAATATCCTCCGATAACAAAGAGAAAGAAGCTTTCTGAGAAACTTCTTTGTGTTCTGTGAAATCATCTCACAGAGTTACAGCTTTCCCCTCAAGAAGCCTTTCGCTAAGACAGTTCTTGTGGAATTGGCAAAGTGATATTTGGAAGCCCATAGAGGGCTATGATGAAAAAGGAAATATCCTCAGATGAAATCTGTAAAGAGGCTTTCTAAGAAACTGCTTAGTGTTCCGTTAATTCATCTCACACAGTTACATCTGTATTTCGTGGATGTCTTTACTAGCCTTATTTCTGTGGAATCTGAGTACAGGTATTTCGGATCCCAATGAAGACAATAGGGCAAAAGGAAATATCCTCCTATAACAAAGAGAAAGAAGCTTTCTGAGAAACTTCTTTGTGTTCTGTGAAATCATCTCACAGAGTTACAGCTTTCCCCTCAAGAAGCCTTTCGCTAAGACAGTTCTTGTTGAATAGGCAAAGTGATATTTGGAAGCCCATAGATGGCTATGGTGAAAAAGGAAATATCCTCAGATGAAATCTAGAAAGAAGCTTTCTGAGAAACTGCTTAGTGTTCTGTTAATTCATCTCACAGAGTTACATCTGTATTTCGTTGATCTCTTTGCTAGCCTTATTTCTGTGGAATCTCAGAACAGATATTTCGGATCCCTTTGAAGACTATAGGGCCAAAGGAAATATCCTCCGATAACAAAGAGAAAGAAGCTTTCTGAGAAACTTCTTTGTGTTCTGTGAAATCAACTCACAGAGTTACAGCTTTCCCCTCAAGAAGCCTTTCGCTAAGACAGTTCTTGTGGAATAGGCAAAGTGTTATTTGGAAGCCCACAGTGTGCTATGGTGAAAAAGGAAATATCCTCAGATAAAATCTGGAAAGAAGGTTTCTGAGAAACTGCTTAGTGTTCTGTTAATTCATCTCACAGAGTTACATGTGTATTTCGTGGATCTCTTTGCTAGCCTTATTTCTGTGGAATCTGAGAACAGATATTTCGGAACCCTTTGAAGACTATAGGGCCAAAGGAAATATCATGCCAAAACAAAGAGAAAGAAGCTTTCTGAGAAACTTCTTTGTGTTCTGTGAAATCATCTCACAGAGTTACAGCTTTCCCCTCAAGAAGCCTTTCGCTAAGACAGTTCTTGTGGAATTGGCAAAGTGATATTTGGAAGCCCATAGAGGGCTATCGTGAAAAAGGAAATATCCTCCGATGAAATCTGGAAAGAAGCTTTCTGAGAAACTGCTTAGTGTTCTGTTAATTCATCTCACAGAGTTACATGTGTATTTCGTGTATCTCTTGCCTAGCCTTATTTCTGTGGAATCTGACAACAGATATTTCGGAACCCTTTGAAGACTACAGGGCCAAAGGAAATATCATGCCAAAACAAAGAGGAAGAGCTTTCTGAGAAACTTCTTTGTGTTCTGTGAAATAATCTCACAGAGTTACAGCTTTCTCCTCAAGAACCCTTTCGCTAAGACAGTTCTTGTGGAATAGGCAAAGTGATATTTGGAATCCCATAGAGGGCTACGGTGAAAAAGGAAATATCCTCAGATGAAATCTGGAAAGAAGCTTTCTGAGAAACTGCTTAGTGTTCTGTTAATTCATCTCACAAAGTTACATGTGTATTTCGTGGATCTCTTTGCTAGCCTTATTTCTGTGGAATCTGAGAACAGATATTTCGGATCCCTTTGAAGACTATAGGGCCAAAGGAAATATCCTCCGATAACAAAGAGAAAGAAGCTTTCTGAGAAACTTCTTTGTGTTCTGTGAAATCATCTCACAGAGTTACAGCTTCCCCTCCAGAAGCCTTTCGCTAAGACAGTTCTTGTGGAATTGGCAAAGTGATATTTGGAAGCCCATAGAGGGCTATGGTGAAAAAGGAAATATCCTCCGATGAAATCTGGAAAGAAGCTTTCTGAGAAACTGCTTAGTGTTCTGTTAATTCATCTCACAGAGTTATATGTGCATTTCGTGGATCTCTTTGCTAGCCTTATTTCTGTGGAATCTGAGAACCGATATTTCGGATCCCTTTGAAGACTATAGGGCCAAAGGAAATATCCTCCGATAACAAAGAGAAAGAAGTTTTCTGAGAAACTTCTTTGTGTTCTGTGAAATCATCTCACAGAGTTACAGCTTTCCCCTCAAGAAGCCTTTCCCAAAGACAGTTCTTGTGGAATTGGCAAAGTGATATTTGGAAGCCCATAGAGGGCTATGGTGAAAATGGAAATATCCTCAGATGAATTCTGGAAAGAAGCTTTCTGAGAAACTGCTTAGTGTTCTGTTAATTCATCTCACAGAGTTACATGTGTATTTCGTGGAACTCTTTGCTAGCCTTATTTCTGTGGAATCTGAGAACAGATAATTTGGATCCCATTGAAAACTATAGGGACAAAGGAAATATCCTCCGATAACAAAGAGAAAGAAGGTTTCTGAGAAACTTCGTTGTGTTCTGTGAAATCATCTCACAGAATTACAGCTTTCCCCTCAAGAACCCTTTCGCTAAGACAGTTCTTTTGGAATTTGCAAAGTGATATTTGGAAGCCCATAGAGGGCTATGGTGAAAAAGGAAATATCCTCAGATGAAATCTGGAAAGAAGCTTTCTGAGAAACTGCTTAGTGTTCTGTTAATTCATCTCACAGAGTTACATGTGTGTTTCGTGGATCTCTTTGCGAGCCTTATTTCTGTGGAATATGAGAACAGATATTTCGGATCCCTTTGAAAACTATAGGGCCAAAGGAAATATCCTCCGATAACAAAGAGAAAGAAGGTTTCTGAGAAACTTCTTTGTGTTCTGTGAAATCATCTCACAGAGTTACAGCTTTCCCCTCAAGAAGCCTTTCGCTAAGACAGCTCTTGTGGAATAGGCAAAGTGATATTTGGAAGCCCATAGAGGGTTTGGTGAAAAAGGAAATATCCTCCGATGAAATCTGGAAAGAAGCTTTCTGAGAAACTGCTTAGTGTTCTGTTAATTCATCTCACAGAGTTATATGTGCATTTCGTGGATCTCTTTGCTAGCCTTATTTCTGTGGAATCTGAGAACCGATATTTCGGATCCCTTTGAAGACTATAGGGCCAAAGGAAATATCCTCCGATAACAAAGAGAAAGAAGTTTTCTGAGAAACTTCTTTGTGTTCTGTGAAATCATCTCACAGAGTTACATCTTTCCCCTCAAGAAGCCTTTCGCTAAGACAGTTCTTGTGGAATAGGCAAAGTAATATTTTGAAGCCCACCGAGGGTTTGGTGAAAAAGGAAATATCCTCAGATGAAATCTGGAAAGAAGCTTTCTGAGAAACTGCTTAGTGTTCTGTTAATTCATCTCACAGAGTTACATGTGTATTTTGTGGATCTCTTTGCTAGCCTTATTTCTGTGGAATCTGAGAACAGATATTTCGCATCCCTTTGAAGACTATAGGGCCAAAGGAAATATCCTCCGATAACAAAGAGAAAGAAGCTTTCTGAGAAACTTCTTTGTGTTCTGTGAAATCATCTCACAGAGTTACAGCTTTCGCCTCAAGAAGACTTTCGCTAAGACTGTTCTTGTGGAATAGGCAAAGTGATATTTGGAAGCCCATAGAGGGCTATGGTTAAAAAGGAAATATCCTCAGATGAAATCTGGAAAGAAGCTTTCTGAGAAACTGCTTAGTGTTCTGTTAATTCATCTCACAGAGTTACATGTGTATTTCGTGGATCTCTTTGCTAGCCTTATTTCTGTGGAATCTGAGAACAGATATTTCGGATCCCTTTGAAAACTATAGGGCCAAAGAGATATCCTCCGATAACAAAGAGAAAGAAGGTTTCTGAGAAACTTCTTTGTGTTCTGTGAAATCATCTCACACAGTTACAGCTTTCTACTCAAGAAGCCTTTCGCTAAGACAGTTCTTGTGGAATAGGCAAAGTGATATTTGGAAGCCCATAGAGGGTTTGGTGAAAAAGGAAATATCCTCAGATGAAATCTGGAAAGAAGCTTTCTGAGAAACTGCTTAGTGTTCTGTTAATTCATCTCACAGAGTTACATGTGTATTTCGTGGATCTCTTTGCTAGCCTTATTTCTGTGGAATCTGAGAACAGATATTTCGGAACCCTTTGAAGACTATAGGGCCAAGGGAAATGTCATGCCAAAACAAAGAGAAAGAAATATTCTGAGAAACTTCTTCGTGTTCTGTGAAATCATCTCACAGAGTTACAGCTTTCCCCTCAAGAAGCCTTTCGCTAAGACAGTTCTTGTGGAATTGGCAAAGTGATATTTGGACGCCCATAGGGGGCTATGGTGAAAAAGGAAATATCCTCAGATGAAATCTGGAAAGAAGCTTTCTGAGAAAATGCTTAGGGTTCTGTTAATTCATCTCACAGAGTTACATGTGTATTTCGTGGATCTCTTTGCTAGCCTTATTTCTGTGGAATCTGAGAACCGATATTTCGGATCCCTTTGAAGACTATAGGGCCAAAGGAAATATCCTCCGATAACAAAGAGAAAGAAGCTTTCTGACAAACTTCTTTGTGTTCTGTGAAATCATCTCATGGAGTTAGAGCTTCCCCTCTAGAAGCGTTTCGCTAAGAAAGTTCTTGTGGAATTGGCAAAGTGATATTTTGAAGCCCATAGAGGCCTATGTTGAAAAAGGAAATATCCTCCGATGAAATCTGGAAAGAAGCTTTCTGAGAAACTGCTTAGTGTTCTGTTAATTCATCTCACAGAGTTACATGTGTATTTCGTGTATCTCTTTCCTAGCCTTATTTCTGTGGAATCTGAGAACAGATATTTCGGAACCCTTTGAAGACTAAAGGGCCAAAGGAAATATCATGCCAAAACAAAGAGAAAGAAGCTTTCTGAGAAACTTCTTTGTGTTCTGTGAAATCATCTCACAGAGTTACAGCTTTCCCCTCAAGAAGCCTTTCGCTAAGACAGTTCTTGTGGAATTGGCAAAGTGATATTTGGAAGCACATAGAGGGCTATGGTGAAAAAGGAAATATCCTCACTGGAAATCTGGAAAGAAGCTTTCTGAGAAACTGCTTAGTGTTCTGTTAATTCAACTCACAGAGTTACATGTGAATATCGTGGATCTCTTTGCTAGCCTTATTTCTGTGGAATCTGAGAACAGATATTTCGGATCCCATTGATGACTATAGGGCCAAAGGAAATATCCTCCGATAACAAAGAGAAAGAAGCTTTCTGACAAAGGTCTATGAGTTCTGTGAAATCATCTCACAGAGTTACAGCTTTCCCCTCAAGAAGCCTTTCGCTAAGACAGTTCTTGTGGAATAGGCAAAGTGATATTAGGAAGCCCATAGAGGGCTATGGTGAAAAAGGAAATATCCTCAGATGAAATCTGGAAAGAAGCTTTCTGAGAAACTGCTTAGTGTTCTGTTAATTCATCTCACAGAGTTACATGTGTATTTCGTGGATCTCTTTGCTAGCCTTATTTCTGTGGAATCTGAGAACAGATATTTCGGATCCCTTTGAAGACTATAGGGCCAAAGGAAATATCCTCCCATAAAAAAGAGAAAGAAGCGCTCTGACAAACTTCTTTGTGTTCTGTGAAATCATCTCAAGGAGTTACAGCTTTCCTCTCAAGAAGCCTTTCGCTAAAACAGTTCTTGTGGAATAGGCAAAGTGATATTTGGAAGCCCATAGAGGGCTATGGTGAAAAAGGAAATATCATCAGATGAAATCTGGAAAGAAGCTTTCTGAGAAACTGCTTAGTGTTCTGTTAATTCATCTCACAGAGTTACATGTGTATTTCTTGGATCTCTTTGCTAGTCTTATTTCTGTGGAATCTGAGAACAGATATTTCGGATCCCTTTGAAGACTATCGGGCCAAAGGAAATATCCTCCGATTACAAAGAGAAAGAAGCTTTCTGAGAAACTTCTTAGTTTTCTGTGAAATCATCTCACAGAGTTACAGCTTTCCCGTCAAGAAGCCTTTCGCTAAGACAGTTCTTGTGGAATAGGCAAAGTAATATTTTGAAGCCCACCGAGGGTTTGGTGAAAAAGGAAATATCCTCAGATGAAATCTGGAGAGAAGCTTTCTGAGAAACTGCTTAGTGTTCTGTTAATTCATCTCACAGAGTTACATGTGTATTTTGTGGATCTCTTTGCTAGCCTTATTTCTGTGGAATCTGAGAACAGATATTTCGGATCCCTTTGAAGACTATAGGGCCAAAGGAAATATCCTCCGATAACAAAGAGAAAGAAGCTTTCTGAGAAACTTCTTTGTGTTCTGTGAAATCATCTCACAGAGTTACAGCTTTCGCCTCCAGAAGACTTTCGCTAAGACTGTTCTTGTGGAATAGGCAAAGTGATATTTGGAAGCCCATAGAGGGCTATGGTTAAAAAGGAAATATCCTCAGATGAAATCTGGAAAGAAGCTTTCTGAGAAACTGCTTAGTGTTCTGTTAATTCATCTCACAGAGTTACATGTGTATTTCGTGGATCTCTTTGCTAGCCTTATTTCTGTGGAATCTGAGAACAGATATTTCGGATCCCTTTGAAAACTATAGGGCCAAAGAGATATCCTCCGATAACAAAGAGAAAGAAGGTTTCTGAGAAACTTCTTTGTGTTCTGTGAAATCATCTCACACAGTTACAGCTTTCTACTCAAGAAGCCTTTCGCTAAGACAGTTCTTGTGGAATAGGCAAAGTGATATTTGGAAGCCCATAGAGGGTTTGGTGAAAAAGGAAATATCCTCAGATGAAATCTGGAAAGAAGCTTTCTGAGAAACTGCTTAGTGTTCTGTTAATTCATCTCACAGAGTTACATGTGTATTTCGTGGATCTCTTTGCTAGCCTTATTTCTGTGGAATCTGAGAACAGATATTTCGGAACCCTTTGAAGACTATAGGGCCAAGGGAAATGTCATGCCAAAACAAAGAGAAAGAAATTTTCTGAGAAACTTCTTCGTGTTCTGTGAAATCATCTCACAGAGTTACAGCTTTCCCCTCAAGGAGCCTTTCGCTAAGACAGTTATTGTGGAATAGGCAAAGTGATATTTGGACGCCCATAGGGGGCTATGGTGAAAAAGGAAATATCCTCAGATGAAATCTGGAAAGAAGCTTTCTGAGAAAATGCTTAGTGTTCTGTTAATTCATCTCACAGAGTTACATGTGTATTTCGTGGATCTCTTTCCTAGCCTTATTTCTGTGGAATCTGAGAACCGATATTTCGGATCCCTTTGAAGACTATAGGGCCAAAGGAAATATCCTCCTCTAACAAAGAGAAAGAAGCTTTCTGACAAACTTCTTTGTGTTCTGTGAAATCATCTCATGGAGTTAGAGCTTCCCCTCTAGAAGCGTTTCGCTAAGAAAGTTCTTGTGGAATTGGCAAAGTGATATTTTGAAGCCCATAGAGGCCTATGTTGAAAAAGGAAATATCCTCCGATGAAATCTGGAAAGAAGCTTTCTGAGAAACTGCTTAGTGTTCTGTTAATTCATCTCACAGAGTTACATGTGTATTTCGTGTATCTCTTTCCTAGCCTTATTTCTGTGGAATCTGAGAACAGATATTTCGGAACCCTTTGAAGACTAAAGGGCCAAAGGAAATATCATGCCAAAACAAAGAGAAAGAAGCTTTCTGAGAAACTTCTTTGTGTTCTGTGAAATCATCTCACAGAGTTACAGCTTTCCCCTCAAGAAGCCTTTCGCTAAGACAGTTCTTGTGGAATTGGCAAAGTGATATTTGGAAGCACATAGAGGGCTATGGTGAAAAAGGAAATATCCTCACTGGAAATCTGGAAAGAAGCTTTCTGAGAAACTGCTTAGTGTTCTGTTAATTCAACTCACAGAGTTACATGTGAATATCGTGGATGTCTTTGCTAGCCTTATTTCTGTGGAATCTGAGAACAGATATTTCGGATCCCATTGATGACTATAGGGCCAAAGGAAATATCCTCCGATAACAAAGAGAAAGAAGCTTTCTGACAAACGTCTATGAGTTCTGTGAAATCATCTCACAGAGTTACAGCTTTCCCCTCAAGAAGCCTTTCGCTAAGACAGTTCTTGTGGAATAGGCAAAGTGATATTAGGAAGCCCATAGAGGGCTATGGTGAAAAAGGAAATATCCTCAGATGAAATCTGGAAAGAAGCTTTCTGAGAAACTGCTTAGTGTTCTGTTAATTCATCTCACAGAGTTACATGTGTATTTCGTGGATCTCTTTGCTAGCCTTATTTCTGTGGAATCTGAGAACAGATATTTCGGATCCCTTTGAAGACTATAGGGCCAAAGGAAATATCCTCCCATAAAAAAGAGAAAGAAGCGCTCTGACAAACTTCTTTGTGTTCTGTGAAATCATCTCAAGGAGTTACAGCTTTCCTCTCAAGAAGCCTTTCGCTAAAACAGTTCTTGTGGAATAGGCAAAGTGATATTTGGAAGCCCATAGAGGGCTATGGTGAAAAAGGAAATATCATCAGATGAAATCTGGAAAGAAGCTTTCTGAGAAACTGCTTAGTGTTCTGTTAATTCAACTCACAGAGTTACATGTGTATTTCGTGGATCTCTTTGCTAGTCTTATTTCTGTGGAATCTGAGAACAGATATTTCGGATCCCTTTGAAGACTATCGGGCCAAAGGAAATATCCTCCGATTACAAAGAGAAAGAAGCTTTCTGAGAAACTTCTTTGTGTTCTGTGAAATCATCTCACAGAGTTACAGCTTTCCCGTCAAGAAGCCTTTCGCTAAGATAGTTCTTGTGGAATAGGCAAAGTAATATTTTGAAGCCCACCGAGGGTTTGGTGAAAAAGGAAATATCCTCAGATGAAATCTGGAAAGAAGCTTTCTGAGAAACTGCTTAGTGTTCTGTTAATTCATCTCACAGAGTTACATGTGTATTTTGTGGATCTCTTTGCTAGCCTTATTTCTGTGGAATCTGAGAACAGATATTTCGGATACCTTTGAAGACTATAGGGCCAAAGGAAATATCCTCCGATAACAAAGAGAAAGAAGCTTTCTGAGAAACTTCTTTGTGTTCTGTGAAATCATCTCACAGAGTTACAGCTTTCGCCTCAAGAAGACTTTCGCTAAGACTGTTCTTGTGGAATAGGCAAAGTGATATTTGGAAGCCCATAGAGGGCTATGGTTAAAAAGGAAATATCCTCAGATGAAATCTGGAAAGAAGCTTTCTGAGAAACTGCTTAGTGTTCTGTTAATTCATCTCACAGAGTTACATGTGTATTTCGTGGATCTCTTTGCTAGCCTTATTTCTGTGGAATCTGAGAACAGATATTTCGGATCCCTTTGAAAACTATAGGGCCAAAGAGATATCCTCCGATAACAAAGAGAAAGAAGGTTTCTGAGAAACTTCTTTGTGTTCTGTGAAATCATCTCACACAGTTACAGCTTTCTACTCAAGAAGCCTTTCGCTAAGACAGTTCTTGTGGAATAGGCAAAGTGATATTTGGAAGCCCATAGAGGGTTTGGTGAAAAAGGAAATATCCTCAGATGAAATCTGGAAAGAAGCTTTCTGAGAAACTGCTTAGTGTTCTGTTAATTCATCTCACAGAGTTACATGTGTATTTCGTGGATCTCTTTGCTAGCCTTATTTCTGTGGAATCTGAGAACAGATATTTCGGAACCCTTTGAAGACTATAGGGCCAAGGGAAATGTCATGCCAAAACAAAGAGAAAGAAATATTCTGAGAAACTTCTTCGTGTTCTGTGAAATCATCTCACAGAGTTACAGCTTTCCCCTCAAGAAGCCTTTCGCTAAGACAGTTCTTGTGGAATTGGCAAAGTGATATTTGGACGCCCATAGGGGGCTATGGTGAAAAAGGAAATATCCTCAGATGAAATCTGGAAAGAAGCTTTCTGAGAAAATGCTTAGTGTTCTGTTAATTCATCTCACAGAGTTACATGTGTATTTCGTGGATCTCTTTGCTAGCCTTATTTCTGTGGAATCTGAGAACCGATATTTCGGATCCCTTTGAAGACTATAGGGCCAAAGGAAATATCCTCCGATAACAAAGAGAAAGAAGCTTTCTGACAAACTTCTTTGTGTTCTGTGAAATCATCTCATGGAGTTAGAGCTTCCCCTCTAGAAGCGTTTCGCTAAGAAAGTTCTTGTGGAATTGGCAAAGTGATATTTTGAAGCCCATAGAGGCCTATGTTGAAAAAGGAAATATCCTCCGATGAAATCTGGAAAGAAGCTTTCTGAGAAACTGCTTAGTGTTCTGTTAATTCATCTCACAGAGTTACATGTGTATTTCGTGTATCTCTTTCCTAGCCTTATTTCTGTGGAATCTGAGAACAGATATTTCGGAATCCTTTGAAGACTAAAGGGCCAAAGGAAATATCATGCCAAAACAAAGAGAAAGAAGCTTTCTGAGAAACTTCTTTGTGTTCTGTGAAATCATCTCACAGAGTTACAGCTTTCCCCTCAAGAAGCCTTTCGCTAAGACAGTTCTTGTGGAATTGGCAAAGTGATATTTGGAAGCACATAGAGGGCTATGGTGAAAAAGGAAATATCCTCACTGGAAATCTGGAAAGAAGCTTTCTGAGAAACTGCTTAGTGTTCTGTTAATTCAACTCACAGAGTTACATGTGAATATCGTGGATGTCTTTGCTAGCCTTATTTCTGTGGAATCTGAGAACAGATATTTCGGATCCCATTGGTGACTATAGGGCCAAAGGAAATATCCTCCGATAACAAAGAGAAAGAAGCTTTCTGACAAACGTCTATGAGTTCTGTGAAATCATCTCACAGAGTTACAGCTTTCCCCTCAAGAAGCCTTTCGCTAAGACAGTTCTTGTGGAATAGGCAAAGTGATATTAGGAAGCCCATAGAGGGCTATGGTGAAAAAGGAAATATCCTCAGATGAAATCTGGAAAGAAGCTTTCTGAGAAACTGCTTAGTGTTCTGTTAATTCATCTCACAGAGTTACATGTGTATTTCGTGGATCTCTTTGCTAGCCTTATTTCTGTGGAATCTGAGAACAGATATTTCGGATCCCTTTGAAGACTATAGGGCCAAAGGAAATATCCTCCCATAAAAAAGAGAAAGAAGCGCTCTGACAAACTTCTTTGTGTTCTGTGAAATCATCTCAAGGAGTTACAGCTTCACCTCCAGAAGCCTATCGCTAAGACAGTTCTGGTGGAATTGGCAAAGTGATATTTGCAAGCCCATAGAGGGCTATGGTGAAAAAGGAAATATCCTCAGATGAAATCTGGAAAGAAGCTTTCTGAGAAACTGCTTAGCGTTCTGTTAATTCATCTCACAGAGTTACATGTGTATTTTGTGGATCTCTTTGCTAGCCTTATTTCTGTGGAATCTGAGAACAGATATTTCGGATCCCTTTGAAGACTATAGGGCCGAAGGAAATATCCTCCGATAACAAAGAGAAAGAAGCTTTCTGAGAAACTTCTTTGTGTTCTGTGAAATCATCTCACAGAGTTACAGCTTTCCCCTCAAGAAGACTTTCGCTAAGACAGTTCTTGTGGAATAGGCAAAGTGATATTTGGAAGCCCATAGAGGGATTTGGTTAAAAAGGAAATATCCTCAGATGAAATCTGGAAAGAAGCTTTCTGAGAAACTGCTTAGTGTTCTGTTAATTCATCTCACAGAGTTACATGTGTATTTCGTGGATCTCTTTGCTAGCCTTATTTCTGTGGAATCTGAGAACAGATATTTCGGATCCCTTTGAAAACTTTAGGGCCAAAGAAATATCCTCCAATAACAAAGAGAAAGAAGGTTTCTGAGAAACTTCTTTGTGTTCTGTGAAATCATCTCACAGAGATACAGCTTTCCCTTCAAGAAGCCTTTCGCTAAGACAGTTCTTGTGGAATAGGCAAAGTGATATTTGGAAGCCCATAGAGGGCTATGGTGAAAAAGGAAATATCCTCAGATGAAACCTGGAAAGAAGCTTACTGAGAAACTTCTTAGTGTTCTGTTAATTCATCTCACAGAGTTACATGTGTATTTCGTGGATCTCTTTGCTAGCCTTATTTCTGTGGAATCTGAGAACAGATATTTCGGATCCCTTTGAAAACTCTAGGGCCAAAGGAAATATCCTCCGATAACAAAGAGAAAGAAGGTTTCTGAGAAACTTCTTTGTGTTCTGTGAAATCATCTCACAGAGTTACAGCTTTCTCCTCAAGAACCCTTTCGCTAAGACAGTTGTTGTGAATTGGCAAAGTGATATTTGGATGCCCTTAGAGGGCTATGGTGAAAAAGGAAATATCCTCAGATGAAATCTGGAAAGAAGCTTTCTGAGAAACTGCTTAGTGTTCTGTTAATTCATCTCACAGAGTTACATGTGTATTTCGTGGATCTCTTTGCTCGCCTTATTTCTGTGGAATCTGAGAACAGATGGTTCTGATCCCTTTGAAGACTATAGGGCCAAAGGAAATATCCTCCCATAACAAAGAGAAAGAAGCTTTCTGACAAACTTCTTTGTGTTCTGTGAAATCATCTGAAGGAGTTAGAGCTTCCCCTCCAGAAGCCTTTCGCTAAGACAGTTCTTGTGGAATTGGCAAAGTGATATTTGGAAGCCCCTAGAGGGCTATGGTGAAAAAGGAAATATCCTCCGATGAAATCTGGAAAGAAGATTTCTGAGAAACTGCTTAGTGTTCTGTTAATTCATCTCACAGAGTTCCATGTGTATTTCGTGTATCTCTTTGCTAGCCTTATTTCTGTGGAATCTGAGAACAGATATTTCGGAACCCTTTGAAGACTACAGGGCCAAATGAAATATCATGCCAAAACAAAGAGAAAGAAGCTTTCTGAGAAACTTCTTTGTGTTCTGTGAAATCATCTCACAGAGTTACAGCTTTCCCCTCAAGAAGCCTTTCGCTAAGACAGTTCTTGTGGAATTGGCAAAGTGATATTTGGACGCCCATAGGGGTCTATGGTGAAAAAGGAAATATCCTCACATGAAATCTGGAAAGAAGCTTTCTGAGAAACTGCTACGTGTTCTGTTAATTCATCTCACAGAGTTACATCTGTATTTCGTGGATCTCTTTGCTAGCCTTATTTCTGTGGAATCTGAGAACCGATATTTCGGATCCCTTTGAAGACTATAGGGCCAAAGGAAATATCCTCCGATAAAAAAGAGAAAGAAGGTTCCTGAGAAACTTCTTTGTGTTCTGTGAAATCATCTCACAGAGTTACAGCTTTCCCCTCAAGAAGCCTTTCGCTAAGACAGTTCTTTTGGAATTGGCAAAGTGATATTTGGAAGCCCATAGAGGGCTATGGTGAAAAAGGAAATATCCTCAGATGAAATCTGGAAAGAAGCTTTATGAGAAACTGCTTAGTGTTCTGTTAATTCATCTCACAGAGTTACATGTGTATTTCGTGGATCTCTTTGCTAGCCTTATTTCTGTGGAATCTGAGAACAGATATTTCGGATCCCTTTGAAGACTATAGGGCCAAAGGAAATATCCTCCGATTACAAAGAGAAAGAAGCTTTCTGAGAAACTTCTTTGTGTTCTGTGAAATCATCTCACAGAGTTACAGCTTTCCCCTCAAGAAGCCTTTCGCTAAGACAGTTCTTTTGGAATAGGCAAAGTGATAATTGGAAGCCCATAGAGGGTTTGGTGAAAAAGGAAATATCCTCAGATGAAATCTGGAAAGAAGCTTTCTGAGAAACTGCTTAGTGTACTGTTAATTCATCTCACAGAGTTAGATGTGTATTTCGTGGATCTCTTTGCTAGCCTTATTTCTGTGGAATCTGAGAACAGATATTTCGGATCCCTTTGAAGACTATAGGGCCAAAGGAAATATCCTCCGATAACAAAGAGAAAGAAGCTTTCTGAGAAACTTCTTTGTGTTCTGTGAAATCATCTCACAAAGTTACATCTTTCCCCTCAAGAAGCCTTTCGCTAAGACAGTTCTTGTGGAATTGGCAAAGTGATATTTGGAAGCCCATAGAGGGATTTGGTTAAAAAGGAAATATCCTCAGATGAAATCTGGAAAGAAGCTTTCTGAGAAACGGCTTAGTGTTCTGTTGATTCATCTCACAGAGTTACATGTGTATTTCGTGGATCTCTTTGCTAGCCTTATTTCTGTGGAAACTGAGAACAGATATTTCGGATCCCTTTGAAAACTTTAGGGCCAAAGAAATATCCTCCAATAACAAAGAGAAAGAAGGTTTCTGAGAAACTTCTTTGTGTTCTGTGAAATCATCTCACAGAGATACAGCTTTCCCCTCAAGAAGCCTTTCGCTAAGACAGTTCTTGTGGAATAGGCAAAGTGATATTTGGAAGCCCATAGAGGGCTATGGTGAAAAAGGAAATATCCTAACATGAAATCTGGAAAGAAGCTTTCTGAGAAACTTCTTAGTGTTCTGTTAATTCATCTCACAGAGTTACATGTGTATTTCGTGGATCTCTTTGCTAGCCTTATTTCTGTGGAATCTGAGAACAGATATTTCGGATCCCTTTGAAAACTATAGGTCCAAAGGAAATATCCTCCGATAACAAAGAGAAAGAAGCTTTCTGAGAAACTTCTTTGTGTTCTGTGAAATCATCTCACAGAGTTACAGCTTTCTCCTCAAGAACCCTTTCGCTAAGACAGTTGTTGTGAATTGGCAAAGTGAGATTTGGAAGCCCTTAGAGGGCTATGGTGAAAAAGGAAATATCTTCAGATGAAATCTGGAAAGAAGCTTTCTGAGAAACTGCTTAGTGTTCTGTTAATTCATCTCACAGAGTTACATGTGTATTTCGTGGATCTCTTTGCTAGCCTTATTTCTGTGGAGTCTGAGAACAGATGTTTCGGATCCCTTTGAAGACTATAGGGCCAAAGGAAATATCCTCCCATAACAAAGAGAAAGAAGCTTTCTGACAAACTTCTTTGTGTTCTGTGAAATCATCTCAAGGAGTTAGAGCTTCCCCACCAGAAGCCTTTCGCAAAGACAGTTCTTGTGGAATTGGCAAAGTGATATTTGGAAGCCCATAGAGGGCTATGGTGAAAATGGAAATATCCTCCGATGAAATCTGGAAAGAAGATTTCTGAGAAACTGCTTAGTGTTCTGTTAATTCATCTCACAGAGTTACATGTGTATTTCGTGTATCTCTTTCCTAGCCTTATTTCTGTGGAATCTGAGAACAGATATTTCGGAACCCTTTGAAGACTACAGGGCCAAATGAAATATCATGCCAAAAAAAAGAGAAAGAAGCTTTCTGAGAAACTTCTTTGTGTTCTGTGAAATCATCTCACAGAGTTACAGCTTTCCCCTCAAGAAGCCTTTCGCTAAGACAGTTCTTGTGGAATTGGCAAAGTGATATTTGGACGCCCATAGGGGGCAATGGTGAAAAAGGAAATATCCTCAGATGAAATCTGGAAAGAAGGTTTCTGAGAAACTACTTAGTGTTCTGTTAATTCATCTCACAGAGTTACATCTGTATTTCGTGGATCTCTTTTCTAGCCTTATTTCTGTGGGATCTGAGAACCGATATTTCGGATCCCTTTGAAGACTATAGGGCCAAAGGAAATATCCTCCGATAACAAAGAGAAAGAAGCGCTCTGAGAAACTTCTTTGTGTTCTGTGAAATCATCTCACAGAGTTACAGCTTTCCCCTAATGAAGCCTTTCGCTAAGACAGTTCTTGTGGAATAGGCAAAGTGATATTTGGAAGCCCTTAGAGGGCTATGGTGAAAAAGGATATATCCTCAGATGAAATCTGGAAAGAAGCTTTCTGAGAAACTGCTTAGTGTTCTGTTAATTCATCTCACAGAGTTACATCTGTATTTCGTGGGTCTCTTTGCTTGCCTTATTTCTGTGGAATCTGAGAACAGATATTTCGGATCCCTTTGAAGACTATAGGGCCAAAGGAAATATCCTCCGATAACAAAGAGAAAGAAGCTTTCTGAGAAACTTCTTTGTGTTCTGTGAAATCATCTCACAGAGTTACAGCTTTCCCCTCAAGAACCCTTTCGCTAAGACAGTTCTTTTGGAATTGGCAAAGTGATATTTGGAAGCCCATGGAGGTCTACGGTGAAAAAGGAAATATCCTCAGATGAAATCTGGAAAGAAGCTTTCTGAGAAACTGCTTAGTGTTCTGTTAATTCATCTCACAGTGTTACATGTGTATTTCGTGGATCTCTTTGCTAGCCTTATTTCTGTGGAATCTGAGAACAGATATTTCGGATCCCTTTGAAGACTATAGGGCCAAAGGTAATATCCTCCCATAAAAAAGAGAAAGAAGCGCTATGACAAACTTCTTTGTGTTCTGTGAAATCATCTCAAGGAGTTACAGCTTCACCTCCAGAAGCCTATCCCTAAGACAGTTCTTGTGGAATTGGCAAAGTGATATTTGCAAGCCCATAGAGGGCTATGGTGAAAAAGGAAATATCCTCAGATGAAATCTGGAAAGAAGCTTTCTGAGAAACTGCTTAGTGTTCTGTTAATTCATCTCACAGAGTTACATGTGTATTTCGTGGATTTCTTTGCTAGCCTTATTTCTGTGGAATCTGAGAACAGATAATTCGGATCCCTTTGAAAACTATAGGGCCTAAGGAAATATCCTCCGATAACAAAGAGAAATAAGGTTTCTGAGAAACTTCCCTGTGTTCTGTGAAATCATCTCACAGAGTTACAGCTTTCTCCTCAAGAACCCTTTCGCTAAGACAGTTGTTGTGGAATTGGCAGAGTGATATTTGGAAGCCCTTAGAGGGCTATGGTGAAAAAGGAAATATCCTCCGATGAAATCTGGAAAGAAGCTTTCTGAGAAACTGCTTAGTGTTCTGTTAATTCATCTATCAGAGTTACATGTGTATTTCGTGGATCTCTTTGCTAGCCTTATTTCTGTGGAATCTGAGAACAGATATTTCGGATCCCTTTGAAGACTATAGGGCCAAAGGAAATATCCTCCCATAACAAAGAGAAAGAAGCTTTCTGACAAACTTCTTTGTGTTCTGTGAAATCATCTTATGGAGTTAGAGCTTCCCCTCCAGAAGCCTTTCGCTAAGACAGTTCTTGTGGAATTGGCAAAGTGATATTTGGAAGCCCATAGAGGGCTATGGTGAAAAAGGAAATATCCTCCGATGAAATCTGGAAAGAAGATTTCTGAGAAACTGCTTAGTGTTCTGTTAATTCATCTCACAGAGTTACATGTGTATTTCGTGGATCTCTTTGCTAGCCTTATTTCTGTGGAATCTGAGAACAGATATTTCGGATCCCTTTGAAGACTATAGGGATAAAGGAAATATCCTCCGATAACAAAGAGAAAGAAGCTTTCTGAGAAACTTCTTTGTTTTCTGTGAAATCATCTGACAGAGTTACAGCTTTCCCCTCAAGAAGCCTTTCGCTAAGACATTTCTTGTGGGATAGGCAAAGTGATATTTGGAAGCCCATAGAGGGCTATGGTGAAAAAGGAAATATCCTCAGATGAAATCTGGAAAGAAGCTTTCTGAGAAACCGCTTAGTGTTCTGTTAATTCATCTCACAGAGTTACATGTGTATTTTGTGGATCTCTTTGCTAGCCTTATTTCTGTGGAATCTGAGAACAGATATTTCGGATCCCTTTGAAGACTATAGGGCCAAAGGAAATATCCTCCGATAACAAAGGGAAAGAAGCTTTCTGAGAAACTTCTTTGTGTTCTGTGAAATCATCTCACAGAGTTACAGCTTTCGCCTCAAGAAGACTTTCGCTAAGACTGTTCTTGTGGAATAGGCAAAGTGATATTTGGAAGCCCATAGAGGGCTATGGTTAAAAAGGAAATATCCTCAGATGAAATCTGGAAAGAAGCTTTCTGAGAAACTGCTTGGTGTTCTGTTAATTCATCTCACAGAGTTACATGTGTATTTCGTGGATCTCTTTGCTAGCCTTATTTCTGTGGAATCTGAGAACAGATATTTCGGATCCCTTTGAAAACTATAGGGCCAAAGAGATATCCTCCGATAACAAAGAGAAAGAAGGTTTCTGAGAAACTTCTTTGTGTTCTGTGAAATCATCTCACAGAGTTACAGCTTTCTACTCAAGAAGCCTTTCGCTAAGACAGTTCTTGTGGAATAGGCAAAGTGATATTTGGAAGCCCTTAGAGGATTTGGTGAAAAAGGAAATATCCTCAGATGAAATATGGAAAGAAGCTTTCTGAGAAACTGCTTAGTGTTCTGTTAATTCATCTCACAGAGTTACATGTGTATTTCGTGGATCTCTTTGCTAGCCTTATTTCTGTGGAATCTGAGAACAGATATTTCGGAACCCTTTGAAGACTATAGGGCCAAGGGAAATGTCATGCCAAAACAAAGAGAAAGAAGTTTTCTGAGAAACTTCTTTGTGTTCTGTGAAATCATCTCACAGAGTTACAGCTTTCCCCTCAAGAAGCCTTTCGCTAAGACAGTTCTTGTGGAATTGACAAAGTGATATTTGGACGCCCATAGGGGGCTATAGTGAAAAAGGAAATATCCTCAGATGAAATCTGGAAAGAAGCTTTCTGAGAAAATGCTTAGTGTTCTGTTAATTCATCTCACAGAGTTACATGTGTATTTCGTGGATCTCTTTGCTAGCCTTATTTCTGTGGAATCTGAGAACCGATATTTCGGATCCCTTTGAAGACTATAGGGCCAAAGGAAATATCCTCCGATAACAAAGAGAAAGAAGCTTTCTGACAAACTTCTTTGTGTTCTGTGAAATCATCTCATGGAGTTAGAGCTTCCCCTCTAGAAGCGTTTCGCTAAGAAAGTTCTTGTGGAATTGGCAAAGTGATATTTTGAAGCCCATAGAGGCCTATGTTGAAAAAGGAAATATCCTCCGATGAAATCTGGAAAGAAGCTTTCTGAGAAACTGCTTAGTGTTCTGTTAATTCATCTCACAGAGTTACATGTGTATTTCGTGTATCTCTTTCCTAGCCTTATTTCTCTGGAATCTGAGAACAGATATTTCGGAACCCTTTGAAGACAAAAGGGCCAAAGGAAATATCATGCCAAAACAAAGAGAAAGAAGCTTTCTGAGAAACTTCTTTGTGTTCTGTGAAATCATCTCACAGAGTTACAGCTTTCCCCTCAAGAAGCCTTTCGCTAAGACAGTTCTTGTGGAATTGGCAAAGTGATATTTGGAAGCACATAGAGGGCTATGGTGAAAAAGGAAATATCCTCAGATGAAATCTGGAAAGAAGCTTTCTGAGAAACTGCTTAGTGTTCTGTTAGTTCATCTCACAGAGTTACATGTGTATTTCGTGGATCTCTTTGCTAGCCTTATTTCTGTGGAATCTGAGAACAGATATTTCGGATCCCACTGATGACTATAGGGCCAAAGGAAATATCCTCCGCTAACAAAGAGAAAGAAGGTTTCTGAGAAACTTCTTTGTGTTCTGTGAAATCATCTCACAGAGTTACAGCTTTCCCCTCAAGAAGCCTTTCGCTAAGACAGTTCTTGTGGAATAGGCAAAGTGATATTAGGAAGCCCATAGAGGGCTATGGTGAAAAAGGAAATATCCTCAGATGAAATCTGGAAAGAAGCTTTCTGAGAAACTGCTTAGTGTTCTGTTAATTCATCTCACAGAGTTACATGTGTATTTCGTGGATCTCTTTGCTAGCCTTATTTCTGTGGAATCTGAGAACAGATATTTCGGATCCCATTGATGACTATAGGGCCAAAGGAAATATCCTCCGATAAAAAAGAGAAAGAAGCGCTATGACAAACTTCTTTGTGTTCTGTGAAATCATCTCAAGGAGTTACAGCTTCACCTCCAGAAGCCTATCGCTAAGACAGTTCTTGTGGAATTGGCTAAGTGATATTTAAGCCCATAGAGGGCTATGGTGAAAAAGGAAATATCCTCAGATGAAATCTGGAAAGAAGCTTTCTGAGAAACTGCTTAGTGTTCTGTTAATTCATCTCACAGAGTTACATGTGTATTTCGTGGATCTCTTTGCTAGCCTTATTTCTGTGGAATCTGAGAACAGATATTTCGGATCCCATTGATGACTATAGGGCTAAAGGAAATATCCTGCGATAACAAAGATAAAGAGGCTTTCTGAGAAACTTCTTTGTGTTCTGTGAAATCATCTCACAGAGTTACAGCTTTCCCCTCAAGAAGCCTTTCGCTAAGACAGTTCTTGTGGAACAGGCAAAGTGATATTTGGAAGCTCATAGAGGGCTATGGTGAAAAAGGAAATATCCTCAGATGAAATCTGGAAAGAAGCTTTCTGAGAAACTGCTTAGTGTTCTGTTAATTCATCTCACAGAGTTACATCTGTATTTCGTGGATCTCTTTGCTAGCCTTATTTCTGTGTAATCTGAGAACAGATATTTCGGATCCCTTTGAAAACTTTAGGGCCAAAGAAATATCCTCCAATAACAAAGAGAAAGAAGGTTTCTGAGAAACTTCTTTGTGTTCTGTGAAATCATCTCACAGAGATACAGCTTTCCCCTCAAGAAGCCTTTCGCTAAGACAGTTCTTGTGGAATAGGCAAAGTGATATTTGGAAGCCCATAGAGGGCTATGGTGAAAAAGGAAATATACTCAGATGAAATCTGGAAAGAAGCTTTCTGAGAAACTTCTTAGTGTTCTGTTAATTCATCTCACAGAGTTACATGTGTATTTCGTGGATCTCTTTGCTAGCCTTATTTCTGTGGAATCTGAGAACAGATATTTCGGATCCCTTTGAAAACTATAGGGCCAAAGGAAATATCCTCCGATAACAAAGAGAAAGAAGGTTTCTGAGAAACTTCTTTGTGTTCTGTGAAATCATCTCACAGAGTTACAGCTTTCTCCTCAAGAGCCCTTTCGCTAAGACAGTTGTTGGGGATTGGCAAAGTGATATTTGGAAGCCCTTAGAGGGCTATGGTAAAAAAAGAAATATCCTCAGATGAAATCTGGAAAGAAGCTTTCTGAGAAACTGCTTAGTGTTCTGTTAATTCATCTCACAGAGTTACATGTGTATTTCGTGGATCTCTTTGCTAGCCTTATTTCTGTGGAATCTGAGAACAGATGTTTCGGATCCCTTTGAAGACTATAGGGCCAAAGGAAAAATCCTCCCATAACAAAGAGAAATAAGCTTTCTGACAAACTTCTTTGTGTTCTGTGAAATCATCTGAAGGAGTTAGAGCTTCCCCTCCAGAAGCCTTTCGCTAAGACAGTTCTTGTGGAATTGGCAAAGTGATATTTGGAAGCCCATAGAGGGCTATGGTGAAAAAGGAAATATCCTCCGATGAAATCTGGAAAGAAGATTTCTGAGAAACTGCTTAGTGTTCTGTTAATTCATCTCACAGAGTTACAAGTGTATTTCGTGTATCTCTTTCCTAGCCTTATTTCTGTGGAATCTGAGAACAGATATTTCGGAACCCTTTGAAGACTACAGGGCCAAATGAAATATCATGCCAAAACAAAGAGAAAGAAGCTTTCTGAGAAACTTCTTTGTGTTCTGTGAAATCATCTCACAGAGTTACAGCTTTCCCCTCCAGAAGCCTTTCGCTAAGACAGTTCTTGTGGAATTGGCAAAGTGATATTTGGACGCCCATGGGGGCTATGGTGAAAAAGGAAATATCCTCAGATGAAATCTGGAAAGAAGCTTTCTGAGAAACTGCTTAGTGTTCTGTTAATTCAACTCACAGAGTTACATGTGTATTTCGCGGATCTCTTTGCTAGCCTTATTTCTGTGGAATCTGAGAACAGATATTTCGGATCCCTTTGAAGACTATAGGGCTAAAGGAAATATCCTCCGATAACAAAGAGAAAGAAGGTTTCTGAGAAACTTCTTTGTGTTCTGTGAAATCATCTCACAGAGTTACAGCTTTCCCCTCATGAAGCCTTTCGCTAAGACAGTTCTTGTGGAATAGGCAAAGTGATATTTGGAAGCTCATAGAGGGCTATGGTGAAAAAGGAAATATCCTCAGATGAAATCTGGAAAGAAGCTTTCTGAGAAACTGCTTAGTGTTCTGTTAATTCATCTCACAGAGTTACATGTGTATTTCGCGGATCTCTTTGCTAGCCTTATTTCTGTGGAATCTGAGAACAGATATTTCGGATCCCTTTGAAGAATATAGGGCCAAAGGAAATATCCTCCGATAACAAAGAGAAAGAAGCTTTCTGAGAAATTTCTTTGTGTTCTGTGAAATCATCTCACAGAGTTACAGCTTTCGCCTCAGAAGACTTTCGCTAAGACTGTTCTTGTGGAATAGGCAAAGTGATATTTGGAAGCCCATAGAGGGCTATGGTTAAAAAGAAATATCCTCAGATGAAATCTGGAAAGAAGCTTTCTGAGAAACTGCTTAGTGTTCTGTTAATTCATCTCACAGAGTTACATGTGTATTTCGTGGATCTCTTTGCTAGCCTTATTTCTGTGGAATCTGAGAACAGATATTTCGGATCCCTTTGAAAACTATAGGGCCAAAGAGATATCCTCCGATAACAAAGAGAAAGAATGTTTCTGAGAAACTTCTTTGTGTTCTGTGAAATCATCTCACAGAGTTACAGCTTTCCCCTCAAGAAGCCTTTCGCTAAGACAGTTCTTGTGGAATAGGCAAAGTGATATTTGGAAGCCCATAGAGGGCTATGGTGAAAAAGGAAATATCCTCAGATGAAATCTGGAAAGAAGCTTTCTGAGAAACTGCTTAGTGTTCTGTTAATTCATCTCACAGAGTTACATGTGTATTTCGTGGATCTCTTTGCTAACCTTATTTCTGTGGAATCTGAGAACAGATATTTCGGATCCCTTTGAAGACTATAGGGCCAAAGGAAATATCCTCCGATAACAAAGAGACAGAAGGTTTCTGAGAAACTTCTTTGGGTTCTGTGAAATCATCTCACAGAGTTACAGCTTTGTCCTCAAGAAGCCTTTCGCTAAGACAGTTCTTGTGGAATAGGCAAAGTGATATTTGGAAGCCCATAGAGGGTTTGGTGAAAAAGGAAATATCCTCAGATGAAATATGGAAAGAAGCTTTCTGAGAAACTGCTTAGTGTTCTGTTAATTCATCTCACAGAGTTACATGTGTATTTCGTGGATCACTTTGCTAGCCTTATTTCTGTGGAATCTGAGAACAGATATTTCGGAACCCTTTGAAGACTATAGGGCCAAGGGAAATATCATGCCAAAACAAAGAGAAAGAAGTTTTCTGAGAAACTTCTTTGTGTTCTGTGAAATCATCTCACAGAGTTACAGGTTTCCCCTCAAGAAGCCTTTCGCTAAGACAGTTCTTGTGGAATTGCAAAGTGATATTTGGACGCCCATAGGGGGCTATGGTGAAAAAGGAAATATCCTCAGATGAAATCTGGAAAGAAGCTTTCTGAGAAACTGCTTAGTGTTCTGTTAATTCATCTCACAGAGTTACATGTGTATTTCGTGGATCTCTTTGCTAGCCTTATTTCTTTGGAATCTGAGAACCGATATTTCGGATCCCTTTGAAGACTATAGGGCCAAAGGAAATATCCTCCCATAACAAAGAGAAAGAACCTTTTTGAGAAACTTCTTTGTGTTCTGTGAAATCATCTCACAGAGTTCCAGCTTTCCCCTCAAGAAGCCTTTCGCTAAGACAGTTCTTGTGGAATTGGCAAAGTGATATTTGGAAGCCCATAGAGGGTTTGGTGAAAAAGAAAATATCCTCAGATGAAATCTGGAAGCATGCTTTCCGAGAAACTGCTTAGTGTTCTGTTAATTTATCTCACAGAGTTACATGTGTATTTCGTGGATCTCTTTGCTAGCCTTATTTCTATGGAACCTGAGAACAGATATTTCGGATGCCTTTGAAGACTATAGGGCCAAAGGAAATATCCTCCGATAACAAAGAGAAAGAAGCTTTCTGAGAAACTTCTTTGTGTTCTGTGAAATCATCTCACAGAGTTACAGCTTTCCCCTCAAGAAGCCTTTCGCTAAGACAGTTCTTGTGGAATAGGCAAAGTGATATTTGGAAGCCCTTCGAGGGCTATGGTGAAAAAGGAAATATCCTCAGATGAAATCTGGAAAAAAGCTTTCGGAGAAACTGCTTAGTGTTCTGTTAATTCGTCTCACAGAGTTACATGTGTATTTCGTGGATCTCTTTGCTAGCCTTATTTCTGCGGAATCTGAGAACAGATATTTCGGATCCCTTTGAAGATTATAGGGCCAAAGGAAATATCCTCCGATAACAAAGAGAAAGAAGCTTTCTGAGAAACTTCTTCGTGTTCTGTGAATTCATCTCACAGAGTTACAGCTTTCCCCTAAAGAAGCCTTTCGCTAATACAGTTCTTGTGGAATTGGCAAAGTGATATTTGGAATCCCATAGAGGGCTATGATGAAAAAGGAAATATCCTCAGATGAAATCTGGAAAGAAGCTTCGTGAGAAAATGCTTGGTGTTCTGTTAATTCATCTCACAGAGTTACATGTGTATTTCGTGGATGTCTTTGCTAGCCTTATTTCTGTATTATCTGAGAACAGATATTTCGGATCCCATTGATGACTATAGGGCTAAAGTAAATATCCTCCGATAACAAAGAGAAAGAAGCTTTCTGAGAAACTTCTTCGTGTTCTGTGAATTCATCTCACAGAGTTACAGCTTTCCCCTAAAGAAGCCTTTCGCTAAGACAGTTCTTGTGGAATTGGCAAAGTGATATTTGGAAGCCCTTAGAGGGCTATGCTGAAAAAGGAAATATCCTCAGATGAAATCTGGAAAGAAGCTTTCTGAGAAACTGCTTAGTGTTCTGTTAATTCATCTCACAGAGTTACATGTGTATTTCGTGGATCTCTTTGCTAGCCTTATTTCTGTATAATCTGAGAACCGATATTTCGGATCCCTTTGAAGACTATAGGGCCAAAGGAAATATCCTCCCATAACAAAGAGAAAGAAGCTTTCTGAGAAACTTCTTTGTGTTCTGTGAAATCATCTCAAGGAGTTACAGCTTCCCCTGCAGAAGCCTTTCGCTAAGACAGTTCTTGTGGAATTGCAAGGTGATATTTGGAAACTCGTGGAGGGCTATGGTGAAAAAGGAAATATCCTCCGATGAAATCTGGAAAGAAGCTTTCTGAGAAACTGCTTAGTGTTCTGTTAATTCATCTCACAGAGTTACAAGTGTATTTTGTGGATCTCTTTCCTAGCCTTATTTCTGTGGAATCTGAGAACAGATATTTCGGAACCCTTTGAAAACTATAGGGACAAAGGAAATATCATGCCAAAACAAAGAGAAAGAAGCTTTCTGAGAAACTTCTTTGTGTTCTGTGAAATCATCTCACAGAGTTACAGCTTTCCCCTCAAGAAGCCTTTCGCTAAGACAGTTCTTGTGGAATTGGCAAAGTGATATTTGGAAGCCCCTAGATGGCTATGGTGAAAAAGGAAATATCCTCAGATGAAATCTGGAAAGAAGCTTTCTGAGAAACTGCTTAGTGTTCTGTTAATTCATCTCACAGAGTTACATCTGTATTTCGTGGATCTCTTTGCTAGCCTTATTTCTGTGGAATCTGAGAACAGATATTTCGGATCCCTTTGAAGACTATAGGGCCAAAGGAAATATCCTCCCATAACAAAGAGAAAGAAGCTTTCTGAGAAACTTCTTTGTGTTCTGTGAAATCATCTCACAGAGTTACAGCTTTCTCCTCAAGAAGCCTTTCGCTAAGACAGTTCTTTTGGAATTGGCAAAGTGATATTTGCAAGCCCATAGAGGGCTAAGGTGAAAAAGGAAATATCCTCAGATGAAATCTGGAAAGAAGCTTTCTGAGAAACTGCTTAGTGTTCTGTTAATTCATCTCACAGAGTTACATCTGTATTTCGTGGATCTCTTTGCTAGCCTTATTTCTGTGGAATCTGAAAACAGATATTTCGGATCCCTTTGAAAACTATAGGGCCAAAGAGATATCCTCCGATAACAAAGAGAAAGAATGTTTCTGAGAAACTTCTTTGTGTTCTGTGAAATCATCTCACAGAGTTACAGCTTTCCCCTCAAGAAGCCTTTCGCTAAGACAGTTCTTGTGGAATAGGCAAAGTGATATTTGGAAGCCCATAGAGGGCTATGGTGAAAAAGGAAATATCCTCAGATGAAATCTGGAAAGAAGCTTTCTGAGAAACTGCTTAGTGTTCTGTTAATTCATCACACAGAGTTACATGTGTATTTCGTGGATCTCTTTGCTAACCTTATTTCTGTGGAATCTGAGAACAGATATTTCGGATCCCTTTGAAGACTATAGGGCCAAAGGAAATATCCTCCGATAACAAAGAGACAGAAGGTTTCTGAGAAACTTCTTTGGGTTCTGTGAAATCATCTCACAGAGTTACAGCTTTGTCCTCAAGAAGCCTTTCGCTAAGACAGTTCTTGTGGAATACGCAAAGTGATATTTGGAAGCCCATAGAGGGTTTGGTGAAAAAGGAAATATCCTCAGATGAAATATGGAAAGAAGCTTTCTGAGAAACTGCTTAGTATTCTGTTAATTCATCTCACAGAGTTACATGTGTATTTCGTGGATCTCTTTGCTAGCCTTATTTCTGTGGAATCTGAGAACAGATATTTCGGAACCCTTTGAAGACTATAGGGCCAAGGGAAATATCATGCCAAACAAAGAGAAAGAAGTTTTCTGAGAAACTTCTTTGTGTTCTGTGAAATCATCTCACAGAGTTACAGGTTTCCCCTCAAGAAGCCTTTCGCTAAGACAGTTCTTGTGGAATTGCAAAGTGATATTTGGACGCCCATAGGGGGCTATGGTGAAAAAGGAAATATCCTCAGATGAAATCTGGAAAGAAGCTTTCTGAGAAACTGCTTAGTGTTCTTTTAATTCATCTCACAGAGTTACATGTGTATTTCGCGGATCTCTTTGCTAGCCTTATTTCTTTGGAATCTGAGAACCGATATTTCGGATCCCTTTGAAGACTATAGGGCCAAAGGAAATATCCTCCCATAACAAAGAGAAAGAAGCTTTTTGAGAAACTTCTTTGTGTTCTGTGAAATCATCTCACAGAGTTCCAGCTTTCCCCTGAAGAAGCCTTTCGCTAAGACAGTTCTTGTGGAATTGGCAAAGTGATATTTGGAAGCCCATAGAGGGTTTGGTGAAAAAGAAAATATCCTCAGATGAAATCTGGAAGGATGCTTTCCGAGAAACTGCTTAGTGTTCTGTTAATTTATCTCACAGAGTTACATGTGTATTTCGTGGATCTCTTTGCTAGCCTTATTTCTATGGAACCTGAGAACAGATATTTCGGATCCCTTTGAAGACTATAGGGCCAAAGGAAATATCCTCCGATAACAAAGAGAAAGAAGCTTTCTGAGAAACTTCTTTGTGTTCTGTGAAATCATCTCACAGAGTTACAGCTTTCCCCTCAAGAAGCCTTTCGCTAAGACAGTTCTTGTGGAATAGGCAAAGTGATATTTGGAAGCCCATAGAGGGCTATGGTGAAAAAGGAAATATCCTCAGATGAAATCTGGAAAAAAGCTTTCGGAGAAACTGCTTAGTGTTCTGTTAATTCGTCTCACAGAGTTACATGTGTATTTCGTGGATCTCTTTGCTAGCCTTATTTCTGCGGAATCTGAGAACAGATATTTCGGATCCCTTTGAAGATTATAGGGCCAAAGGAAATATCCTCCGATAACAAAGAGAAAGAAGCTTTCTGAGAAACTTCTTCGTGTTCTGTGAATTCATCTCACAGAGTTACAGCTTTCCCCTAAAGAAGCCTTTCGCTAAGACAGTTCTTGTGGAATTGGCAAAGTGATATTTGGAATCCCATAGAGGGCTATGGTGAAAAAGGAAATATCCTCAGATGAAATCTGGAAAGAAGCTTCGTGAGAAAATGCTTGGTGTTCTGTTAATTCATCTCACAGAGTAACATGTGTATTTCGTGGATGTCTTTGCTAGCCTTATTTCTGTATTATCTGAGAACAGATATTTCGGATCCCATTGATGACTATAGGGCTAAAGTAAATATCCTCCGATAACAAAGAGAAAGAAGCTTTCTGAGAAACTTCTTCGTGTTCTGTGAATTCATCTCACAGAGTTACAGCTTTCCCCTAAAGAAGCCTTTCGCTAAGACAGTTCTTGTGGAATTGGCAAAGTGATATTTGGAAGCCCTTAGAGGGCTATGCTGAAAAAGGAAATATCCTCAGATGAAATCTGGAAAGAAGCTTTCTGAGAAACTGCTTAGTGTTCTGTTAATTCATCTCACAGAGTTACATGTGTATTTCGTGGATCTCTTTGCTAGCCTTATTTCTGTATAATCTGAGAACCGATATTTCGGATCCCTTTGAAGACTATAGGGCCAAAGGAAATATCCTCCCATAACAAAGAGAAAGAAGCTTTCTGAGAAACTTCTTTGTGTTCTGTGAAATCATCTCAAGGAGTTACAGCTTCCCCTGCAGAAGCCTTTCGCTAAGACAGTTCTTGTGGAATTGCAAGGTGATATTTGGAAACTCGTGGAGGGCTATGGTGAAAAAGGAAATATCCTCCGATGAAATCTGGAAAGAAGCTGTCTGAGAAACTGCTTAGTGTTCTGTTAATTCATCTCACAGAGTTACAAGTGTATTTCGTGGATCTCTTTGCTAGCCTTATTTCTGTGGAATCTGAGAACAGATATTTCAGATCCCTTTGAAGACTATAGGGCCAAAGGAAATTTCCTCCGATAACAAAGAGAAAGAAGCTTTCGGACAAACTTCTTTGTGTTCTATGAAATCATCTCAAGGAGTTACAGCTTCCCCTCCAGAAGCCTTTCGCTAAGACAGTTCTTGTGGAATTGGCAAACTAATATTTTGAAGCCTATAGAGTCCTATGGTGAAAAAGGAAATATCCTCCGATGAAATCTGGAAGGAAGCTTTCTGAGAAACTGCTTAGTGTTCTGTTAATTCATCTCACAGAGTTACATGTGTATTTCGTGTATCTCTTTCCTAGCCTTATTTCTGTGGAATCTGAGAACAGATATTTCGGAACCCTTTGAAGACTATAGGGCCAAAGGAAATATCATGCCAAAACAAAGAGAAAGAAGCTTTCTGAGAAACTTCTTTGTGTTCTGTGAAATAATCTCACAGAGTTACAGCTTTCCCCTCAAGAAGCCTTTCGCTAGGACAGTTCTTGTGGAATTGGCAAAGTGATATTTGGAAGCCCATAGAGGGCTATGGTGAAAAAGGAAATATGCTAGCCTTATTTCTGTGGAATCCGTGAACCGATATTTCGGAACCCTTTGAAGACTATAGGGCCAAAGGAAATATCCTCCGATAACAAAGAGAAAGAAGCTTTCTGAGAAACTTCTTTGTGTTCTGTGAAATCATCTAACAGAGTTACAGCTTTCCCCTCAAGAAGCCTTTCGCTAAGACAGTTCTTGTGTAATAGGCAAAGTGATATTTGGAAGCCCATAGAGGGCTATGGTGAAAAAGGAAATATCCTCAGATGAAATCTGGAAAGAAGCTTTCTGAGAAACTGCTTAGTGTTCTGTTAATTCATCTCACAGTGTTACATCTGTATTTCGTGGATCTCTTTGCTAGCCTTATTTCTGTGGAATCTGAGTACAGATATTTCGGATCCCATTGAAGACAATAGGTTCAAAGGAAATATCCTCCTATAACAAAGAGAAAGAAGCTTTCTGAGAAACTTCTTTGTGTTCTGTGAAATCATCTCACAGAGTTACAGATTTCCCCTCAAGAAGCCTTTCGCTAAGACAGTTCTTGTGGAATTGGCAAAGCGATATGGGGAAACCCATAGAGGGCTAAGGTGAAAAAGGAAATATCCTCAGATGAAATCTGGAAAGAAGCTTTCTGAGAAACTGCTTAGTGTTCTGTTAATTCATCTCACAGAGTTACATGTGTATTTCGTGGATCTCTTTGCTAGCCTTATTTCTGTGGAATCTGAGAACAGATATTTCGGATCCCATTGATGACTATAGGGCTAAAGGAAATATCCTCCGATAACAAAGATAAAGAGGCTTTCTGAGAAACTTCTTTGTGTTCTGTGAAATCATCTCACAGAGTTACAGCTTTCCCCTCAAGAAGACTTTCGCTAAGACAGTTCTTGTGGAATAGGCAAAGTGATATTTGGAAGCCCATAGAGGGCTATGGTGAAAAAGGAAATATCCTCAGATGAAATCTGGAAAGAAGCTTCGTGAGAAACTGCTTAGTGTTCTCTTAATTCATCTCACAGAGTTACATGTGTATTTCGTGGATCTCTTTGCTAGCCTTATTTCTGTGGAATCTGAGAACAGATATTTCGGATCCCTTTGAAGACTATAGGGCCAAAGGAAATATCCTCCGATAACAAAGAGAAAGAAGCTTTCTGAGAAACATCTTTGTGTTCTGTGAAATCATCTCACAGAGTTACAGCTTTCCCCTCAAGAAGCCTTTCGCTAAGACAGTTCTTGTGGAACAGGCAAAGTGATATTTTGAAGCTCATAGAGGGCTATGGTGAAAAAGGAAATATCCTCAGATGAAATATGGAAAGAAGCTTTCTGAGAAACTCCTTAGTGTTCTGTTAATTCATCTCACAGAGTTACATCTGTATTTCGTGGATCTCTTTGCTAGCCTTATTTCTGTGGAATCTGAGTACAGATATTTCGGATCCCTTTGAAGACAATAGGACCAAAGGAAATATCCTCCTATAACAAAGAGAAAGAAGCTTTCTGAGAAACTTCTTTGTGTTCTGTGAAATCATCTCACAGAGTTACAGCTTTCCCCTCAAGAAGCCTTTCGCTAAGACAGTTCTTGTCGAATTGGCAAAGTGATATTTGGAAGCCCTTAGAGGGCTATGGTGAAAAAGGAAATATCCTCAGATGAAACCTTGAAAGAAGCTTCGTGAGAAACTGCTTAGTGTTCTGTTAATTCATCTCACAGAGTTACATGTGTATTTCGTGGATCTCTATGCTACCCTTATTTCTGTGGAATCTGAGAACAGATATTTCGGATCCCATTGATGACTATATTGCTAAAGGAAATATCCTCCGAAAACAAAGAGAAAGAAGCTCTCTTGGAAACTTCTTTGTGTTCTGTGAAATCATCTCAGAGAGTTACAGCTTTCCCCTCAAGAGGCCTTTCGCTAAGACAGTTCTTGTGGAATTGGCAAAGTGATATGGGGAAACCCATAGAGGGCTAGGGTGAAAAAGGAAATATCCTCAGATGAAATCTGGAAAGAAGCTTTCTGAGAAACTGCTTAGTGTTCTGTTAATTCATCTCACAGAGTTACATGTGTATTTCGTGGATCTCTTTGCTAGCCTTATTTCTGTGGAATCTGAGAACAGATATTTCGGATCCCATTGATGACTATAGGGCTAAAGGAAATATCCTGCGATAACAAAGATAAAGAGGCTTTCTGAGAAACTTCTTTGTGTTCTGTGAAATCATCTCACAGAGTTACAGCTTTCCCCTCAAGAAGCCTTTCGCTAAGACAGTTCTTGTGGAACAGGCAAAGTGATATTTGGAAGCTCATAGAGGGCTATGGTGAAAAAGGAAATATCCTCAGATGAAATCTGGAAAGAAGCTTTCTGAGAAACTGCTTAGTGTTCTGTTAATTCATCTCACAGAGTTACATCTGTATTTCGTGGATCTCTTTGCTTGCCTTATTTCTGTGGTATTTGAGTACAGATATTTCGGATCCCATTGAAGACAACAGGGCCAAAGGAAATATCCTCCTATAACAAAGAGAAAGAAGCTTTCTGAGAAACTTCTTCGTGTTCTGTGAAATCATCTCACAGAGTTACAGCTTTCCCCTCAAGAAGCCTTTCGCTAAGACAGTTCTTGTGGAATTGGCAAAGTGATATTTGGAAGCTCATAGAGGGCTATGGTGAAAAAGGAAATATCCTCAGATGAAATCTGGAAAGAAGCTTCGTGAGAAACTGCTTAGTGTTCTGTTAATTCATCTCACAGAGTTACATGTGTATTTCGTGGATCTCTTTGCTAGCCTTATTTCTGTGGAATCTGAGAACAGATATTTCAGATCCCATTGATGACTATATGGCTTAAGGAAATATCCTCCGATAACAAAGACAAAGAAGCTTTCTGAGAAACTTCTTCGTGTTCTGTGAAATCATCTCACAGAGTTACAGCTTTCCCCTCAAGAAGCCTTTCGCTAAGACAGTTCTTGAGGAATTGGCAAAGTGATATTTGGAAGCCCATAGTGGGCTATGGTGAAAAAGGAAATATCCTCAGATGAAATCTGGAAAGAAGCTTTCTGAGAAACTGCTTAGTGTTCTGTTAATTCATCTCACAGAGTTACATGTGTATTTCGCGGATCTCTTTGCTAGCCTTATTTCTGTGGAATCTGAGAACAGATATTTCGGATCCCTTTGAAGACTATAGGGCCTAAGGAAATATCCTCCGATAACAAGGAGAAAGAAGCTTTCTGAGAAACTTCTTTGTGTTCTGTGAAATCATCTCACAGAGTTACAGCTTTCCCCTCAAGAAACCTTTCGCTAAGACAGTTCTTGTGGAATAGGCAAAGTGATATTTGGAAGCCCATAGAGGGCTATGGTGAAAAAGGAAATATCCTCAGATGAAATCTGGAAAGAAGCTTTCTGAGAAACTGCTTAGTGTTCTGTTAATTCATCTCACAGAGTTACATCTGTATTTCGTGGATCTCTTTGATAGCCTTATTTCTGTGGAATCTGAGTACAGATATTTCGGATCCCATTGAAGACAACAGGGCCAAAGGAAATATCCTCCGATAAGAAAGAGAAAGAAGCTTTCTGAGAAACTTCTTTGTGTTCTGTGAAATCATCTCACAGAGTTACAGTTTTCCCCTCAAGAACCCTTTCGCTAAGACAGTTCTAGTGGAATAGGCAAAGTGATATTTAGAAGCCCATAGAGGGCTATGGTTAAAAAGGAAATATCCTCAGATGAAATCTGGAAAGAAGCTTTCTGAGAAACTGCTTAGTGTTCTGTTAATTCATTTCACAGAGTTACATCTGTATTTCGTGGATCTCTTTGCTAGCCTTATTTCTGTGGAATCTGAGTACAGATATTTCGGATCCCTTTGAAGAAAATAGGGCCAAAGGAAATATCCTCCTATAACAAAGAGAAAGAAGCTTTCTGAGAAACTTCTTTGTGTTCTGTGAAATCATCTCACAGAGTTACAGCTTTTCCCTCAAGAAGCCTTTCGTTAAGACAGTTCTTCTGGAATTGGCAAAGTGATATTTGGAAGCCCATAGAGGGCTATGGTGAAAAAGGAAATATCCTCAGATGAAATCTTGAAAGAAGCTTCGTGAGAAACTGCTTAGTGTTCTGTTAATTCATCTCACAGAGTTACATGTGTATTTCGTGGATCTCTTTGCTAGCCTTATTTCTGTGGAATCTGAGAACAGATATTTCGGATCCCTTTGAAAACTATAGGGCCAAAGGAAATATCCTCCGATAACAAAGAGAAAGAAGGTTTCTGAGAAACTTCTTTGTGTTCTGTGAAATCATCTCACAGAGTTACAGCTTTCCCCTCAAGAAGCCTTTCGCTAAGACAGTTCTTGTGGAATAGGCAAAGTGATATTTGGAAGCCCTTCGAGGGCTATGTTGAAAAAGGAAATATCCTCAGATGAAATCTGGAAAGAAGCTTTCTGAGAAACTGCTTAGTGTTCTGTTAATTCATCTCACACAGTTACATCTGTATTTCGTGGATCTCTTTGCTGGCCTTATTTCTGTGGAATCTGAGTACAGATATTTCGGATCCCATTGAAGACAATAGGGCCAAAGGAAATATCCTCTTATAAAAAAGAGAAAGAAGCTTTCTGAGAAACTTCTTTGTGTTCTGTGAAATCATCTCACAGAGTTACAGCTTTCCCCTCAAGAAGCCTTTCGCTAAGACAGTTCTTGTGGAATTGGCAAAGTGATATTTGGAAGCCCATAGAGGGCTATGGTGAAAAAGGAAATATCCTCAGATGAAATGTTGAAATAAGCTCTCCGAGAAACTGCTTACTGTTCTGTTAATTCATCTCACAGAGTTACATGTGTATTTCGTGGATCTCTTTGCTAGCCTTATTTCTGTGGAATCTGAGTACAGATATTTCGGATCCCTTTGAAGAAAATAGGGCCAAAGGAAATATCCTCCTATAACAAAGAGAAAGAAGCTTTCTGAGAAACTTCTTTGTGTTCTGTGAAATCATCTCACAGAGTTACAGCTTTCCCCTCAAGAAGCCTTTCGTTAAGACAGTTCTTGTGGAATTGGCAAAGTGATATTTGGAAGCCCATAGAGGGCTATGGTGAAAAAGGAAATATCCTCAGATGAAATCTTGAAAGAAGCTTCGTGAGAAACTGCTTAGTGTTCTGTTAATTCATCTCACAGAGTTACATGTGTATTTCGTGGATCTCTTTGCTAGCCTTATTTCTGTGGAATCTGAGAACAGATATTTCGGATCCCTTTGAAAACTATAGGGCCAAAGGAAATATCCTCCGATAACAAAGAGAAAGAAGGTTTCTGAGAAACTTCTTTGTGTTCTGTGAAATCATCTCACAGAGTTACAGCTTTCCCGTCAAGAAGCCTTTCGCTAAGACAGTTCTTGTGGAATAGGCAAAGTGATATTTGGAAGCCCTTCGAGGGCTATGTTGAAAAAGGAAATATCCTCAGATGAAATCTGGAAAGAAGCTTTCTGAGAAACTGCTTAGTGTTCTGTTAATTCATCTCACAGAGTTACATCTGTATTTCGTGGATCTCTTTGCTGGCCTTATTTCTGTGGAATCTGAGTACAGATATTTCGGATCCCATTGAAGACAATAGGGCCAAAGGAAATATCCTCTTATAAAAAAGAGAAAGAAGCTTTCTGAGAAACTTCTTTGTGTTCTGTGAAATCATCTCACAGAGTTACAGCTTTCCCCTCAAGAAGCCTTTCGCTAAGACAGTTCTTGTGGAATTGGCAAAGTGATATTTGGAAGCCCATAGAGGGCTATGGTGAAAAAGGAAATATCCTCAGATGAAATGTTGAAATAAGCTCTCCGAGAAACTGCTTACTGTTCTGTTAATTCATCTCACAGAGTTACATGTGTATTTCGTGGATCTCTTTGCTAGCCTTATTTCTGTGGAATCTGAGAACAGATATATCGGATCCCATTGATGACTATAGGGCTTAAGGAAATATCCTCCGATAACAAAGACAAAGAAGCTTTCTGAGAAACTTCTTTGTGTTCTGTGAAATCATCTCACAGAGTTACAGCTTTCCCCTCAAGAAGGCTTTCGCTAAGACAGTTCTTGTGGAATAGGAAAAGTGATATTTTGAAGCTCATAGAGGGCTATGGTGAAAAAGGAAATATCCTCAGATGAAATATGGAAAGAAGCTTTCTGAGAAACTCCTTAGTGTTCTGTTAATTCATCTCACAGAGTTACATCTGTATTTCGTGGATCTCTTTGCTAGCCTTATTTCTGTGGAATCTGAGTACAGATATTTCGGATCCCTTTGAAGACAATAGGACCAAAGGAAATATCCTCCTATAACAAAGAGAAAGAAGCTTTCTGAGAAACTTCTTTGTGTTCTGTGAAATCATCTCACAGAGTTACAGCTTTCCTCTCATTAAGCCTTTCGCTAAGACAGTTCTTGTCGAATTGGCAAAGTGATATTTGGAAGCCCTTAGAGGGCTATGGTGAAAAAGGAAATATCCTCAGATGAAACCTTGAAAGAAGCTTCGTGAGAAACTGCTTAGTGTTCTGTTAATTCATCTCACAGAGTTACATGTGTATTTCGTGGATCTCTATGCTACCCTTATTTCTGTGGAATCTGAGAACAGATATTTCGGATCCCATTGATGACTATATTGCTAAAGGAAATATCCTCCGATAACAAAGAGAAAGAAGCTCTCTTAGAAACTTCTTTGTGTTCTGTGAAATCATCTCAGAGAGTTACAGCTTTCCCCTCAAGAAGCCTTTCGCTAAGACAGTTCTTGTGGAATTGGCAAAGTGATATGGGGAAACCCATAGAGGGCTAGGGTGAAAAAGGAAATATCCTCAGATGAAATCTGGAAAGAAGCTTTCTGAGAAACTGCTTAGTGTTCTGTTAATTCATCTCACAGAGTTACATGTGTATTTCGTGGATCTCTTTGCTAGCCTTATTTCTGTGGAATCTGAGAACAGATATTTCGGAACCCATTGATGACTATAGGGCTAAAGGAAATATCCTCCGATAACAAAGATAAAGAGGCTTTCTGAGAAACTTCTTTGTGTTCTGTGAAATCATCTCACAGAGTTACAGCTTTCCCCTCAAGAAGCCTTTCGCTAAGACAGTTCTTGTGGAACAGGCAAAGTGATATTTGGAAGCTCATAGAGGGCAATGGTGAAAAAGGAAATATCCTCAGATGAAATCTGGAAAGAAGCTTTCTGAGAAACTGCTTGGTGTTCTGTTAATTCATCTCACAGAGTTACATCTGTATTTCGTGGATCTCTTTGCTAGCCTTATTTCTGTGGAATTTGAGTACAGATATTTCGGATCCCATTGAAGACAACAGGGCCAAAGGAAATATCCTCCTATAACAAAGAGAAAGAAGCTTTCTGAGAAACTTCTTCGTGTTCTGTGAAATCATCTCACAGAGTTACAGCTTTCCCCTCAAGAAGCCTTTCGCTAAGACAGTTCTTGTGGAATTGGCAAAGTGATATTTGGAAGCCCATAGAGGGCTATGGTGAAAAAGGAAATATCCTCAGATGAAATCTGGAAAGAAGCTTTCTGAGAAACTGCTTAGTGTTCTGTTAATTCATCTCACAGAGTTACATGTGTATTTCGCGGATCTCTTTGCTAGCCTTATTTCTGTGGAATCTGAGAACAGATATTTCGGATCCCTTTGAAGACTATAGGGCCAAAGGAAATATCCTCCGATAACAAAGAGAAAGAAGCTTTCTGAGAAACTTCTTTGTGTTCTGTGAAATCATCTCACAGAGTTACAGCTTTCCCCTCAAGAAGCCTTTCGCTAAGACAGTTCTTGTGGAATAGGCAAAGTGATATTTGGAAGCCCATAGAGGGCTATGGTGAAAAAGGAAATATCCTCAGATGAAATCTGGAAAGAAGCTTTCTGAGAAACTGCTTAGTGTTCTGTTAATTCATCTCACAGAGTTACATCTGTATTTCGTGGATCTCTTTGCTAGCCTTATTTCTGTGGAATCTGAGTACAGATATTTCGGATCCCATTGAAGACAACAGGGCCAAAGGAAATATCCTCCGATAAGAAAGAGAAAGAAGCTTTCTGAGAAACTTCTTTGTGTTCTGTGAAATCATCTCACAGAGTTACAGTTTTCCCCTCAAGAACCCTTTCGCTAAGACAGTTCCTGTGGAATAGGCAAAGTGATATTTAGAAGCCCATAGAGGGCTATGGTTAAAAAGGAAATATCCTCAGATGAAATCTGGAAAGAAGCTTTCTGAGAAACTGCTTAGTGTTCTGTTAATTCATCTCACAGAGTTACATCTGTATTTCGTGGATCTCTTTGCTAGCCTTATTTCTGTGGAATCTGAGTACAGATATTTCGGATCCCTTTGAAGAAAATAGGGCCAAAGGAAATATCCTCCTATAACAAAGAGAAAGAAGCTTTCTGAGAAACTTCTTTGTGTTCTGTGAAATCATCTCACAGAGTTACAGCTTTCCCCTCAAGAAGCCTTTCGTTAAGACAGTTCTTGTGGAATTGGCAAAGTGATATTTGGAAGCCCATAGAGGGCTATGGTGAAAAAGGAAATATCCTCAGATGAAATCTTGAAAGAAGCTTCGTGAGAAACTGCTTAGTGTTCTGTTAATTCATCTCACAGAGTTACATGTGTATTTCGTGGATCTCTTTGCTAGCCTTATTTCTGTGGAATCTGAGAACAGATATTTCGGATCCCTTTGAAAACTATAGGGCCAAAGGAAATATCCTCCGATAACAAAGAGAAAGAAGGTTTCTGAGAAACTTCTTTGTGTTCTGTGAAATCATCTCACAGAGTTACAGCTTTCCCCTCAAGAAGCCTTTCGCTAAGACAGTTCTTGTGGAATAGGCAAAGTGATATTTGGAAGCCCTTCGAGGGCTATGTTGAAAAAGGAAATATCCTCAGATGAAATCTGGAAAGAAGCTTTCTGAGAAACTGCTTAGTGTTCTGTTAATTCATCTCACAGAGTTACATCTGTATTTCGTGGATCTCTTTGCTGGCCTTATTTCTGTGGAATCTGAGTACAGATATTTCGGATCCCATTGAAGACAATAGGGCCAAAGGAAATATCCTCCTATAACAAAGAGAAAGAAGCTTTCTGAGAAACTTCTTTGTGTTCTGTGAAATCATCTCACAGAGTTACAGCTTTCCCCTCAAGAAGCCTTTCGCTAAGACAGTTCTTGTGGAATTGGCAAAGTGATATTTGGAAGCCCATAGAGGGCTATGGTGAAAAAGGAAATATCCTCAGATGAAATCTGGAAAGAAGCTTCGTGAGAAACTGCTTAGTGTTCTGTTAATTCATCTCACAGAGTTACATCTGTATTTCGTGGATCTCTTTGCTGGCCTTATTTCTGTGGAATCTGAGTACAGATATTTCGGATCCCATTGAAGACAATAGGGCCAAAGGAAATATCCTCTTATAAAAAAGAGAAAGAAGCTTTCTGAGAAACTTCTTTGTGTTCTGTGAAATCATCTCACAGAGTTACAGCTTTCCCCTCAAGAAGCCTTTCGCTAAGACAGTTCTTGTGGAATTGGCAAAGTGATATTTGGAAGCCCATAGAGGGCTATGGTGAAAAAGGAAATATCCTCAGATGAAATGTTGAAATAAGCTCTCCGAGAAACTGCTTACTGTTCTGTTAATTCATCTCACAGAGTTACATGTGTATTTCGTGGATCTCTTTGCTAGCCTTATTTCTGTGGAATCTGAGAACAGATATATCGGATCCCATTGATGACTATAGGGCTTAAGGAAATATCCTCCGATAACAAAGACAAAGAAGCTTTCTGAGAAACTTCTTTGTGTTCTGTGAAATCATCTCACAGAGTTACAGCTTTCCCCTCAAGACGGCTTTCGCTAAGACAGTTCTTGTGGAATAGGAAAAGTGATATTTTGAAGCTCATAGAGGGCTATGGTGAAAAAGGAAATATCCTCAGATGAAATATGGAAAGAAGCTTTCTGAGAAACTCCTTAGTGTTCTGTTAATTCATCTCACAGAGTTACATCTGTATTTCGTGGATCTCTTTGCTAGCCTTATTTCTGTGGAATCTGAGTACAGATATTTCGGATCCCTTTGAAGACAATAGGACCAAAGGAAATATCCTCCTATAACAAAGAGAAAGAAGCTTTCTGAGAAACTTCTTTGTGTTCTGTGAAATCATCTCACAGAGTTACAGCTTTCCTCTCAAGAAGCCTTTCGCTAAGACAGTTCTTGTCGAATTGGCAAAGTGATATTTGGAAGCCCTTAGAGGGCTATGGTGAAAAAGGAAATATCCTCAGATGAAACCTTGAAAGAAGCTTCGTGAGAAACTGCTTAGTGTTCTGTTAATTCATCTCACAGAGTTACATGTGTATTTCGTGGATCTCTATGCTACCCTTATTTCTGTGGAATCTGAGAACAGATATTTCGGATCCCATTGATGACTATATTGCTAAAGGAAATATCCTCCGATAACAAAGAGAAAGAAGCTCTCTTAGAAACTTCTTTGTGTTCTGTGAAATCATCTCAGAGAGTTACAGCTTTCCCCTCAAGAAGCCTTTCGCTAAGACAGTTCTTGTGGAATTGGCAAAGTGATATGGGGAAACCCATAGAGGGCTAGGGTGAAAAAGGAAATATCCTCAGATGAAATCTGGAAAGAAGCTTTCTGAGAAACTGCTTAGTGTTCTGTTAATTCATCTCACAGAGTTACATGTGTATTTCGTGGATCTCTTTGCTAGCCTTATTTCTGTGGAATCTGAGAACAGATATTTCGGAACCCATTGATGACTATAGGGCTAAAGGAAATATCCTCCGATAACAAAGATAAAGAGGCTTTCTGAGAAACTTCTTTGTGTTCTGTGAAATCATCTAACAGAGTTACAGCTTTCCCCTCAAGAAGCCTTTCGCTAAGACAGTTCTTGTGGAACAGGCAAAGTGATATTTGGAAGCTCATAGAGGGCTATGGTGAAAAAGGAAATATCCTCAGATGAAATCTGGAAAGAAGCTTTCTGAGAAACTGCTTGGTGTTCTGTTAATTCATCTCACAGAGTTACATCTGTATTTCGTGGATCTCTTTGCTAGCCTTATTTCTGTGGAATTTGAGTACAGATATTTCGGATCCCATTGAAGACAACAGGGCCAAAGGAAATATCCTCCTATAACAAAGAGAAAGAAGCTTTCTGAGAAACTTCTTCGTGTTCTGTGAAATCATCTCACAGAGTTACAGCTTTCCCCTCAAGAAGCCTTTCGCTAAGACAGTTCTTGTGGAATTGGCAAAGTGATATTTGGAAGCCCATAGAGGGCTATGGTTAAAAAGGAAATATCCTCAGATGAAATCTGGAAAGAAGCTTTCTGAGAAACTGCTTAGTGTTCTGTTAATTCATCTCACAGAGTTACATCTGTATTTCGTGGATCTCTTTGCTAGCCTTATTTCTGTGGAATCTGAGTACAGATATTTCGGATCCCTTTGAAGAAAATAGGGCCAAAGGAAATATCCTCCTATAACAAAGAGAAAGAAGCTTTCTGAGAAACTTCTTTGTGTTCTGTGAAATCATCTCACAGAGTTACAGCTTTCCCCTCAAGAAGCCTTTCGTTAAGACAGTTCTTGTGGAATTGGCAAAGTGATATTTGGAAGCCCATAGAGGGCTATGGTGAAAAAGGAAATATCCTCAGATGAAATCTTGAAAGAAGCTTCGTGAGAAACTGCTTAGTGTTCTGTTAATTCATCTCACAGAGTTACATGTGTATTTCGTGGATCTCTTTGCTAGCCTTATTTCTGTGGAATCTGAGAACAGATATTTCGGATCCCTTTGAAAACTATAGGGCCAAAGGAAATATCCTCCGATAACAAAGAGAAAGAAGGTTTCTGAGAAACTTCTTTGTGTTCTGTGAAATCATCTCACAGAGTTACAGCTTTCCCCTCAAGAAGCCTTTCGCTAAGACAGTTCTTGTGGAATAGGCAAAGTGATATTTGGAAGCCCTTCGAGGGCTATGTTGAAAAAGGAAATATCCTCAGATGAAATCTGGAAAGAAGCTTTCTGAGAAACTGCTTAGTGTTCTGTTAATTCATCTCACAGAGTTACATCTGTATTTCGTGGATCTCTTTGCTGGCCTTATTTCTGTGGAATCTGAGTACAGATATTTCGGATCCCATTGAAGACAATAGGGCCAAAGGAAATATCCTCCTATAACAAAGAGAAAGAAGGTTTCTGAGAAACTTCTTTGTGTTCTGTGAAATCATCTCACAGAGTTACAGCTTTCCCCTCAAGAAGCCTTTCGCTAAGACAGTTCTTGTGGAATTGGCAAAGTGATATTTGGAAGCCCATAGAGGGCTATGGTGAAAAAGGAAATATCCTCAGATGAAATGTTCAAAGAAGCTCTCCGAGAAACTGCTTACTGTTCTGTTAATTCATCTCACAGAGTTACATGTGTATTTCGTGGATCTCTTTGCTAGCCTTATTTCTGTGGAATCTGAGAACAGATATATCGGATCCCATTGATGACTATAGGGCTTAAGGAAATATCCTCCGATAACAAAGACAAAGAAGCTTTCTGAGAAACTTCTTTGTGTTCTGTGAAATCATCTCACAGAGTTACAGCTTTCCCCTCAAGAAGGCTTTCGCTAAGACAGTTCTTGTGGAATTGGCAAAGTGATATTTGGAAGCCCATAGAGGGCTATGGTGAAAAAGGAAATATCCTCAGATGAAATCTGGAAAGACGCTTTCTGAGAAACTGCTTAGTGTTCTGTTAATTCATCTCACAGAGTTACATGTGTATTTCGTGGATCTCTTTGCTAGCCTTATTTCTGTGGAATCTGAGAACCGATATTTGGGAACCCTTTGAAGACTATAGGGCCAAAGGAAATATCCTCCGATAACAAAGAGAAAGAAGCTTTCTGAGAAACTTCTTTGTGTTCTGTGAAATCATCTCACAGAGTTACAGCTTTCCCCTCAAGAAGCCTTTCGCTAAGACAGTTCTTGTGGAATAGGCAAAGTGATAATTGGAAGCCCATAGAGGGATTGGTGAAAAAGGAAATGTCCTCCGATGAAATCTGTAAAGAATCTTTCTGAGAAACTGCTTAGTGTTCTGTTAATTAATCTCACAGAGGCACATGTGTATTTCGTGGATCTCTTTGCTAGCCTTATTTCTGTGGAATCTGAGAACAGATATTTCGGATCCCTTTGAAGACTATAGGGCTAAAGGAAGTATCCTCCTATAACAAAGAGAAAGAAGCTTTCTGAGAAATTTCTTTGTGTTCTGTGAAATCATCTCACAGAGTTACAGATTTCCCCTCAAGAAGCCTTTCGCTAAGACAGTTCTTGTCGAATTGGCAAAGTGATATTTGGAAGCCCATAGAGGGCTAAGGTGAAAAAGGAAATATCCTCAGATGAAATCTTAAAAGAACCTTGGTGAGAAACTGCTTAGTGTTCTGTTAATTCATCTCACAGAGTTACATGTGTATTTCGTGGATCTCTTTGCTAGCCTTATTTCTGTGGAATCTGAGAACAGATATTTCGGATCCCATTGATGACTATAGGGCTAAAGGAAATATCCTCCGATAACAAAGAGAAAGAAGCTCTCTTAGAAACTTCTTTGTGTTCTGTGAAATCACCTCAGAGAGTTACAGCTTTCCCCTCAAGAAGCCTTTCGCTAAGACAGTTCTTGTGGAATTGGCAAAGTGATATGTGGAAACCCATAGAGGGCTAAGGTGAAAAAGGAAATATCCTCAGATGAAATCTGGAAAGAAGCTTTCTGAGAAACTGCTTAGTGTTCTGTTAATTCATCTCACAGAGTTACATGTGTATTTCGTGGATCTCTTTGCTAGCCTTATTTCTGTGGAATCTGAGAACAGATATTTCGGATCCCTTTGATGACTATAGGGCTAAAGGAAATATCCTCCAATAACAAAGAGAAAGAAGCTTTCTGAGAAACTTCTTTGTGTTCTGTGAAATGATCTCACAGAGCTACAGCTTTCCCCTCAAGAAGCCTTTCGCTAAGACAGTTCTTGTGGAATTGGCAAAGTGATATTTGGAAACCCTTAGAGGGCTATGGTGAAAAAGGAAATATCCTCAGATGAAATCTGGAAAGAAGCTTTCTGAGAAACTGCTTAGTGTTCTGTTAATTCATCTCACAGATTTACATCTGTATTTCGTGGATCTCTTTGCTAGCCTTATTTCTGTGGAATCTGAGAACAGATATTTCGGATCCCATTGAAGACTATAAGGCCAAAGGAAATATCCTCCGATAACAAAGAGAAAGAAGCTTTCTGAGAAACTTCTTTGTGTTCTGTGAAATCATCTCACAGAGTTACAGCATTCCCCTCAAGAAGCCTTTCGCTAAGACAGTTCTTGTGGAATAGGCAAAGTGATATTTGGAAGCCCATAGAGGGCTATGGTGAAAAAGGAAATATCCTCAGATGAAATCTGGAAAGAAGCTTCGTGAGAAACTGCTTAGTGTTCTGTTAATTCATCTCACAGAGTTACATGTGTATTTCGTGGATCTCTTTGCTAGCCTTATTTCTGTGGAATCTGAGAACAGATATTTCGGATCCCTTTGAAGACTATAGGGCCAAAGGTAATATCCTCCGAAAAAGAGAAAGAAGTTTTCTGAGAAACTTCTTTGTGTTCTGTGTAATCATCTCACAGAGTTACAGCTTTCCCCTCAAGAAGCCTTTCGCTAAGACAGTTCTTGTGGAATTGGCAAAGTGATATTTGGAAGCCCATAGAGGGCTATGGTGAAAAAGGAAATATCCTCAGATGAAATCTGGAAAGAAGCTTCGTGAGAAACTGCTTAGTGTTCTGTTAATTCAACTCACAGAGTTACATGTGTATTTCGTGGATCTCTTTGCTAGCCTTATTTCTGTGGAATCTGAGAACAGATATTTCGGATCCCTTTGATGACTATAGGGCTTAAGGAAATATCCTCCGATAACAAAGACAAAGAAGCTTTCTGAGAAACTTCTTTGTGTTCTGTGAAATCATCTCACAGAGTTACAGCTTTCCCCTCAAGAAGCCTTTCGCTAAGACAGTTCTTGTGGAATTGGCAAAGTGATATTTGGAAGCCTATAGAGAGCTACGGTGAAAAAGGAAATATCCTCAGATGAAATCTGGAAAGAAGCTTTCTGAGAAACTGCTTAGTGTTCTGTTAATTCATCTCACAGAGTTACATGTGTATTTCGCGGATCTCTTTGCTAGCCTTATTTCTGTGGAATCTGAGAACAGATATTTCGGATCCCTTTGAAGACTATAGGGCCAAAGGAAATATCCTCCGATAACAAAGAGAAAGAAGCTTTCTGAGAAACTTCTTTGTGTTCTGTGAAATCATCTCACAGAGTTACAGCTTTCCCCTCAAGAAGCCTTTCGCTAAGACAGTTCTTGTGGAATAGGCAAAGTGATATTTGGAAGCCCATAGAGGGCTATGGTGAAAAAGGAAATATCCTCTGATGAAATCTGAAAAGAAGCTTTCTGAGAAACTGCTTAGTGTTCTGTTAATTCATCTCACAGAGTTACATCTGTATTTCGTGGATCTCTTTGCTAGCCTTATTTCTGTGGAATCTGAGTACAGATATTTCGGATCCCTTTGAAGACAATACGGCCAAAGGAAATATTCTCCGATAAGAAAGAGAAAGAAGCTTTCTGAGAAACTTCTTTGTGTTCTGTGAAATCATCTCACAGAGTTACAGCTTTCCCCTCAAGAACCCTTTCGCTAAGACAGTTCTAGTGGAATAGGCAAAGTGATATTTGGAAGCCCATATAGGGCTATGGTTAAAAAGGAAATATCCTCAGATGAAATCTGGAAAGAAGCTTTCTGAGAAACTGCTTAGTGTTCTGTTAATTCATCTCACAGAGTTACATCTGTATTACGTGGATCTCTTTGCTGGCCTTATTTCTGTGGAATCTGAGTACAGATATTTCGGATCCCATTGAAGACAATAGGGCCAAAGGAAATATCCTCCTATAACAAAGAGAAAGAAGCTTTCTGAGAAACTTCTTTGTGTTCTGTGAAATCATCTCACAGAGTTACAGCTTTCCCCTCAAGAAGCCTTTCGCTAAGACAGTTCTTGTGGAATTGGCAAAGTGATATTTGGAAGCCCCTAGAGGGCTATGGTGAAAAAGGAAATATCCTCATATGAAATCTTGAAAGAAGCTCTCCGAGAAACTGCTTACTGTTCTGTTAATTCATCTCACAGAGTTACATGTGTATTTCGTGGATCTCTATGCTAGCCTTATTTCTGTGGAATCTGAGAACAGATATTTCGGATCCCATTGATGACTATAGGGCTAAAGGAAATATCCTCCGATAACAAAGAGAAAGAAGCTCTCTTAGAAACTTCTTTGTGTTCTGTGAAATCATCTCACAGAGTTACAGCTTTCCCCTCAAGAAGCCTTTCGCTAAGACAGTTCTTGTGGAATTGGCAAAGTGATATGGGGAGACCCATAGAGGGCTAATGTGAAAAAGGAAATATCCTCAGATGAAATCTGGAAAGAAGCTTTCTGAGAAACTGCTTAGTGTTCTGTTAATTCATCTCACAGAGTTTCATGTGTATTTCGTGGATCTCTTTGCTAGCCTTATTTCTGTGGAATCTGAGAACAGATATTTCGGATCCCTTTGAAGACTATAGGGCCAAAGGAAATATCCTCCGATAACAAAGAGAAAGAAGCTTTCTGAGAAACTTCTTTGTGTTCTGTGAAATCATCTCACAGAGTTACAGCTTTCCCCTCAAGAAGCCTTTCGCTAAGACAGTTCTTGTGGAATTGGCAAAGTGATATTTGGAAGCCCATAGAGGGCTATGGTGAAAAAGGAAATATCCTCAGATGAAATATGGAAAGAAGCTTCGTGAGAAACTGGTTAGTGTTCTGTTAATTCATCTCACAGAGTTACATGTGTATTTCGTGGATCTCTTTGCTAGCCTTATTTCTGTGGAATCTGAGAACAGATATTTCGGATCCCATTGATGACTATAGGGCTTAAGGAAATATCCTCCGATAACAAAGACAAAGAAGCTTTCTGAGAAACTTCTTTGTGTTCTGTGAAATCATCTCACAGAGTTACAGCTTTCCCCTCAAGAAGCCTTTCGCTAAGACAGTTCTTGTGGAATTGGCAAAGTGATATTTGGAATCCCATAGAGGGCTATGGTGAAAAAGGAAATATCCTCAGATGAATCTGGAAAGAAGCTTTCTGAGAAGCTGCTTAGTGTTCTGTTAATTCATCTCACAGAGTTACATGTGTATTTCGCGGATCTCTTTGCTAGCCTTATTTCTGTGGAATCTGAGAACAGATATTTCGGATCCCTTTGAAGACTATAGGGCCAAAGGAAATATCCTCCGATAACAAAGAGAAAGAAACTTTCTGAGAAACTTCTTTGTGTTCTGTGAAATCATCTCACAGAGTTACAGCTTTCCCCTCAAGAAGCCTTTCGCTAAGACAGTTCTTGTGGAATAGGCAAAGTGATATGTGGAAGCCCATAGAGGGCTATGGTGAAAAAGGAAATATCCTCAGATGAAATCTGGAAAGAAGCTTTCTGAGAAACTGCTTAGTGTTCTGTTAATTCATCTCACAGAGTTACATCTGTATTTCGTGGATCTCTTTTCTGGCCTTATTTCTGTGGAATCTGAGTACAGATATTTCGGATCCCATTGAAGACAATAGGGCCAAAGGAAATATCCTCCTATAACAAAGAGAAAGAAGCTTTCTGAGAAACTTCTTTGTGTTCTGTGAAATCATCTCACAGAGTTACAGCTTTCCCCTCAAGAAGCCTTTCGCTAAGACAGTTCTTGTGGAATTGGCAAAGTGATATTTGGAAGCCCATAGAGGGCTATGGTGAAAAAGGAAATATCCTCAGATGAAATCTTGAAAGAAGCTCTCCGAGAAACTGCTTACTGTTCTGTTAATTCATCTCACAGAGTTACATGTGTATTTCGTGGATCTCTTTGCGAGCCTTATTTCTGTGGAATCTGAGAACAGATATTTCGGATCCCATTGATGGCTATAGGGCTTAAGGAAATATCCTCCGATAAAAAAGACAAAGAAGCTTTCTGAGAAACTTCTTTGTGTTCTGTGAAATCATCTCACAGCGTTACAGCTTTCCCCTCAAGAAGCCTTTCGCTAAGACAGTTCTTGTGGAATTGACAAAGTGATATTTGGAAACCCAGAGAGGGCTGGTGAAAAAGGAAATATCCTCAGATGAAATCTGGAAGGAAGCTTTATGAGAAACTGCTTAATGTTCTGTTAATTCATCTCACAGAGTTACATGTGTATTTCGCGGATCTCTTTGCTAACCTTATTTCTGTGGAATCTGAGAACAGATATTTCGGATCCCTTTGAAGACTATAGGGCCAAAGGAAATATCCTCCGATAACAAAGAGAAGGAAGCTTTCTGAGAAACTTCTTTGTGTTCTGTGAAATCATCTCACAGAGTTACAGCTTTCCCCTCAAGAAGCCTTTCGCTAAGACAGTTCTTGTGGAATAGGCAAAGTGATATTTGGAAGCCCTTAGAGGGCTATGGTGAAAAAGGAAATATCCTCAGATGAAATCTGGAAAGAAGCTTTCTGAGAAACTGCTTAGTGTTCTTTTAATTCATCTCACAGAGTTACATCTGTATTTCGTGGATCTCTTTGCTAGCCTTATTTCTGTGGAATCTGAGTACAGATATTTCGGATCCCATTGAAGACAATAGGGCCAAAGGAAATATCCTCCTATAACAAAGAGAAAGAAGCTTTCTGAGAAACTTCTTTGTGTTCTGTGAAATCATCTCACAGAGTTACAGCTTTCCCCTCAAGAAATCCTTTCGCTAAGACAGTTCTTGTGGAATTGGCAAAGTGATATTTGGAAGCCCATAGAGGGCTATGGTGAAAAAGGAAATATCCTTAAATGAAATCTGGAAAGAAGCTTTCTGAGAAACTGCTTAGTGTTCTGTTAATTCATCTCACAGAGTTACATGTGTATTTCGTGGATCTCTTTGCTAGCCTTATTTCTGTGGAATCTGAGAACAGATATTTCGGATCCCTTTGAGGACTATAGGGCCAAAGGAAATATCCTCCGATAACAAAGAGAAAGAAGCTTTCTGAGAAACTTCTTTGGTTTCTGTGAAATCATCTCACAGAGTTCCAGCTTTCCCCTCAAGAACCCTTTCGCTAAGACAGTTCTAGTGGAATAGGCAAAATGATATTTGGAAGCCCTTAGAGGGCTATGGTGAAAAAGGAAATATCCTCAGATGAAATCTGGAAAGAAGCTTTCTGAGAAACTGCTTAGTGTTCTGTTAATTCATCTCACAGAGTTACGTCTATATTTCGTAGATCTTTTTACGAGCCTTATTTCTGTGGAATCTGAGTACAGATATTTCGGATCCCATTGAAGACAATAGGGCCAAAGGAAATATCCTCCTATAACAAAGAGAAAGAAGCTTTCTGAGAAACTTCTTTGTGTTCTGTGAAATCATCTCACAGAGTTACAGCTTTCCCCTCAAGAGGCCTTTCGCTGAGACAGTTCTTGTGGAATTGGCAAAGTGATATTTGGAAGCCCATAGAGGGCTATGCTGAAAAAGGAAATATCCTCAGATGAAATCTGGAAGGAAGCTTTCTGAGAAACTGCTTAGTGTTCTCTTCATTCATCTCACAGAGTTACATCTGTATTTCGTGGATCTCTTTTCTAGCCTTATTTCTGTGGAATCTGAGTACAGATATTTCAGAATCCATTGAAGACAACAGGGCCAAAGGAAATATCCTGCGATAACAAAGAGAAAGAAGCTTTCTGAGAAACTTCTTTGTGTTCTGTGAAATCATCTCACAGAGTTACAGCTTTCCCCTCAAGAACCCTTTCGCTAAGACAGTTCTAGTGGAATAGGCAAAGTGATATTTGGAAGCCCATAGAGGGCTATGGTTAAAAAGGAAATATCCTCAGATGAAATCTGGAAAGAAGATTTCTGAGAAACTGCTTAGTGTTCTGTTAATTCATCTCACAGAGTTACATCTGTATTTCGTGGATCTCTTTGCTAGCCTTATTTCTGTGGAATCTGAGTACAGATATTTCGGATCCCTTTGAAGACAATAGGGCCAAAGGAAATATCCTCCGATAACAAAGAGAAAGAAGCTTTCTGAGAAACTTCTTAGTGTTCTGTGAAATCATCTCACAGAGTTACAGCTTTCCCCTCAAGAAGCCTTTCGCTAAGACAGTTCTTGTCGAATTGGCAAAGTGATATTTGGAAGCCCATAGAGGGCTATGGTGAAAAAGGAAATATCCTCAGATGAAATCTTGAAAGAAGCTTCGTGAGAAACTGCTTAGTGTTCTGTTAATTCATCTCACAGAGTTACATGTGTATTTCGTGGATCTCTTTGCTAGCCTTATTTCTGTGGAATCTGAGAACAGATATTTCGGATCCCTTTGAGGACTATAGGGCCAAAGGAAATATCCTCCGATAACAAAGAGAAAGAAGCTTTCTGAGAAACTTCTTTGGTTTCTGTGAAATCATCTCACAGAGTTCCAGCTTTCCCCTCAAGAACCCTTTCGCTAAGACAGTTCTAGTGGAATAGGCAAAATGATATTTGGAAGCCCTTAGAGGGCTATGGTGAAAAAGGAAATATCCTCAGATGAAATCTGGAAAGAAGCTTTCTGAGAAACTGCTTAGTGTTCTGTTAATTCATCTCACAGAGTTACGTCTATATTTCGTAGATCTTTTTACGAGCCTTATTTCTGTGGAATCTGAGTACAGATATTTCGGATCCCATTGAAGACAATAGGGCCAAAGGAAATATCCTCCTATAACAAAGAGAAAGAAGCTTTCTGAGAAACTTCTTTGTGTTCTGTGAAATCATCTCACAGAGTTACAGCTTTCCCCTCAAGAGGCCTTTCGCTGAGACAGTTCTTGTGGAATTGGCAAAGTGATATTTGGAAGCCCATAGAGGGCTATGCTGAAAAAGGAAATATCCTCAGATGAAATCTGGAAGGAAGCTTTCTGAGAAACTGCTTAGTGTTCTCTTCATTCATCTCACAGAGTTACATCTGTATTTCGTGGATCTCTTTTCTAGCCTTATTTCTGTGGAATCTGAGTACAGATATTTCAGAATCCATTGAAGACAACAGGGCCAAAGGAAATATCCTGCGATAACAAAGAGAAAGAAGCTTTCTGAGAAACTTCTTTGTGTTCTGTGAAATCATCTCACAGAGTTACAGCTTTCCCCTCAAGAACCCTTTCGCTAAGACAATTCTAGTGGAATAGGCAAAGTGATATTTGGAAGCCCATAGAGGGCTATGGTTAAAAAGGAAATATCCTCAGATGAAATCTGGAAAGAAGATTTCTGAGAAACTGCTTAGTGTTCTGTTAATTCATCTCACAGAGTTACATCTGTATTTCGTGGATCTCTTTGCTAGCCTTATTTCTGTGGAATCTGAGTACAGATATTTCGGATCCCTTTGAAGACAATAGGGCCAAAGGAAATATCCTCCGATAACAAAGAGAAAGAAGCTTTCTGAGAAACTTCTTAGTGTTCTGTGAAATCATCTCACAGAGTTACAGCTTTCCCCTCAAGAAGCCTTTCGCTAAGACAGTTCTTGTCGAATTGGCAAAGTGATATTTGGAAGCCCATAGAGGGCTATGGTGAAAAAGGAAATATCCTCAGATGAAATCTTGAAAGAAGCTTCGTGAGAAACTGCTTAGTGTTCTGTTAATTCATCTCACAGAGTTACATGTGTATTTCGTGGATCTCTTTGCTAGCCTTATTTCTGTGGAATCTGAGAACAGATATTTCGGATCCCTTTGAAGACTATAGGGCCAAAGGAAATATCTTCCGATAAGAAAGAGAAAGAAGCTTTCTGAGAAACTTCTTTGTGTTCTGTGAAATCATCTCACAGAGTTACAGCTTTCCCCTCCAGAAGCCTTTCGGTAAGACAGTTCTTGTGGAATAGGCAAAGTGATATTTGGAAGCCCATAGAGGGCTATGGTGAAAAAGGAAATATGCTCCGATGAAATCTGGAAAGAAGCTTTCTGAGAAACTGCTTAGTGTTCTGTTAATTCATCTCACAGAGTTACATGTGTATTTCGTGGATCTCTTTGCTAGCCTTATTTCTGTGGAATCTGAGTACAGATATTTCGGATCCCTTTGAAGACAATAGGGCCAACGGAAATATCCTCCTATAACAAAGAGAAAGAAGCTTTCTGAGAAACTTCTTTGGTTTCTGTGAAATCATCTCACAGAGTTCCAGCTTTCCCCTCAAGAACCCTTTCGCTAAGACAGTTGTAGTGGAATAGGCAAAGTGATATTTGGAAGCCCTTAGAGGGCTACGGTGAAAAAGGAAATATCCTCAGATGAAATCTGGAAAGAAGCTTTCTGAGAAACTGCTTAGTGTTCTGTTAATTCATCTCACAGAGTTACGTCTATATTTCGTAGATCTTTTTACGAGCCTTATTTCTGTGGAATCTGAGTAGAGATATTTCGGATCCCATTGAAGACAATAGGGCCAAAGGAAATATCCTCCTATAACAAAGAGAAAGAAGCTTTCTGAGAAACTTCTTTGTGTTCTGTGAAATCATCTCACAGAGTTACAGCTTTCCCCTCAAGAGGCCTTTCGCTAAGACAGTTCTTGTGGAATTGGCAAAGTGATATTTGGAAGCCCATAGAGGGCTATGCTGAAAAAGGAAATATCCTCAGATGAAATCTGGAAGGAAGCTTTCTGAGAAACTGCTTAGTGTTCTCTTCATTCATCTCACAGAGTTACATCTGTATTTCGTGGATCTCTTTTCTAGCCTTATTTCTGTGGAATCTGAGTACAGATATTTCAGAATCCATTGAAGACAACAGGGCCAAAGGAAATATCCTGCGATAACAAAGAGAAAGAAGCTTTCTGAGAAACTTCTTTGTGTTCTGTGAAATCATCTCACAGAGTTACAGCTTTCCCCTCAATAACCCTTTCGCTAAGACAGTTCTAGTGGAATAGGCAAAGTGATATTTTGAAGCCCATAGAGGGCTATGGTTAAAAAGGAAATATCCTCAGATGAAATCTGGAAAGAAGCTTTCTGAGAAACTGCTTAGTGTTCTGTTAATTCATCTCACAGAGTTACATCTGTATTTCGTGGATCTCTTTGCTAGCCTTATTTCTGTGGAATCTGAGAACAGATATTTCGGATCCCTTTGATGACTACAGGGCTAAAGGAAATATCCTCCAATAACAAAGAGAAAGAAGCTTTCTGAGAAACTTCTTTGTGTTCTGTGAAATGATCTCACAGAGCTACACCTTTCCCCTCAAGAAGCCTTTCGCTAAGACAGTTCTTGTGGAATTGGCAAAGTGATATTTGGAAACCCTTAGAGGGCTATGGTGAAAAAGGAAATATCCTCAGATGAAATCTGGAAAGAAGCTTTCTGAGAAACTGCTTAGTGTTCTGTTAATTCATCTCACAGATTTACATCTGTATTTCGTGGATCTCTTTGCTAGCCTTATTTCTGTGGAATCTGAGAACAGATATTTCGGATCCCATTGAAGACTATAAGGCCAAACGAAATATCCTCCGATAACAAAGAGAAAGAAGCTTTCTGAGAAACTTCTTTGTGTTCTGTGAAATCATCTCACAGAGTTACAGCATTCCCCTCAAGAAGCCTTTCGCTAAGACAGTTCTTGTGGAATAGGCAAAGTGATATTTGGAAGCCCATAGAGGGCTATGGTGAAAAAGGAAATATCCTCAGATGAAATCTGGAAAGAAGCTTCGTGAGAAACTGCTTAGTGTTCTGTTAATTCATCTCACAGAGTTACATGTGTATTTCGTGGATCTCTTTGCTAGCCTTATTTCTGTGGAATCTGAGAACAGATATTTCGGATCCCTTTGAAGACTATAGGGCCAAAGGTAATATCCTCCGATAACAAAGAGAAAGAAGTTTTCTGAGAAACTTCTTTGTGTTCTGTGTAATCATCTCACAGAGTTACAGCTTTCCCCTCAAGAAGCCTTTCGCTAAGACAGTTCTTGTGGAATTGGCAAAGTGATATTTGGAAGCCCATAGAGGGCTATGGTGAAAAAGGAAATATCCTCAGATGAAATCTTGAAAGAAGCTTCGTGAGAAACTGCTTAGTGTTCTGTTAATTCAACTCACAGAGTTACATGTGTATTTCGTGGATCTCTTTGCTAGCCTTATTTCTGTGGAATCTGAGAACAGATATTTCGGATCCCTTTGATGACTATAGGGCTTAAGGAAATATCCTCCGATAACAAAGACAAAGAAGCTTTCTGAGAAACTTCTTTGTGTTCTGTGAAATCATCTCAAAGAGTTACAGCTTTCCCCTCAAGAAGCCTTTCGCTAAGACAGTTCTTGTGGAATTGGCAAAGTGATATTTGGAAGCCTATAGAGAGCTACGGTGAAAAAGGAAATATCCTCAGATGAAATCTGGAAAGAAGCTTTCTGAGAAACTGCTTAGTGTTCTGTTAATTCATCTCACAGAGTTACATGTGTATTTCGCGGATCTCTTTGCTAGCCTTATTTCTGTGGAATCTGAGAACAGATATTTCGGATCCCTTTGAAGACTATAGGGCCAAAGGAAATATCCTCCGATAACAAAGAGAAAGAAGCTTTCTGAGAAACTTCTTTGTGTTCTGTGAAATCATCTCACAGAGTTACAGCTTTCCCCTCAAGAAGCCTTTCGCTAAGACAGTTCTTGTGGAATAGGCAAAGTGATATTTGGAAGCCCATAGAGGGCTATGGTGAAAAAGGAAATATCCTCTGATGAAATCTGAAAAGAAGCTTTCTGAGAAACTGCTTAGTGTTCTGTTAATTCATCTCACAGAGTTACATCTGTATTTCGTGGATCTCTTTGCTAGCCTTATTTCTGTGGAATCTGAGTACAGATATTTCGGATCCCTTTGAAGACAATAGGGCCAAAGGAAATATCCTCCGATAAGAAAGAGAAAGAAGCTTTCTGAGAAACTTCTTTGTGTTCTGTGAAATCATCTCACAGAGTTACAGCTTTCCCCTCAAGAACCCTTTCGCTAAGACAGTTCTAGTGGAATAGGCAAAGTGATATTTGGAAGCCCATATAGGGCTATGGTGAAAAAGGAAATATCCTCAGATGAAATCTGGAAAGAAGCTTTCTGAGAAACTGCTTAGTGTTCTGTTAATTCATCTCACAGAGTTACATCTGTATTTCGTGGATCTCTTTGCTGGCCTTATTTCTGTGGAATCTGAGTACAGATATTTCGGATCCCATTGAAGACAATAGGGCCAAAGGAAATATCCTCCTATAACAAAGAGAAAGAAGGTTTCTGAGAAACTTCTTTGTGTTCTGTGAAATCATCTCACAGAGTTACAGCTTTCCCCTCAAGAAGCCTTTCGCTAAGACAGTTCTTGTGGAATTGGCAAAGTGATATTTGGAAGCCCATAGAGGGCTATGGTGAAAAAGGAAATATCCTCATATGAAATCTTGAAAGAAGCTCTCCGAGAAACTGCTTACTGTTCTGTTAATTCATCTCACAGAGTTACATGTGTATTTCGTGGATCTCTTTGCTAGCCTTATTTCTGTGGAATCTGAGAACAGATATTTCGGATCCCAATGATGACTATAGGGCTTAAGGAAATATCCTCCGATAACAAAGACAAAGAAGCTTTCTAAGAAACTACTTTGTGTTCTTTAAAATCATCTCACAGAGTTACAGCCTTCCCCTCAAGAAGGCTTTCGCTAAGACAGTTCTTGTGGAATTGGCAAAGTGATATTTGGAAGCCCATAGAGGGCTATGGTGAAAAAGGAAATATCCTCAGATGAAATCTGGAAAGAAGCTTTCTGAGAAACTGCTTACTGTTCTGTTAATTCATCTCACTGAGTTACATGTGTATTTCGTGGATCTCTTTGCTAGCCTTATTTCTGTGGAATCTGAGAACCGATATTTCGGAACCCTTTGAAGACTATAGGGCCAAAGGAAATATCCTCCGATAACAAAGAGAAAGAAGCTTTCTGAGAAACTTCTTTGTGTTCTGTGAAATCATCTCACAGAGTTACAGCTTTCCCCTCAAGAAGCCTTTCGCTAAGACAGTTCTTGTGGAATTGGCAAAGTGATATTTGGAAGCCCATAGAGGGCTATGGTGAAAAAGGAAATATCCTCAGATGAAATCTGGAAAGAAGCTTTCTGAGAAACTGCTTAGTGTTCTGTTAATTCATCTCACAGAGTTACATGTGTATTTCGTGGATCTCTTTGCTAGCCTTATTTCTGTGGAATCTGAGAACAGATATTTCGGATCCCATTGATGACTATAGGGCTAAAGGAAATATCCTCCGATAACAAAGAGAAAGAAGCTTTCTGAGAAACTTCTTGGTGTTCTGTGAAATGATCTCAAAGAGTTACAGCTTTCCCCTCAAGAAGCCTTTCGCTAAGACAGTTCTTGTGGAATTGGCAAAGTGATATTTGGAAGCCCATAGAGGGCTATGGTGAAAAAGGAAATATCCTCAGATGAAATCTGGAAAGAAGCTTTCTGAGAAACTGCTTAGTGTTCTGTTAATTCATCTCACAGATTTACATCTGTATTTCGTGGATCTCTTTGCTAGCCTTATTTCTGTGGAATCTGAGAACAGATATTTCGGATCCCATTGAAGACTATAAGGCCAAACGAAATATCCTCCGATAACAAAGAGAAAGAAGCTTTCTGAGAAACTTCTTTGTGTTCTGTGAAATCATCTCACAGAGTTACAGCATTTCCCTCAAGAAGCCTTTCGCTAAGACAGTTCTTGTGGAATAGGCAAAGTGATATTTGGAAGCCCATAGAGGGCTATGGTGAAAAAGGAAATATCCTCAGATGAAATCTGGAAAGAAGCTTCGTGAGAAACTGCTTAGTGTTCTGTTAATTCATCTCACAGAGTTACATGTGTATTTCGTGGATCTCTTTGCTAGCCTTATTTCTGTGGAATCTGAGAACAGATATTTCGGATCCCTTTGAAGACTATAGGGCCAAAGGAAATATCCTCCGATAACAAAGAGAAAGAAGTTTTCTGAGAAACTTCTTTGTGTTCTGTGAAATCATCTCACAGAGTTACAGCTTTCCCCTCAAGAAGCCTTTCGCTAAGACAGTTCTTGTGGAATTGGCAAAGTGATATTTGGAAGCCCATAGAGGGCTATGGTGAAAAAGGAAATATCCTCAGATGAAATCTGGAAAGAAGCTTCGTGAGAAACTGCTTAGTGTTCTGTTAATTCATCTCACAGAGTTACATGTGTATTTCGTGGATCTCTTTGCTAGCCTTATTTCTGTGGAATCTGAGAACAGATATTTCGGATCCCATTGATGACTATAGGGCTTAAGGAAATATCCTCCGATAACAAAGACAAAGAAGCTTTCTGAGAAACTTCTTTGTGTTCTGTGAAATCATCTCACAGAGTTACAGCTTTCCCCTCAAGAAGCCTTTCGCTAAGACAGTTCTTGTGGAATTGGCAAAGTGATATTTGGAAGCCTATAGAGGGCTATGGTGAAAAAGGAAATATCCTCAGATGAAATCTGGAAAGAAGCTTTCTGAGAAACTGCTTAGTGTTCTGTTAATTCATCTCACAGAGTTACATGTGTATTTCGCGGATCTCTTTGCTAGCCTTATTTCTGTGGAATCTGAGAACAGATATTTCGGATCCCTTTGAAGACTATAGGGCCAAAGGAAATATCCTCCGATAACAAAGAGAAAGAAGCTTTCTGAGAAACTTCTTTGTGTTCTGTGAAATCATCTCACAGAGTTACAGCTTTCCCCTCAAGAAGCCTTTCGCTAAGACAGTTCTTGTGGAATAGGCAAAGTGATATTTGGAAGCCCATAGAGGGCTATGGTGAAAAAGGAAATATCCTCTGATGAAATCTGAAAAGAAGCTTTCTGAGAAACTGCTTAGTGTTCTGTTAATTCATCTCACAGAGTTACATCTGTATTTCGTGGATCTCTTTGCTAGCCTTATTTCTGTGGAATCTGAGTACAGATATTTCGGATCCCATTGAAGACAATAGGGCCAAAGGAAATATCCTCCGATAACAAAGAGAAAGAAGCTTTCTGAGAAACTTCTTTGTGTTCTGTGAAATCATCTCACAGAGTTACAGCTTTCCCCTCAAGAACCCTTTCGCTAAGACAGTTCTAGTGGAATAGGCAAAGTGATATTTGGAAGCCCATATAGGGCTATGGTTAAAAAGGAAATATCCTCAGATGAAATCTGGAAAGAAGCTTTCTGAGAAACTGCTTAGTGTTCTGTTAATTCATCTCACAGAGTTACATCTGTATTACGTGGATCTCTTTGCTGGCCTTATTTCTGTGGAATCTGAGTACAGATATTTCGGATCCCATTGAAGACAATAGGGCCAAAGGAAATATCCTCCTATAACAAAGAGAAAGAAGCTTTCTGAGAAACTTCTTTGTGTTCTGTGAAATCATCTCACAGAGTTACAGCTTTCCCCTCAAGAAGCCTTTCGCTAAGACAGTTCTTGTGGAATTGGCAAAGTGATATTTGGAAGCCCCTAGAGGGCTATGGTGAAAAAGGAAATATCCTCATATGAAATCTTGAAAGAAGCTCTCCGAGAAACTGCTTACTGTTCTGTTAATTCATCTCACAGAGTTACATGTGTATTTCGTGGATCTCTATGCTAGCCTTATTTCTGTGGAATCTCAGAACAGATATTTCGGATCCCATTGATGACTATAGGGCTAAAGGAAATATCCTCCGATAACAAAGAGAAAGAAGCTCTCTTAGAAACTTCTTTGTGTTCTGTGAAATCATCTCACAGAGTTACAGCTTTCCCCTCAAGAAGCCTTTCGCTAAGACAGTTCTTGTGGAATTGGCAAAGTGATATTTGGAAGCCCATAGAGGGCTATGGTGAAAAAGGAAATATCCTCAGATGAAATATGGAAAGAAGCTTCGTGAGAAACTGGTTAGTGTTCTGTTAATTCATCTCACAGAGTTACATGTGTATTTCGTGGATCTCTTTGCTAGCCTTATTTCTGTGGAATCTGAGAACAGATATTTCGGATCCCATTGATGACTATAGGGCTTAAGGAAATATCCTCCGATAACAAAGACAAAGAAGCTTTCTGAGAAACTTCTTTGTGTTCTGTGAAATCATCTCACAGAGTTACAGCTTTCCCCTCAAGAAGCCTTTCGCTAAGACAGTTCTTGTGGAATTGGCAAAGTGATATGGGGAGACCCATAGAGGGCTAATGTGAAAAAGGAAATATCCTCAGATGAAATCTGGAAAGAAGCTTTCTGAGAAACTGCTTAGTGTTCTGTTAATTCATCTCACAGAGTTTCATGTGTATTTCGTGGATCTCTTTGCTAGCCTTATTTCTGTGGAATCTGAGAACAGATATTTCGGATCCCTTTGAAGACTATAGGGCCAAAGGAAATATCCTCCGATAACAAAGAGAAAGAAGCTTTCTGAGAAACTTCTTTGTTTTCTGTGAAATCATCTCACAGAGTTACAGCTTTCCCCTCAAGAAGCCTTTCGCTAAGACAGTTCTTGTGGAATTGGCAAAGTGATATTTGGAAGCCCATAGAGGGCTATGGTGAAAAAGGAAATATCCTCAGATGAAATATGGAAAGAAGCTTCGTGAGAAACTGGTTAGTGTTCTGTTAATTCATCTCACAGAGTTACATGTGTATTTCGTGGATCTCTTTGCTAGCCTTATTTCTGTGGAATCTGAGAACAGATATTTCGGATCCCATTGATGACTATAGGGCTTAAGGAAATATCCTCCGATAACAAAGACAAAGAAGCTTTCTGAGAAACTTCTTTGTGTTCTGTGAAATCATCTCACAGAGTTACAGCTTTCCCCTCAAGAAGCCTTTCGCTAAGACAGTTCTTGTGGAATTGGCAAAGTGATATTTGGAATCCCATAGAGGGCTATGGTGAAAAAGGAAATATCCTCAGATGAATCTGGAAAGAAGCTTTCTGAGAAGCTGCTTAGTGTTCTGTTAATTCATCTCACAGAGTTACATGTGTATTTCGCGGATCTCTTTGCTAGCCTTATTTCTGTGGAATCTGAGAACAGATATTTCGGATCCCTTTGAAGACTATAGGGCCAAAGGAAATATCCTCCGATAACAAAGAGAAAGAAACTTTCTGAGAAACTTCTTTGTGTTCTGTGAAATCATCTCACAGAGTTACAGCTTTCCCCTCAAGAAGCCTTTCGCTAAGACAGTTCTTGTGGAATAGGCAAAGTGATATGTGGAAGCCCATAGAGGGCTATGGTGAAAAAGGAAATATCCTCAGATGAAATCTGGAAAGAAGCTTTCTGAGAAACTGCTTAGTGTTCTGTTAATTCATCTCACAGAGTTACATCTGTATTTCGTGGATCTCTTTTCTGGCCTTATTTCTGTGGAATCTGAGTACAGATATTTCGGATCCCATTGAAGACAATAGGGCCAAAGGAAATATCCTCCTATAACAAAGAGAAAGAAGCTTTCTGAGAAACTTCTTTGTGTTCTGTGAAATCATCTCACAGAGTTACAGCTTTCCCCTCAAGAAGCCTTTCGCTAAGACAGTTCTTGTGGAATTGGCAAAGTGATATTTGGAAGCCCATAGAGGGCTATGGTGAAAAAGGAAATATCCTCAGATGAAATCTTGAAAGAAGCTCTCCGAGAAACTGCTTACTGTTCTGTTAATTCATCTCACAGAGTTACATGTGTATTTCGTGGATCTCTTTGCGAGCCTTATTTCTGTGGAATCTGAGAACAGATATTTCGGATCCCATTGATGGCTATAGGGCTTAAGGAAATATCCTCCGATAAAAAAGACAAAGAAGCTTTCTGAGAAACTTCTTTGTGTTCTGTGAAATCATCTCACAGCGTTACAGCTTTCCCCTCAAGAAGCCTTTCGCTAAGACAGTTCTTGTGGAATTGACAAAGTGATATTTGGAAACCCAGAGAGGGCTGGTGAAAAAGGAAATATCCTCAGATGAAATCTGGAAGGAAGCTTTATGAGAAACTGCTTAATGTTCTGTTAATTCATCTCACAGAGTTACATGTGTATTTCGCGGATCTCTTTGCTAACCTTATTTCTGTGGAATCTGAGAACAGATATTTCGGATCCCTTTGAAGACTATAGGGCCAAAGGAAATATCCTCCGATAACAAAGAGAAGGAAGCTTTCTGAGAAACTTCTTTGTGTTCTGTGAAATCATCTCACAGAGTTACAGCTTTCCCCTCAAGAAGCCTTTCGCTAAGACAGTTCTTGTGGAATAGGCAAAGTGATATTTGGAAGCCCTTAGAGGGCTATGGTGAAAAAGGAAATATCCTCAGATGAAATCTGGAAAGAAGCTTTCTGAGAAACTGCTTAGTGTTCTTTTAATTCATCTCACAGAGTTACATCTGTATTTCGTGGATCTCTTTGCTAGCCTTATTTCTGTGGAATCTGAGTACAGATATTTCGGATCCCATTGAAGACAATAGGGCCAAAGGAAATATCCTCCTATAACAAAGAGAAAGAAGCTTTCTGAGAAACTTCTTTGTGTTCTGTGAAATCATCTCACAGAGTTACAGCTTTCCCCTCAAGAAATCCTTTCGCTAAGACAGTTCTTGTGGAATTGGCAAAGTGATATTTGGAAGCCCATAGAGGGCTATGGTGAAAAAGGAAATATCCTTAAATGAAATCTGGAAAGAAGCTTTCTGAGAAACTGCTTAGTGTTCTGTTAATTCATCTCACAGAGTTACATGTGTATTTCGTGGATCTCTTTGCTAGCCTTATTTCTGTGGAATCTGAGAACAGATATTTCGGATCCCTTTGAGGACTATAGGGCCAAAGGAAATATCCTCCGATAACAAAGAGAAAGAAGCTTTCTGAGAAACTTCTTTGGTTTCTGTGAAATCATCTCACAGAGTTCCAGCTTTCCCCTCAAGAACCCTTTCGCTAAGACAGTTCTAGTGGAATAGGCAAAATGATATTTGGAAGCCCTTAGAGGGCTATGGTGAAAAAGGAAATATCCTCAGATGAAATCTGGAAAGAAGCTTTCTGAGAAACTGCTTAGTGTTCTGTTAATTCATCTCACAGAGTTACGTCTATATTTCGTAGATCTTTTTACGAGCCTTATTTCTGTGGAATCTGAGTACAGATATTTCGGATCCCATTGAAGACAATAGGGCCAAAGGAAATATCCTCCTATAACAAAGAGAAAGAAGCTTTCTGAGAAACTTCTTTGTGTTCTGTGAAATCATCTCACAGAGTTACAGCTTTCCCCTCAAGAGGCCTTTCGCTGAGACAGTTCTTGTGGAATTGGCAAAGTGATATTTGGAAGCCCATAGAGGGCTATGCTGAAAAAGGAAATATCCTCAGATGAAATCTGGAAGGAAGCTTTCTGAGAAACTGCTTAGTGTTCTCTTCATTCATCTCACAGAGTTACATCTGTATTTCGTGGATCTCTTTTCTAGCCTTATTTCTGTGGAATCTGAGTACAGATATTTCAGAATCCATTGAAGACAACAGGGCCAAAGGAAATATCCTGCGATAACAAAGAGAAAGAAGCTTTCTGAGAAACTTCTTTGTGTTCTGTGAAATCATCTCACAGAGTTACAGCTTTCCCCTCAAGAACCCTTTCGCTAAGACAGTTCTAGTGGAATAGGCAAAGTGATATTTGGAAGCCCATAGAGGGCTATGGTTAAAAAGGAAATATCCTCAGATGAAATCTGGAAAGAAGATTTCTGAGAAACTGCTTAGTGTTCTGTTAATTCATCTCACAGAGTTACATCTGTATTTCGTGGATCTCTTTGCTAGCCTTATTTCTGTGGAATCTGAGTACAGATATTTCGGATCCCTTTGAAGACAATAGGGCCAAAGGAAATATCCTCCGATAACAAAGAGAAAGAAGCTTTCTGAGAAACTTCTTAGTGTTCTGTGAAATCATCTCACAGAGTTACAGCTTTCCCCTCAAGAAGCCTTTCGCTAAGACAGTTCTTGTCGAATTGGCAAAGTGATATTTGGAAGCCCATAGAGGGCTATGGTGAAAAAGGAAATATCCTCAGATGAAATCTTGAAAGAAGCTTCGTGAGAAACTGCTTAGTGTTCTGTTAATTCATCTCACAGAGTTACATGTGTATTTCGTGGATCTCTTTGCTAGCCTTATTTCTGTGGAATCTGAGAACAGATATTTCGGATCCCTTTGAAGACTATAGGGCCAAAGGAAATATCCTCCGATAAGAAAGAGAAAGAAGCTTTCTGAGAAACTTCTTTGTGTTCTGTGAAATCATCTCACAGAGTTACAGCTTTCCCCTCCAGAAGCCTTTCGGTAAGACAGTTCTTGTGGAATAGGCAAAGTGATATTTGGAAGCCCATAGAGGGCTATGGTGAAAAAGGAAATATGCTCCGATGAAATCTGGAAAGAAGCTTTCTGAGAAACTGCTTAGTGTTCTGTTAATTCATCTCACAGAGTTACATGTGTATTTCGTGGATCTCTTTGCTAGCCTTATTTCTGTGGAATCTGAGTACAGATATTTCGGATCCCTTTGAAGACAATAGGGCCAACGGAAATATCCTCCTATAACAAAGAGAAAGAAGCTTTCTGAGAAACTTCTTTGGTTTCTGTGAAATCATCTCACAGAGTTCCAGCTTTCCCCTCAAGAACCCTTTCGCTAAGACAGTTGTAGTGGAATAGGCAAAGTGATATTTGGAAGCCCTTAGAGGGCTACGGTGAAAAAGGAAATATCCTCAGATGAAATCTGGAAAGAAGCTTTCTGAGAAACTGCTTAGTGTTCTGTTAATTCATCTCACAGAGTTACGTCTATATTTCGTAGATCTTTTTACGAGCCTTATTTCTGTGGAATCTGAGTAGAGATATTTCGGATCCCATTGAAGACAATAGGGCCAAAGGAAATATCCTCCTATAACAAAGAGAAAGAAGCTTTCTGAGAAACTTCTTTGTGTTCTGTGAAATCATCTCACAGAGTTACAGCTTTCCCCTCAAGAGGCCTTTCGCTAAGACAGTTCTTGTGGAATTGGCAAAGTGATATTTGGAAGCCCATAGAGGGCTATGCTGAAAAAGGAAATATCCTCAGATGAAATCTGGAAGGAAGCTTTCTGAGAAACTGCTTAGTGTTCTCTTCATTCATCTCACAGAGTTACATCTGTATTTCGTGGATCTCTTTTCTAGCCTTATTTCTGTGGAATCTGAGTACAGATATTTCAGAATCCATTGAAGACAACAGGGCCAAAGGAAATATCCTGCGATAACAAAGAGAAAGAAGCTTTCTGAGAAACTTCTTTGTGTTCTGTGAAATCATCTCACAGAGTTACAGCTTTCCCCTCAATAACCCTTTCGCTAAGACAGTTCTAGTGGAATAGGCAAAGTGATATTTTGAAGCCCATAGAGGGCTATGGTTAAAAAGGAAATATCCTCAGATGAAATCTGGAAAGAAGCTTTCTGAGAAACTGCTTAGTGTTCTGTTAATTCATCTCACAGAGTTACATCTGTATTTCGTGGATCTCTTTGCTAGCCTTATTTCTGTGGAATCTGAGAACAGATATTTCGGATCCCATTGATGACTATAGGGCTAAAGGAAATATCCTCCGATAACAAAGAGAAAGAAGCTTTCTGAGAAACTTCTTTGTGTTCTGTGAAATCATCTAACAGAGTTACAGCTTTCCCCTCAAGAAGCCTTCCGCTAAGACAGTTCTTGTGGAATTGGCAAAGTGATATTTGGAAACCCATAGAGGGCTATGGTGAAAAAGGAAATATCCTCAGATGAAATCTGGAAAGAAGCTTTCTGAGAAACTGCTTAGTGTTCTGTTAATTCATCTCACAGAGTTACATGTGTATTTCGTGGATCTCTTTGCTAGCCTTATTTCTGTGGAATCTGAGTACAGATATTTTGGATCCCTTTGAAGACAATAGGGCCAAAGGAAATATCCTCCTATAACAAAGAGAAAGAAGCTTTCTGAGAAACTTCTTTGTGTTCTGTGAAATCATCTCACAGAGTTACAGCTTTCCCCTCAAGAAGCCTTTCGCTAAGACAGTTCTTGTGGAATTGGCAAAGTGATATTTGGAAGCCCTTAGAGGTCTATGGTGAAAAAGGAAATATCCTCAGATGAAATCTTGAAAGAAGCTTCGTGAGAAACTGCTTAGTGTTCTGTTAATTCATCTCACAGTGTTACATGTGTATTTCGTGGATCTCTTTGCTAGCCTTATTTCTGTGGAATCTGAGAACAGATATTTCGGATCCCTTTGAAAACTATAGGGCCAAAGGAAATATCCTCCGATAACAAAGAGAAAGAAGGTTTCTGAGAAACTTCTTTGTGTTCTGTGAAATCATCTCACAGAGTTACAGCTTTCCCCTCAAGAAGCCTTTCGCTAAGACAGTTCTTGTGGAATAGGCAAAGTGATATTTGGAAGCCCATAGAGGGCTATGTTGAAAAAGGAAATATCCTCAGATGAAATCTGGAAAGAAGCTTTCTGAGAAACTGCTTAGTGTTCTGTTAATTCATCTCACAGAGTTACATCTGTATTTCGGGGATCTCTTTGCTGGCCTTATTTCTGTGGAATCTGAGTACAGATATTTCGGATCCCATTGAAGACAATAGGGCCAAAGGAAATATCCTCCTATAACAAAGAGAAAGAAGCTTTCTGAGAAACTTCTTTGTGTTCTGTGAAATCATCTCACAGAGTTACAGCTTTCCCCTCAAGAAGCCTTTCGCTAAGACAGTTCTTGTGGAATTGGCAAAGTGATATTTGGAAGCCCTTAGAGGGCTATGTTGAAAAAGGAAATATCCTCAGATGAAATCTGGAAAGAAGCTTTCTGAGAAACTGCTTAGTGTTCTGTTAATTCATCTCACAGAGTTACATCTGTATTTCGGGGATCTCTTTGCTGGCCTTATTTCTGTGGAATCTGAGTACAGATATTTCGGATCCCATTGAAGACAATAGGGCCAAAGGAAATATCCTCCTATAACAAAGAGAAAGAAGCTTTCTGAGAAACTTCTTTGTGTTCTGTGAAATCATCTCACAGAGTTACAGCTTTCCCCTCAAGAAGCCTTTCGCTAAGACAGTTCTTGTGGAATTGGCAAAGTGATATTTGGAAGTCCATAGAGGGCTATGGTGAAAAAGGAAATATCCTCAGATGAAATCTTGAAAGAAGCTCTCCGAGAAACTGCTTAGTGTTCCGTTAATTCATCTCACAGAGTTACATGTGTATTTCGTGGATCTCTTTGCTAGCCTTATTTCTGTGGAATCTGAGAACAGATATTTCGGATCCCATTGATGACTATAGGGCTTAAGGAAATATCCTCCGATAAAAAAGACAAAGAAGCTTTCTGAGAAACTTCTTTGTGTTCTGTGAAATCATCTCACAGAGTTACAGCTTTCCCCTCAAGAAGCCTTTCGCTAAGACAGTTCTTGTGGAATTGGCAAAGTGATATTTGGAAACCCAGAGAGGGCTATGGTGAAAAAGGAAATATCCTCAGATGAAATCTGGAAAGAAGCTTTCTGAGAAACCGCTTAGTGTTCTGTTAATTCATCTCACAGAGTTACATCTGTATTTCGTGGATCTCTTTGCTAGCCTTATTTCTTTGGAATCTGAGTACAGATATTTCGGATCCCATTGAAGACAATAGGGCCTAAGGAAATATCCTCCGATAACAAAGAGAAGGAAGCTTTCTGAGAAACTTCTTTGTGTTCTGTGAAATCATCTCACAGAGTTACAGCTTTCCCCTCAAGAAGCCTTTCGCTAAGACAGTTCTTGTGGAATAGGCAAAGTGATATTTGGAAGCCCTTAGAGGGCTATGGTGAAAAAGGAAATATCCTCAGATGAAATCTGGAAAGAAGCTTTCTGAGAAACTGCTTAGTGTTCTGTTAATTCATCTCACAGAGTTACATCTGTATTTCGTGGAACTCTTTGCTAGCCTTATTTCTGTGGAATCTGAGTACAGATATTTCGGATCCCATTGAAGACAATAAGGCCAAAGGAAATATCCTCCTATAACAAAGAGAAAGAAGCTTTCTGAGAAACTTCTTTGTGTTCTGTGAAATCATCTCACAGAGTTACAGCTTTCCCCTCAAGAACCCTTTCGCTAAGACAGTTCTTGTGGAATAGGCAAAGTGATATTTGGAAGCCCATAAAGGGCTATGGTGAAAAAGGAAATATCCTTAAATGAAATCTGGAAAGAAGCTTTCTGAGAAACTGCTTAGTGTTCTGTTAATTCATCTCACAGAGTTACATGTGTATTTCGTGGATCTCTTTGCTAGCCTTATTTCTGTGGAATCTGAGAACAGATATTTCGGATCCCTTTGAAGACTATAGGGCCAAAGGAAATATCCTCCGATAACAAAGAGAAAGAAGCTTTCTGAGAAACTTCTTTGATTTCTGTGATATCATCTCACAGAGTTCCAGCTTTCCCCTCAAGAACCCTTTCGCTAAGACAGTTCTAGTGGAATAGGCAAAGTGATATTTGGAAGCCCTTTGAGGGCTATGGTGAAAAAGGAAGTATCCTCAGATGAAATCTGGAAAGAAGCTTTCTGAGAAACTGCTTAGTGTTCTGTTAATTCATCTCACAGAGTTACGTCTATATTTCGTAGATCTTTTTACGAGCCTTATTTCTGTGGAATCTGAGTACAGATATTTCGGATCCCATTGAAGACAGTAGGGCCAAAGGAAATATCCTCCTATAACAAAGAGAAAGAAGCTTTCTGAGAAACTTCTTTGTGTTCTGTGAAATCATCTCACAGAGTTACAGCTTTCCCCTCAAGAAGCCTTTCGCTAAGACAGTTCTTATGGAATTGGCAAAGTGATATTTGGAAGCCCATAGAGGGCTATGCTGAAAAAGGAAATATCCTCAGATGAAATCTGGAAGGAAGCTTTCTGAGAAACTGCTTAGTGTGCTCTTAATTCATCTCACAGAGTTACATCTGTATTTCGTGGATCTCTTTTCTAGCCTTATTTCTGTGGAATCTGAGTACAGATATTTCAGATCCCATTGAAGACAATAGGGCCAAAGGAAATATCATGCGATAACAAAGAGAAAGAAGCTTTCTGAGAAACTTCTTTGTGTTCTGTGAAATCATCTCACAGAGTTACATCTTTCCCCTCAAGAACCCTTTCGCTAAGACAGTTCTCGTGGAATAGGCAAAGTGAAATTTGGAAGCCCATAGAGGGCTATGGTTAAAAAGGAAATATCCTCAGATGAAATCTGGAAAGAAGATTTCTGAGAAACTGCTTAGTGTTCTGTTAATTCATCTCACAGAGTTACATCTGTATTTCGTGGATCTCTTTGCTAGCCTTATTTCTGTGGAATCTGAGTACAGATATTTCGGATCCCTTTGAAGACAATAGGGCCAAAGGAAATATCCTCCGATATCAAAGAGAAAGAAGCTTTCTGAGAAACTTCTTTGTGTTCTGTGAAATCATCTCACAGAGTTACAGCTTTCCCCTCAAGAAGCCTTTCGCTAAGACAGTTCTTGTGGAATTGGCAAAGTGATATTTGGAAGCCCATAGAGGGCTCTGGTGAAAAAGGAAATATCCTCAGATGAAATCTTGAAAGAAGCTTCGTGAGAAACTGCTTAGTGTTCTGTTAATTCATCTCACAGAGTTACATGTGTATTTCTTGGATCTCTTTGCTAGCCTTATTTCTGTGGAATCTGTGAAGAGATATTTCGCATCCCTATGAAAACTATAGGGCCAAAGGAAATATCCTCCGATAACAAAGAGAAAGAAGGTTTCTGAGAAACTTCTTTGTGTTCTGTGAAATCATCTCACAGAGTTACAGCTTTCCCCTCCAGAAGCCTTTCGGTAAGACAGTTCTTGTGGAATAGGCAAAGTGATATTTGGAAGCCCATAGAGGGCTATGGTGAAAAAGGAAATATGCTCCTATGAAATCTGGAAAAAAGCTTTCTGAGAAACTGCTTAGTGTTCTGTTAATTCATCTCACAGAGTTACATGTGTATTTCGTGAATCCCTTTGCTAGCCTCATTTCTGTGGAATCTGAGGACAGATATTTCGGATCCCATTGAAGACAATATGGCCAAAGGAAATATCCTCCTATAACAAAGAGAAAGAAGGTTTCTGAGAAACTTCTTTGTGTTCTGTGAAATCATCTCACAGAGTTACAGCTTTCCCCTCAAGAAGCTTTTCGCTAACACAGTTCTTGTGGAATAGGCAAAGTGATATTTGGAAGCCCATAGAGGGCTATGGTGAAAAAGGAAATATCCTCAGTTGAAATCCGGAAAGAAGCTTTCTGAGAAACTGCTTAGTGTTCTGTTAATTCATCTCACAGAGTTACATGTGTATTTCGTGGATCTCTTTGCTAGCCTTATTTCTGTGGAATCTGAGTACAGATATTTCGGATCCCTTTGAAGACAATGGGGCCAAAGGAAATATCCTCCTATAACAAAGAGAAAGAAGCTTTCTGAGAAACTTCTTTGTGTTCTGTGAAATCATCTCACAGAGTTACAGCTTTCCCCTCAAGAACCCTTTCGCTAAGACAGTTCTTTTGGAATTGGCAAAGTGATATTTGGAAACCCATAGAGGGCTATGGTGAAAAAGGTAATATCCTTAGATGAAATCTGGAAAGAAGCTCTCTGAGAAACTTCTTAGTGTTCTGTTAATTCATCTCACAGAGTTACATCTGTATTTCGTGGATCTCTTTGCTAGCCTTATTTCTGTGGAACCTGAGTACACATATTTCGGATCCCATTGAAGACAATAGGGCCAAAGGAATTATCCTCCTATAACAAAGAGAAAGAAGCTTTCTGAGAAACTTCTTTGTGTTCTGTGAAATCATCTCACAGAGTTACAGAATTCTTCTCAAGAACCCTTTCGCTAAGACAGTTATTTTGGAATTGGCAAGGTGATATTTGGAAGCCCATAGAGTGCTATGGTGAAAAAGGAAAAATCCTCAGATGAAATCTTGAAAGAAGCTTCGTGAGAAACTGCTTAGTGTTCTGTTAATTCATCTCACAGAGTTAAATGTGTATTTCGTGGATCTCTTTGCTAGCCTTATTTCTGTGGAATCTGAGAACAGATATTTCGGATCCCTTTGAAGACTATAGGGCCAAAGGAAATATCCTCCGATAACAAAGAGAAAGAAGGTTTCTGAGAAACTTCTTTGTGTTCTGTGAAATCATCTCACAGAGTTACAGCTTTCCCCTCAAGAAGCCTTTCGCTAAGACAGTTCTTGTGGAGTTGGCAAAATGATATTTGGAAGCCCTTAGAGGGCTATGGTGAAAAAGGAAATATCCTCACAGGAAATCTGGAAAGAAGCTTTCTGAGAAACTGCTTAGTGTTCTGTTAATTCATCTCACAGAGTTACATGTGTATTTCGTGGATCTCTTTGCTAGCCTTATTTCTGTGGAATCTGAGGACAGATATTTCGGATCCCATTGATGAATATAGGGCTAAAGGAAATATCCTCAGATAACAAAGAGAAAGCAGCTTTCTGAGAAACTTCCTTGTGTTCTGTGAAATCATCTTACAGAGTTACAGCTTTCCCTTCAAGAACCCTTTCGCTAAGACAGTTCTTGTGGAATAGGCAAAGTGATATTTTGAAGCCCATAGAGGGCTATGGTGAAAAAGGAAATATCCTCAGATGAAATCTGGAAAGAAGCTTTCTGAGAAACTGCTTAGTGTTCTGTTAATTCATCTCACAGAGTTACATGTGTATTTCGTGGATCTCTTTGCTAGCCTTATTTCTGTGGAATCTCAGAACAGATATTTCGGAACCCTTTGAAAACTATAGGGCCAAAGGAAGTATCCTCCGATAACAAAGAGAAAGAAGGTTTCTGAGAAACTTCTTTGTGTTCTCTGAAATCATCTCACAGAGTTACAGCTTTCCCCTCAAGAAGCCTTTCGCTAAGACAGTTCTTGTGGAATAGGCAAAGTGATATTTGGAAGCCCATAGAGGGCTATGGTGAAAAAGGAAATATCCTCAGATGAAATCTGGAAAGAAGCTTCGAGAGAAACTGCTTAGTGTTCTGTTAATTCATCTCACAGAGTTACATGTGTATTTCGTGGATCTCTTTGCTAGCCTTATTTCTGTGGAATCTCTGAAAAGATATTTCGGATCCCTTTGATGACTATAGGGCTAAAGGAAATATCCTCCGATAACACAGAGAAAGAAGCTTTCTGAGAAACTTCTTTGTGTTCTGTGAAATCATCTCACAGAGTTACAGCTTTCCCCTCAAGAACCCTTTCGCTAAGACAGTTCTAGTGGAATAGGCAAAGTGATATTTGGAAGCCCATAGAGGGCTATGGTGAAAAAGGAAATATCCTCAGATGAAATCTGGAAAGAAGCTTTCTGAGAAACTGCTTAGTGTTCTGTTAATTCATCTCACAGAGTTACATGTGTATTTCGTGGATCTCTTTGCTAGCCTTATTTCTGTGGAATCTGAGTACACATATTTCGGATCCCATTGAAGACAATAGGGCCAAAGGAAATATCCTCCTATAACAAAGAGAAAGAAGCTTTCTGAGAAACTTCTTTGTGTTCTGTGAAATCATCTCACAGAGTTACCTCTTTCTTCTCAAGAACCCTTTCGCTAAGACAGTTATTTTGGAATTGGCAAGGTGATATTTGGAAGCCGATAGAGTGCTATGGTGAAAAAGGAAATATCCTCAGATGAAATCTTCAAAGAAGCTTCGTGAGAAACTGCTTAGTGTTCTGTTAATTCATCTCACAGAGTTAAATGTGTATTTCGTGGATCTCTTTGCTAGCCTTATTTCTGTGGAATCTGAGTACTGATCTTCGGATCCCGTTGAAGACAATAGGGACAAAGGATATATCCTCCTATAACAAAGAGAAAGAAGCTTTCTGAGAAACTTCTTTGTGTTCTGTGAAATCATCTCACAGAGTTACAGCTTTCCCCTCAAGAACCCTTTCGCTAAGACAGTTCTTGTAGAATTGGCAAAGTGATATTTGGACGCCCATAGAGGGCTATGGTGAAAAAGGAAATATCCTTAGATGAAATCTGGAAAGAAGCATTCTGAGAAACTGCTTAGTGTTCTGTTAATTCATCTCACAGAGTTACATCTGTATTTCGTGGATCTCTTTGCTAGCCTTATTTCTGTGGAATCTGAGAACAGATATTTCGGATCCCTTTGAAGACTATAGGCCCAAAGGAAATATCCTCCGATAACAAAGAGAAAGAAGCTTTCTGAGAAACATCTTTGTGTTCTGAAATCATCTCACAGAGTTACAGCTTTCCCCTCAAGAACCCTTTCGCTAAGACAGTTCTTGTGGAATAGGCAAAGTGATATTTGGAAGCCCTTAGAGGGCTATGGTGAAAAAGGAAATATCCTCAGATGAAATCTGGAAAGAAGCTTCGTGAGAAACTGCTTAGTGTTCTGTTAATTCATCTCACAGAGTTACATGTGTATTTCGTGGATCTCTTTGCTAGCCTTTTTTCTGTGGAATCTGAGAACAGATATTTCGGATCCCTTTGAAGACTATAGGGCCAAAGGAAATATCCTCCGATAACAAAGAGAAAGAAGCTTTCTGAGAAACATCTTTGTGTTCTGAAATCATCTCACAGAGTTACAGCTTTCCCCTCAAGAAGCCTTTCGCTAAGACAGTTCTTGTGGAATAGGCAAAGTGATATTTGGAAGCCCTTAGAGGGCTATGGTGAAAAAGGAAATATCCTCAGATGAAATCTGGAAAGAAGCTTCGTGAGAAACTGCTTAGTGTTCTGTTAATTCATCTCACAGAGTTACATGTGTATTTCGTGGATCTCTTTGCTAGCCTGTTTTCTGTGGAATCTCAGAACAGATATTTCGGATCCCTTTGAAGACTATAGGGCCAAAGGAAATATCCTCCGATAACAAAGAGAAAGCAGCTTTCTGAGAAACTTCTTTGTGTTCTGTGAAATCATCTCACAGAGTTACAGCTTTCCCCTCAAGAAGCCTTTCGCTAAGACAGTTCTTGTGGAATAGGCAAAGTGATATTTGGAAGCCCATAGAGGGCTATGGTGAAAAAGGAAATATCCTCAGAAGAAATCTGGAAAGAAACTTTCTGAGAAACTGCTTAGTGTTCTGTTAATTCATCTCACAGAGTTCCATGTGTATTTCGTGGATCTCTTTGCTAGCCTTATTTCCGTGGAATCTGAGAACAGATATTTCGGATCCCTTTGAAGACTATAGGGCCAAAGGAAATATCCTCCGATAACAAAGAGAAAGAAGCTTTCTGAGAAACTTCTTTGTGTTCTGTGAAATCATCTCACAGAGTTACAGCTTTCCCCTCAAGAAGCCTTTCGCTAAGACAGTTCTTGTGGAATAGGCAAAGTGATATTTGGAAGCCCATAGAGGGCTATGGTGAAAAAGGAAATATCATCAGATGAAATCTGGAAAGAAGCTTTCTGAGAAACTGCTTAGTGTTCTGTTAATTCATCTCACAGAGTTACATGTGTATTTCGTGGATCTCTTTGCTAGCCTTATTTCTGTGGAATCTGAGAACAGATATTTCGGATCCCTTTGAAGACAATAGGGCCAAAGGAAATATCCTCAGATAACAAAGAGAAAGAAGGTTTCTGAGAAACTTCTTTGTGTTCTGTGAAATCATCTCACAGAGTTACAGCTTTCCCCTCAAGAAGCCTTTCGCTAAGACAGTTCTTGTGGAATTGGCAAAGTGATATTTGGAAGCCCATAGAGGGCTATGGTGAAAAAGGAAATATCCTCAGATGAAATCTGGAAAGAACATTCGTGAGAAACTGCTTAGTGTTCTGTTAATTCATCTCACAGAGTTACATGTGTATTTCGTGGATCTCTTTGCTAGCCTTATTTCTGTGGAATCTGAGAACAGATATTTCGGATCTCATTGAAGACAATAGGGCCAAAGGAAATATTCTCCGATAACAAAGAGAAAGAAGCTTTCTGAGAAACTTCTTTGTGTTCTGTGAAATCATCTCACAGAGTTACAGCTTTCCCCTCAAGAACCCTTTCGCTAAGACAGTTCTTGTGGAATAGGCAAAGTGATATTTGGAAGCCCATAGAGGCCTATGGTGAAAAAGGAAATATCCTCAGATGAAATCTGGAAAGAAGCTTTGTGAGAAACTGCTTAGTGTTCTGTTAATTCATCTCACAGAGTTACATGTGTATTTCGTGGATCTCTTTGCTAGCCTTATTTCTGTGGAATCTGAGAACAGATATTTCGGATCCCTTTCAAGACTATAGGGCCAAAGGAAATATCCTCCGATAACAAAGAGAAAGAAGCTTTCTGAGAAACTTCTTTGTGTTCTGTGAAATCATCTCACAGAGTTACAGCTTTCCCCTCAAGAAGCCTTTCGCAAAGACAGTTCTTGTGGAATAGGCAAAGTGATATTTGGAAGCCCATAGAGGGCTATGGTGAAAAAGGAAATATCCTCAGATGAAATCTGGAAAGAAGCTTTCTGAGAAACTGCTTAGTGTTCTGTTAATTCATCTCACAGAGTTACATCTGTATTTCGTGGATCTCTTTGCTAGCCTTATTTCTGTGGAATCTGAGAACAGATATTTCGGATCCCTTTGAAGACTATAGGGCCAAAGGAAATATCCTCCGATAACAAAGAGAAAGAATCTTTCTGAGAAACTTCTTTGTGTTCTGTGAAATCATCTCACAGAGTTACAGCTTTCCCCTCAAGAATCCTTTCGCTAAGACAGTTCTTGTCGAATTGGCAAAGTGATATTTGGAAGCACATAGAGGGCTATGGTGAAAAAGGAAATATCCTCCCAGGAAATCTGGAAAGAAGATTTCTGAGAAACTGCTTAGTGTTCTGTTAATTCATCTCACAGAGTTACATGTGTATTTCGCGGATCTCTTTGCTTGCCTTATTTCTGTGGAATCTCAGAACTGATATTTCGGATCCCTTTGAAAACTATAGGGCCGAAGGAAATATCCTCCGATAACAAAGAGAAAGAAGCTTTCTGATAAACTTCTTTGTGTTCTGTGAAATCATCTCACAGAGTTTCAGCTTTCCCCTCAAGAAGCCTTTCGCTAAGACAGTTCTTGTGGAATAGGAAAAGTGATATTTGGAAGCCCAAAGAGGGCTATGGTGAAAAAGGAAATATCCTCAGATGAAATCTGGAAAGAAGCTTTCTGAGAAACTGCTTAGTGGTCTGTTAATTCATCTCACAGAGTTACATCTGTATTTCGTGGATCTCTTTGCTAGCCTTATTTCTGTGGAATCTGAGAACAGATATTTCGGATCCCTTTGAAGACTATAGGGCCAAAGGAAATATCCTCCGATAACACAGAGAAAGAAGCTTTCTGAGAAACTTCTTTGTGTTCTGTGAAATCATCTCACAGCGTTACAGCTTTCCCCTCAAGAAGCCTTTCGCTAAGAGAGTTCTTGTGGAATTGGCAAAGTGATATTTGGAAGCCCATAGAGGGCTATGGTGAAAAAGGAAATATCCTCAGATGAAATCTGGAAAGAAGCTTTCTGAGAAACTGCTTAGTGTTCTGTTAATTCATCTCACAGAGTTACATCTGTATTTCGTGGATCTCTTTGCTAGCCTTATTTCTGTGGAATCTGAGAACAGATATTTCGGATCCCTTTGAAGACTATAGGGCCAAAGGAAATATCCTCCGATAACAAGGAGAAAGAATCTTTCTGAGAAACTTCTTTGTGTTCTGTGAAATCATGTCACAGAGTTACAGCTTTCCCCTCAAGAAGCCTTTCGCTAAGACAGTTCTTGTGGAATTGGCAAAGTGATATTTGGAATCCCATAGAGGGCTATGGTGAAAAATGAGATATCCTCCCAGGAAATCTGCAAAGAAGATTTCTGAGAAACTGCTTAGTGTTCTGTTAATTCATCTCACAGAGTTACATGTGTATTTCGTGGATCTCTTTGCTTGCCTTATTTCTGTGGAATCTCAGAACTGATATTTCGGATCCCTTTGAAAACTATAGGGCCGAAAGAAATATCCTGCGATAACAAAGAGAAAGAAGCTTTCTGAGAAACTTCTTTGTGTTCTGTGAAATCATCTCACAGAGTTACAGCTTTCCCCTCAAGAAGCCTTTCGCTAAGACAGTTCTTGTGGAATAGGAAAAGGAATATTTGGAAGCCCAAAGAGGGCTATGGTGAAAAAGGAAATATCCTCAGATGAAATCTGGAAAGAAGCTTTCTGAGAAACTGCTTAGTGGTCTGTTAATTCATCTCACAGAGTTACATCTGTATTTCGTGGATCTCTTTGGTAGCCTTATTTCTGTGGAATCTGAGTACAGATATTTCGGATCCCATTGAAGACAATAGGGCCAAAGGAAATATCCTCCGATAACAAAGAGAAAGAAGCTTTCTGAGAAACTTCTTTGTGTTCTGTGAAATCATCTCACAGAGTTACAGCTTTCCCCTCAAGAAGCCTTTCGCTAAGACAGTTCTTGTGGAATTGGCAAAGTGATATTTGGAAGCCCATAGAGGGCTATGGTGAAAAAGGAAATATCCTCAGATGAAATCTGGAAAGAACATTCGTGAGAAACTGCTTAGTGTTCTCTTAATTCATCTCACAGAGTTACATGTGTATTTCGTGGATCTCTTTGCTAGCCTTATTTCTGTGGAATCTGAGAACAGATATTTCGGATCTCATTGAAGACAATAGGGCCAAAGGAAATATTCTCCGATAACAAAGAGAAAGAAGCTTTCTGAGAAACTTCTTTGTGTTCTGTGAAATCATCTCACAGAGTTACAGCTTTCCCCTCAAGAACCCTTTCGCTAAGACAGTTCTTGTGGAATAGGCAAAGTGATATTTGGAAGCCCATAGAGGGCTATGGTGAAAAAGGAAATATCCTCAGATGAAATCTGGAAAGAAGCTTTGTGAGAAACTGCTTAGTGTTCTGTTAATTCATCTCACAGAGTTACATGTGTATTTCGTGGATCTCTTTGCTAGCCTTATTTCTGTGGAATCTGAGAACAGATATTTCGGATCCCTTTGAAGACTATAGGGCCAAAGGAAATATCCTCCGATAACAAAGAGAAAGAAGCTTTCTGAGAAACTTCTTTGTGTTCTGTGAAATCATCTCACAGAGTTACAGCTTTCCCCTCAAGAAGCCTTTCGCTAACACAGTTCTTGTGGAATAGGCAAAGTGATATTTGGAAGCCCTTAGAGGGCTATGGTGAAAAAGGAAATATTCTCAGATGAAATATGGAAAGAAGCTTTCTGAGAAACTGCTCAGTGTTCTGTTAATTCATCTCACAGAGTTACATCTGTATTTCGTGGATCTCTTTGCTAGCCTTATTTCTGTGGAATCTGAGAACAGATATTTCGGATCCCTTTGAAGACTATAGGGCCAAAGGAAATATCCTCCGATAACAAAGAGAAAGAATCTTTCTGAGAAACTTCTTTGTGTTCTGTGAAATCATCTCACAGAGTTACAGCTTTCCCCTCAAGAAGCCTTTCGCTAAGACAGTTCTTGTCGAATTGGCAAAGTGATATTTGGAAGCACATAGAGGGCTATGGTGAAAAAGGAAATATCCTCCCAGGAAATCTGGAAAGAAGACTTCTGAGAAACTGCTTAGTGTTCTGTTAATTCATCTCACAGAGTTACATGTGTATTTCGCGGATCTCTTTGCTTGCCTTATTTCTGTGGAATCTCAGAACTGATATTTCGGATCCCTTTGAAAACTATATGGCCGAAGGAAATATCCTCCGATAACAAAGAGAAAGAAGCTTTCTGATAAACTTCTTTGTGTTCTGTGAAATCATCTCACAGAGTTTCAGCTTTCCCCTCAAGAAGCCTTTCGCTAAGACAGTTCTTATGGAATAGGAAAAGTGATATTTGGAAGCCCAAAGAGGGCTATGGTGAAAAAGGAAATATCCTCAGATGAAATCTGGAAAGAAGCTTTCTGAGAAACTGCTTAGTGGTCTGTTAATTCATCTCACAGAGTTACATCTGTATTTCGTGGATCTCTTTGCTAGCCTTATTTCTGTGGAATCTGAGAACAGATATTTCGGATCCCTTTGAAGACTATAGGGCCAAAGGAAATATCCTCCGATAACACAGAGAAAGAAGCTTTCTGAGAAACTTCTTTGTGTTCTGTGAAATCATCTCACAGCGTTACAGCTTTCCCCTCAAGAAGCCTTTCGCTAAGACAGTTCTTGTGGAATTGGCAAAGTGATATTTGGAAGCCCATAGAGGGCTACGGTGAAAAAGGAAATATCCTCAGATGAAATCTGGAAAGAAGCTTTCTGAGAAACTGCTTAGTGTTCTGTTAATTCATCTCACAGAGTTACATCTGTATTTCGTGGATCTCTTTGCTAGCCTTATTTCTGTGGAATCTGAGAACAGATATTTCGGATCCCTTTGAAGACTATAGGGCCAAAGGAAATATCCTCCGATAACAAAGAGAAAGAATCTTTCTGAGAAACTTCTTTGTGTTCTGTGAAATCATGTCACAGAGTTACAGCTTTCCCCTCAAGAAGCCTTTCGCTAAGACAGTTCTTGTGGAATTGGCAAAGTGATATTTGGAATCCCATAGAGGGCTATGGTGAAAAATGAGATATCCTCCCAGGAAATCTGCAAAGAAGATTTCTGAGAAACTGCTTAGTGTTCTGTTAATTCATCTCACAGAGTTACATGTGTATTTCGTGGATCTCTTTGCTTGCCTTATTTCTGTGGAATCTCAGAACTGATATTTCGGATCCCTTTGAAAACTATAGGGCCGAAGGAAATATCCTGCGATAACAAAGAGAAAGAAGCTTTCTGAGAAACTTCTTTGTGTTCTGTGAAATCATCTCACAGAGTTACAGCTTTCCCCTCAAGAAGACTTTCGCTAAGACAGTTCTTGTGGAATAGGAAAAGTGATATTTGGAAGCCCAAAGAGGGCTATGGTGAAAAAGGAAATATCCTCAGATGAAATCTGGAAAGAAGCTTTCTGAGAAACTGCTTAGTGGTCTGTTAATTCATCTCACAGAGTTACATCTGTATTTCGTGGATCTCTTTGCTAGCCTTATTTCTGTGGAATCTGAGTACAGATATTTCGGATCCCATTGAAGACAATAGGGCCAAAGGAAATATCCTCCGATAACAAAGAGAAAGAAGCTTTCTGAGAAACTTCTTTGTGTTCTGTGAAATCATCTCACAGAGTTACAGCTTTCCCCTCAAGAAGCCTTTCGCTAAGACAGTTCTTGTGGAATTGGCAAAGTGATATTTGGAAGCCCTTAGAGGGCTATGGTGAAAAAGGAAATATCCTCAGATGAAATCTGGAAAGAAGCTTCGTGAGAAACTGCTTAGTGTTCTGTTAATTCATCTCACAGAGTTACATGTGTATTTCGTGGATCTCTTTGCTAGCCTTATTTCTGTGGAATCTGAGAACAGATATTTCGGATCCTTTTGAAGACTATAGGGCCAAAGGAAATATCCTCCGATAACACAGAGAAAGAAGCTTTCTGAGAAACTTCCTTGTGTTCTGTGAAATCATCTCACAGAGTTACAGCTTTCACCTCAAGAAGCCTTTCGCTAAGACAGTTCTTGTGTAATTGGCAAAGTGATATTTGGAAGCCCATAGAGGGTTTGGTGAAAAAGGAAATATCCTCAGATGAAATCTGGAAAGAAGCTTTCTGAGAAACTGCTTAGTGTTCTGTTAATTCATCTCACAGAGTTACATGTGTATTTCGTGGATCTCTTTGCTAGCCTTATTTCTGTGGAATCTGAGAACAGATATTTCGGATCCCTTTGAAGTCTATAGGGCCAAAGGAAATATCCTCCGATAACATAGAGAAAGAAGCTTTCTGAGAAACTTCTTTGTGTTCTGTGAAATCATCTCACAGAGTTACAGCTTTCCCCTCAAGAAGCCTTTCGCTAAGACAGTTCTTGTGGAATTGGCAAAGTGATATTTGGAAGCCCATAGAGGGCTATGGTGAAAAAGGAAATATCCTCCCAGGAAATCTGGAAAGAAACTTCGTGAGAAACTGCTTAGTGTTCTGTTAATTCATCTCACAGAGTTACATGTGTATTTCGTGGATCTCTTTGCTAGCCTTATTTCTGTGAAATCTGAGAACAGATATTTCGGATCCCTTTGAAGACTATAGGGCCAAAGGAAATATCCTCCTATAACAAAGAGAAAGAAGCTTTCTGAGAAACTTCTTTGTGTTCTGTGAAATCATCTCACAGAGTTACCTCTTTCTTCTCAAGAACCCTTTCGCTAAGACAGTTATTTTGGAATTGGCAAGGTGATATTTGGAAGCCGATAGAGTGCTATGGTGAAAAAGGAAATATCCTCAGATGAAATCTTCAAAGAAGCTTCGTGAGAAACTGCTTAGTGTTCTGTTAATTCATCTCACAGAGTTAAATGTGTATTTCGTGGATCTCTTTGCTAGCCTTATTTCTGTGGAATCTGAGTACTGATCTTCGGATCCCGTTGAAGACAATAGGGCCAAAGGATATATCCTCCTATAACAAAGAGAAAGAAGCTTTCTGAGAAACTTCTTTGTCTTCTGTGAAATCATCTCACAGAGTTACAGCTTTCCCCTCAAGAACCCTTTCGCTAAGACAGTTCTTGTAGAATTGGCAAAGTGATATTTGGACGCCCATAGAGGGCTATGGTGAAAAAGGAAATATCCTTAGATGAAATCTGGAAAGAAGCATTCTGAGAAACTGCTTAGTGTTCTGTTAATTCATCTCACAGAGTTACATCTGTATTTCGTGGATCTCTTTGCTAGCCTTATTTCTGTGGAATCTGAGAACAGATATTTCGGATCCCTTTGAAGACTATAGGCCCAAAGGAAATATCCTCCGATAACAAAGAGAAAGAAGCTTTCTGAGAAACATCTTTGTGTTCTGAAATCATCTCACAGAGTTACAGCTTTCCCCTCAAGAACCCTTTCGCTAAGACAGTTCTTGTGGAATAGGCAAAGTGATATTTGGAAGCCCTTAGAGGGCTATGGTGAAAAAGGAAATATCCTCAGATGAAATCTGGAAAGAAGCTTCGTGAGAAACTGCTTAGTGTTCTGTTAATTCATCTCACAGAGTTACATGTGTATTTCGTGGATCTCTTTGCTAGCCTTTTTTCTGTGGAATCTGAGAACAGATATTTCGGATCCCTTTGAAGACTATAGGGCCAAAGGAAATATCCTCCGATAACAAAGAGAAAGAAGCTTTCTGAGAAACTTCTTTGTGTTCTGTGAAATCATCTCACAGAGTTACAGCTTTCCCCTCAAGAAGCCTTTCGCTAAGACAGTTCTTGTGGAATAGGCAAAGTGATATTTGGAAGCCCATAGAGGGCTATGGTGAAAAAGGAAATATCCTCAGATGAAATCTGGAAAGAAGCTTTATGAGAAACTGCTTAGTGTTCTGTTAATTCATCTCACAGAGTTACATGTGTATTTCGTGGATCTCTTTGCTAGCCTTATTTCTGTGGAATCTGAGAACAGATATTTCGGATCCCTTTGAAGACAATAGGGCCAAAGGAAATATCCTCCGATAACAAAGAGAAAGAAGCTTTCTGAGAAACTTCTTTGTGTTCTGTGAAATCATCTCACAGAGTTACAGCTTTACCCTCAAGAAGCCTTTCGCTAACACAGTTCTTGTGGAATAGGCAAAATGATATTTGGAAGCCCATAGAGGGCTATGGTGAAAAAGGAAATATCCTCAGATGAAATCTGGAAAGAAGCTTTCTGAGAAACTGCTTAGTGTTCTGTTAATTCATCTCACAGAGTTACATGTGTATTTCGTGGATCTCTTTGCTAGCCTTATTTCTGTGGAATCTGAGAACAGATATTTCGGATCCCTTTGAAGACTATAGGGCCAAAGGAAATATCCTCCGATAACAAAGAGAAAGAAGCTTTCTGAGAAACTTCTTTGTGTTCTGTGAAATCATCTCACAGAGTTACAGCTTTCCCCTCAAGAAGCCTTTCGCTAAGACGGTTCTTGTGGAATAGGCAAAGTGATATTTGGAAGCCCTTAGAGGGCTATGGTGACAAAGGAAATATCCTCAGATGAAATCTGGAAAGAAGCTTTCTGAGAAACTGCTTAGTGTTCTGTTAATTCATCTCACAGAGTTACATGTGTATTTCTTCGATCTCTTTGCTAGCCTTATTTCTGTGGAATCTGAGAACAGATATTTCGGATCCCTTTGAAGACTATAGGGCCAAAGGAAATATCCTCCGATAACAAAGAGAAAGAATCTTTCTGAGAAACTTCTTTGTGTTCTGTGAAATCATGTCACAGAGTTACAGCTTTCCCCTCAAGATGCCTTTCGCCTAGACAGTTCTTGTGGAATTGGCAAAGTGATATTTGGAAGCCCATAGAGGGCTATGGTCAAAAAGGAAATATCCTCCCAGGAAATCTGGAAAGAAGATTGCTGAGAAACTGCTTAGTGTTCTGTTAACTCATCTCACAGAGTTACATGTGTATTTCGCGGATCTCTTTGCTTGCCTTATTTCTGTGGAATCTCAGAACTGATATTTCGGATCCCTTTGAAAACTATAGGGCCGAAGGAAATATCCTCCGATAACAAAGAGAAAGAAGCTTTCTGAGAAACTTCTTTGTGTTCTGTGAAATCATCTCACAGAGTTACAGCTTTCCCCTCAAGAAGCCTTTCGCTAAGACAGTTCTTGTGGAATTGGAAAGTGATATTTGGAAGCCCATAGAGGGCTATGGTTAAAAAGGAAACATCCTCAGATGAAATCTGGAAAGAAGCCTTCTGAAAAACGGCTTAGTGTTCTGTTAATTCATCTCACAGAGTTACATCTGTATTTCGTGGATCTCTTTGCTAGCCTTATTTATTTGGAATCTGAGTACAGATATTTCGGATCCCATTGAAGACAATAGGGCCAAAGGAAATATCCTCCTATAACAAAGAGAAAGAAGCTTTCTGAGAAACTTCTTTGTGTTCTGTGAAATCATCTCACAGAGTTACAGCTTTCCCCTCAAGAAGACTTTCGCTAAGACAGTTCTTGTGGAATTGGCAAAGTGATATTTGGAAGCCCATAGAGGGCTATGGTGAAAAAGGAAATATCCTCAGATGATATCTTGAAAGAACATTCGTGAGAAACTGCTTAGTGTTCTGTTAATTCATCTCACAGAGTTACATGTGTATTTCGTGGATCTCTTTGCTAGCCTTATTTCTGTGGAATCTGAGAACAGATATTTCGCATCTCATTGAAGACAATTGGGCCAAAGGAAATATCCTCCGATAACAAAGAGAAAGAAGCTTTCTGAGAAACTTCTTTGTGTTCTGTGAAATCATCTCACAGAGTTACAGCTTTCCCCTTAAGAAGCCTTTCGCTAAGACAGTTCTTGTGGAATTGGCAAAGTGATATTTGGAAGCCCATAGAGGGCTATGGTGAAAAAGGAAATATCCTCAGATGAAATCTGGAAAGAAGCTTCGTGAGAAACTTCTTAGTGTTCTGTTAATTCATCTCACAGAGTTACATGTGTATTTCGTGGATCTCTTTGCTAGCCTTATTTCTGTGGAATCTGAGAACAGATATTTCGGATCCCTTTGAAGTCTATAGGGCCAAAGGAAATATCCTCCGATAACATAGAGAAAGAAGCTTTCTGAGAAACTTCTTTGTGTTCTGTGAAATCATCTCACAGAGTTACAGCTTTCCCCTCAAGAAGCCTTTCGCTAAGACAGTTCTTGTGGAGTTGGCAAAGTGATATTTGGAAGCCCATAGAGGGCTATGGTGAAAAAGGAAATATCCTCAGATGAAATCTGGAAAGAAGCTTTCTGAGAAACTGCTTAGTGTTCTGTTAATTCATCTCACAGAGTTACATCTGTATTTCGTGGATCCCTTTGCTAGCCTTATTTCTGTGGAATCTGAGAACAGATATTTCGGATCCCTTTGAAGACTATAGGGCCAAAGGAAATATCCTCCCATAACAAAGAGAAAGAATCTTTCTGAGAAACTTCTTTGTGTTCTGTGAAATCATGTCACAGAGTTACAGCTTTCCCCTCAAGAAGCCTTTCGCTAAGACAGTTCTTGTGGAATTGGCAAAGTGATATTTGGAAGCCCATAGAGGGCTATGGTGAAAAAGGAAATATCCTCCCAGGAAATCTGGAAAGAAGCTTCGTGAGAAACTGCTTAGTGTTCTGTTAATTCATCTCACAGAGTTACATGTGTATTTCGTGGATCTCTTTGCTAGCCTTATTTCTGTGAAATCTGAGAACAGATATTTCGGATCCCTTTGAAGTCTATAGGGCCAAAGGAAATATCCTCCGATAACATAGAGAAAGAAGCTTTCTGAGAAACTTCTTTGTGTTCTGTGAAATCATCTCACAGAGTTACAGCTTTCCCCTCAAGAAGCCTTTCGCTAAGACAGTTCTTGTGGAATAGGCAAAGTGATATTTGGAAGCCCAGAGAGGGATACGGTGAAAAAGGAAATATCCTCAGATGAAATCTGGAAAGAAGCTTTCTGAGAAACTGCTTAGTGTTCTGTTAATTCATCTCACCGAGTTACATCTGTATTTCGTGGATCTCTTTGCTATCCTTATTTCTGTGGAATCTGAGTACAGATATTTCGGATCCCGTTGAAGACAATAGGGCCAAAGGAAATATCCTCCGATAACAAAGAGAAAGAAGCTTTCTGAGAAACTTCTTTGTGTTCTGTGAAATCATCTCACAGAGTTACAGCTTTCCCCTCAAGAAGCCTTTCGCTAAGACAGTTCTTGTGGAATTGGCAAAGTGATATTTGGAAGCCCATAGAGGGCTATGGTGAAAAAGGAAATATCCTTAGATGAAATCTGGAAAGAAGCTTTATGAGAAACTGCTTAGTGTTCTGTTAATTCATCTCACAGAGTTACATGTGTATTTCGTGGATCTCTTTGCTAACCTTATTTCTGTGGAATCTGAGAACAGATATTTCGGATCCCTTTGAAAACTATAGGGCCAAAGGAAATATCTTCCGATAACAAAGAGAAAGAAGGTTTCTGAGAAACTTCCTTGTGTTCTGTGAAATCATCTCACTGAGTTACAGCTTTCCCCTCAAGAAGCCTTTCGCTAAGACAGTTCTTGTGGAATAGGCAAAGTGATATTTGGAAGCCCATAGAGGGCTATGGTGAAAAAGGAAATATTCTCAGATGAAAACTGGAAAGAAGCTTTCTGAGAAACTGCTTAGTGTTCTGTTAATTCATCTCACAGAGTTACATGTGTATTTCGTGGATCTCTTTGCTAGCGTTATTTCTGTGGAATCTGAGAACAGATATTTCGGATCCCTTTGAAGACTATAGGGCCAAAGGAAATATCCTCCGATAACAAAGAGAAAGAAGCTTTCTGAGAAACTTCTTTGTGTTCTGTGAAATCATCTCACAGAGTTACAGCTTTCCCCTCAAGAAGCCTTTCGCTAAGACAGTTCTTGTGGAATTGGCAAAGTGATATTTGGAAGCCCATAGAGGGCTATGGTTAAAAAGGAAACACCCTCAGATGAAATCTGGAAAGAAGCCTTCTGAAAAACTGCTTAGTGTTCTCTTAATTCATCTCACAGAGTTACATCTGTATTTCGTGGATCTCTTTGCTAGCCTTATTTCTTTGGAATCTGAGTACAGATATTTCGGATCCCAGTGAAGACAATAGGGCCAAAGGAAATATCCTCCTATAACAAAGAGAAAGAAGCTTTCTGAGAAACTTCTTTGTGTTCTGTGAAATCATCTCACAGAGTTACAGCTTTCCCCTCAAGAAGCCTTTCGCTAAGACAGTTCTTGTAGAATTGGCAAAGTGATATTTGGAAGCCCATAGAGGGCTACGGTGAAAAAGGAAATATCCTCAGATGAAATCTTGAAAGAAGATTCGTGAGAAACTGCTTAGTGTTCTGTTAATTCATCTCACAGAGTTACATGTGTATTTCGTGGATCTCTTTGCTAGCCTTATTTCTGTGGAATCTGAGAACAGATATTTCGGATCCCATTGATGACTATAGGGCCGAAGGAAATATCCTCCGATAACAAAGAGAAAGAAGCTTTCTGAGAAACTTCTTTGTGTTCTGTGAAATCATCTCACAGAGTTACAGCTTTCCCCTCAAGAAGCCTTTCGCTAAGACAGTTCTTGTGGAATAGGAAAAGTGATATTTGGAACCCAAAGAGGGCTATGGTGAAAAAGGAAATATCCTCAGATGAAATCTGGAAAGAAGCTTTCTGAGAAACTGCTTAGTGTTCTGTTAATTCATCTCACAGAGTTACATGTGTATTTCGTGGATCTCTTTGCTAGCGTTATTTCTGTGGAATCTGAGAACAGATATTTCGGATCCCTTTGAAGACTATAGGGCCAAAGGAAATATCCTCCGATAACAAAGAGAAAGAAGCTTTCTGAGAAACTTCTTTGTGTTCTGTGAAATCATCTCACAGAGTTACAGCTTTCCCCTCAAGAAGCCTTTCGCTAAGACAGTTCTTGTGGAATTGGCAAAGTGATATTTGGAAGCCCATAGAGGGCTATGGTGAAAAAGGAAATATCCTCAGATGATATCTTGAAAGAAGATTCGTGAGAAACTGCTTAGTGTTCTGTTAATTCATCTCACAGAGTTACATGTGTATTTCGTGGATCTCTTTGCTAGCCTTATTTCTGTGGAATCTGAGAACAGATATTTCGGATCTCATTGAAGACAATAGGGCCAAAGGAAATATCCTCCGATAACAAAGAGAAAGAAGCTTTCTGAGAAACTTCTTTGTGTTCTGTGAAATCATCTCACAGAGTTACAGCTTTCCCCTCAAGAAGCCTTTCGCTAAGACAGTTCTTGTGGAATTGGCAAAGTGATATTTGCAAGCCCATAGAGGGCTATGGTGAAAAAGGAAATATCCTCAGATGAAATCTGGAAAGAAGCTTTCTGAGAAACTGCTTAGTGTTCTGTTAATTCATCTCACAGAGTTACATGTGTATTTCGTGGATCTCTTTGCTAGCCTTATTTCTGTGGAATCTGAGAACAGATATTTCGGATCCCTTTGAAGACAATAGGGCCAAAGGAAATATCCTCCGATAACAAAGAGAAAGAAGCTTTCTGAGAAACTTCTTTGTGTTCTGTGAAATCATCTCACAGAGTTACAGCTTTCCCCTCAAGAAGCCTTTCGCTAAGACGGTTCTTGTGGAATAGGCAAAGTGATATTTGGAAGCCCTTAGAGGGCTATGGTGACAAAGGAAATATCCTCAGATGAAATCTGGAAAGAAGCTTTCTGAGAAACTGCTTAGTGTTCTGTTAATTCATCTCACAGAGTTACATGTGTATTTCTTCGATCTCTTTGCTAGCCTTATTTCTGTGGAATCTGAGAACAGATATTTCGGATCCCTTTGAAGACTATAGGGCCAAAGGAAATATCCTCCGATAACAAAGAGAAAGAATCTTTCTGAGAAACTTCTTTGTGTTCTGTGAAATCATGTCACAGAGTTACAGCTTTCCCCTCAAGAAGCCTTTCGCCTAGACAGTTCTTGTGGAATTGGCAAAGTGATATTTGCAAGCCCATAGAGGGCTATGGTCAAAAAGGAAATATCCTCCCAGGAAATCTGGAAAGAAGATTGCTGAGAAACTGCTTAGTGTTCTGTTAACTCATCTCACAGAGTTACATGTGTATTTCGCGGATCTCTTTGCTTGCCTTATTTCTGTGGAATCTCAGAACTGATATTTCGGATCCCTTTGAAAACTATAGGGCCGAAGGAAATATCCTCCGATAACAAAGAGAAAGAAGCTTTCTGAGAAACTTCTTTGTGTTCTGTGAAATCATCTCACAGAGTTACAGCTTTCCCCTCAAGAAGCCTTTCGCTAAGACAGTTCTTGTGGAATTGGAAAGTGATATTTGGAAGCCCATAGAGGGCTATGGTTAAAAAGGAAACATCCTCAGATGAAATCTGGAAAGAAGCCTTCTGAAAAACGGCTTAGTGTTCTGTTAATTCATCTCACAGAGTTACATCTGTATTTCGTGGATCTCTTTGCTAGCCTTATTTATTTGGAATCTGAGTACAGATATTTCGGATCCCATTGAAGACAATAGGGCCAAAGGAAATATCCTCCTATAACAAAGAGAAAGAAGCTTTCTGAGAAACTTCTTTGTGTTCTGTGAAATCATCTCACAGAGTTACAGCTTTCCCCTCAAGAAGACTTTCGCTAAGACAGTTCTTGTGGAATTGGCAAAGTGATATTTGGAAGCCCATAGAGGGCTATGGTGAAAAAGGAAATATCCTCAGATGATATCTTGAAAGAACATTCGTGAGAAACTGCTTAGTGTTCTGTTAATTCATCTCACAGAGTTACATGTGTATTTCGTGGATCTCTTTGCTAGCCTTATTTCTGTGGAATCTGAGAACAGATATTTCGCATCTCATTGAAGACAATTGGGCCAAAGGAAATATCCTCCGATAACAAAGAGAAAGAAGCTTTCTGAGAAACTTCTTTGTGTTCTGTGAAATCATCTCACAGAGTTACAGCTTTCCCCTTAAGAAGCCTTTCGCTAAGACAGTTCTTGTGGAATTGGCAAAGTGATATTTGGAAGCCCATAGAGGGCTATGGTGAAAAAGGAAATATCCTCAGATGAAATCTGGAAAGAAGCTTCGTGAGAAACTTCTTAGTGTTCTGTTAATTCATCTCACAGAGTTACATGTGTATTTCGTGGATCTCTTTGCTAGCCTTATTTCTGTGGAATCTGAGAACAGATATTTCGGATCCCTTTGAAGACAATAGGGCCAAAGGAAATATCCTCCGATAACAAAGAGAAAGAAGCTTTCTGAGAAACTTCTTTGTGTTCTGTGAAATCATCTCACAGAGTTACAGCTTTCCCCTCAAGAAGCCTTTCGCTAAGACGGTTCTTGTGGAATAGGCAAAGTGATATTTGGAAGCCCTTAGAGGGCTATGGTGACAAAGGAAATATCCTCAGATGAAATCTGGAAAGAAGCTTTCTGAGAAACTGCTTAGTGTTCTGTTAATTCATCTCACAGAGTTACATGTGTATTTCTTCGATCTCTTTGCTAGCCTTATTTCTGTGGAATCTGAGAACAGATATTTCGGATCCCTTTGAAGACTATAGGGCCAAAGGAAATATCCTCCGATAACAAAGAGAAAGAATCTTTCTGAGAAACTTCTTTGTGTTCTGTGAAATCATGTCACAGAGTTACAGCTTTCCCCTCAAGAAGCCTTTCGCCTAGACAGTTCTTGTGGAATTGGCAAAGTGATATTTGCAAGCCCATAGAGGGCTATGGTCAAAAAGGAAATATCCTCCCAGGAAATCTGGAAAGAAGATTGCTGAGAAACTGCTTAGTGTTCTGTTAACTCATCTCACAGAGTTACATGTGTATTTCGCGGATCTCTTTGCTTGCCTTATTTCTGTGGAATCTCAGAACTGATATTTCGGATCCCTTTGAAAACTATAGGGCCGAAGGAAATATCCTCCGATAACAAAGAGAAAGAAGCTTTCTGAGAAACTTCTTTGTGTTCTGTGAAATCATCTCACAGAGTTACAGCTTTCCCCTCAAGAAGCCTTTCGCTAAGACAGTTCTTGTGGAATTGGAAAGTGATATTTGGAAGCCCATAGAGGGCTATGGTTAAAAAGGAAACATCCTCAGATGAAATCTGGAAAGAAGCCTTCTGAAAAACGGCTTAGTGTTCTGTTAATTCATCTCACAGAGTTACATCTGTATTTCGTGGATCTCTTTGCTAGCCTTATTTATTTGGAATCTGAGTACAGATATTTCGGATCCCTTTGAAGACAATAGGGCCAAAGGAAATATCCTCCTATAACAAAGAGAAAGAAGCTTTCTGAGAAACTTCTTTGTGTTCTGTGAAATCATCTCACAGAGTTACAGCTTTCCCCTCAAGAAGACTTTCGCTAAGACAGTTCTTGTGGAATTGGCAAAGTGATATTTGGAAGCCCATAGAGGGCTATGGTGAAAAAGGAAATATCCTCAGATGATATCTTGAAAGAACATTCGTGAGAAACTGCTTAGTGTTCTGTTAATTCATCTCACAGAGTTACATGTGTATTTCGTGGATCTCTTTGCTAGCCTTATTTCTGTGGAATCTGAGAACAGATATTTCGCATCTCATTGAAGACAATTGGGCCAAAGGAAATATCCTCCGATAACAAAGAGAAAGAAGCTTTCTGAGAAACTTCTTTGTGTTCTGTGAAATCATCTCACAGAGTTACAGCTTTCCCCTTAAGAAGCCTTTCGCTAAGACAGTTCTTGTGGAATTGGCAAAGTGATATTTGGAAGCCCATAGAGGGCTATGGTGAAAAAGGAAATATCCTCAGATGAAATCTGGAAAGAAGCTTCCTGAGAAACTTCTTAGTGTTCTGTTAATTCATCTCACAGAGTTACATGTGTATTTCGTGGATCTCTTTGCTAGCCTTATTTCTGTGGAATCTGAGAACAGATATTTCGGATCCCTTTGAAGTCTATAGGGCCAAAGGAAATATCCTCCGATAACATAGAGAAAGAAGCTTTCTGAGAAACTTCTTTGTGTTCTGTGAAATCATCTCACAGAGTTACAGCTTTCCCCTCAAGAAGCCTTTCGCTAAGACAGTTCTTGTGGAGTTGGCAAAGTGATATTTGGAAGCCCATAGAGGGCTATGGTGAAAAAGGAAATATCCTCAGATGAAATCTGGAAAGAAGCTTTCTGAGAAACTGCTTAGTGTTCTGTTAATTCATCTCACAGAGTTACATCTGTATTTCGTGGATCCCTTTGCTAGCCTTATTTCTGTGGAATCTGAGAACAGATATTTCCGATCCCTTTGAAGACTATAGGGCCAAAGGAAATATCCTCCCATAACAAAGAGAAAGAATCTTTCTGAGAAACTTCTTTGTGTTCTGTGAAATCATGTCACAGAGTTACAGCTTTCCCCTCAAGAAGCCTTTCGCTAAGACAGTTCTTGTGGAATTGGCAAAGTGATATTTGGAAGCCCATAGAGGGCTATGGTGAAAAAGGAAATATCCTCCCAGGAAATCTGGAAAGAAGCTTCGTGAGAAACTGCTTAGTGTTCTGTTAATTCATCTCACAGAGTTACATGTGTATTTCGTGGATCTCTTTGCTAGCCTTATTTCTGTGAAATCTGAGAACAGATATTTCGGATCCCTTTGAAGTCTATAGGGCCAAAGGAAATATCCTCCGATAACATAGAGAAAGAAGCTTTCTGAGAAACTTCTTTGTGTTCTGTGAAATCATCTCACAGAGTTACAGCTTTCCCCTCAAGAAGCCTTTCGCTAAGACAGTTCTTGTGGAATAGGCAAAGTGATATTTGGAAGCCCAGAGAGGGATACGGTGAAAAAGGAAATATCCTCAGATGAAATCTGGAAAGAAGCTTTCTGAGAAACTGCTTAGTGTTCTGTTAATTCATCTCACCGAGTTACATCTGTATTTCGTGGATCTCTTTGCTAGCCTTATTTCTGTGGAATCTGAGTACAGATATTTCGGATCCCGTTGAAGACAATAGGGCCAAAGGAAATATCCTCCGATAACAAAGAGAAAGAAGCTTTCTGAGAAACTTCTTTGTGTTCTGTGAAATCATCTCACAGAGTTACAGCTTTCCCCTCAAGAAGCCTTTCGCTAAGACAGTTCTTGTGGAATTGGCAAAGTGATATTTGGAAGCCCATAGAGGGCTATGGTGAAAAAGGAAATATCCTTAGATGAAATCTGGAAAGAAGCTTTATGAGAAACTGCTTAGTGTTCTGTTAATTCATCTCACAGAGTTACATGTGTATTTCGTGGATCTCTTTGCTAACCTTATTTCTGTGGAATCTGAGAACAGATATTTCGGATCCCTTTGAAAACTATAGGGCCAAAGGAAATATCTTCCGATAACAAAGAGAAAGAAGGTTTCTGAGAAACTTCCTTGTGTTCTGTGAAATCATCTCACTGAGTTACAGCTTTCCCCTCAAGAAGCCTTTCGCTAAGACAGTTCTTGTGGAATAGGCAAAGTGATATTTGGAAGCCCATAGAGGGCTATGGTGAAAAAGGAAATATTCTCAGATGAAAACTGGAAAGAAGCTTTCTGAGAAACTGCTTAGTGTTCTGTTAATTCATCTCACAGAGTTACATGTGTATTTCGTGGATCTCTTTGCTAGCGTTATTTCTGTGGAATCTGAGAACAGATATTTCGGATCCCTTTGAAGACTATAGGGCCAAAGGAAATATCCTCCGATAACAAAGAGAAAGAAGCTTTCTGAGAAACTTCTTTGTGTTCTGTGAAATCATCTCACAGAGTTACAGCTTTCCCCTCAAGAAGCCTTTCGCTAAGACAGTTCTTGTGGAATTGGCAAAGTGATATTTGGAAGCCCATAGAGGGCTATGGTTAAAAAGGAAACACCCTCAGATGAAATCTGGAAAGAAGCCTTCTGAAAAACTGCTTAGTGTTCTCTTAATTCATCTCACAGAGTTACATCTGTATTTCGTGGATCTCTTTGCTAGCCTTATTTCTTTGGAATCTGAGTACAGATATTTCGGATCCCAGTGAAGACAATAGGGCCAAAGGAAATATCCTCCTATAACAAAGAGAAAGAAGCTTTCTGAGAAACTTCTTTGTGTTCTGTGAAATCATCTCACAGAGTTACAGCTTTCCCCTCAAGAAGCCTTTCGCTAAGACAGTTCTTGTAGAATTGGCAAAGTGATATTTGGAAGCCCATAGAGGGCTACGGTGAAAAAGGAAATATCCTCAGATGAAATCTTGAAAGAAGATTCGTGAGAAAATGCTTAGTGTTCTGTTAATTCATCTCACAGAGTTACATGTGTATTTCGTGGATCTCTTTGCTAGCCTTATTTCTGTGGAATCTGAGAACAGATATTTCGGATCCCATTGATGACTATAGGGCTAAAGGAAATATCCTCCGATAACAAAGATAAAGAAGATTTCTGAGAAACTTCTTTGTGTTCTGTGAAATCATCTCACAGAGTTACAGCTTTCCCTCAAGAAGCCTTTCGCTAAGACAGTTCTTGTGGAATTGGCAAAGTGATATTTGGAAGCCCATAGAGGGCTATGGTGAAAAAGGAAATATCCTCAGATGAAATCTGCAAAGAAGCTTTCTGAGAAACTGCTTAGTGTTCTGTTAATTCATCTCACAGAGTTACATGGGTATTTCGCGGATCACTTTGCTAGCCTTATTTCTGTGGAATCTGAGAACAGATATTTCGGATCCCTTTGAAGACTACAGGGCCAAAGGAAATATCCTCCGATAACAAAAAGAAAGAAGCTTTCTGAGAAACTTCTTTGTGTTCTGTGAAATCATCTCAAAGAGTTACAGCTTTTCCTTCAAGAAGCCTTTCGCTAAGACAGATCTTGTGGAATAGGCAAAGTGATAATTGGAAGCCCATAGAGGGCTATGGTGAAAAAGGAAATATCCTCAGATGAAATCTGGAAAGAAGCTTTCTGAGAAACTGCTTAGTGTTCTGTTAATTCATCTCACAGAGTTACATCTGTATTTCGTGGATCTCTTTGCAAGCCTTATTTCTGTGGAATCTCAGTACAGATATTTCGGATCCCATTAAAGACAATAGGGCCAAAGGATATATCCTCATATAACAAAGAGAAAGAAGGTTTCTGAGAAACTTCTTTGTGTTCTGTGAAATCATCTCACAGAGTTACAGTTTTCCCCTCAAGAACACTTTCGCTAAGACAGTTCTTGTGGAATTGGCAAAGTGATATTTGGAAGCACATAGAGGGCTAAGTTGAAAAAGGAAATATCCTTAGATGAAATCTGGAGAGAAGCTTTCTCAGAAACTGCTTAGTGTTCTGTTAATTCATCTCACAGAGTTACATGTGTATTTCGTGGATCTCTTTGCTAGCCTTATTTCTGTGGAATCTGAGAACAGATATTTCGGATCCCTTTGAAGACTATAGGGCCAAAGGAAATATCCTCCGATAACAAAGAGAAAGAAGCTTTCTGAGAAACTTCTTTGTGTTCTGTGAAATCATCTCACAGAGTTACAGCTTTCCCCTCAAGAACCCTTTCGCTAAGACAGTTCTAGAGGAATAGGCAAAGTGATATTTGGAAGCCCATAGAGGGCTATGGTGAAAAAGGAAATATCCTCAGATGAAATCTGGAAAGAAGCTTTCTGAGAAACTGCTTAGTGTTCTTTTAATTCTTCTCACAGAGTTACATCTGTATTTCTTGGATCTCTTTGCTAGCCTTATTTCTGTGGAATCTGAGTACAGATATTTCGGATCCCATTGAAGACAATAGGGCCAAAGGACATATCTTCTGATAACAAAGAGAAAGAAGCTTTCTGAGAAACTTCTTTGTGTTCTGTGAAATCATGTCACAGAGTTACAGCTTTCCCCTCAAGAAGTCTTTCGCTAAGACAGTTCTTGTGGAATTGGCAAGGAGATATTTGGAAGCCCATAGAGGGCTATGGTGAAAAAGGAAATATCCTTAGATGAAATCTGGAAAGAAGCTTTACGAGAAACTGCTTAGTGTTCTGTTAATTCATCTCACAGAGTTACATGTGTATTTCGTGGATCTCTTTGCTAGCCTTATTTCTGTGGAATCTGAGAACAGATATTTCGGATCCCTTTGAAAACTATAGGGCCAAAGGAAATATCCTCCGATAACAAAGAGAAAGAAGGTTTCTGAGAAACTTCTTTGTGTTCTGTGAAATCATCTCACAGAGTTACAGCTTTCCCCTCAAGATGCCTTTCGCCTAGACAGTTTTTGTGGAATTGGCAAAGTGATATTTGGAAGCCCATAGAGGGCTATGGTCAAAAAGGATATATCCTCCCAGGAAATCTGGAAAGAAGATTGCTGAGAAACTGCTTAGTGTTCTGTTAATTCATCTCACAGAGTTACATGTGTATTTCGCGGATCTCTTTGCTTGCCTTATTTCTGTGGAATCTCAGAACTGATATTTCGGATCCCTTTGAAAACTATAGGGCCGAAGGAAATATCCTCCGATAACAAAGAGAAAGAAGCTTTCTGGGAAACTTCTTTGTGTTCTGTGAAATCATCTCACAGAGTTACAGCTTTCCCCTCCAGAAGCCTTTCGCTAAGACAGTTCTTGTGGAATTGGCAAAGTGATATTTGGAAGCCCATAGAGGGCTATGGTTAAAAAGGAAACATCCTCAGATGAAATCTGGAAAGAAGCCTTCTGAAAAACGGCTTAGTGTTCTGTTAATTCATCTCACAGAGTTCCATCTCTATTTCGTGGATCTCTTTGCTAGCCTTATTTCTTTGGAATCTGAGTACAGATATTTCGGATCCCATTGAAGACAATAGGGCCAAAGGAAATATCCTCCTATAACAAAGAGAAAGAAACTTTCTGAGAAACTTCTTTGTGTTCTGTGAAATCATCTCACAGAGTTACAGCTTTCCCCTCAAGAAGCCTTTCGCTAAGACAGTTCTTGTGGAATTGGCAAAGTGATATTTGGAAGCCCATAGAGGGCTATGGTGAAAAAGGAAATATCCTCAGATGATATCTTGAAAGAAGATTCGTGAGAAACTGCTTAGTGTTCTGTTAATTCATCTCACAGAGTTACATGTGTATTTCGTGGAACTCTTTGCTAGCCTTATTTCTGTGGAATCTGAGAACAGATATTTCGGATCTCATTGAAGACAATAGGGCCAAAGGAAATATTCTCCGATAACAAAGAGAAAGAAGCTTTCTGAGAAACTTCTTTGTGTTCTGTGAAATCATCTCACAGAGTTACAGCTTTCCCCTCAAGAACCCTATCGCTAAGACAGTTCTTGTGGAATAAGCAAAGTGATATTTGGAAGCCCATAGAGGCCTATGGTGAAAAAGGAAATATCCTCAGATGAAATCTGGAAAGAAGCTTTCTGAGAAACTGCTTAGTGTTCTGTTAATTCATCTCACAGAGTTACATGTGTATTTCGTGGATCTCTTTGCTAGCCTTATTTCTCTGGAATCTGAGAACAGATATTTCGGATCCCTTTGAAGACTATAGGGCCAAAGGAAATAACCTCCGATAACAAAGAGAAAGAATCTTTCTGAGAAACTTCTTTGTGTTCTGTGAAATCATGTCACAGAGTTACAGCTTTCCCCTCAAGAAGCCTTTCGCCTAGACAGTTCTTGTGGAATTGGCAAAGTGATATTTGGAAGCCCATAGAGGGCTATGGTCAAAAAGGAAATATCCTCCCAGGAAATCTGGAAAGAAGATTGCTGAGAAACTGCTTAGTGTTCTGTTAATTCATCTCACAGAGTTACATGTGTATTTCGCGGATCTCTTTGCTTGCCTTATTTCTGTGGAATCTCAGAATTGATATTTCGGATCCCTTTGAAAACTATAGGGCCGAAGGAAATATCCTCCGATAACAAAGAGAAAGAAGCTTTCTGAGAAACTTCTTTGTGTTCTGTGAAATCATCTCACAGAGTTACAGCTTTCCCCTCCAGAAGCCTTTCGCTAAGACAGTTCTTGTGGAATTGGCAAAGTGATATTTGGAAGCCCATAGAGGGCTATGGTTAAAAAGGAAACATCCTCAGATGAAATCTGGAAAGAAGCCTTCTGAAAAACGGCTTAGTGTTCTGTTAATTCATCTCAAAGAGTTACATCTCTATTTCGTGGATCTCTTTCCTAGCCTTATTTCTTTGGAATCTGAGTACAGATATTTCGGATCCCATTGAAGACAATGGGGCCAAAGGAAATATCCTCCTATAACAAAGAGAAAGAAGCTTTCTGAGAAACTTCTTTGTGTTCTTTGAAATCATCTCACAGAGTTACAGCTTTCCCCTCAAGAAGCCTTTCGCTAAGACAGTTCTTGTGGAATTGGCAAAGTGATATTTGGAAGCCCATAGAGGGCTCTGGTGAAAAAGGAAATATCCTCAGATGATATCTTGAAAGAAGATTCGTGAGAAACTGCTTAGTGTTCTGTTAATTCATCTCACAGAGTTACATGTGTATTTCGTGGATCTCTTTGCTAGCCTTATTTCTGTGGAATCTGAGAACAGATATTTCGGATCTCATTGAAGACAATAGGGCCAAAGGAAATATTCTCCGATAACAAAGAGAAAGAAGCTTTCTGAGAAACTTCTTTGTGTTCTGTGAAATCATCTCAAAGAGTTACAGCTTTCCCCTCAAGAACCCTTTCGCTAAGACAGTTCTTGTGGAATAAGCAAAGTGATATTTAGAAGCCCATAGAGGCCTATGGTGAAAAAGGAAATATCCTCAGATGAAATCTGGAAAGAAGCTTTCTGAGAAACTGCTTAGTGTTCTGTTAATTCATCTCACAGAGTTACATGTGTATTTCCTGGATCTCTTTGCTAGCCTTATTTCTGTGGAATCTGAGAACAGATATTTCGGATCCCTTTGAAGACTAGAGGGCCAAAGGAAATATCCTCCGATAACAAAGAGAAAGAAGCTTTCTGAGAAACTTCTTTGTGTTCTGTGAAATCATGTCACAGAGTTACAGCTTTCCCCTCAAGAAGCCTTTCGCTAAGACAGTTCTTGTGGAATAGGCAAAGTGATATTTGGAAGCCCATAGAGGGCTATGGTGAAAAAGGAAATATCCTCAGATGAAATATGGAAAGAAGCTTTCTGAGAAACTGCTTAGTGTTCTGTTAATTCATCTCACAGAGTTACATGTGTATTTCGTGGATCTCTTTGCTAGCCTTATTTCTGTGGAATCTGAGAACAGATATTTCGGATCCCTTTGAAGACTATAGGGCCAAAGGAAATATCCTCCGATAACAAAGAGAAAGAATCTTTCTGAGAAACTTCTTTGTGTTCTGTGAAATCATGTCACAGAGTTACAGCTTTCCCCTCAAGAAGCCTTTCGCTAAGACAGTTCTTGTGGAATTGGCAAAGTGATATTTGGAAGCCCATAGAGGGCTATGGTGAAAAAGGAAATATCCTCCCAGGAAATCTGGAAAGAAGCTTCGTGAGAAACTGCTTAGTGTTCTGTTAATTCATCTCACAGAGTTACATGTGTATTTCGTGGATCTCTTTGCTAGCCTTATTTCTGTGAAATCTGAGAACAGATATTTCGGATCCCTTTGAAGTCTATAGGGCCAAAGGAAATATCCTCCGATAACATAGAGAAAGAAGCTTTCTGAGAAACTTCTTTGTGTTCTGTGAAATCATCTCACAGAGTTACAGCTTTCCCCTCAAGAAGCCTTTCGCTAAGACAGTTCTTGTGGAATTGGCAAAGTGATATTTGGAAGCTCAGAGAGGGATATGGTGAAAAAGGAAATATCCTCAGATGAAATCTGGAAAGAAGCTTTCTGAGAAACTGCTTAGTGTTCTGTTAATTCATCTCACAGAGTTACATGTGTATTTCGTGGATCTCTTTGCTAGCCTTATTTCTGTGGAATCTGAGTACAGATATTTCGGATCCCATTGAAGACAGTAGTGCCAAAGGAAATATCCTCCTATAACAAAGAGAAATAATCTTTCTGAGAAACTTCTTTGTGTTCTGTGAAATCATCTCACAGAGTTACAGCTTTCCCCTCAAGAACCCTTTCGCTAAGACAGTTTTTGTGGAATTGGCAAAGTGATATTTGGAAGCCCATAGAGGGCTATGGTGAAAAAGGAAATATCCTCAGATGAAATCTTGAAAGAAGCTCTCCGAGAAACTGCTTAGTGTTCTGTTAATTCATCTCACAGAGTTACATGTGTATTTCGTGGATCTCTTTACTAGCCTTATTTCTGTGGAATCTGAGAACAGATATTTCGGATCCCTTTGATGACTATAGGGCTAAAGGAAATATCCTCCGATAACAAAGAGAAAGAAGCTTTCTGAGAAACTTCTTTGTGTTCTGTGAAATCATCTCTCAGAGTTACAGCTTTGCCCTCAAGAAGCCTTTCGCTAAGACAGTTCTTGTGGAATAGGCAAAGTGATATTTGGAAGCCCATAGAGGGCTATGGTGAAAAAGGAAATATCCTCAGATGAAATCTGGAAAGAAGCTTCGTGAGAAACTGCTTAGTGTTCTGTTAATTCATCTCACAGAGTTACATGTGTATTTCGTGGATCTCTTTGCTAGCCTTATTTCTGTTTAATCTGAGAACAGATATTTCGGATCAATTTGAAGACTATAGGGCTTAAGGAAATATCCTCCGATAACAAAGAGAAAGAAGCTTTCTGAGAAACTTCTTTGTGTTCTGTGAAATCATCTCACAGAGTTACAGCTTTCCCCTCAAGAAGCCTTTCGCTAAGACAGTTCTTGTGGAATAGGCAAAGTGATATTTGGAAGCCCATAGAGGGCTATGGTGAAAAAGGAAATATCCTCAGATGAAATCTGGAAAGAAGCTTTCTGAGAAACTGCTTAGTGTTCTGTTAATTCATCTCACAGAGTTACATGTGTATTTCGTGGATCTCTTTGCTAGCCTTATTTCTGTGGAATCTGAGTACAGATATTTCGGATCCCATTGAAGACAGTAGTGCCAAAGGAAATATCCTCCTATAACAAAGAGAAATAATCTTTCTGAGAAACTTCTTTGAGTTCTGTGAAATCATCTCACAGAGTTACAGCTTTCCCCTCAAGAACCCTTTCGCTAAGACAGTTTTTGTGGAATTGGCAAAGTGATATTTGGAAGCCCATAGAGGGCTATGGTGAAAAAGGAAATATCCTCAGATGAAATTTGGAAAGAAGCTTCGTGAGAAACTGCTTAGTGTTCTGTTAATTCATCTCACAGAGTTACATGTGCATTTCGTGGATCTCTTTGCTAGCCTTATTTCTGTGGAATCTGAGAAAAGATATTTCGGATCCCATTGATGAATATAGGGCTAAAGGAAAATTCCTCTGATAACAAAGAGAAAGAAGCTTTCTGAGAAACTTCCTGGTGTTGTGTGAAATCATCTCACAGAGTTACAGCTTTCCCCTCAAGAACCCTTTCGCTAAGACAGTTCTTGTGGAATAAGCAAAGTGATATTTGGAAGCCCATAGAGGCCTATGGTGAAAAAGGAAATATCCTCAGATGAAATCTGGAAAGAAGCTTTCTGAGAAACTGCTTAGTGTTCTGTTAATTCATCTCACAGAGTTACATCTGTATTTCGTGGATCTCTTTGCTAGCCTTATTTCTGTGGAATCTGAGAACAGATATTTCGGATCCCTTTGAAGACTAGAGGGCCAAAGGAAATATCCTCCGATAACAAAGAGAAAGAAGCTTTCTGAGAAACTTCTTTGTGTTCTGTGAAATCATCTCACAGAGTTACAGCTTTCCCCTCAAGAAGCCTTTCGCTAAGACAGTTCTTGTGGAATAGGCAAAGTGATATTTGGAAGCCCATAGAGGGCTATGGTGAAAAAGGAAATATCCTCAGATGAAATCTGGAAAGAAGCTTTCTGAGAAACTGCTTAGTGTTCTGTTAATTCATCTCACAGAGTTACATGTGTATTTCGTGGATCTCTTTGCTAGCCTTATTTCTGTGGAATCTGAGAACAGATATTTCGGATCCCTTTGAAGACTATAGGGCCAAAGGAAATATCCACCGATAACAAAGAGAAAGAATCTTTCTGAGAAACTTCTTTGTGTTCTGTGAAATCATGTCACAGAGTTACAGCTTTCCCCTCAAGAAGCCTTTCGCCTAGACAGTTCTTGTGGAATTGGCAAAGTGATATTTGGAAGCCCATAGAGGGCTATGGTGAAAAAGGAAATATCCTCCCAGGAAATCTGGAAAGAAGCTTCGTGAGAAACTGCTTAGTGTTCTGTTAATTCATCTCACAGAGTTACATGTGTATTTCGTGGATCTCTTTGCTAGCCTTATTTCTGTGAAATCTGAGAACAGATATTTCGGATCCCTTTGAAGTCTATAGGGCCAAAGGAAATATCCTCCGATAACATAGAGAAAGAAGCTTTCTGAGAAACTTCTTTGTGTTCTGTGAAATCATCTCACAGAGTTACAGCTTTCCCCTCAAGAAGCCTTTCGCTAAGACAGTTCTTGTGGAATTGGCAAAGTGATATTTGGAAGCCCAGAGAGGGATATGGTGAAAAAGGAAATATCCTCAGATGAAATCTGGAAAGAAGCTTTCTGAGAAACTGCTTAGTGTTCTGTTAATTCATCTCACAGAGTTACATGTGTATTTCGTGGATCTCTTTGCTAGCCTTATTTCTGTGGAATCTGACAACAGATATTTCGGATCCCTTTGAAGATAATAGGGCCAAAGGAAATATCCTCCGATAACAAAGAGAAAGAAGCTTTCTGAGAAACTTCTTTGTGTTCTGTGAAATCATCTCACAGAGCTACAGCTTTCCCCTCAATAAGCCTTTCGCTAAGACAGTTCTTGTGGAATAGGCAAAGTGATATTTGGAAGCCCCTAGAGGGCTATGGTGAAAAAGGAAATATCCTCAGATGAAATCTGGAAAGAAGCTTTCTGAGAAACTGCTTAGTGTTCTGTTAATTCATCTCACAGAGTTACATGTGTATTTCGTGGATCTCTTTGCTAGCCTTATTTCTGTGGAATCTGAGTACAGATATTTCGGATCCCATTGAAGACAGTAGTGCCAAAGGAAATATCCTCCTATAACAAAGAGAAAGAAGCTTTCCGAGAAACTTCTTTGTGTTCTGTGAAATCATCTCACAGAGTTACAGCTTTCCCCTCAAGAACCCTTTCGCTAAGACAGTTTTTGTGGAATTGGCAAAGTGATATTTGGAAGCCCATAGAGGGCTATGGTGAAAAAGGAAATATCCTCAGATGAAATCTGGAAAGAAGCTTCGTGAGAAACTGCTTAGTGTTCTGTTAATTCATCTCACAGAGTTACATGTGCATTTCCTGGATCTCTTTGCTAGCCTTATTTCTGTGGAATCTGAGAAAAGATATTTCGGATCCCATTGATGAATATAGGGCTAAAGGAAAATTCCTCGGATAACAAAGAGAAAGAAGCTTTCTGAGAAACTTCTTTGTGTTCTGTGAAATCATGTCACAGAGTTACAGCTTTCCCCTCAAGAAGCCTTTCGCTAAGACAGTTCTTGTGGAATTGGCAAAGTGATATTTGGAAGCCCATAGAGGGCTATGGTGAAAAAGGAAATATCCTCCCAGGAAATCTGGAAAGAAGCTTCGTGAGAAACTGCTTTGTGTTCTGTTAATTCATCTCACAGAGTTACATGTGTATTTCGTGGATCTCTTTGCTAGCCTTATTTCTGTGAAATCTGAGAACAGATATTTCGGATCCCTTTGAAGTCTATAGGGCCAAAGGAAATATCCTCCGATAACATAGAGAAAGAAGCTTTCTGAGAAACTTCTTTGTGTTCTGTGAAATCATCTCTCAGAGTTACAGCTTTGCCCTCAAGAAGCCTTTCGCTAACACAGTTCTTGTGGAATAGGCAAAGTGATATTTGGAAGCCCATAGAGGGCTATGGTGAAAAAGGAAATATCCTCAGATGAAATCTGGAAAGAAGCTTCGTGAGAAACTGCTTAGTGTTCTGTTAATTCATCTCACAGAGTTACATGTGTATTTCGTGGATCTCTTTGCTAGCCTTATTTCTGTTTAATCTGAGAACAGATATTTCGGATCCCTTTGAAGACTATAGGGCCAAAGTAAATATCCTCCGATAACAAAGAGAAAGAAGGTTTCTGAAAAACTTCTTTGTGTTCTGTGAAATCATCTCACAGAGTTACAGCTTTCCCCTCAAGAAGCCTTTCGCTAAGACAGTTCTTGTGGAATAGGCAAAGTGATATTTGGAAGCCCATAGAGGGCTATGGTGAAAAAGGAAATATCCTCAGATGAAATCGGGAAAGAAGCTTTCTGAGAAACTGCTTAGTGTTCTGTTAATTCATCTCACAGAGTTACATGTGTATTTCGTGGATCTCTTTGCTAGCCTTATTTCTGTGGAATCTGAGAACAGATATTTCGGAACCCTTTGAAGACTATAGGGCCAAAGGAAATATCCTCCGATAACAAAGAGAAAGAAGCTTTCTGAGAAACTTCTTTGTGTTCTGTGAAATGATCTCACAGAGTTACAGCTTTCCCCTCAAGAAGCCTTTCGCTAAGACAGTTCTTGTGGAATTGGCAAAGTGATATTTGGAAGCCCATAGAGGGCTATGGTGAAAAAGGAAATATCCTCAGATGAAATTTGGAAAGAAGCTTCGTGAGAAACTGCTTAGTGTTCTGTTAATTCATCTCACAGAGTTACATGTGCATTTCGTGGATCTCTTTGCTAGCCTTCTTTCTGTGGAATCTGAGAAAAGATATTTCGGATCCCATTGATGACTATAGGGCTAAAGGAAAATTCCTCCGATAACAAAGAGAAAGAAGCTTTCTGAGAAACTTCCTGGTGTTGTGTGAAATCATCTCACAGAGTTACAGCTTTCCCCTCAAGAAGCCTTTCGCTAAGACAGTTCTTGTGGAATTGGCAAAGTGATATTTGGAAGCCCATAGAGGGCTATGGTGAAAAAGGAAATATCCTCAGATGAAATCTGGAAAGAAGCTTTCTGAGAAACTGGTTAGTGTTCTGTTAATTCATCTCACAGAGTTACATGTGTATTTCGTGGATCTCTTTGCTAGCCTTATTTCTGTGGAATCTGAGTACAGATATTTCGGATCCCATTGAAGACAATAGGGCCAAAGGAAATATCCTCCTATAACAAAGAGAAAGAAGCTTTCTGAGAAACTTCTTTGTGTTCTGTGAAATCATCTCACAGAGTTACAGCTTTCCCCTCAAGAACACTTTCGCTAAGACAGTTCTTGTGGAATTGGCAAAGTGATATTTGGAAGCACATAGAGGGCTATGGTGAAAAAGGAAATATCCTTAGATGAAATCTGGAGAGAAGCTTTCTCAGAAACTGCTTAGTGTTCTGTTAATTCATCTCACAGAGTTACATGTGTATTTCGTGGATCTCTTTGCTAGCCTTATTTCTGTGGAATCTGAGAACAGATGTTTCGGATCCCTTTGAAGACTATAGGGCCAAAGGAAATATCCTCCCATAACAAAGAGAAAGAAGCTTTCTGAGAAACTTCTTTGTGTTCTGTGAAATCATCTCACAGAGTTACAGCTTTCCCCTCAAGAAGCCTTTCGCTAAGACAGTTCTTGTGGAATTGGCAAAGTGATATTTGGAAGCCCATAGAGGGCTATGGTGAAAAAGGAAATATCCTCAGATGAAATTTGGAAAGAAGCTTCGTGAGAAACTGCTTAGTGTTCTGTTAATTCATCTCACAGAGTTACATGTGCATTTCGTGGATCTCTTTGCTAGCCTTCTTTCTGTGGAATCTGAGAAAAGATATTTCGGATCCCTTTGATGACTATAGGGCTAAAGGAAAATTCCTCCGATAACAAAGAGAAAGAAGGTTTCTGAGAAACTTCCTGGTGTTGTGTGAAATCATCTCACAGAGTTACAGCTTTCCCCTCAAGAACCCTTTCGCTAAGACAGTTCTTGTGGAATTGGCAAAGTGATATTTGGAAGCCCATAGAGGGCTATGGTGAAAATGGAAATATCCTTAGATGAAATCTGGAGAGAAGCTTTCTCAGAAACTGCTTAGTGTTCTGTTAATTCATCTCACAGAGTTACATGTGTATTTCGTGGATCTCTTTGCTAGCCTTATTTCTGTGGAATCTGAGAACAGATATTTCGGATCCCTTTGAAGACTATAGGGCCAAAGGAAATATCCTCCCATAACAAAGAGAAAGAAGCTTTCTGAGAAACTTCTTTGTGTTCTGTGAAATCATCTCACAGAGTTACAGCTTTCCCCTCAAGAACCCTTTCGCTAAGACAGTTCTAGTGGAATAGGCAAAGTGATTTTTGGAAGCCCATAGAGGGCTATGGTGAAAAAGGAAATATCCTCAGATGAAATCTGGAAAGAAGCTTTCTGAGAAACTGCTTGGTGTTCTGTTAATTCATCTCACAGAGTTACATCTGTATTTCTTGGATCTCTTTGCTAGCCTTATTTCTGTGGAATCTGAGTACAGATATTTCGGATCCCATTGAAGACAATAGGGCCAAAGGAAATATCTTCCGATAACAAAGAGAAAGAAGCTTTCTGAGAAACTTCTTTGTGTTCTGTGAAATCATCTAACAGAGTTACAGCTTTCCCCTCAAGAACACTTTCGCTAAGACAGTTCTTGTGGAATTGGCAAAGTGATATTTGGAAGCCCATAGAGGGCTATGGTGAAAAGGGAAATATCCTTAGATGAAATCTGGAAAGAAGCTTTATGAGAAACTGCTTAGTGTTCTGTTAATTCATCTCACAGAGTTACATGTGTATTTCGTGGATCTCTTTGCTAGCCTTATTTCTGTGGAATCTGAGAACAGATATTTCGGATCCCTTTGAAAACTATAGGGCCAAAGGAAATATCCTCCGATAACAAAGAGAAAGAAGGTTTCTGAGAAACTTCTTTGTGTTCTGTGAAATCATCTCACAGAGTTACAGCTTTCCCCTCAAGAAGCCTTTCGCTAAGACAGTTCTTGTGGAATTGGCAAAGTGATATTTGGAAGCCCATAGAGGGCTATGGCGAAAAAGGAAATATCCTCAGATGAAATCTGGAAAGAAGCTTTCTGAGAAACTGCTTAGTGTTCTGTTAATTCATCTCACAGAGTTACATGTGTATTTCGTGGATTTCTTTGCAGGCCTTATTTCTGTGGAATCTGAGAACAGATATTTCGGATCCCTTTGAAGACAATAGGGCCAAAGGAAATATCCTCAGATAACAAAGAGAAAGAAGCTTTCTGAGAAACTTCTTTGTGTTCTGTGAAATCATCTCACAGAGTTACAGCTTTCCCCTCAAGAAGCCTTTCGCTAACACAGTTCTTGTGGAATAGGGAAAGTGATATTTGGAAGCCCATAGAGGGCTATGGTGAAAAAGGAAATATCCTCAGATGAAATCTGGAAAGAAGCTTTCTGAGAAACTGCTTAGTGTTCTGTTAATTCATCTCACAGAGTTACATGTGTATTTCGTGGATCTCTTTGCTAGCCTTATTTCTGTGGAATCTGAGTACAGATATTTCGGATCCCTTTGAAGACAGTAGTGCCAAAGGAAATATCCTCCTATAACAAAGAGAAAGAATCTTTCTGAGAAACTTCTTTGTGTTCTGTGAAATCATCTCACAGAGTTACAGCTTTCCCCTCAAGAACCCTTTCGCTAAGACAGTTTTTGTGGAATTGGCAAAGTGATATTTGGAAGCCCATAGAGGGCTATGGTGAAAAAGGAAATATCCTCAGATGAAATCTGGAAAGAAGCTTTCTGAGAAACTGCTTAGTGTTCTGTTAATTCATCTCACAGAGTTACATGTGTATTTCGTGGATCTCTTTGCTAGCCTTATTTCTGTGGAATCTGAGAACAGATATTTCGGATCCCTTTGAAGACAATAGGGCCAAAGGAAATATCCTCCGATAACAAAGAGAAAGAAGCTTTCTGAGAAACTACTTTGTGTTCTGTGAAATCATCTCACAGAGTTACAGCTTTCCCCTCAAGAAGACTTTCGCTAAGACAGTTCTTGTGGAATAGGCAAAGTGATATTTGGAAGCCCATAGAGGGCTATGGTGACAAAGGAAATATCCTCAGATGAAATCTGGAAAGAAGCTTTCTGAGAAACTGCTTAGTGTTCTGTTAATTCATCTCACAGAGTTACATGTGTATTTCTTGGATCTCTTTGCTAGCCTTATTTCTGTGGAATCTGAGAACAGATATTTCGGATCCCTTTGAAGACTATAGGGCCAAAGGAAATATCCTCCGATAACAAAGAGAAAGAATATTTCTGAGAAACTTCTTTGCGTTCTGTGAAATCATGTCACAGAGTTACAGCTTTCCCCTCAAGAAGCCTTTCGCCTAGACAGTTCTTGTGGAATTGGCAAAGTGATATTTGGAAGCCCATAGAGGGCTATGGTCAAAAAGGAAATATCCTCCCAGGAAATCTGGAAAGAAGATTGCTGAGAAACTGCTTAGTGTTCTGTTAATTCATCTCACAGAGTTACATGTGTATTTCGCAGATCTCTTTGCTTGCCTTATTTCTGTGGAATCTCAGAACTGATATTTCGGATCCCTTTGAAAACTATAGGGCCGAAGGAAATATCTTCCGATAACAAAGAGAAAGAAGTTTTCTGAGAAACTACTTTGTGTTCTGTGAAATCATCTCACAGAGTTACAGCTTTCCCCTCAAGAAGCCTTTCGCTAATACAGATCTTGTGGAATAGGAAAAGTGATATTTGGAAGCCCAAAGAGGGCTATGGTGAAAAAGGAAATATCCTCAGATGAAATCTGGAAAGAAGCTTTCTGAGAAACTGCTTAGTGTTCTGTTAATTCATCTCACAGAGTTACATCTGTATTTCGTGGATATCTTTGCTAGCCTTATTTCTGTGGAATCTGAGTACAGATATTTCGGATCCCATTGAAGACAATAGGGCCAAATTAAATATCTTCCGATAAGAAAGAGAAAGAAGCTTTCTGAGAAACTTCTTCGTGTTCTGTGAAATCATCTCACAGAGTTACAGCTTTCCCCTCAAGAAGCCTTTCGCTAAGACAGTTCTTGTGGAATTGGCAAAGTGATATTTGGAAGCACATAGAGGGCTATGGTGAAAAAGGAAATATCCTTAGATGAAATCTGGAAAGAAGCTTTATGAGAAACTGCTTAGTGTTCTGTTAATTCATCTCACAGAGTTACATGTGTATTTCGTGGATCTCTTTGCTAGCCTTATTTCTGTGGAATCTGAGAACAGATATTTCGGATCCCTTTGAAAACTATAGGGCCAAAGGAAATATCTTCCGATAACAAAGAGAAAGAAGGTTTCTGAGAAACTTCCTCGTGTTCTGTGAAATCATCTCACAGAGTTACAGCTTTCCCCTCAAGAAGCCTTTCGCTAAGACAGTTCTTGTGGAATAGGCAAAGTGATATTTGGAAGCCCATAGAGGGCTATGGTGAAAAAGGAAATATCCTCAGATGAAATCTGGAAAGAAGCTTTCTGAGAAACTGCTTAGTGTTCTGTTAATTCATCTCACAGAGTTACATCTGTATTTCGTGGATCTCTTTGCCAGCCTCTTTTCTGTGGAATCTGAGAACAGATATTTCGGATGCCTTTGAAGACTATAGGGCCAAAGGAAATATCCTCCGATAACAAAGAGAAAGAAGCTTTCTGAGAAACTTCTTTGTGTTCTGTGAAATCATCTCACAGAGTTACAGCTTTCCCCTCAAGTAGCCTTTCGCTAAGACAGTTCTTGTGGAATTGGCAAAGTGATATTTGGAAGCCCAGAGAGGGATATGGTGAAAAAGGAAATATCCTCAGATGAAATCTGGAAAGAAGCTTTCTGAGAAACTGCTTAGTGTTCTGTGAATTCATCTCACAGGGTTACATGTGTATTTCGTGGATCTCTTTGCTAGCCTTATTTCTGTGGAATCTGAGAACAGATATTTCGGATCCCTTTGAAGACAATAGGGCCAAAGGAAATATCCTCCGATAACAAAGAGAAAGAAGCTTTCTGAGAAACTTCTTTGTGTTCTGTGAAATCATCTCACAGAGTTACAGCTTTCCCCTCAAGAAGCCTTTCGCTAAGACAGTTCTTGTGGAATAGGCAAAGTGATATTTGGAAGCCCATAGAGGGCTATGGTGAAAAAGGAAATATCCTCAGATGAAATCTTGAAAGAAGCTCTCCGAGAAACTGCTTAGTGTTCTGTTAATTCATCTCACAGAGTTACATGTGTATTTCGTTGATCTCTTTGCTATCCTTATTTCTGTGGAATCTGAGAACAGATATTTCGGATCCCATTGATGACTATAGGGCTAAAGGAAATATCCTCCGATAACAAAGAGAAAGAAGCTTTCTGAGAAACTTTTTTGTGTTCTGTGAAATCATCTCTCAGAGTTACAGCTTTGCCCTCAAGAAGCCTTTCGCTAAGACAGTTCTTGTGGAATTGGCAAAGTGATATTTGGAAGCCCATAGAGGGCTATGGTGAAAAAGGAAATATCCTCAGATGAAATCTGGAAAGAAGCTTTCTGAGAAACTGCTTAGTGTTCTGTTAATTCATCTCACAGAGTTACATGTGTATTTCGTGGATCTCTTGGCTAGCCTTATTTCTGTGGAATCTGAGAACAGATATTTCGGATCCCTTTGAAGACTATAGGGCCAAAGGAAATATCCTCCGATAACAAAGAGAAAGAAGCTTTCTGAGAAACTTCTTTGTGTTCTGTGAAATCATCTCACAGAGTTACAGCTTTCCCCTCAAGAAGCCTTTCGCTAAGGCAGTTCTTGTGGAATAGGCAAAGTGATATTTGGAAGCCCATAGAGGGCTATGGTGAAAAAGGAAATATCCTCAGATGAAATCTGGAAAGAAGCTTTCTGAGAAACTGCTTAGTGTTCTGTTAATTCATCTCACAGAGTTACATGTGTATTTCGTGGATCTCTTTGCTAGCCTTATTTCTGTGGAATCTGAGTACAGATATTTCGGATCCCATTGAAGACAGTAGTGCCAAAGGAAATATCCTCCTATAACAAAGAGAAGGAATCTTTCTGAGAAACTTCTTTGTGTTCTGTGAAATCATCTCACAGAGTTACAGCTTTCCCCTCAAGAACCCTTTCGCTAAGACAGTTTTTGTGGAATTGGCAAAGTGATATTTGGAAGCCCATAGAGGGCTATGGTGAAAAAGGAAATATCCTCAGATGAAATCTTGAAAGAAGCTCTCCGAGAAACTGCTTAGTGTTCTGTTAATTCATCTCACAGAGTTACATGTGTATTTCGTGGATCTCTTTACTAGCCTTATTTCTGTGGAATCTGAGAACAGATATTTCGGATCCCTTTGATGACTATAGGGCTAAAGGAAATATCCTCCGATAACAAAGAGAAAGAAGCTTTCTGAGAAACTTCTTTGTGTTCTGTGAAATCATCTCTCAGAGTTACAGTTTTGCCCTCAAGAAGCCTTTCGCTAAGACAGTTCTTGTGGAATAGGCAAAGTGATATTTGGAAGCCCATAGAGGGCTATGGTGAAAAAGGAAATATCCTCAGATGAAATCTGGAAAGAAGCTTCGTGAGAAACTGCTTAGTGTTCTGTTAATTCATCTCACAGAGTTACATGTGTATTTCGTGGATCTCTTTGCTAGCCTTATTTCTGTGGAATCTGAGAACAGATATTTCGGATCCCTTTGAAGACTATAGGGCCAAAGGAAATATCCTCCGATAACAAAGAGAAAGAAGCTTTCTGAGAAACTTCTTTGTGTTCTGTGAAATCATCTCACAGAGTTACAGCTTTCCCCTCAAGAAGCCTTTCGCTAAGACAGTTCTTGTGGAATTGGCAAAGTGATATTTGGAAGCCCTTAGAGGGCTATGGTGAAAAAGGAAATATCCTCAGATGAAATTTGGAAAGAAGCTTCGTGAGAAACTGCTTAGTGTTCTGTTAATTCATCTCACAGAGTTACATGTGCATTTCGTGGATCTCTTTGCTAGCCTTCTTTCTGTGGAATCTGAGAAAAGATATTTCGGATCCCATTGATGACTATAGGGCTAAAGGAAAATTCCTCCGATAACAAAGAGAAAGAAGCTTTCTGAGAAACTTCCTGGTGTTGTGTGAAATCATCTCACAGAGTTACAGCTTTCCCCTCAAGAAGCCTTTCGTTAAGACAGTTCTTGTGGAATTGGCAAAGTGATATTTGGAAGCCCATAGAGGGCTATGGTGAAAAAGGAAATATCCTCAGATGAAATCTGGAAAGAAGCTTTCTGAGAAACTGCTTAGTGTTCTGTTAATTCATCTCACAGAGTTACATCTGTATTTCGTGCATCTCTTTGCTAGCCTTATTTCTGTGGAATCTGAGTACAGATATTTCGGATCCCATTGAAGACAATAGGTCCAAAGGAAATATCCTCCTATAACAAAGAGAAAGAAGCTTTCTGAGAAACTTCTTTGTGTTCTGTGAAATCATCTCACAGAGTTACAGCTTTCCCCTCAAGAACACTTTCGCTAAGACAGTTCTTGTGGAATTGGCAAAGTGATATTTGGAAGCACATAGAGGCCTATGGTGAAAAAGGAAATATCCTTAGATGAAATCTGGAGAGAAGCTTTCTCAGAAACTGCTTAGTGTTCTGTTAATTCATCTCACAGAGTTACATGTGTATTTCGTGGATCTCTTTGCTAGCCTTATTTCTGTGGAATCTGAGAACAGATATTTCGGATCCCTTTGAAGACTATAGGGCCAAAGGAAATATCCTCCCATAACAAAGAGAAAGAAGCTTTCTGAGAAACTTCTTTGTGTTCTGTGAAATCATCTCACAGAGTTACAGCTTTCCCCTCAAGAAACCTTTCGCTAAGACAGTTCTAGTGGAATAGGCAAAGTGATATTTGGAAGCCCATAGAGGGCTATGGTGAAAAAGGAAATATCCTCAGATGAAATCTGGAAAGAAGCTTTCTGAGAAACTGCTTAGTGTTCTGTTAATTCATCTCACAGAGTTACATCTGTATTTTTTGGATCTCTTTGCTAGCCTTATTTCTGTGGAATCTGAGAACAGATATTTCGGATCCCATTGAAGACAATAGGGCCAAAGGAAATATCTTCCGATAACAAAGAGAAAGAAGCTTTCTGAGAAACTTCTTTGTGTTCTGTGAAATCATCTAACAGAGTTACAGCTTTCCCCTCAAGAACACTTTCGCTAAGACAGTTCTTGTGGAATTGGCAAAGTGATATTTGCAAGCCCATAGAGGGCTATAGTGAAAAAGGAAATATCCTTAGATGAAATCTGGAAAGAAGCTTTATGAGAAACTGCTTAGTGTTCTGTTAAATCATCTCACAGAGTTACATCTGTATTTCGTGGATATCTTTGCTAGCCTTATTTCTGTGGAATCTGAGTACAGATATTTCGGATCCCATTGAAGACAATAGGGCCAAATTAAATATCTTCCGATAAGAAAGAGAAAGAAGCTTTCTGAGAAACTTCTTTGTGTTCTGTGAAATCATCTGTCAGAGTTACAGCTTTCCCCTCAAGAACCCTTTCGCTAAGACAGTTCTTGTGGAATAGGCAAAGTGATATTTGGAAGCCCACAGTGGGCTATGGTGAAAAAGGAAATATCCTCTGATGAAATCTGGAAAGAAGCTTTCTGAGAAACTGCTTAGTGTTCTGTTAATTCATCTCACAGAGTTACATGTGTATTTCGTGGATCTCTTTGCTAGCCTTATTTCTGTGGAATCTGAGTACAGATATTTCGGATCCCTTTGAAGACAGTAGTGCCAAAGGAAATATCCTCCTATAACAAAGAGAAAGAATCTTTCTGAGAAACTTCTTTGTGTTCTGTGAAATCATCTCACAGAGTTACAGCTTTCCCCTCAAGAACACTTTCGCTAAGACAGTTCTTGTGGAATTGGCAAAGTGATATTTGCAAGCCCATAGAGGGCTATAGTGAAAAAGGAAATATCCTTAGATGAAATCTGGAAAGAAGCTTTATGAGAAACTGCTTAGTGTTCTGTTAATTCATCTCACAGAGTTACATGTGTATTTCGTGGATCTCTTTGCTAGCCTTATTTCTGTGGAATCTGAGAACAGATATTTCGGATCCCTTTGAAGACTATAGGGCCAAAGGAAATATCCTCCCATAACAAAGAGAAAGAAGCTTTCTGAGAAACTTCTTTGTGTTCTGTGAAATCATCTCACAGAGTTACAGCTTTCCCCTCAAGAACCCTTTCGCTAAGACAGTTCTAGTGGAATAGGCAAAGTGATTTTTGGAAGCCCATAGAGGGCTATGGTGAAAAAGGAAATATCCTCAGATGAAATCTGGAAAGAAGCTTTCTGAGAAACTGCTTGGTGTTCTGTTAATTCATCTCACAGAGTTACATCTGTATTTCTTGGATCTCTTTGCTAGCCTTATTTCTGTGGAATCTGAGTACAGATATTTCGGATCCCATTGAAGACAATAGGGCCAAAGGAAATATCTTCCGATAACAAAGAGAAAGAAGCTTTCTGAGAAACTTCTTTGTGTTCTGTGAAATCATCTAACAGAGTTACAGCTTTCCCCTCAAGAACACTTTCGCTAAGACAGTTCTTGTGGAATTGGCAAAGTGATATTTGGAAGCCCATAGAGGGCTATGGTGAAAAGGGAAATATCCTTAGATGAAATCTGGAAAGAAGCTTTATGAGAAACTGCTTAGTGTTCTGTTAATTCATCTCACAGAGTTACATGTGTATTTCGTGGATCTCTTTGCTAGCCTTATTTCTGTGGAATCTGAGAACAGATATTTCGGATCCCTTTGAAAACTATAGGGCCAAAGGAAATATCCTCCGATAACAAAGAGAAAGAAGGTTTCTGAGAAACTTCTTTGTGTTCTGTGAAATCATCTCACAGAGTTACAGCTTTCCCCTCAAGAAGCCTTTCGCTAAGACAGTTCTTGTGGAATTGGCAAAGTGATATTTGGAAGCCCATAGAGGGCTATGGCGAAAAAGGAAATATCCTCAGATGAAATCTGGAAAGAAGCTTTCTGAGAAACTGCTTAGTGTTCTGTTAATTCATCTCACAGAGTTACATGTGTATTTCGTGGATTTCTTTGCAGGCCTTATTTCTGTGGAATCTGAGAACAGATATTTCGGATCCCTTTGAAGACAATAGGGCCAAAGGAAATATCCTCAGATAACAAAGAGAAAGAAGCTTTCTGAGAAACTTCTTTGTGTTCTGTGAAATCATCTCACAGAGTTACAGCTTTCCCCTCAAGAAGCCTTTCGCTAAACACAGTTCTTGTGGAATAGGGAAAGTGATATTTGGAAGCCCATAGAGGGCTATGGTGAAAAAGGAAATATCCTCAGATGAAATCTGGAAAGAAGCTTTCTGAGAAACTGCTTAGTGTTCTGTTAATTCATCTCACAGAGTTACATGTGTATTTCGTGGATCTCTTTGCTAGCCTTATTTCTGTGGAATCTGAGTACAGATATTTCGGATCCCTTTGAAGACAGTAGTGCCAAAGGAAATATCCTCCTATAACAAAGAGAAAGAATCTTTCTGAGAAACTTCTTTGTGTTCTGTGAAATCATCTCACAGAGTTACAGCTTTCCCCTCAAGAACCCTTTCGCTAAGACAGTTTTTGTGGAATTGGCAAAGTGATATTTGGAAGCCCATAGAGGGCTATGGTGAAAAAGGAAATATCCTCAGATGAAATCTGGAAAGAAGCTTTCTGAGAAACTGCTTAGTGTTCTGTTAATTCATCTCACAGAGTTACATGTGTATTTCGTGGATCTCTTTGCTAGCCTTATTTCTGTGGAATCTGAGAACAGATATTTCGGATCCCTTTGAAGACAATAGGGCCAAAGGAAATATCCTCCGATAACAAAGAGAAAGAAGCTTTCTGAGAAACTACTTTGTGTTCTGTGAAATCATCTCACAGAGTTACAGCTTTCCCCTCAAGAAGACTTTCGCTAAGACAGTTCTTGTGGAATAGGCAAAGTGATATTTGGAAGCCCATAGAGGGCTATGGTGACAAAGGAAATATCCTCAGATGAAATCTGGAAAGAAGCTTTCTGAGAAACTGCTTAGTGTTCTGTTAATTCATCTCACAGAGTTACATGTGTATTTCTTGGATCTCTTTGCTAGCCTTATTTCTGTGGAATCTGAGAACAGATATTTCGGATCCCTTTGAAGACTATAGGGCCAAAGGAAATATCCTCCGATAACAAAGAGAAAGAATATTTCTGAGAAACTTCTTTGCGTTCTGTGAAATCATGTCACAGAGTTACAGCTTTACCCTCAAGAAGCCTTTCGCCTAGACAGTTCTTGTGGAATTGGCAAAGTGATATTTGGAAGCCCATAGAGGGCTATGGTCAAAAAGGAAATATCCTCCCAGGAAATCTGGAAAGAAGATTGCTGAGAAACTGCTTAGTGTTCTGTTAATTCATCTCACAGAGTTACATGTGTATTTCGCAGATCTCTTTGCTTGCCTTATTTCTGTGGAATCTCAGAACTGATATTTCGGATCCCTTTGAAAACTATAGGGCCGAAGGAAATATCTTCCGATAACAAAGAGAAAGAAGTTTTCTGAGAAACTACTTTGTGTTCTGTGAAATCATCTCACAGAGTTACAGCTTTCCCCTCAAGAAGCCTTTCGCTAATACAGATCTTGTGGAATAGGAAAAGTGATATTTGGAAGCCCAAAGAGGGCTATGGTGAAAAAGGAAATATCCTCAGATGAAATCTGGAAAGAAGCTTTCTGAGAAACTGCTTAGTGTTCTGTTAATTCATCTCACAGAGTTACATCTGTATTTCGTGGATATCTTTGCTAGCCTTATTTCTGTGGAATCTGAGTACAGATATTTCGGATCCCATTGAAGACAATAGGGCCAAATTAAATATCTTCCGATAAGAAAGAGAAAGAAGCTTTCTGAGAAACTTCTTCGTGTTCTGTGAAATCATCTCACAGAGTTACAGCTTTCCCCTCAAGAAGCCTTTCGCTAAGACAGTTCTTGTGGAATTGGCAAAGTGATATTTGGAAGCACATAGAGGGCTATGGTGAAAAAGGAAATATCCTTAGATGAAATCTGGAAAGAAGCTTTATGAGAAACTGCTTAGTGTTCTGTTAATTCATCTCACAGAGTTACATGTGTATTTCGTGGATCTCTTTGCTAGCCTTATTTCTGTGGAATCTGAGAACAGATATTTCGGATCCCTTTGAAAACTATAGGGCCAAAGGAAATATCTTCCGATAACAAAGAGAAAGAAGGTTTCTGAGAAACTTCCTCGTGTTCTGTGAAATCATCTCACAGAGTTACAGCTTTCCCCTCAAGAAGCCTTTCGCTAAGACAGTTCTTGTGGAATAGGCAAAGTGATATTTGGAAGCCCATAGAGGGCTATGGTGAAAAAGGAAATATCCTCAGATGAAATCTGGAAAGAAGCTTTCTGAGAAACTGCTTAGTGTTCTGTTAATTCATCTCACAGAGTTACATCTGTATTTCGTGGATCTCTTTGCCAGCCTCTTTTCTGTGGAATCTGAGAACAGATATTTCGGATGCCTTTGAAGACTATAGGGCCAAAGGAAATATCCTCCGATAACAAAGAGAAAGAAGCTTTCTGAGAAACTTCTTTGTGTTCTGTGAAATCATCTCACAGAGTTACAGCTTTCCCCTCAAGTAGCCTTTCGCTAAGACAGTTCTTGTGGAATTGGCAAAGTGATATTTGGAAGCCCAGAGAGGGATATGGTGAAAAAGGAAATATCCTCAGATGAAATCTGGAAAGAAGCTTTCTGAGAAACTGCTTAGTGTTCTGTGAATTCATCTCACAGGGTTACATGTGTATTTCGTGGATCTCTTTGCTAGCCTTATTTCTGTGGAATCTGAGAACAGATATTTCGGATCCCTTTGAAGACAATAGGGCCAAAGGAAATATCCTCCGATAACAAAGAGAAAGAAGCTTTCTGAGAAACTTCTTTGTGTTCTGTGAAATCATCTCACAGAGTTACAGCTTTCCCCTCAAGAAGCCTTTCGCTAAGACAGTTCTTGTGGAATAGGCAAAGTGATATTTGGAAGCCCATAGAGGGCTATGGTGAAAAAGGAAATATCCTCAGATGAAATCTTGAAAGAAGCTCTCCGAGAAACTGCTTAGTGTTCTGTTAATTCATCTCACAGAGTTACATGTGTATTTCGTTGATCTCTTTGCTATCCTTATTTCTGTGGAATCTGAGAACAGATATTTCGGATCCCATTGATGACTATAGGGCTAAAGGAAATATCCTCCGATAACAAAGAGAAAGAAGCTTTCTGAGAAACTTTTTTGTGTTCTGTGAAATCATCTCTCAGAGTTACAGCTTTGCCCTCAAGAAGCCTTTCGCTAAGACAGTTCTTGTGGAATTGGCAAAGTGATATTTGGAAGCCCATAGAGGGCTATGGTGAAAAAGGAAATATCCTCAGATGAAATCTGGAAAGAAGCTTTCTGAGAAACTGCTTAGTGTTCTGTTAATTCATCTCACAGAGTTACATGTGTATTTCGTGGATCTCTTGGCTAGCCTTATTTCTGTGGAATCTGAGAACAGATATTTCGGATCCCTTTGAAGACTATAGGGCCAAAGGAAATATCCTCCGATAACAAAGAGAAAGAAGCTTTCTGAGAAACTTCTTTGTGTTCTGTGAAATCATCTCACAGAGTTACAGCTTTCCCCTCAAGAAGCCTTTCGCTAAGGCAGTTCTTGTGGAATAGGCAAAGTGATATTTGGAAGCCCATAGAGGGCTATGGTGAAAAAGGAAATATCCTCAGATGAAATCTGGAAAGAAGCTTTCTGAGAAACTGCTTAGTGTTCTGTTAATTCATCTCACAGAGTTACATGTGTATTTCGTGGATCTCTTTGCTAGCCTTATTTCTGTGGAATCTGAGTACAGATATTTCGGATCCCATTGAAGACAGTAGTGCCAAAGGAAATATCCTCCTATAACAAAGAGAAGGAATCTTTCTGAGAAACTTCTTTGTGTTCTGTGAAATCATCTCACAGAGTTACAGCTTTCCCCTCAAGAACCCTTTCGCTAAGACAGTTTTTGTGGAATTGGCAAAGTGATATTTGGAAGCCCATAGAGGGCTATGGTGAAAAAGGAAATATCCTCAGATGAAATCTTGAAAGAAGCTCTCCGAGAAACTGCTTAGTGTTCTGTTAATTCATCTCACAGAGTTACATGTGTATTTCGTGGATCTCTTTACTAGCCTTATTTCTGTGGAATCTGAGAACAGATATTTCGGATCCCTTTGATGACTATAGGGCTAAAGGAAATATCCTCCGATAACAAAGAGAAAGAAGCTTTCTGAGAAACTTCTTTGTGTTCTGTGAAATCATCTCTCAGAGTTACAGTTTTGCCCTCAAGAAGCCTTTCGCTAAGACAGTTCTTGTGGAATAGGCAAAGTGATATTTGGAAGCCCATAGAGGGCTATGGTGAAAAAGGAAATATCCTCAGATGAAATCTGGAAAGAAGCTTCGTGAGAAACTGCTTAGTGTTCTGTTAATTCATCTCACAGAGTTACATGTGTATTTCGTGGATCTCTTTGCTAGCCTTATTTCTGTGGAATCTGAGAACAGATATTTCGGATCCCTTTGAAGACTATAGGACCAAAGGAAATATCCTCCGATAACAAAGAGAAAGAAGCTTTCTGAGAAACTTCTTTGTGTTCTGTGAAATCATCTCACAGAGTTACAGCTTTCCCCTCAAGAAGCCTTTCGCTAAGACAGTTCTTGTGGAATTGGCAAAGTGATATTTGGAAGCCCTTAGAGGGCTATGGTGAAAAAGGAAATATCCTCAGATGAAATTTGGAAAGAAGCTTCGTGAGAAACTGCTTAGTGTTCTGTTAATTCATCTCACAGAGTTACATGTGCATTTCGTGGATCTCTTTGCTAGCCTTCTTTCTGTGGAATCTGAGAAAAGATATTTCGGATCCCATTGATGACTATAGGGCTAAAGGAAAATTCCTCCGATAACAAAGAGAAAGAAGCTTTCTGAGAAACTTCCTGGTGTTGTGTGAAATCATCTCACAGAGTTACAGCTTTCCCCTCAAGAAGCCTTTCGTTAAGACAGTTCTTGTGGAATTGGCAAAGTGATATTTGGAAGCCCATAGAGGGCTATGGTGAAAAAGGAAATATCCTCAGATGAAATCTGGAAAGAAGCTTTCTGAGAAACTGCTTAGTGTTCTGTTAATTCATCTCACAGAGTTACATCTGTATTTCGTGCATCTCTTTGCTAGCCTTATTTCTGTGGAATCTGAGTACAGATATTTCGGATCCCATTGAAGACAATAGGTCCAAAGGAAATATCCTCCTATAACAAAGAGAAAGAAGCTTTCTGAGAAACTTCTTTGTGTTCTGTGAAATCATCTCACAGAGTTACAGCTTTCCCCTCAAGAACACTTTCGCTAAGACAGTTCTTGTGGAATTGGCAAAGTGATATTTGGAAGCACATAGAGGCCTATGGTGAAAAAGGAAATATCCTTAGATGAAATCTGGAGAGAAGCTTTCTCAGAAACTGCTTAGTGTTCTGTTAATTCATCTCACAGAGTTACATGTGTATTTCGTGGATCTCTTTGCTAGCCTTATTTCTGTGGAATCTGAGAACAGATATTTCGGATCCCTTTGAAGACTATAGGGCCAAAGGAAATATCCTCCCATAACAAAGAGAAAGAAGCTTTCTGAGAAACTTCTTTGTGTTCTGTGAAATCATCTCACAGAGTTACAGCTTTCCCCTCAAGAAACCTTTCGCTAAGACAGTTCTAGTGGAATAGGCAAAGTGATATTTGGAAGCCCATAGAGGGCTATGGTGAAAAAGGAAATATCCTCAGATGAAATCTGGAAAGAAGCTTTCTGAGAAACTGCTTAGTGTTCTGTTAATTCATCTCACAGAGTTACATCTGTATTTTTTGGATCTCTTTGCTAGCCTTATTTCTGTGGAATCTGAGAACAGATATTTCGGATCCCATTGAAGACAATAGGGCCAAAGGAAATATCTTCCGATAACAAAGAGAAAGAAGCTTTCTGAGAAACTTCTTTGTGTTCTGTGAAATCATCTAACAGAGTTACAGCTTTCCCCTCAAGAACACTTTCGCTAAGACAGTTCTTGTGGAATTGGCAAAGTGATATTTGCAAGCCCATAGAGGGCTATAGTGAAAAAGGAAATATCCTTAGATGAAATCTGGAAAGAAGCTTTATGAGAAACTGCTTAGTGTTCTGTTAAATCATCTCACAGAGTTACATCTGTATTTCGTGGATATCTTTGCTAGCCTTATTTCTGTGGAATCTGAGTACAGATATTTCGGATCCCATTGAAGACAATAGGGCCAAATTAAATATCTTCCGATAAGAAAGAGAAAGAAGCTTTCTGAGAAACTTCTTTGTGTTCTGTGAAATCATCTGTCAGAGTTACAGCTTTCCCCTCAAGAACCCTTTCGCTAAGACAGTTCTTGTGGAATAGGCAAAGTGATATTTGGAAGCCCATAGAGGCCTATGGTGAAAAAGGAAATATCATCAGATGAAATCTGGAAAGAAGCTTTCTGAGAAACTGCTTAGTGTTATGTTAATTCATCTCACAGAGTTACATGTGTATTTCGTGGATCTCTTTGCTAGCCTTATTTCTGTGGAATCTGAGAACAGATATTTCGGATCCCTTTGAAGACTATAGGGCCAAAGGAAATATCCTCCGATAACAAAGAGAAAGAAGGTTTCTGAGAAACTTCTTTGTGTTCTGTGAAATCATCTCACAGAGTTACAGCTTTCCCCTCAAGAAGCCTTTCGCTAAGACAGTTCTTGTGGAATAGGCAAAGTGATATTTGGAAGCCCATAGAGGGCTATGGTGACAAAGGAAATATCCTCAGATGAAATCTGGAAAGAAGCTTTCTGAGAAACTGCTTAGTGTTCTGTTAATTCATCTCACAGAGTTACATGTGTATTTCGTGGATCTCTTTGCTAGCCTTATTTCTGTGGAATCTGAGAACAGATATTTCGGATCCCTTTGAAGACTATAGGGTCAAAGGAAATATCCTCCTATAACAAAGAGAAAGAAGCTTTCTGAGAAACTTCTTTGTGTTCTGTGAAATCATCTCACAGAGTTACAGCTTTCCCCTCAAGAACACTTTCGCTAAGACAGTTCTTGTGGAATTGGCAAAGTGATATTTGGAAGCACATAGTGGGCTATGGTGAAAAAGGAAATATCCTTAGATGAAATCTGGAGAGAAGCTTTCTCAGAAACTGCTTAGTGTTCTGTTAATTCATTTCACAGAGTTACATGTGTATTTCGTGGATCTCTTTGCTAGCCTTATTTCTGTGGAATCTGAGAACAGATATTTCGGATCCCTTTGACGACTATAGGGCCAAAGGAAATATCCTCCGATAACAAAGAGAAAGAAGCTTTCTGAGAAACTTCTTTGTGTTCTGTGAAATCATCTCACAGAGTTACAGCTTTCCCCTCAAGAAGCCTTTCGCTAAGACAGTTCTTGTGGAATAGGCAAAGTGATATTTGGAAGCCCATAGAGGGCTATGGTGACAAAGGAAATATCCTCAGATGAAATCTGGAAAGAAGCTTTCTGAGAAACTGCTTAGTGTTCTGTTAATTCATCTCACAGAGTTACATGTGTATTTCTTGGATCTCTTTGCTAGCCTTATTTCTGTGGAATCTGAGAACAGATATTTCGGATCCCTTTGAAGACTATAGGGCCAAAGGAAATATCCTCCGATAACAAAGAGAAAGAATCTTTCTGAGAAACTTCTTTGTGTTCTGTGAAATCATGTCACAGAGTTACAGCTTTCCCCTCAAGAAGCCTTTCGCCTAGACAGTTCTTGTGGAATTGGCAAAGTGATATTTGGAAGCCCATAGAGGGCTATGGTCAAAAAGGATATATCCTCCCAGGAAATCTGGAAAGAAGATTGCTGAGAAACTGCTTAGTGTTCTGTTAATTCATCTCACAGAGTTACATGTGTATTTCGCGGATCTCTTTGCTTGCAGTATTTCTGTGGAATCTCAGAACTGATATTTCGGATCCCTTTGAAGTCTATAGGGCCGAAGGAAATATCTTCCGATAACAAAGAGAAAGAAGCTTTCTGAGAAACTACTTTGTGTTCTGTGAAATCATCTCACAGAGTTACAGCTTTCCCCTCAAGAAGCCTTTCGCTAAGACAGATCTTGTGGAATAGGAAAAGTGATATTTGGAAGCCCAAAGAGGGCTATGGTGAAAAAGGAAATATCCTCAGATGAAATCTGGAAAGAAGCTTTCTGAGAAACTGCTTAGTGTTCTGTTAATTCATCTCACAGAGTTACATCTGTATTTCGTGGATCTCTTTGCTAGCCTTATTTCTGTGAAATCTGAGTACAGATATTTCGGATCCCATTGAAGACAATAGGGCCAAATTAAATATCCTCCGATAACAAAGAGAAAGAAGCTTTCTGAGAAACTTCTTTGTGTTCTGTGAAATCATCTCATAGAGTTACAGCTTTCCCCTCAAGAACCCTTTCGCTAAGACAGTTTTTGTGGAATTGGCAAAGTGATATTTGGAAGCCCATAGAGGGCTATGGTGAAAATGGAAATATCCTCAGATGAAATCTGGAAAGAAGCTCTCCGAGAAACTGCTTAGTGTTCGGTTAATTCATCTCACAGAGTTACATGTGTATTTCGTGGATCTCTTTGCTAGCCTTATTTCTGTGGAATCTGAGAACAGATATTTCGGATCCCATTGATGACTATAGGGCTAAAGGAAATATCCTCCGATAACAAAGAGAAAGAAGCTTTCTGAGAAACTTCTTTGTGTTCTGTGAAATCATCTCTCAGAGTTACAGCTTTGCCCTCAAGAAGCCTTTCGCTAAGACAGTTCTTGTGGAATTGGCAAAGTGATATTTGGAAGCCCATAGAGGGCTATGGGGAAAAAGGAAATATCCTCAGATGAAATCTGGAAAGAAGCTTTCTGAGAAACTGCTTAGTGTTCTGTTAATTCATCTCACAGAGTTACATGTGTATTTCGTGGATCTCTTTGCTAGCCTTATTTCTGTGGAATCTGAGAACAGATATTTCGGATCCCTTTGAAGACTATAGGGCCAAAGGAAATATCCTCCGATAACAAAGAGAAAGAATCTTTCTGAGAAACTTCTTTGTGTTCTGTGAAATCATGTCACAGAGTTACAGCTTTCCCCTCAAGAAGCCTTTCGCCTAGACAGTTCTTGTGGAATTGGCAAAGTGATATTTGGAAGCCCATAGAGGGCTATGGTCAAAAAGGATATATCCTCCCAGGAAATCTGGAAAGAAGATTGCTGAGAAACTGCTTAGTGTTCTGTTAATTCATCTCACAGAGTTACATGTGTATTTCGCGGATCTCTTTGCTTGCATTATTTCTGTGGAATCTCAGAACTGATATTTCGGATCCCTTTGAAAACTATAGGGCCGAAGGAAGTATCTTCCGATAACAAAGAGAAAGAAGCTTTCTGAGAAACTACTTTGTGTTCTGTGAAATCATCTCACAGAGTTACAGCTTTCCCCTCAAGAAGCCTTTCGCTAAGACAGATCTTGTGGAATAGGAAAAGTGATATTTGGAAGCCCAAAGAGGGCTATGGTGAAAAAGGAAATATCCTCAGATGAAATCTGGAAAGAAGCTTTCTGAGAAACTGCTTAGTGTTCTGTTAATTCATCTCACAGAGTTACATCTGTATTTCGTGGATCTCTTTGCTAGCCTTATTTCTGTGGAATCTGAGTACAGATATTTCTGATCCCATTGAAGACAATAGGGCCAAATTAAATATCCTCCGATAACAAAGAGAAAGAAGCTTTCTGAGAAACTTCTTTGTGTTCTGTGAAATCATCTCACAGAGTTACAGCTTTCCCCTCAAGAAGCCTTTCGCTAAGACAGTTCTTGTGGAATTGGCAAAGTGATATTTGGAAGCCCATAGAGGGCTATGGTGAAAAAGGAAATATCCTTAGATGAAATCTGGAAAGAAGCTTTATGAGAAACTGCTTAGTGTTCTGTTAATTCATCTCACAGAGTTACATGTGTATTTCGTGGATCTCTTTGCTAGCCTTATTTCTGTGGAATCTGAGAACAGATATTTCGGATCCCTTTGAAAACTATAGGGCCAAAGGAAATATCTTCCGATAACAAAGAGAAAGAAGGTTTCTGAGAAACTTCCTCGTGTTCTGTGAAATCATCTCACAGAGTTACAGCTTTCCCCTCAAGAAGCCTTTCGCTAAGACAGTTCTTGTGGAATAGGCAAAGTGATATTTGGAAGCCCATAGAGGGCTACGGTGAAAAAGGAAATATCCTCAGATGAAATCTGGAAAGAAGCTTTTTGAGAAACTGCTTAGTGTTCTGTTAATTCATCTCACAGAGTTACATCTGTATTTCGTGGATCTCTTTGCCAGCCTCTTTTCTGTGGAATCTGAGAACAGATATTTCGGATGCCTTTGAAGACTATAGGGCCAAAGGAAATATCCTCCGATAACAAAGAGAAAGAAGCTTTCTGAGAAACTTCTTTGTGTTCTCTGAAATCATCTCACAGAGTTACAGCTTTCCCCTCAAGAAGCCTTTCGCTAAGACAGTTCTTGTGGAATTGGCAAAGTGATATTTGGAAGCCCATAGAGGGCTATGGTTAAAAAGGAAACATCCTCAGATGAAATCTGGAAAGAAGCCTTCTGAAAAACGGCTTAGTGTTCTGTTAATTCATCTCACAGAGTTACATCTGTATTTCGTGGATCTCTTTGCTAGCCTTATTTCTGTGGAATCTGAGAACAGATATTTCGGATCTCTTTGAAGACAATAGGGCCAAAGGAAATATTCTCCGATAACAAAGAGAAAGAAGCTTTCTGAGAAACTTCTTTGTGTTCTGTGAAATCATCTGTCAGAGTTACAGCTTTCCCCTCAAGAACCCTTTCGCTAAGACAGTTCTTGTGGAATAGGCAAAGTGATATTTGGAAGCCCATAGAGGCCTATGGTGAAAAAGGAAATATCATCAGATGAAATCTGGAAAGAAGCTTTCTGAGAAACTGCTTAGTGTTCTGTTAATTCATCTCACAGAGTTACATGTGTATTTCGTGGATCTCTTTGCTAGCCTTATTTCTGTGGAATCTGAGAACAGATATTTCGGATCCCTTTGAAGACTATAGGGCCAAAGGAAATATCCTCCGATAACAAAGAGAAAGAAGGTTTCTGAGAAACTTCTTTGTGTTCTGTGAAATCATCTCACAGAGTTACAGCTTTCCCCTCAAGAAGCCTTTCGCTAAGACAGTTCTTGTGGAATAGGCAAAGTGATATTTGGAAGCCCATAGAGGGCTATGGTGACAAAGGAAATATCCTCAGATGAAATATGGAAAGATGCTTTCTGAGAAACTGCTTAGTGTTCTGTTAATTCATCTCACAGAGTTACATGCGTATTTCGTGGATCTCTTTGCTAGCCTTATTTCTGTGGAATCTGAGAACAGATATTTCGGATCCCTTTCAAGACTATAGGGCCAAAGGAAATATCCTCCGATAACAAAGAGAAAGAAGCTTTCTGAGAAACTTCTTTGTGTTCTGTGAAATCATCTCACAGAGTTACAGCTTTCCCCTTAAGAAGCCTTTCGCTAAGACAGTTCTTGTGGAATTGGCAAAGTGATATTTGGAAGCCCATAGAGGGCTATGGTGAAAAAGGAAATATCCTCAGATGAAATCTGGAAAGAAGCTTCGTGAGAAACTTCTTAGTGTTCTGTTAATTCATCTCACAGAGTTACATGTGTATTTCGTGGATCTGTTTGCTAGCCTTATTACTGTGGAATCTGAGAACAGATATTTCGGATCCCTTTGAAGTCTATAGGGCCAAAGGAAATATCCTCCGATAACATAGAGAAAGAAGCTTTCTGAGAAACTTCTTTGTGTTCTGTGAAATCATCTCACAGAGTTACAGCTTTCCCCTCAAGAAGCCTTTCGCTAAGACAGTTCTTGTGGAGTTGGCAAAGTGATATTTGGAAGCCCATAGAGGGCTATGGTGAAAAAGGAAATATCCTCAGATGAAATCTGGAAAGAAGCTTTCTGAGAAACTGCTTAGTGTTCTGTTAATTCATCTCACAGAGTTACATCTGTATTTCGTGGATCCCTTTGCTAGCCTTATTTCTGTGGAATCTGAGAACAGATATTTCGGATCCCTTTGAAGACTATAGGGCCAAAGGAAATATCCTCCCATAACAAAGAGAAAGAATCTTTCTGAGAAACTTCTTCGTGTTCTGTGAAATCATGTCACAGAGTTACAGCTTTCCCCTCAAGAAGCCTTTCGCTAAGACAGTTCTGGTGGAATTGGCAAATTGATATTTGGAAGCCCATAGAGGGCTATGGTGAAAAAGGAAATATCCTCCCAGGAAATCTGGAAAGAAGCTTCGTGAGAAACTGCTTAGTGTTCTGTTAATTCATCTCACAGAGTTACATGTGTATTTCGTGGATCTCTTTGCTAGCCTTATTTCTGTGAAATCTGAGAACAGATATTTCGGATCCCTTTGAAGTCTATAGGGCCAAAGGAAATATCCTCCGATAACATAGAGAAAAAAGCTTTCTGAGAAACTTCTTTGTATTCTGTGAAATCATCTCACAGAGTTACAGCTTTCCCCTCAAGAAGCCTTTCGCTAAGACAGTTCTTGTGGAATTGGCAAAGTGATATTTGGAAGCCCAGAGAGGGCTATGGTGAAAGAGGAAATATCCTCAGATGAAATCTGGAAAGAAGCTTTCTGAGAAACTGCTTAGTGTTCTGTTAATTCATCTCACAGAGTTACATGTGTATTTCGTGGATCTCTTTGCTAGCCTTATTACTGTGGAATCTGAGAACAGATATTTCGGATCCCTTTGAAGACTATAGGGTCAAAGGAAATATCCTCCTATAACAAAGAGAAAGAAGCTTTCTGAGAAACTTCTTTGTGTTCTGTGAAATCATCTCACAGAGTTACATCTTTCCCCTCAAGAACACTTTCGCTAAGACAGTTCTAGTGGAATTGGCAAAGTGATATTTGGAAGCACATAGTGGGCTATGGTGAAAAAGGAAATATCCTTAGATGAAATCTGGAGAGAAGCTTTCTCAGAAACTGCTTAGTGTTCTGTTAATTCATTTCACAGAGTTACATGTGTATTTCGTGGATCTCTTTGCTAGCCTTATTTCTGTGGAATCTGAGAACAGATATTTCGGATCCCTTTGAAGACTATAGGGCCAAAGGAAATATCCTCCGATAACAAAGAGAAAGAAGCTTTCTGAGAAACTTCTTTGTGTTCTGTGAAATCATCTCACAGAGTTACAGCTTTCCCCTCAAGAAGCCTTTCGCTAAGACAGTTCTTGTGGAACAGGCAAAGTGATATTTGGAAGCCCATAGAGGGCTACGGTGACAAAGGAAATATCCTCAGATGAAATCTGGAAAGAAGCTTTCTGAGAAACTGCTTAGTGTTCTGTTAATTCATCTCACAGAGTTACATGTGTATTTCTTGGATCTCTTTGCTAGCCTTATTTCTGTGGAATCTGAGAACAGATATTTCGGATCCCTTTGAAGACTATAGGGCCAAAGGAAATATCCTCCGATAACAAAGAGAAAGAATCTTTCTGAGAAACTTCTTTGTGTTCTGTGAAATCATGTCACAGAGTTACAGCTTTCCCCTTAAGAAGCCTTTCGCCTAGACAGTTCTTGTGGAATTGGCAACGTGATATTTGGAAGCCCATAGAGGGCTATGGTCAAAAAGGATATATCCTCCCAGGAAATCTGGAAAGAAGATTGCTGAGAAACTGCTTAGTGTTCTGTTAATTCATCTCACAGAGTTACATGTGTATTTCGCGGATCTCTTTGCTTGCATTATTTCTGTGGAATCTCAGAACTGATATTTCGGATCCCTTTGAAAACTATAGGGCCGAAGGAAATATCTTCCGATAACAAAGAGAAAGAAGCTTTCTGAGAAACTACTTTGTGTTCTGTGAAATCATCTCACAGAGTTACAGCTTTCCCCTCAAGAAGCCTTTCGCTAAGACAGATCTTGTGGAATAGGAAAAGTGATATTTGGAAGCCCAAAGAGGGCTATGGTGAAAAAGGAAATATCCTCAGATGAAATCTGGAAAGAAGCTTTCTGAGAAACTGCTTAGTGTTCTGTTAATTCATCTCACAGAGTTACATCTGTATTTCGTGGATCTCTTTGCTAGCCTTATTTCTATGAAATCTGAGTACAGATATTTCGGATCCCATTGAAGACAATAGGGCCAAATTAAATATCCTCCGATAACAAAGAGAAAGAAGCTTTCTGAGAAACTTCTTTGTGTTCTGTTAATTCATCTCACAGAGTTACATGTGTATTTCGTGGATCTCTTTGCTAGCCTTATTTCTGTGGAATCTGAGAACAGATATTTCGGATCCCTTTGAAGACTATAGGGTCAAAGGAAATATCCTCCTATAACAAAGAGAAAGAAGCTTTCTGAGAAACTTCTTTGTGTTCTGTGAAATCATCTCACAGAGTTACAGCTTTCCCCTCAAGAACACTTTCGCTAAGACAGTTCTTGTGGAATTGGCAAAGTGATATTTGGAAGCACATAGTGGGCTATGGTGAAAAAGGAAATATCCTTAGATGAAATCTGGAGAGAAGCTTTCTCAGAAACTGCTTAGTGTTCTGTTAATTCATTTCACAGAGTTACATGTGTATTTCGTGGATCTCTTTGCTAGCCTTATTTCTGTGGAATCTGAGAACAGATATTTCGGATCCCTTTGAAGACTATAGGGCCAAAGGAAATATCCTCCGATAACAAAGAGAAAGAAGCTTTCTGAGAAACTTCTTTGTGTTCTGTGAAATCATCTCACAGAGTTACAGCTTTCCCCTCAAGAAGCCTTTCGCTAAGACAGTTCTTGTGGAATAGGCAAAGTGATATTTGGAAGCCCATAGAGGGCTATGGTGACAAAGGAAATATCCTCAGATGAAATCTGGAAAGAAGCTTTCTGAGAAACTGCTTAGTGTTCTGTTAATTCATCTCACAGAGTTACATGTGTATTTCTTGGATCTCTTTGCTAGCCTTATTTCTGTGGAATCTGAGAACAGATATTTCGGATCCCTTTGAAGACTATAGGGCCAAAGGAAATATCCTCCGATAACAAAGAGAAAGAATCTTTCTGAGAAACTTCTTTGTGTTCTGTGAAATCATGTCACAGAGTTACAGCTTTCCCCTCAAGAAGCCTTTCGCCTAGACAGTTCTTGTGGAATTGGCAACGTGATATTTGGAAGCACATAGAGGGCTATGGTCAAAAAGGATATATCCTCCCAGGAAATCTGGAAAGAAGATTGCTGAGAAACTGCTTAGTGTTCTGTTAATTCATCTCACAGAGTTACATCTGTATTTCGTGGATCCCTTTGCTAGCCTTATTTCTGTGGAATCTGAGAACAGATATTTCGGATCCCTTTGAAGACTATAGGGCCAAAGGAAATATCCTCCGATAACAAAGAGAAAGAATCTTTCTGAGAAACTTCTTTGTGTTCTGTGAAATCATGTCACAGAGTTACAGCTTTCCCCTCAAGAAGCCTTTCGCTAAGACAGTTCTGGTGGAATTGGCAAAGTGATATTTGGAAGCCCCTAGTGGGCTATGGTGAAAAAGGAAATATCCTCCCAGGAAATCTGGAAAGAAGCTTCGAGAGAAACTGCTTAGTGTTCTGTTAATTCATCTCACAGAGTTACATGTGTATTTCGTGGATCTCTTTGCTAGCCTTATTTCTGTGAAATCTGAGAACAGATATTTCGGATCCCTTTGAAGTCTATAGGGCCAAAGGAAATATCCTCCGATAACATAGAGAAAGAAGCTTTCTGAGAAACTTCTTTGTGTTCTGTGAAATCATCTCACAGATTTACAGCTTTCCCCTCAAGAAGCCTTTCGCTAAGACAGTTCTTGTGGAATTGGCAAAGTGATATTTGGAAGCCCAGAGAGGGCTATGGTGAAAGAGGAAATATCCTCAGATGAAATCTGGAAAGAAGCTTTCTGAGAAACTGCTTAGTGTTCTGTTAATTCATCTCACAGAGTTACATGTGTATTTCGTGGATCTCTTTGCTAGCCTTATTTCTGTGGAATCTGAGAACAGATATTTCGGATCCCTTTGAAGACTATAGGGCCAAAGGAAATATCCTGCGATAACAAAGAGAAAGATTCTTTCTGAGAAACTTCTTTGTGTTCTGTGAAATCATGTCACAGAGTTACAGCTTTCCCCTCAAGAAGCCTTTCGCTAAGTACGTTCTTGTGGAATTGGCAAAGTGATATTTGGAAGCCCATAGAGGGCTATGGTTAAAAAGGAAACATCCTCAGATGAAATCTGGAAAGAAGCCTTCTGAAAAACTGCTTAGTGTTCTCTTAATTCATCTCACAGAGTTACATGTGTATTTCGTGGATCTCTTTGCTAGCCTTATTTCTTTGGAATCTGAGTACAGATATTTCGGATCCCATTGAAGACAATAGGGCCAAAGGAAATATCCTCCTATAACAAAGAGAAAGAAGCTTTCTGAGAAACTTCTTTGTGTTCTGTGAAATCATCTCACAGAGTTACAGCTTTCCCCTCAAGAAGCCTTTCGCTAAGACAGTTCTTGTAGAATTGGCAAAGTGATATTTGGAAGCCCATAGAGGGCTACGGTGAAAAAGGAAATATCCTCAGATGAAATCTTGAAAGAAGATTCGTGAGAAACTGCTTAGTGTTCTGTTAATTCATCTCACAGAGTTACATGTGTATTTCGTGGATCTATTTGCTAGCCTTATTTCTGTGGAATCTGAGAACAGATATTTCGGATCCCATTGATGACTATAGGGCTAAAGGAAATATCCTCCGATAACAAAGATAAAGAAGATTTCTGAGAAACTTCTTTGTGTTCTGTGAAATCATCTCACAGAGTTACAGCTTTCCCTCAAGAAGCCTTACGCTAAGACAGTTCTTGTGGAATTGGCAAAGTGATATTTGGAAGCCCATAGAGGGCTATGGTGAAAAAGGAAATATCCTCAGATGAAATCTGGAAAGAAGCTTTCTGAGAAACTGCTTAGTGTTCTGTTAATTCATCTCACAGTGTTACATGTGTATTTCGCGGATCACTTTGCTAGCCTTATTTCTGTGGAATCTGAGAACAGATATTTCGGATCCCTTTGAAGACTACAGGGCCAAAGGAAATATCCTCCGATAAGAAAAAGAAAGAAGCTTTCTGAGAAACTTCTTTGCGTTCTCTGAAATCATCTCACAGAGTTACAGCTTTCCCCTCAAGAAGCCTTTCGCTAAGACAGTTCTTGTGGAATAGGCAAAGTGATAATTGGAAGCCCATAGAGGGCTATGGTGAAAAAGGAAATATCCTCAGATGAAATCTGGAAAGAAGCTTTCTGAGAAACTGCTTAGTGTTCTGTTAATTCATCTCACAGAGTTACATCTGTATTTCGTGGATCTCTTTGCTAGCCTTATTTCTGTGGAATCTCAGTACAGATATTTCGGATCCCATTGAAGACAGTAGTGCCAAAGGAAATATCCTCCTATAACAAAGAGAAAGAATCTTTCTGAGAAACTTCTTTGTGTTCTGTGAAATCATCTCACACAGTTACAGCTTTCCCCTGAAGAACCCTTTCGCTAAGACAGTTTTTGTGGAATTGGCAAAGTGATATTTGGAAGCCCATAGAGGGCTATGGTGAAAAAGGAAATATCCTCAGATGAAATCTTGAAAGAAGCTCTCCGAGAAACTGCTTAGTGTTCTGTTAATTCATCTCACAGAGTTACATGTGTATTTCGTGGATCTCTTTGCTAGCCTTATTTCTGTGGAATCTGAGAACAGATATTTCGGATCCCATTGATGACTATTGGGCTAAAGGAAATATCCTCCGATAACAAAGAGAAAGAAGCTTTCTGAGAAACTTCTTTGTGTTCTGTGAAATCATCTCTCAGAGTTACAGCTTTGCCCTCAAGAAGCCTTTCGCTAAGACAGTTCTTGTGGAATAGGCAAAGTGATATTTGGAAGCCCATAGAGGGCTATGGTGAAAAAGGAAATATCCTCAGATGAAATCTGGAAAGAAGCTTCGTGAGAAACTGCTTAGTGTTCTGTTAATTCATCTCACAGAGTTACATGTGTATTTCGTGGATCTCTTTGCTAGCCTTATTTCTGTGGAATCTAAGAACAGATATTTCGGATCCCTTTGAAGACTATAGGGCCAAAGGAAATATCCTCCGATAACAAAGAGAAAGAAGGTTTCTGAGAAACTTCTTTGTGTTCTGTGAAATCATCTCACAGAGTTACAGCTTTCCCCTCAAGAACCCTTTCGCTAAGACAGTTCTTGTGGAATAGGCAAAGTGATATTTGGAAGCCCATAGAGGGCTATGGTGAAAAAGGAAATATCCTCAGATGAAATCTGGAAAGAAGCTTTCTGAGAAACTGCTTAGTGTTCTGTTAATTCATCTCACAGAGTTACATGTGTATTTCGTGGATCTCTTTGCTAGCCTTATTTCTGTGGAATCTGAGAACAGATATTTCGGATCCCTTTGAAGACTATAGGGCCAAAGGAAATATCCTCCGATAACAAAGAGAAAGAAGCTTTCTGAGAAACTTCTTTGTGTTCTGTGAAATCATCTCACAGAGTTACAGCTTTCCCCTCAAGAAGCCTTTCGCTAAGACAGTTCTTCTGGAATTGGCAAAGTGATATTTGGAAGCCCATAGAGGGCTATGGTGAAAAAGGAAATATCCTCAGATGAAATTTGGAAAGAAGCTTCGTGAGAAACTGCTTAGTGTTCTGTTAATTCATCTCACAGAGTTACATGTGCATTTCGTGGATCTCTTTGCTAGCCTTATTTCTGTGGAATCTGAGAAGAGATATTTCGGATCCCATTGATGACTATAGGGCTAAAGGAAAATTCCTCCGATAACAAAGAGAAAGAAGCTTTCTGAGAAACTTCCTGGTGTTGTGTGAAATCATCTCACAGAGTTACAGCTTTCCCCTCAAGAACACTTTCGCTAAGACAGTTCTTGTGGAATTGGCAAAGTGATATTTGGAAGCCCATAGAGGGCTATGGTGAAAAAGGAAATATCCTGAGATGAAATCTGGAAAGAAGCTTTCTGAGAAACTGCTTAGTGTTCTGTTAATTCATCTCACAGAGTTACATCTGTATTTCGTGGATCTCTTTGCTAGCCTTATTTCTGTGGATTCTGAGTACAGATATTTCGGATCCCATTAAAGACAGTAGGGCCAAAGGAAATATCCTCCTATAACAAAGAGAAAGAAGCTTTCTGAGAAACTTCTTTGTGTTCTGTGAAATCATCTCACGGAGTTACAGCTTTCACCTCAAGAACACTTTCGCTAAGACAGTTCTTGTGGAATTGGCAAAGTGATATTTGGAAGCACATAGAGGGCTATGGTGAAAAAGGAACTATCCTTAGATGAAATCTGGAGAGAAGCTTTCTCAGAAACTGCTTAGTGTTCTGTTAATTCATCTCACAGAGTTACATGTGTATTTCGTGGATCTCTTTGCTAGCCTTATTTCTGTGGAATCTGAGTACAGATATTTCGGATCCCTTTGAAGACAGTAGTGCCAAAGGAAATATCCTCCTATAACAAAGAGAAAGAATCTTTCTGAGAAACTTCTTTGTGTTCTGTGAAATCATCTCACAGAGTTACAGATTTCCCCTCAAGAACCCTTTCGCTAAGACAGTTTTTGTGGAATTGGCAAAGTGATATTTGGAAGCCCATAGAGGGCTATGGTGAAAATGGAAATATCCTCAGATGAAATCTTGAAAGAAGCTCTCCGAGAAACTGCTTAGTGTTCGGTTAATTCATCTCACAGAGTTACATGTGTATTTCGTGGATCTCTTTGCTAGCCTTATTTCTGCGGAATCTGAGAACAGATATTTCGGATCCCATTGATGACTATAGGGCTAAAGGAAATATCCTCCGATAACAAAGAGAAAGAAGCTTTCTGAGAAACTTCTTTGTGTTCTGTGAAATCATCTCTCAGAGTTACAGCTTTGCCCTCAAGAAGCCTTTCGCTAAGACAGTTCTTGTGGAATTGGCAAAGTGATATTTGGAAGCCCATAGAGGGCTATGGTGAAAAAGGAAATATCCTCAGATGAAATCTGGAAAGAAGCTTTCTGAGAAACTGCTTAGTGTTCTGCTAATTCATCTCACAGAGTTACATGCGTATTTCGTGGATCTCTTTGCTAGCCTTATTTCTGTGGAATCTGAGTACAGATATTTCGGATCCCATTGAAGACAGTAGTGCCAAAGGAAATATCCTCCTATAACAAAGAGAAAGAATCTTTCTGAGAAACTTCTTTGTGTTCTGTGAAATCATCTCACAGAGTTACAGCTTTCCCCTGAAGAACCCTTTCGCTAAGACAGTTTTTGTGGAATTGGCAAAGTGATATTTGGAAGCCCATAGAGGGCTATGGTGAAAAAGGAAATATCCTCAGATGAAATCTTGAAAGAAGCTCTCCGAGAAACTGCTTAGTGTTCTGTTAATTCATCTCACAGAGTTACATGTGTATTTCGCGGATCTCTTTGCTAGCCTTATTTCTGTGGAATCTGAGAACAGATATTTCGGATCCCTTTGAAGAGTATAGGGCCAAAGGAAATATCCTCCGATAACAAAGAGAAAGAAGCTTTCTGAGAAACTTCCTTGTGTTCTGTGAAATCATCTCACAGAGTTACAGCTTTCCCCTCAAGAACCCTTTCACTAAGACAGTTCTAGTGGAATTGTCAAAGTGATATTTGGAACCCCTAGAGGGCTATGGTGAAAAAGGAAATATCCTCAGATGAAATCTTGAAAGAAGCTTCGTGAGAAACTGCTTAGTGTTCTGTTAATTCATCTCACAGAGTTACATGTGTATTTCGTGGATCTCTTTGCTAGCCTTATATCTGTGGAATCTGAGAACAGATATTTCGTATCCCATTGATGACTATAGGGCTAAAGGAAATATCCTCCGATAACAAAGAGAAAGAAGATTTCTGAGAAACTTCTTTGTGTTCTGTGAAATCATCTCCCAGAGTTACAGCTTTCCCCTCAAGAAAACTTTCGCTAAGACAGTTCTTGTGGAATTGGCAAAGTGATATTTGGAAGCCCATAGAGGGCTATGGTGAAAAAGGAAATATCCTCAGATGAAATCTGGAAAGAAGCTTTCTGAGAAACTGCTTAGTGTTCTGTTAATTCATCTCACAGAGTTACATGTGTATATCACGGATCTCTTTGCTAGCCTTATTTCTGTGGAATCTGAGAACAGATATTTCGGATCCCTTTGAAGACTATAGGGCCAAAGGAAATATCCTCCGATAACAAAGAGAAAGAAGCTTTCTGAGAAACTTCTTTGTGTTCTGTGAAATCATCTCACAGAGTTACAGCTTTTCGCTCAAGAAGCCTTTCGCTAAGACTGTTCTTGTGGAATAGGCAAAGTGATATTTGGAATCCCATAGAGGGTTATGGTGAAAAAGGAAATATCCTTAGATGAAATCTGGAAAGAAGCTTTATGAGAAACTGCTTAGTGTTCTGTTAATTCGTCTCACAGAGTTACATGTGTATTTCGCGGATCTCTTTGCTAGCTTTATTTCTGTGGAATCTGAGAACAGATATTTCGGATCCCTTTGAAGACTATGGCGCCAAAGGAAATATCCTCCGATAACAAAGAGAAAGAAGCTTTCTGAGAAACTTCTTTGTGTTCTGTGAAATCATTTCACAGAGTTACAGCTTTCCCCTCCAGAAGCCTTTCGCTAAGACAGTTCTTGTGGAATTGGCAAAGTGATATTTGGAAGCCCATAGAGGGCTATGGTTAAAAAAGAAATATCCTCAGTTGAAATCTGGAAAGAAGCTTCGTGAGAAACTGCTTAGTGTTCTGTTAATTCATCTCACAGAGTTACATGTGTATTTCGCGGATCTCTTTGCTAGCCTTATTTCTGTGGAATCTGAGAACAGATATTTCGGATCCCTTTGAAGACTATAGGGCCAAAGGAAATATCCTCCGATAACAAAGAGAAAGACGCTTTCTGAGAAACTTCTTTGTGTTCTGTGAAATCATCTCACAGAGTTACAGCTTTCCCCTCAAGAATCCTTTCGCTAAGACAGTTCTTGAGGAATTGGCAAAGTGACATTTGGAAGCCCATAGAGGGCTATTGTGAAAAAGGAAATATCTTCAGATGAAATCTTGAAAGAAGCTTCGTGAGAAACTGCTTAGTGTTCTGTTAATTCATCTCACAGAGTTACATGTGTATTTCGTGGATCTCTTTGCTAGCCTTATTTCTGTGGAATCTGAGAACAGATATTTCGTATCCCATTGATGACAAAAGGGCTAAAGGAAATATCCTTCGATAACAAAGAGAAAGAAGCTTTCTGAGAAACTTCTTTGTGTTCTGTGAAATCATCTCACAGAGTTACAGCTTTCCCCAAAAGAAGCCTTTCGCTAAGACAGTTCTTGTGGAATTTCAAAGTGATATTTGGAAGCCCATAGAGGGCTATGGTGAAAAAGGAAATATCCTCAGATGAAATCTGGAAAGAAGCTTTCTGAGAAACTGCTTAGTGTTCTGTTAATTCAACTCACAGAGTTACATGTGTATTTCGTGGATCTCTTTGCTAGCCTTATTTCTGTGGAATCTGAGAACAGATATTTCGGATCCCTCTGAAGACTATATGGCCAAAGGAAATATCCTCCGATAACAAAGAGAAAGAAGCTTTCTGAGAAACTTCTTTGTGTTCTGTGAAATCATCTCACAGAGTTACAGCTTTCCCCGCAAGAACCCTTTCGCTAAGACAGTTCTAGTGGAATTGGCAAAATGATATTTGGAAGCCCACAGAGGGCTATGGTTAAAAAGGAAATATCCTCAGATGAAATCTGGAAAGAAGCTTTCTGAGAAACTGCTTAGTGTTCTGTTAATTCATCTCACAGAGTTACATCTGTATTTCGTTGATCTCTTTGCTAGCCTTATTTCTGTGGAATCTGAGTACAGATATTTCGGATCCCATTGAAGACAATAGGGCCAAAGGAAATAAACTCCTATAACAAAGAGAAAGAAGGTTTCTGAGAAACTTCTTTGTGTTCTGTGAAATCATCTCACAGAGTTACAGCTTTCCCCTCAAGAACCCTTTCGCTAATACAGTTCTTGTGGAATTGGCAAAGTGATATTTGGAAGCCCATAGAGGGCTATGGTGAAAAAGGAAATATCCTCCGAAGAAATCTTGAAAGAAGCTCTCCGAGAAACTGCTTAGTGTTCTGTTAATTCATCTCACAGATTTACATATGTATTTCGTGGATCTCTTTGCTAGCCTTCTTTCTGTGGAATCTGAAAACAGATATTTCGGATCCCTTTGATGACTATAGGGCTATTGGAAATATCCTCCGATAACAAAGAGAAAGAAGCTTTCTGAGAAACTTCTTTGTGTTCTGTGAAATCATCTCACAGAGTTACAGCTTTCCCCTCAAGAAGCCTTTGGCTAAGACAGTTCTTGTGGAATTGGCAAAGTGATATTTGGAAACCCATAGAGGGCTATGGTGAAAAAGGAAATATCCTCAGATGAAATCTGGAAAGAAGCTTTCTGAGAAACTGCTTAGTGTGCTGTTAATTCATCTCACAGAGTTACATGTGTATTTCGGGGATCTCTTTGCTAGCCTTATTTCTGTGGAATCTGAGAACAGATATTTCGGATCCCTTTGAAGACTATAGGCCCAAAGGAAATATCCTCCGATAACAAAGAGAAAGAAGCTTTCTGAGAAACTTCTTTGTGTTCTGTGAAATCATCTCACAGAGTTACAGCTTTCCCCTCAAGAAGCCTTTCGCTAAGACAGTTCTTGTGGAATAGGCAAAGTGATATTTGGAAGCCCATAGAGGGCTATGGTGAAAAAGGAAATATCCTCAGATGAAATCTGGAAAGAAGCTTCGTGAGAAACTGCTTAGTGTTCTGTTAATTCATCTCACAGAGTTCCATGTGTATTTCGTGGATCTCTTTGCTAGCCTTATTTCTGTGTTATCTGAGAACAGATATTTCGGATCCGTTTGAAGACTATAGGGCCAAAGGAAATATCCTCCGATAACAAAGAGGAAGAAGGTTTCTGAGAAACTTCTTTGTGTTCTGTGAAATCATCTCACAGAGTTACAGCTTTCCCCTCAAGAAGCCTTTCGCTAAGACAGTTCTTGTGGAATTGGCAAAGTCATATTTGGAAGCCCATAGAGGGCTATGGTGAAAAAGGAAATATCCTCAGATGAAATCTGGAAAGAAGCTTTCTGAGAAACTGCTTAGTGTTCTGTTAATTCATCTCACAGAGTTACATGTGTATTTCGTGGATCTCTTTGCTAGCCTTATTTCTGTGGAATCTGAGAACAGATATTTCGGATCCCATTGATGACTATAGGGCTAAAGGAAATATCCTCCTATAACAAAGAGAAAGAAGGTTTCTGAGAAACTTCTTTGTGTTCTGTGAAATCATCTCACAGAGTTACAGCTTTCCCCTCAAGAAGCCTTTCGCTAAGACAGTTCTTGCGGAATAGGCAAAGTGATATTTGGAAGCCCGTAGAGGGCTATGGTGAAAAAGGAAATATCCTCAGATGAAATCTGGAAAGAAGCTTTCTGAGAAACTGCTTAGTGTTCTGTTAATTCATCTCACAGAGTTACATGTGTATTTCGTGGATCTCTTTGCTAGCCTTATTTCTGTGGAATCTGAGAACAGATATTTCGAATCCCTTTGAAGAGTATAGGGCCAAAGGAAATATCCTCCGATAACAAAGAGAAAGAAGCTTTCTGAGAAACTTCCTTGTGTTCTGTGAAATCAACTCACAGAGTTACAGCTTTCTCCTCAAGAACCCTTTCGCTAAGACAGTTCTAGTGGAATAGGCAAAGTGATATTTGGAAGCCCTTAGACGGCTATGGTTAAAAAGGAAATATCCTCAGATGAAATCTGGAAAGAAGCTTTCTGAGAAACTACTTAGTGTTCAGTTAATTCACCTCACAGAGTTACATGTGTATTTCGCGGATCCCTTTGGTAGCCTTATTTCTGTGGAATCTGAGAACAGATATTTCGGATCCCTTTGAAGACTATAGGGCCGAAGGAAATATCCTCCGATAACAAAGAGAAAGAAGCTTTCTGAGAAACTTCTTTGTGTTCTGTGAAATCATCTCACAGAGTTACAGCTTTCCCCTCAAGAAGCCTGTCGCTAAGACAGTTCTTGTGGAATTGGCAAAGTCATATTTGGAAGCCCATAGAGGGCTATGGTGAAAAAGGAAATATCCTCAGATGAAATCTGGAAAGAAGCTTCGTGAGAAACTGCTTAGTGTTCTGTTAATTCATCTCACAGAGTTACATGTGTATTTCGTGGATCTCTTTGCTAGCCTTATTTCTGTGGAATCTGAGAACAGATATTTCGGATCCCATTGATGACTATAGGGCTAAAGGAAATATCCTCCTATAACAAAGAGAAAGAAGGTTTCTGAGAAACTTCTTTGTGTTCTGTGAAATCATCTCACAGAGTTACAGCTTTCCCCTCAAGAAGCCTTTCGCTAAGACAGTTCTTGTGGAATAGGCAAAGTGATATTTGGAAGCCCGTAGAGGGCTATGGTGAAAAAGGAAATATCCTCAGATGAAATCTGGAAAGAAGCTTTCTGAGAAACTGCTTAGTGTTCTGTTAATTCATCTCACAGAGTTACATGTGTATTTCGTGGATCTCTTTGCTAGCCTTATTTCTGTGGAATCTGAGAACAGATATTTCGAATCCCTTTGAAGAGTATAGGGCCAAAGGAAATATCATCCGATAACAAAGAGAAAGAAGCTTTCTGAGAAACTTCCTTGTGTTCTGTGAAATCAACTCACAGAGTTACAGCTTTCCCCTCAAGAACCCTTTCGCTAAGACAGTTCTAGTGGAATAGGCAAAGTGATATTTGGAAGCCCTTAGAGGGCTATGGTTAAAAAGGAAATATCCTCAGATGAAATCTGGAAAGAAGCTTTCTGAGAAACTACTTAGTGTTCTGTTAATTCACCTCACAGTGTTACATGTGTATTTCGCGGATCCCTTTGCTAGCCTTATTTCTGTGGAATCTGAGAACAGATATTTCGGATCCCTTTGAAGACTATAGGGCCGAAGGAAATATCCTCCGATAACAAAGAGAAAGAAGCTTTCTGAGAAACTTCTTTGTGTTCTGTGAAATCATCTCAAAGAGTTACAGCTTTCCCCTCAAGAAGCCTTTCGCTAAGAGAGTTATTGTGGAATTGGCAAAGTGATATTTGGAAGCCCATAGAGGGCTATGGTGACAAAGGAAATATCCTCACAGGAAATCTGGAAAGAAGCTTTTTGAGAAACTGCTTAGTGTTCTGTTAATTCATCTCACAGAGTTACATGTGTATTTCGTGGATCTCTTTGCTAGCCTTATTTCTGTGGAATCTGAGTACAGATATTTCGGATCCCATTGAAGACAATGGGGCCAAAGGAAATATCCTGATATAACAAAGAAAAAGAAGCTTTCTGAGAAACTTCTTTGTGTTCTGTGAAATCATCTCGCAGAGTTACAGCTTTCCACTCAAGAAGCCTTTCGCCTAGACCGTTCTTGTGGAATTGGCAAAGTGATATTTGGAAGCCCATAGAGGGCTATGGTCAAAAAGGATATATCCTCCCAGGAAATCTGGAAAGAAGATTGCTGAGAAACTGCTTAGTGTTCTGTTAATTCATCTCACAGAGTTACATGTGTATTTCGCGGATCTCTTTGCTTGCATTATTTCTGTGGAATCTCAGAACTGATATTTCGGATCCCTTTGAAAACTATAGGGCCGAAGGAAATATCTTCCGATAACAAAGAGAAAGAAGCTTTCTGAGAAACTACTTTGTGTTCTGTGAAATCATCTCACAGAGTTACAGCTTTCCCCTCAAGAAGCCTTTCGCTAAGACAGATCTTGTGGAATAGGAAAAGTGATATTTGGAAGCCCAAAGAGGGCTATGGTGAAAAAGGAAATATCCTCAGATGAAATCTGGAAAGAAGCTTTCTGAGAAACTGCTTAGTGTTCTGTTAATTCATCTCACAGAGTTACATCTGTATTTCGTGGATCTCTTTGCTACCCTTATTTCTGTGGAATCTGAGTACAGATATTTCGGATCCCATTGAAGACAATAGGGCCAAATTAAATATCCTGCGATAACAAAGAGAAAGAAACTTTCTGAGAAACTTCTTTGTGTTCTGTGAAATCATCTCACAGAGTTACAGCTTTCCCCTCAAGAAGCCTTTCGCTAAGACAGTTCTTGTGGAATTGGCAAAGTGATATTTGGAAGCCCATAGAGGGCTATGGTGAAAAAGGAAATATCCTTAGATGAAATCTGGAAAGAAGCTTTATGAGAAACTGCTTAGTGTTCTGTTAATTCATCTCACAGAGTTACATGTGTATTTCGTGGATCTCTTTGCTAGCCTTATTTCTGTGGAATCTGAGAACAGATATTTCGGATCCCTTTGAAAATTATAGGGCCAAAGGAAATATCTTCCGATAACAAAGAGAAAGAAGGTTTCTGAGAAACTTCCTCGTGTTCTGTGAAATCATCTCACAGAGTTACAGCTTTCCCCTCAAGAAGCCTTTCGCTAAGACAGTTCTTGTGGAATAGGCAAAGTGATATTTGGAAGCCCATAGAGGGCTATGGTGAAAAAGGAAATATCCTCAGATGAAATCTGGAAAGAAGCTTTCTGAGAAACTGCTTAGTGTTCTGTTAATTCATCTCACAGAGTTACATCTGTATTTCGTGGATCTCTTTGCCAGCCTCTTTTCTGTGGAATCTGAGAACAGATATTTCGGATGCCTTTGAAGACTATAGGGCCAAAGGAAATATCCTCCGATAACAAAGAGAAAGAAGCTTTCTGAGAAACTTCTTTGTGTTCTGTGAAATCATCTCACAGAGTTACAGCTTTCCCCTCAAGAAGCCTTTCGCTAAGACAGTTCTTGTGGAATTGGCAAAGTGATATTTGGAAGCCCATAGAGGGCTATGGTTAAAAAGGAAACATCCTCAGATGAAATCTGGAAAGAAGCCTTCTGAAAAACGGCTTAGTGTTCTGTTAATTCATCTCACAGAGTTACATCTGTATTTCGTGGATCTCTTTGCTAGCCTTATTTCTGTGGAATCTGAGAACAGATATTTCGGATCTCTTTGAAGACAATAGGGCCAAAGGAAATATTCTCCGATAACAAAGAGAAAGAAGCTTTCTGAGAAACTTCTTTGTGTTCTGTGAAATCATCTGTCAGAGTTACAGCTTTCCCCTCAAGAACCCTTTCGCTAAGACAGTTCTTGTGGAATAGGCAAAGTGATATTTGGAAGCCCATAGAGGCCTATGGTGAAAAAGGAAATATCATCAGATGAAATCTGGAAAGAAGCTTTCTGAGAAACTGCTTAGTGTTCTGTTAATTCATCTCACAGAGTTACATGTGTATTTCGTGGATCTCTTTGCTAGCCTTATTTCTGTGGAATCTGAGAACAGATATTTCGGATCCCTTTCAAGACTATAGGGCCAAAGGAAATATCCTCCGATAACAAAGAGAAAGAAGCTTTCTGAGAAACTTCTTTGTGTTCTGTGAAATCATCTCACAGAGTTACAGCTTTCCCCTTAAGAAGCCTTTCGCTAAGACAGTTCTTGTGGAATTGGCAAAGTGATATTTGGAAGCCCATAGAGGGCTATGGTGAAAAAGGAAATATCCTCAGATGAAATCTGGAAAGAAGCTTCGTGAGAAACTTCTTAGTGTTCTGTTAATTCATCTCACAGAGTTACATGTGTATGTCGTGGATCTCTTTGCTAGCCTCATTACTGTGGAATCTGAGAACAGATATTTCGGATCCCTTTGAAGTCTATAGGGCCAAAGGAAATATCCTCCGATAACATAGAGAAAGAAGCTTTCTGAGAAACTTCTTTGTGTTCTGTGAAATCATCTCACAGAGTTACAGCTTTCCCCTCAAGAAGCCTTTCGCTAAGACAGTTCTTGTGGAGTTGGCAAAGTGATATTTGGAAGCCCATAGAGGGCTATGGTGAAAAAGGAAATATCCTCAGATGAAATCTGGAAAGAAGCTTTCTGAGAAACTGCTTAGTGTTCTGTTAATTCATCTCACAGAGTTACATCTGTATTTCGTGGATCCCTTTGCTAGCCTTATTTCTGTGGAATCTGAGAACAGATATTTCGGATCCCTTTGAAGACTATAGGGCCAAAGGAAATATCCTCCGATAACAAAGAGAAAGAAGCTTTCTGAGAAACTTCTTTGTGTTCTGTGAAATCATCTCACAGAGTTACAGCTTTCCCCTCAAGAAGCCTTTCGCTAAGACAGTTCTTGTGGAATAGGCAAAGTGATATTTGGAAGCCCATAGAGGGCTATGGTGACAAAGGAAATATCCTCAGATGAAATCTGGAAAGAAGCTTTCTGAGAAACTGCTTAGTGTTCTGTTAATTCATCTCACAGAGTTACATGTGTATTTCTTGGATCTCTTTGCTAGCCTTATTTCTGTGGAGTCTGAGAACAGATATTTCGGATCCCTTTGAAGACTATAGGGCCAAAGGAAATATCCTCCGATAACAAAGAGAAAGAATCTTTCTGAGAAACTTCTTTGTGTTCTGTGAAATCATGTCACAGAGTTACAGCTTTCCCCTTAAGAAGCCTTTCGCCTAGACAGTTCTTGTGGAATTGGCAACGTGATATTTGGAAGCCCATAGAGGGCTATGGTCAAAAAGGATATATCCTCCCAGGAAATCTGGAAAGAAGATTGCTGAGAAACTGCTTAGTGTTCTGTTAATTCATCTCACAGAGTTACATGTGTATTTCGCGGATCTCTTTGCTTGCATTATTTCTGTGGAATCTCAGAAATGATATTTCGGATCCCTTTGAAAAGTATAGGGCCGAAGGAAATATCTTCCGATAACAAAGAGAAAGAAGCTTTCTGAGAAACTACTTTGTGTTCTGTGAAATCATCTCACAGAGTTACAGCTTTCCCCTCAAGAAGCCTTTCGCTAAGACAGATCTTGTGGAATAGGAAAAGTGATATTTGGAAGCCCAAAGAGGGCTATGGTGAAAAAGGAAATATCCTCAGATGAAATCTGGAAAGAAGCTTTCTGAGAAACTGCTTAGTGTTCTGTTAATTCATCTCACAGAGTTACATCTGTATTTCGTGGATCTCTTTGCTAGCCTTATTTCTATGAAATCTGAGTACAGATATTTCGGATCCCATTGAAGACAATAGGGCCAAATTAAATATAATCCGATAACAAAGAGAAAGAAGCTTTCTGAAAAACTTCTTTGTGTTCTGTTAATTCATCTCACAGAGTTACATGTGTATTTCGTGGATCTCTTTGCTAGCCTTATTTCTGTGGAATCTGAGAACAGATATTTCGGATCCCTTTGAAGACTATAGGGTCAAAGGAAATATCCTCCTATAACAAAGAGAAAGAAGCTTTCTGAGAAACTTCTTTGTGTTCTGTGAAATCATCTCACAGAGTTACAGCTTTCCCCTCAAGAACACTTTCGCTAAGACAGTTCTTGTGGAATTGGCAAAGTGATATTTGGAAGCACATAGTGGGCTATGGTGAAAAAGGAAATATCCTTAGATGAAATCTGGAGAGAAGCTTTCTCAGAAACTGCTTAGTGTTCTGTTAATTCATTTCACAGAGTTACATGTGTATTTCGTGGATCTCTTTGCTAGCCTTATTTCTGTGGAATCTGAGAACAGATATTTCGGATCCCTTTGAAGACTATAGGGCCAAAGGAAATATCCTCCGATAACAAAGAGAAAGAAGCTTTCTGAGAAACTTCTTTGTGTTCTGTGAAATCATCTCACAGAGTTACAGCTTTCCCCTCAAGAAGCCTTTCGCTAAGACAGTTCTTGTGGAATAGGCAAAGTGATATTTGGAAGCCCATAGAGGGCTATGGTGACAAAGGAAATATCCTCAGATGAAATCTGGAAAGAAGCTTTCTGAGAAACTGCTTAGTGTTCTGTTAATTCATCTCACAGAGTTACATGTGTATTTCTTGGATCTCTTTGCTAGCCTTATTTCTGTGGAATCTGAGAACAGATATTTCGGATCCCTTTGAAGACTATAGGGCCAAAGGAAATATCCTCCGATAACAAAGAGAAAGAATCTTTCTGAGAAACTTCTTTGTGTTCTGTGAAATCATGTCACAGAGTTACAGCTTTCCCCTCAAGAAGCCTTTCGCCTAGACAGTTCTTGTGGAATTGGCAACGTGATATTTGGAAGCCCATAGAGGGCTATGGTCAAAAAGGATATATCCTCCCAAGAAATCTGGAAAGAAGATTGCTGAGAAACTGCTTAGTGTTCTGTTAATTCATCTCACAGAGTTACATGTGTATTTCGCGGATCTCTTTGCTTGCATTATTTCTGTGGAATCTCAGAACTGATATTTCGGATCCCTTTGAAAACTATAGGGCCGAAGGAAATATCTTACGATAACAAAGAGAAAGAAGCTTTCTGAGAAACTACTTTGTGTTCTGTGAAATCATCTCACAGAGTTACAGCTTTCCCCTCAAGAAGCCTTTCGCTAAGACAGATCTTGTGGAATAGGAAAAGTGAAATTTGGAAGCCCAAAGAGGGCTATGGTGAAAAAGGAAATATCCTCAGATGAAATCTGGAAAGAAGCTTTCTGAGAAACTGCTTAGTGTTCTGTTAATTCATCTCACAGAGTTACATCTGTATTTCGTGGATCTCTTTGCTAGCCTTATTTCTATGAAATCTGAGTACAGATATTTCGGATCCCATTGAAGACAATAGGGCCAAATTAAATATCCTCCGATAACAAAGAGAAAGAAGCTTTCTGAGAAACTTCTTTGTGTTCTGTGAAATCATCTCACAGAGTTACAGCTTTCCCCTCAAGAAGCCTTTCGCTAAGACAGTTCTTGTGGAATTGGCAAAGTGATATTTGGAAGCCCATAGAGGGCTATGGTGAAAATGGAAATATCCTCCGATGAAATCTGGAAAGAAGCTCTCCGAGAAACTGCTTAGTGTTCGGTTAATTCATCTCACAGAGTTACATGTGTATTTCGTGGATCTCTTTGCTAGCCTTATTTCTGCGGAATCTGAGAACAGATATTTCGGATCCCATTGATGACTATAGGGCTAAAGGAAATATCCTCCGATAACATAGAGAAAGAAGCTTTCTGAGAAACTTCTTTGTGTTCTGTGAAATCATCTCTCAGAGTTACAGCTTTGCCCTCAAGAAGCCTTTCGCTAAGACAGTTCTTGTGGAATTGGCAAAGTGATATTTGGAAGCCCATAGAGGGCTATGGTGAAAAAGGAAATATCCTCAGATGAAATCTGGAAAGAAGCTTCGTGAGAAACTGCTTAGTGTTCTGTTAATTCATCTCACAGAGTTACATGTGTATTTCCTGGATCTCTTTGCTAGCCTTATTTCTGTGGAATCTGAGAACAAATATTTCGGATCCCTTTGAAGACAATAGGGCCAAAGGAAATATCCTCCGATAACAAAGAGAAAGAAGCTTTCTGAGAAACTTCTTTGTGTTCTGTGAAATCACCTCACAGAGTTACAGCTTTCCCCTCAAGAAGCCTTTCGCTAAGACAGTTCTTGTGGAATAGGCAAAGTGATATTTGGAAGCCCATAGAGGGCTATGGTGAAAAAGGAAATATCCTCAGATGAAATCTGGAAAGAAGCTTTCTGAGAAACTGCTTAGTGTTCTGTTAATTCATCTCACAGAGTTACATGTGTATTTCGTGGATCTCTTTGCTAGCCTTATTTCTGTGGAATCTGAGAACAGATATTTCGGATCCCTTTGAAGACAATAGGGCCAAAGGAAATATCCTACGATAACAAAGAGAAAGAAGCTTTCTGAGAAACTTCTTTGTGTTCTGTGAAATCATCTCACAGAGTTACAGCTTTCCCCTCAAGAAGCCTTTCGCTAACACAGTTCTTGTGGAATAGGCAAAGTGATATTTGGAAGCACATAGAGGGCTATGGTGAAAAAGGAAATATCCTCAGATGAAATCTGGAAAGAAGCTTTCTGAGAAACTGCTTAGTGTTCTGTTAATTCATCTCACAGAGTTACGTGTGTATTTCGTGGATCTCTTTGCTAGCCTTATTGCTGTGGAATCTGAGTACAGATATTTCGGATCCCTTTGAAGACAGTAGTGCCAAAGGAAATATCCTCCTATAACAAAGAGAAAGAATCTTTCTGAGAAACTTCTTTGTGTTCTGTGAAATCATCTCACAGAGTTACAGATTTCCCCTCAAGAACCCTTTCGCTAAGACAGTTTTTGTGGAATTGGCAAAGTGATATTTGGAAGACCATAGAGGGCTATGGTGAAAATGGAAATATCCTCAGATGAAATCTTGAAAGAAGCTCTCCGAGAAACTGCTTAGTGTTCGGTTAATTCATCTCACAGAGTTACATGTGTATTTCGTGGATCTCTTTGCTAGCCTTATTTCTGCGGAATCTGAGAACAGATATTTCGGATCCCATTGATGACTATAGGGCTAAAGGAAATATCCTCCGATAACAAAGAGAAAGAAGCTTTCTGAGAAACTTCTTTGTGTTCTGTGAAATCATCTCGCAGAGTTACAGCTTTGCCTTCAAGAAGCCTTTCGCTAAGACAGTTCTTGTGGAATAGGCAAAGTGATATTTGGAAGCACATAGAGGGCTATGGTGAAAAAGGAAATATCCTCAGATGAAATCTGGAAAGAAGCTTCGTGAGAAACTGCTTAGTGTTCTGTTAATTCATCTCACAGAGTTACATGTGTATTTCGTGGATCACTTTGCTAGCCTTATTTCTGTGGAATCTGAGAACAGATATTTCGGATCCCTTTGAAGACTATAGGGCCAAAGGAAATATCCTCCGATAACAAAGAGAAAGAAGGTTTCTGAGAAACTTCTTTGTGTTGTGTGAAATCATCTCACAGAGTTACAGCTTTCCCCTCAAGAAGCCTTCGCTAAGACAGTTCTTGTGGAATTGGCAAAGTGATATTTGGAAGACCATAGAGGGCTATGGTGAAAAAGGAAATATCCTCAGATGAAATCTTGAAGGAGTCTCTCCGAGAAACTGCTTAGTGTTCTGTTAATTCATCTCACAGAGTTACATGTGTATTTCGTGGATCTCTTTGCTAGCCTTATTTCTGTGGAATCTGAGAACAGATATTTCGGATCCCATTGATGATTATAGGGCTAAAGGAAATATCCTCCGATAATAAAGAGAAAGAAGCTTTCTGAGAAACTTCTTTGTGTTCTGTGAAATCATCTCACAGAATTACAGCTTTCCCCACAAGAAACCTTTCGCTAAGACAGTTCTTGTGGAATTGGCAAAGTGATATTTGGAAGCCCAGAGAGGGCTATGGTGAAAAAGGAAATATCCTCAGATGAAATCTGGAAAGAAGCTTTCTGAGAAACTGCTTAGTGTTCTGTTAATTCATCTCACAGAGTTACATGTGTATTTCGTGGATCTCTTTGCTAGCCTTATTTCTGTGGAATCTGAGAACAGGTATTTCGGATCCCTTTGAAGACTATAGGGCCAAAGGAAACATCCTGCGATAACAAAGAGAAAGATTCTTTCTGAGAAACTTCTTTGTGTTCTGTGAAATCATGTCACAGAGTTACAGCTTTCCCCTCAAAAAGCTTTTCGCTAAGAACGTTCTTGTGGAATTGGCAAAGTGATATTTGGAAGCCCATAGAGGGCTATGGTTAAAAAGGAAACATCCTCAGATGAAATCTGGAAAGAAGCCTTCTGAAAAACTGCTTAGTGTTCTCTTAATTCATCTCACAGAGTTACATCTGTATTTCGTGGATCTCTTTGCTAGCCTTATTTCTTTGGAATCTGAGTACAGATATTTCGGATCCCATTGAAGACAATAGGGCCAAAGGAAATATCCTCCTATAACAAAGAGAAAGAAGCTTTCTGAGAAACTTCTTTGTGTTCTGTGAAATCATCTCACAGAGTTACAGCTTTCCCCTCAAGAAGCCTTTCGCTAAGACAGTTCTTGTAGAATTGGCAAAGTGATATTTGGAAGCCCATAGAGGGCTACGGTGAAAAAGGAAATATCCTCAGATGAAATCTTGAAAGAAGATTCGTGAGAAACTGCTTAGTGTTCTGTTAATTCATCTCACAGAGTTACATGTGTATTTCGTGGATCTCTTTGCTAGCCTTATTTCTGTGGAATCTGAGAACACATATTTCGGATCCCATTGATGACTATAGGGCTAAAGGAAATATCCTCCGATAACAAAGATAAAGAAGATTTCTGAGAAACTTCTTTGTGTTCTGTGAAATCATCTCACAGAGTTACAGCTTTCCCTCAAGAAGCCTTACGCTAAGACAGTTCTTGTGGAATTGGCAAAGTGATATTTGGAAGCCCATAGAGGGCTATGGTGAAAAAGGAAATATCCTCAGATGAAATCTGGAAAGAAGCTTTCTGAGAAACTGCTTAGTGTTCTGTTAATTCATCTCACAGTGTTACATGTGTATTTCGCGGATCACTTTGCTAGCCTTATTTCTGTGGAATCTGAGAACAGATATTTCGGATCCCTTTGAAGACTACAGGGCCAAAGGAAATATCCTCCGATAACAAAAAGAAAGAAGCTTTCTGAGAAACTTCTTTGTGTTCTCTGAAATCATCTCACAGAGTTACAGCTTTCCCCTCAAGAAGCCTTTCGCTAAGACAGTTCTTGTGGAATAGGCAAAGTGATAATTGGAAGCCCATAGAGGGCTATGGTGAAAAAGGAAATATCCTCAGATGAAATCTGGAAAGAAGCTTTCTGAGAAACTGCTTAGTGTTCTGTTAATTCATCTCACAGAGTTACATCTGTATTTCGTGGATCTCTTTGCTAGCCTTATTTCTGTGGAATCTCAGTACAGATATTTCGGATCCCATTAAAGACAATAGGGCCAAAGGATATATCCTCATATAACAAAGAGAAAGAAGCTTTCTGACAAACTTCTTTGTGTTCTGTGAAATCATCTCACAGAGTTACAGTTTTCCCCCCAAGAACACTTTCGCTAAGACAGTTCTTGTGGAATTGGCAAAGTGATATTTGGAAGCCCACAGAGGGCTATGGTGAAAAAGGAAATATCCTTAGATGAAATCTGGAAAGAAGCTTTATGAGAAACTGCTTAGTGTTCTGTTAATTCATCTCACAGAGTTACATGTGTATTTCGTGGATCTCTTTGCTAGCCTTATTTCTGTGGAATCTGAGAATTGATATTTCGGATCCCATTGAAGACAATAGGGCCAAAGGAAATATCCTCCGATAACAAAGAGAAAGAAGCTTTCTGAGAAACTTCTTTGTGTTCTGTGAAATCGTCTCACAGAGTTACAGCTTTCCCCTCAAGAAGCCTTTCGCTAAGACAGTTCTTCTGGAATAGGCAAAGTGATATTTGGAAGCCCATAGAGGGCTATGGTGAAAAAGGAAATATCCTCAGATGAAATCTGGAAAGAAGCTTTCTGAGAAACTGCTTAGTGTTCTGTTAATTCATCTCACAGAGTTACATGCGTATTTCGTGGATCTCTTTGCTAGCCTTATTTCTGTGGAATCTGAGTACAGATATTTCGGATCCCATTGAAGACAGTAGTGCCAAAGGAAATATCCTCCTATAACAAAGAGAAAGAATCTTTCTGAGAAACTTCTTTGTGTTCTGAGAAATCATCTCACAGAGTTACAGCTTTCCCCTGAAGAACCCTTTCGCTAAGACAGTTTTTGTGGAATTGGCAAAGTGATATTTGGAAGCCCATAGAGGGCTATGGTGAAAAAGGAAATATCCTCAGATGAAATCTTGAAAGAAGCTCTCCGAGAAACTGCTTAGTGTTCTGTTAATTCATCTCACAGAGTTACATGTGTATTTCGTGGATCTCTTTGCTAGCCTTATTTCTGTGGAATCTGAGAACAGATATTTCGGATCCCATTGATGACTATAGGGCTAAAGGAAATATCCTCCGATAACAAAGAGAAAGAAGCTTTCTGAGAAACTTCTTTGTGTTCTGTGAAATCATCTCTCAGAGTTACAGCTTTGCCCTCAAGAAGCCTTTCGCTAAGACAGTTCTTGTGGAATAGGCAAAGTGATATTTGGAAGCCCATAGAGGGCTATGGTGAAAAAGGAAATATCCTCAGATGAAATCTGGAAAGAAGCTTCGTGAGAAACTGCTTAGTGTTCTGTTAATTCATCTCACAGAGTTACCTGTGTATTTCGTGGATCTCTTTGCTAGCCTTATTTCTGTGGAATCTGAGAACAGATATTTCGGATCCCTTTGAAGACTATAGGGACAAAGGAAATATCCTCCGATAACAAAGAGAAAGAAGCTTTCTGAGAAACTTCTTTGTGTTCTGTGAAATCATCTCACAGAGTTACAGCTTTCCCCTCAAGAACCCTTTCGCTAAGACAGTTTTTGTGGAATTGGCAAAGTGATATTTGGAAGCCCATAGAGGGCTATGGTGAAAAAGGAAATATCCTCAGATGAAATTTGGAAAGAAGCTTAGTGAGAAACTGCTTAGTGTTCTGTTAGTTCATCTCACAGAGTTACATGTGCATTTCGTGGATCTCTTTGCTAGCCTTATTTCTGTGGAATCTGAGAAGTGATATTTCGGATCCCATTGATGACTATAGGGCTAAAGGAAAATTCCTCCGATAACAAAGAGAAAGAAGCTTTCTGAGAAACTTCCTGGTGTTGTGTGAAATCATCTCACAGAGTTACAGCTTTCCCCTCAAGAAGCCTTTCGCTAAGACAGTTCTTGTGGAATTGGCAAAGTGATATTTGGAAGCCCATAGAGGGCTATGGTGAAAAAGGAAATATCCTCAGATGAAATCTGGAAAGAAGCTTTCTGAGAAACTGCTTAGTGTTCTGTTAATTCATCTCACAGAGTTACATCTGTATTTCGTGGATCTCTTTGCTAGCCTTATTTCTGTGGAATCTGAGTACAGATATTTCGGATCCCTTTGAAGACTATAGGGCCAAAGGAAATATCCTCCTATAAGAAAGAGAAAGAAGCTTTCTGAGAATCTTCTTTGTGTTCTGTGAAATCATCTCACAGAGTTACAGCTTTCCCCTCAAGAACACTTTCGCTAAGACAGTTCTTGTGGAATTGGCAAAGTGATATTTGGAAGCACATAGAGGGCTATGGTGAAAAAGGAACTATCCTTAGATGAAATCTGGAGAGAAGCTTTCTCAGAAACTGCTTAGTGTTCTGTTAATTCATCTCACAGAGTTACATGTGTATTTCGTGGATCTCTTTGCTAGCCTTATTTCTGTGGAATCTGAGAACAGATATTTCCGATCCCTTTGAAGACTATAGGGCCAAAGGAAATATCCTCCGATAACAAAGAGAAAGAAGGTTTCTGAGAAACTTCTTTGTGTTCTGTGAAATCATCTCACAGAGTTACAGCTTTCCCCTAAAGAAGCCTTTCGCTAAGACAGTTCTTGTGGAATTGGCAAAGTGATATTTGGAAGCCCATAGAGGGCTATGGTGAAAAAGGAAATATCCTCAGATGAAATCTGGAAAGAAGCTTTCTGAGAAACTGCTTAGTGTTCTGTTAATTCATCTCACAGAGTTACATCTGTATTTCGTGGATCTCTTTGCTAGCCTTATTTCTGTGGAATCTGAGAACAGATATTTCGGATCCCTTTGAAGACAATAGGGCCAAAGGAAATATCCTACGATAACAAAGAGAAAGAAGCTTTCTGAGAAACTTCTTTGTGTTCTGTGAAATCATCTCACAGAGTTACAGCTTTCCCCTCAAGAAGCCTTTTGCTAACACAGTTCTTGTGGAATAGGCAAAGTGATATTTGGAAGCCCATAGAGGGCTATGGTGAAAAAGGAAATATCCTCAGATGAAATCTGGAAAGAAGCTTTCTGAGAAACTGCTTAGTGTTCTGTTAATTCATCTCACAGAGTTACATGTGTATTTCGTGGATCTTTTTGCTAGCCTTATTTCTGTGGAATCTGAGTACAGATATTTCGGATCCCTTTGAAGACAGTAGTGCCAAAGGAAATATCCTCCTATAACAAAGAGAAAGAATCTTTCTGAGAAACTTCTTTGTGTTCTGTGAAATCATCTCACAGAGTTACAGATTTCCCCTCAAGAACCCTTTCGCTAAGACAGTTTTTGTGGAATTGGCAAAGTGATATTTGGAAGCCCATAGAGGGCTATGGTGAAAATGGAAATATCCTCAGATGAAATCTTGAAAGAAGCTCTCCGAGAAACTGCTTAGTGTTCGGTTAATTCATCTCACAGAGTTACATGTGTATTTCGTGGATCTCTTTGCTAGCCTTATTTCTGTGGAATCTGAGAACAGATATTTCGGATCCCATTGATGACTATAGGGCTAAAGGAAATATCCTCCGATAACAAAGAGAAAGAAGCTTTCTGAGAAACTTCTTTGTGTTCTGTGAAATCATCTCTCAGAGTTACAGCTTTGCCCTCAAGAAGCCTTTCGCTAAGACAGTTCTTGTGGAATTGGCAAAGTGATATTTGGAAGCCCATAGAGGGCTATGGTGAAAAAGGAAATATCCTCAGATGAAATCTGGAAAGAAGCTTTCTGAGAAACTGCTTAGTGTTCTGTTAATTCATCTCACAGAGTTACATGTGTATTTCCTGGATCTCTCTGCTAGCCTTATTTCTGTGGAATCTGAGAACAGATATTTCGGATCCCTTTGAAGACAATAGGGCCAAAGGAAATATCCTCCGATAACAAAGAGAAAGAAGCTTTCTGAGAAACTTCTTTGTGTTCTGTGAAATCATCTTACAGAGTTACAGCTTTCCCCTCAAGAAGCCTTTCGCTAAGACAGTTCTTGTGGAATAGGCAAAGTGATATTTGGAAGCCCTTAGAGGGCTATGGTGAAAAAGGAAATATCCTCAGATGAAATCTGGAAAGAAGCTTTCTGAGAAACTGCTTAGTGTTCTGTTAATTCATCTCACAGAGTTACATGTGTATTTCGTGGATCTCTTTGCTAGCCTTATTTCTGTGAATCTGAGAAAAGATATTTCGGATCCCATTGATGACTATAGGGGTAAAGGAAAATTCCTCCGATAACAAAGAGAAAGAAGCTTTCTGAGAAACTTCCTGGTGTTGTGTGAAATCATCTCACAGAGTTACAGCTTTCCCCTCAAGAAGCCTTTCGCTAAGACAGTTCTTGTGGAATTGGCAAAGTGATATTTGGAAGAACATAGAGGGCTATGGTGAAAAAGGAAATATCCTCAGATGAAATCTGGAAAGAAGCTTTCTGAGAAACTGCTTAGTGTTCTGTTAATTCATCTCACAGAGTTACATGTGTATTTCGTGGATCTCTTTGCTAGCCTTATTTCTGTGGAATCTGAGTACAGATATTTCGGATCCCATTGAAGACAATAGGGCCAAAGGAAATATCCTCCTATAACAAAGAGAAAGAAGCTTTCTGAGAAACTTCTTTGTGTTCTGTGAAATCATCTCACAGAGTTACAGCTTTCCCCTCAAGAACACTTTCGCTAAGACAGTTCTTGTGGAATTGGCAAAGTGATATTTGGAAGCCCATAGAGGGCTATGGTGAAAAAGGAAATATCCTTAGATGAAATCTGGAAAGAAGCTTTCTGAGAAACTGCTTAGTGTTCTGTTAATTCATCTCACAGAGTTACATGTGTATTTCGTGGATCTCTTTGCTAGCCTTATTTCTGTGGAATCAGAGAACAGATATTTCGGATCCCTTTGAAATCTATAGGGCCAAAGGAAATATCCTCCGATAACAAAGAGAAAGAAGGTTTCTGAGAATCTTCTTTGTGTTCTGTGAAGTCATCTCACAGAGTTACAGCTTTCCCCTCAAGAAGCCTTTCGCTAAGACAGTTCTTGTGGAATAGGCAAAGTGATATTTGGAAGTCCAAAGAGGGCTATGGTGAAAAAGGAAATATCCTCAGATGAAATCTGAAAAGAAGCTTTCTGAGAAACTGCTTAGTGTTCTGTTAATTCATCTCACAGAGTTACATGTGTATTTCGTGGATCTCTTTGCTAGCCTTATTTCTGTGGAATCTGAGAACAGATATTTCGGATCCCATTGAAGACAATAGGGCCAAAGGAAATATCCTCCTATAACAAAGAGAAAGAAGCTTTCTGAGAAACTTCTTTGTGTTCTGTGAAATCATCTCACAGAGTTACAGCTTTCCCCTCAAGAAGCCTTTCGCAAAGACAGTTCTTGTGGAATTGGCAAAGTGATATTTGGAAGCCCATAGAGGGCTATTGTGAAAAAGGAAATATCCTCAGATGAAATCTTGAAAGAAGCTCTCCGAGAAACTGCTTAGTGTTCTGTTAATTCATCTCACAGAGTTACATGTGTATTTCGTGGATCTCTTTGCTAGCCTTATTACTGTGGAATCTGAGAACAGATATTTCGGATCCCTTTGATGACTATAGGGCTAAAGGAAATATCCTCCGATAACAAAGAGAAAGAAGCTTTCTGAGAAACTTCTTTGTGTTCTGTGAAATCATCTCACAGAGTTACAGCTTTCCCCTCAAGAACACTTTCGCTAAGACAGTTCTTGTGGAATTGGCAAAGTGATATTTGGAAGCACATAGAGGGCTATGGTGAAAAAGGAACTATCCTTAGATGAAATCTGGAGAGAAGCTTTCTGAGAAACTGCTTAGTGTTCTGTTAATTCATCTCACAGAGTTACATGTGTATTTCGTGGATCTCTTTGCTAGCCTTATTTCTGTGGAATCTGAGAACAGATATTTCGGATCCCTTTGAAAACTATATGGCCAAAGGAAATATCCTCCGATAACAAAGAGAAAGAAGCTTTCTGAGAAACTTCTTTGTGTTCTGTGAAATCATCTCACAGAGTTACAGCTTTCCCCTCAAGAAGCCTTTCGCTAAGACAGTTCTAGTGGAATAGGCAAAGTGATATTTGGAAGCCCATATAGGGCTATGGTGAAAAAGGAAATATCCTCAGATGAAATCTGGAAAGACGCTTTCTGAGAAACTGCTTAGTGTTCTGTTAATTCATCTCACAGAGTTACATCTGTATTTCTTGGATCTCTTTGCTAGCCTTATTTCTGTGGAATCTGAGTACAGATATCTCGGATCCCATTGAAGACAATAGGGCCAAAGGAAATATCTTCCGATAACAAAGAGAAAGAATCTTTCTGAGAAACTTCTTTGTGTTCTGTGAAATCATCTCACAGAGTTACAGCTTTCCCCTCAAGAACACTTTCGCTAAGACAGTTCTTGTGGAATTGGCAAAGTGATATTTGGAAGCCCATAGAGGGCTATGGTGAAAAAGGAAATATCCTAAGATGAAATCTGGAAAGAAGCTTTCTGAGAAACTGCTTAGTGTTCTGTTAATTCATCTCACAGAGTTACATGTGTATTTCGTGGATCTCTTTGCTAGCCTTATTTCTGTGGAATCTGAGAACAGATATTTCGGATCCCTTTGAAAACTATAGGGCCAAAGGAAATATCCTCCGATAACAAAGAGAAAGAAGCTTTCTGAGAAACTTCTTTGTGTTCTGTGAAATCATCTCACAGAGTTACAGCTTTCCCCTCAAGAAGCCTTTCGCTAACACAGTTCTTGTGGAATAGGCAAAGTGATATTTGGAAGCCCATAGAGGGCTATGGTGAAAAAGGAAATATCCTCAGATGAAATCTGGAAAGAAGCTTTCTGAGAAACTGCTTAGTGTTCTGTTAATTCATCTCACAGAGTTACATGTGTATTTGGTGGATCTCTTTGCTAGCCTTATTTCTGTGGAATCTGAGTACAGATATTTCGGATCCCTTTGAAGACAGTAGTGCCAAAGGAAATATCCTCCTATAACAAAGAGAAAGAATCTTTCTGAGAAACTTCTTTGTGTTCTGTGAAATCACCTCACAGAGTTACAGCTTTCCCCTCAAGAACCCTTTCGCTAAGACAGTTTTTGTGGAATTGGCAAAGTGATATTTGGAAGCCCATAGAGGGCTATGGTGAAAAAGGAAATATCCTCAGATGAAATCTTGAAAGAAGCTCTCCGAGAAACTGCTTAGTGTTCTGTGAATTCATCTCACAGAGTTACATGTGTATTTCGTGGATCTCTTTGCTAGCCTTATTTCTGTGGAATCTGAGAACAGATATTTCGGATCCCATTGATGACTATAGGGCTAAAGGAAATATCCTCCGATAACAAAGAGAAAGAAGCTTTCTGAGAAACTTCTTTGTGTTCTGTGAAATCATCTGTCAGAGTTACAGCTTTGCCCTCAAGAAGCCTTTCGCTAAGACAGTTCTTGTGGAATAGGCAAAGTGATATTTGGAAGCACATAGAGGGCTATGGTGAAAAAGGAAATATCCTCAGATGAAATCTGGAAAGAAGCTTCGTGAGAAACTGCTTAGTGTTCTGATAATTCATCTCACAGAGTTACATGTGTATTTCGTGGATCTCTTTGCTAGCCTTATTTCTGTGGAATCTGAGAACAGATATTTCGGATCCCTTTGAAGACTATAGGGCCAAGGAAATATCCTCCGATAACAAAGAGAAAGAAGGTTTCTGAGAAACTTCTTTGTGTTGTGTGAAATCATCTCACAGAGTTACAGCTTTCCCCTCAAGAAGCCTTCGCTAAGACAGTTCTTGTGGAATTGGCAAAGTGATATTTGGAAGACCATAGAGGGCTATGGTGAAAAAGGAATTATCCTCAGATGAAATCTTGAAAGAGTCTCTCCGAGAAACTGCTTAGTGTTCTGTTAATTCATCTCACAGAGTTACATGTGTATTTCGTGGATCTGTTTGCTAGCCTTATTTCTGTGGAATCTGAGAACAGATATTTCGGATCCCATTGATGATTATAGGGCTAAAGGAAATATCCTCCGATAATAAAGAGAAAGAATCTTTCTGAGAAACTTCTTTGTGTTCTGTGAAATCATCTCAAAGAATTACAGCTTTCCCCACAAGAAACCTTTCGCTAAGACAGTTCTTGTGGAATTGGAAAAGTGATATTTGGAAACCCATAGAGGGCTATGTTGAAAAAGGAAATATCCTCAGATGAAATCTGGAAAGAAGCTTTCTGAGAAACTGCTTAGTGTTCTGTTAATTCATCTCACAGAGTTACATGTGTATTTCGCGGATCTCTTTGCTAGCCTTATTTCTGTGGAATCCGAGAACAGATATTTCGGATCCCTTTGAAGACTCTAGGGTCAAAGGAAATATCCTCCGATAACAAAGAGAAAGAAGCTTTCTGAGAAACTTCTTTGTGTTCTGTGAAATCATCTCACAGAGTTACAGCTTTCCCCTCAAGAAGCCTTTCGCTAAGACAGTTCTTGTGGAATAGGCAAAGTGATATTTGGAAGCCAATAGAGGGCTATGGTGAAAAAGGAAATATCCTCAGATGAAATCTGGAAAGAAGCTTTCTGAGAAACTGCTTAGTGTTCTGTTAATTCATCTCACAGAGTTACATGTGTATTTCGTGGATCTCTTTGCTAGCCTTATTTCTGTGGAATCTGAGAACAGATATTTCGGATCCCTTTGAAGACTATAGGGCCAAAGGAAATATCCTCCGATAACAAAGAGAAAGAAGATTTCTGAGAAACTTCTTTGTGTTCTGTGAAATCATCTCACAGAGTTACAGCTTTCCCCTCAAGAAGCCTTTCGCTAAGACAGTTCTTGTGGAATTGGCAAAGTGATATTTGGAAGCCCATAGAGGGCTATGGTGAAAAAGGAAATATCCTCAGATGAAATCTGGAAAGAAGCTTCGTGAGAAACTGCTTAGTGTTCTGTTAATTCATCTCACAAAGTTACATGTGTATTTCGTGGATCTCTTTGCTAGCCTTATTTCTGTGGAATCTGAGTACAGATATTTCGGATCCCATTGAAGACAATAGGGCCAAAGGAAATATCCTCCTATAACAAAGAGAAAGAAGCTTTCTGAGAAACTTCTTTGTGTTCTGTGAAATCATCTCACAGAGTTACAGCTTTCCCCTCAAGAACACTTTCGCTAAGACAGTTCTTGTGGAATTGGCAAAGTGATATTTGGAAGCCCATAGAGGGCTATGGTGAAAAAGGAAATATCCTTAGATGAAATCTGGAAAGAAGCTTTCTCAGAAACTGCTTAGTTTTCTGTTAATTCATCTCACAGAGTTACATGTGTATTTCGTGGATCTCTTTGCTAGCCTTATTTCTGTGGAATCTGAGAACAGATATTTCGGATCCCTTTGAAGACTATAGGGCCAAAGGAAATATCCTCCGATAACAAAGAGAAAGAAGCTTTCTGAGAAACTTGTTTGTGTTCTGTGAAATCATCTCACAGAGTTACAGCTTTCCCCTCAAGAACCCTTTCGCTAAGACAGTTCTAGTGGAATAGGCAAAGTGATATAGGGAAGCCCATAGAGGGCTATGGTGAAAAAGGAAATATCCTCAGATGAAATCTGGAAAGAAGCTTTCTGAGAAACTGCTTAGTGTTCTGTTAATTCATGTCACAGAGTTACATCTGTATTTCTTGGATCTCTTTCCTAGCCTTATTTCTGTGGAATCTGAGTACAGATATTTCGGATCCCATTGAAGACAATAGGGCCAAAGGAAATATCCTCCGATAACAAAGAGAAAGAAGCTTTCTGAGAAACTTCTTTGTGTTCTGTGAAATCATCTCACAGAGTTACAGCTTTCCCCTCAAGAAGCCTTTCGATAAGACAGTTCTAGTGGAATAGGCAAAGTGATATTTGGAAGCCCATAGAGGGCTATGGTGAAAAAGGAAATATCCTCAGATGAAATCTGGAAAGAAGCTTCGTGAGAAACTGCTTAGTGTTCTGTTAATTCATCTCACAGAGTTACATGTGCATTTCGTGGATCTCTTTGCTAGCCTTATTTCTGTGGAATCTGGGAACAGATATTTCGGATCCCATTGATGACTATAGGGCTAAAGGAAAATTCTTCCGATAACAAAGAGAAAGAAGCTTTCTGAGAAACTTCCTGGTGTTGTGTGAAATCATCTCACAGAGTTACAGCTTTCCCCTCAAGAACCCTTTCGCTAAGACAGTTCTTGTGGAATAGGCAAAGTGATATTTGGAAGCCCTTAGAGGGCTATGGTGAAAAAGGAAATATCCTCCGATGAAATCTGGAAAGAAGCTTTCTGAGAAACTGCTTAGTGTTCTGTTAATTCATCTCACAGAGTTACATGTGTATTTCGTGGATCTCTTTGCTAGACTTAATTCTGTGGAATCTGAGTACAGATATTTCGGATCCCATTGAAGACAATGGGGCCAAGGGAGCTATCCTCCTATAACAAAGAGAAAGAAGCTTTCTGAGAAACTTCTTTGTGTTCTGTGAAATCATCTCACAGAGTTACAGCTTTCCCATCAAGAACCCTTTCGCTAAGACAGTTCTTGTGGAATAGGCAAAGTGATATTTGGAAGCCCATAGAGGGCTATGGTGAAAAAGGAAATATCCTTAGATGAAATCTGGAAAGAAGCTTTATGAGAAACTGCTTAGTGTTCTGTTAATTCATCTCACAGAGTTACATGTGTACTTCGTGGATCTCTTTGCTAGCCTTATTTCTGTGGAATCTGAGAACAGATATTTCGGATCCCTTTGAAAACTATAGGGCCAAAGGAAATATCCTCCGATAACAAAGAGAAAGAAGCTTTCTGAGAAACTTCTTTGTGTTCTGTGAAATAATCTCACAGAGTTACAGCTTTCCCCTCAAGAAGCCTTTCGCTAAGACAGTTCTTGTGGAATAGGCAAAGTGATATTTGGAAGCCCATAGAGGCCTGTGGTGAAAAACGAAATATGCTCAGATGAAATCTGGAAAGAAGCTTTCTGAGAAACTGCTTAGTGTTCTGTTAATTCATCTCACAGAGTTACATCTGTATTTCGTGGATCTCTTTGCTAGCCTTATTTCTGTGGAATCTGAGTACAGATATTTCGGATCCCATTGAAGACAGTAGGTCCAAAGGAAATATCCTCCTATAACAAAGAGAAAGAAGCTTTCTGAGAAACTTCTTTGTGTTCTGTGAAATCATCTCACAGAGTTACAGCTTTCTCCTCAAAAACCCTTTCGCTAAGACAGTTCTTTTGGAATTGGCAAAGTGATATTTGGAAGCCCATAGAGGGCTATGGTGAAAAAGGAAATATCCTCAGATGAAATCTGGAAAGAAGCTTTCTGAGAAACTGCTTAGTGTTCTGTTAATTCATCTCACAGAGTTATATGTGCATTTCGTGGATCTCTTTGCTAGCCTTATTTCTGTGGAATCTGAGATCAGATATTTCGGATCCCTTTGAAGACTATAGGGCCAAAGGAAATATCCTCCGATAACAAAGAGAAAGAAGCTTTCTGAGAAACTTCTTTGTGTTCTGTGACATCATCTCACAGAGTTACAGCTTTCCCCTCAAGAAGCCTTTCGCTAAGACAGTTCTTGTGGAATTGGCAAAGTGATATTTGGAAGCCAATAGAGGGATATGGTGAAAAAGGAAATATCCTCAGATGAAATCTGGAAAGAAGCTTTCTGAGAAACTGCTTAGTGTTCTGTTAATTCATCTCACAGTGTTACATGTGTATTTCGCGGATGTCTTTGCTAGCCTTATTTCTGTGAAATATGAGAACAGATATTTCGGATCCCTTTGAAGACTATAGGGCCAAAGGAAATATCCTCCGATAACAAAAAGAAAGAAGCTTTCTGAGAAACTTCTTTGTGTTCTGTGAAATCACCTCACAGAGTTACAGCTTTCTCCTCAAAAACCCTTTCGCTAAGACAGTTCTTTTGGTATTGGCAAAGTGATATTTGGAAGCCCATAGAGGGCTATGGTGAAAAAGGAAATATCCTCAGATGAAATCTAGAAAGAAGCTTTCTGAGAAACTGCTTAGTGTTCTGTTAATTCATCTCACAGAGTTACATGTGTATTTCGTGGATCTCTTTGCTAGCCTTATTTCTGTGGAATCTGAGAAGAGATATTTCGGATCCCTTTGAAGACTATAGGGCCAAAGGAAATATCCTCCGATAACGAAGAGAAAGAAGGTTTCTGAGAAACTTCTTTGTGTTCTGTGAAATCATCTCACAGAGTTACAGCTTTCCCCTCAAGAAGCCTTTCGCTAAGACAGTTCTTGTGGAATAGGCAAAGTGATATATGGAAGCCCATAGAGGGCTATGGTGAAAAAGGAAATATCCTCAGATGAAATCTGGAAAGAAGCTTTCTGAGAAACTGCTTAGTGTTCTGTTAATTCATCTCACAGAGTTACATCTGTATTTCGTGGATCTCTTTGCTAGCCTTATTTCTCTGGAGTCTGAGTACAGATATTTCGGATCCCATTGAAGACAATAGGGCCAAAGGAAATATCCTCCTATAACAAAGAGAAAGAAGCTTTCTGAGAAACTTCTTTGTGTTCTGTGAAATCATCTCACAGAATTACAGCTTTCCCCTCAAGAACCCTTTCGCTAAGACAGTTCTTTTGGAATTGGCAAAGTGATATTTGGAAGCCCTTAGAGGGCTATGGTTAAAAAGGAAATATCCTCAGATGAAATCTAGAAAGAAGCTTTCTGAGAAACTGCTTAGTGTTCTCTTAATTCATCTCACAGAGTTACTTGTGTATTTCGTGGATCTCTTTGCTAGCCTTATTTCTGTGGAATCTGGGAACAGATATTTCGGATCCCTTTGAAGACTATAGGGCCAAAGGAAATATCCTCCGATAACAAAGAGAAAGAAGGTTTCTGAGAAACTTCTTTGTGTTCTGTGAAATCATCTCACAGAGTTACAGCTTTCCCCTCAAGAAGCCTTTCGCTAAGACAGTTCTTGTGGAATTGGCAAAGTGGTATTTGGAAGCCCATAGGGGGCTATGGTGAAAAAGGAAATATCCTCACAGGAAATCTGGAAAGAAGCTTTCTGAGAAACTGCTTAGTGTTCTGTTAATTCATCTCACAGAGTTACATGTGTATTTCGTGGATCTCTTTGCTAGCCTTATTTCAGTGGAATCTGAGAACAGATATTTCGGATCCCTTTGAAAACTATAGGGCCAAAGGAAATATCCTCCGATAACAAAGAGAAAGAAGCTTTCTGAGAAACTTCTTTGTGTTCTGTGAAATCATCTCACAGAGATACAGCTTTCCCCTCAAGAAGCCTTTCGCTAAGACAGTTCTTGTGGAATAGGCAAAGTGATATTTGGAAGCCCATAGAGGGCTATGGTTGAAAAGGAAATATCCTCAGATGAAATCTGGAAAGAAGATTTCTGAGAAACTGCTTAGTGTTCTGTTAATTCATCTCACATAGTTACATCTGTATTTCGTGGATCTCTTTGCTAGCCTCTTTTCTGTGGAATCCGGGAACAGATATTTCGGATCCCTTTGAAGACTAGAGGACCAAAGGAAATATCCTCCGATAACAAAGAGAAAGAAGCTTTCTGAGAAACTTCTTTGTGTTCTGTGAAATCATCTCACAGAGTTACAGCTTTCCCTTCAAGAAGCCTTTCGCTAAGACAGTTCTCGTGGAATAGGCAAAGTGATATTTGGAAGCCCATAGAGGGCTATGGTTAAAAAGGAAATATACTCAGATGAAATCTGGAAAGAAGATTTCTGAGAAACTGCTTAGTGTTCTGTTAATTCATCTCACAGAGTTACATCTGTATTTCGTGGATCTCTTTGCTAGCCTTATTTCTGTGGAATCTGAGTACAGATATTTCGGATCCCATTGAAGACAATAGGTCCAAAGGAAATATCCTCCTATAACAAAGAGAAAGAAGCTTTCTGAGAAACTTCTTTGTGTTCGGTGAAATCATCTCACAAAGTTCCAGCTTTCCCCTCAAGAAGCCTTTCGCTAAGACAGTTCTTGTCGAATAGGCAATGTGATATTTGGAAGCCCATAGAGGGCTATGGTGAAAAAGGAAATATCCTCAGATGAAATGTGGAAAGAAGCTTTCTGAGAAACTGCTTAGTGTTCTGTTAATTCATCTCACAGAGTTACATCTGTATTTCGTGGATCTCTTTGCTAGCCTTATTTCTGTGGAATCTGAGTACAGATATTTCGGATCCCATTGAAGACAATAGGGCCAAAGGAAATATCCTCCGATAACAAAGAGAAAGAAGCTTTCTTAGAAACTTCTTTGTGTTCTGTGAAATCATCTCACAGAGTTACAGCTTTCCCCTCAAGAACCCTTTCGCTAAGACAGTTCTTGTGGAATTGGCAAAGTGATATTTGGAAGCCCATAGAGGGCTATGGTGAAAAAGGAAATATCCTCAGATGAAATCTGGAAAGAAGCTTTCTGAGAAACTGCTTAGTGTTCTGTGAATTCATCTCACAGAGTTACATGTGTATTTCGCGGATCTCTTTGCTAGCCTTATTTCTGTGGAATCTGAGAACAGATATTTCGGATCCCTTTGATGACAATAGGGCCAAAGGAAATATCCTCCGATAACAAAAAGAAAGAAGCTTTCTGAGAAACTTCTTTGTGTTCTGTGAAATCATCTCACAGAGTTACAGCTTTCCCCTCAAGAAGCCTTTCGCTAAGACAGTTCTTGTGGAATAGGCAAAGTGATATTTGGAAGCCCTTAGAGGGCTATGGTGAAAAAGGAAATATCCTCAGATGAAATCTGGAAAGAAGCTTTCTGAGAAATTGCTTAGTGTTCTGTTAATTCATCTCACAGAGTTACATCTGTATTTCGTGGATCTCTTTGCTAGCCTTATTTCTGTGGAATCTGAGTACAGATATTTCGGATCCGATTGAAGACAATAGGGCCAAAGGAAATATCCTCCTATAACAAAGAGAAAGAAGCTTTCTGAGAAACTGCTTAGTGTTCTTTTAATTCATCTCACAGAGTTACATGTGTATTTCGTGGATCTTTTGCTAGCCTCTTTTCTGTGGAATCTGAGAACAGATATTTCGGATCCCTTTGAAGACTATAGGGCCAAAGGAAATATCCTCCGATAACAAAGAGAAAGAAGCTTTCTGAGAACCTTCTTTGTGTTCTGTGAAATCATCTCCCAGAGTTACAGCTTTCCCCTCAAGAAGACTTTCGCTAAGACAGTTCTTGTGGAATTGGAAAAGTGATATTTGGAAGCCCATAGAGGGCTATGGTGAAAAAGGAAATATCCTAAGATGAAATCTTGAAAGAAGCTTCGTGAGAAACTGCTTAGTGTTCTGTTAATTCATCTCACAGAGTTACATGTGTATTTCGTGGATCTCTTTGCTAGCCTTATTTCTGTGGAATTTGAGAACAGATATTTCGTATCCCATTGATGACTATAGGGCTACAGGAAATATCCTCCGATAACAAAGAGAAAGAAGCTTTCTGAGAAACTTCTTTGTGTTCTGTGACATCATCTCACAGAGTTACAGCTTTCCTCTCAAGAAGCCTTTCGCTAAGACAGTTCTTGTGGAATTGGCAAAGTGATATTTGGAAGCCAATAGAGGGCTATGGTGAAAAAGGAAATATCCTCAGATGAAATCTGGAAAGAAGCTTTCTGAGAAACTGCTTAGTGTTCTGTGAATTCATCTCACAGAGTTACATGTGTATTTCGCGGATGTCTTTGCTAGCCTTATTTCTGTGAAATCTTAGAACAGATATTTCGGATCCCTTTGAAGACTATAGGGCCAAAGGAAATATCCTCCGATAAGAAAAAGAAAGAAGCTTTCTGAGAAACTTCTTTGTGTTCTGTGAAATCATCTCACAGAGTTACAGCTTTCCCCTCAAGAAGCCTTTCGCTAAGACAGTTCTTGTGAAATAGGCAAAGTGATATTTAGAAGCCCATAGAGGGCTATGGTGAAAATGGAAATATCCTCAGATGAAATCTGGAAAGAAGCTTTCTGAGAAACTGCTTAGTGTTCTGTTAATTCATCTCACAGAGTTACATCTGTATTTCGTGGATCTCTTTGCTAGCCTTATTTCTGTGGAATCTGAGTACAGATATTTCGGATCCCATTGAAGACAATAGGGCCAAAGGAAATATCCTCCTATAACAAAGAGAAAGAAGGTTTCTGAGAAACTTCTTTGTGTTCTGTGAAATCATCTCACAGAGTTACAGCTTTCCCCTCAAGAACCCTTTCGCTAAGACAGTTCTTGTGGAATAGGCAAAGTGATATTTGGAAGCCCATAGAGGGGTATGGTGAAAAAGGAAATATCCTTAGATGAAATATGGAAAGAAGCTTTATGAGAAACTGCTTAGTGTTCTGTTAATTCATCTCACAGAGTACATGTGTACTTCGTGGATCTCTTTGCTAGCCTTATTTCTGTGGAATCTGAGAACAGATATTTCGGATCCCTTGGAAGACTATAGGGCCAAAGGAAATATCCTCCGATAACAAAGAGAAAGAAGGTTTCTGAGAAACTTCTTTGTGTTCTGTGAAATCATCTCACAGAGTTACAGCTTTCCCCTAAGAAGCCTTTCGCTAAGACAGTTCTTGTGGAATAGGCAAAGTGATATATGGAAGCCCATAGAGGGCTATGGTGAAAAAGGAAATATCCTCAGATGAAATCTGGAAAGAAGATTTGTGAGAAACTGCTTAGTGTTCTGTTAATTCATCTCACAGAGTTACATCTGTATTTCGTGGATCACTTTGCTAGCCTTATTTCTGTGGAGTCTGAGTACAGATATTTCGGATTCCATTGAAGACAATAGGGCCAAAGGAAATATCCTCCTATAACAAAGAGAAAGAAGCTTTCTGAGAAACTTCTTTGTGTTCTGTGAAATCATCTCACAGAATTACAGCTTTCCCCTCAAGAACCCTTTCGCTAAGACAGTTCTTTTGGAATTGGCAAAGTGATATTTGGAAGCCCTTAGAGGGCTATGGTTAAAAAGGAAATATCCTCAGATGAAATCTGGAAAGAAGCTTTCTGAGAAACTGCTTAGTGTTCTGTTAATTCATCTCACAGAGTTATATGTGCATTTCGTGGATCTCTTTGCTAGCCTTATTTCTGTGGAATCTGAGATCAGATATTTCGGATCCCTTTGAAGACTATAGGGCCAAAGGAAATATCCTCCGATAACAAAGAGAACGAAGCTTTCTGAGAAACTTCTTTGTGTTCTGTGAAATCATCTCACAGAGTTACAGCTTTCCCCTCAAGAAGCCTTTCGCTAAGACAGTTCTTGTGGAATAGGCAAAGTGATATTTGGAAGCCCATAGATGGCTATGGTTAAAAAGGAAATATCCTCAGATGAAATCTGGAAAGAAGCTTTCTGAGAAATTGCTTAGTGTTCTGTTAATTCATCTCACAGAGTTACATCTGTATTTCGTGGATCTCTTTGCTAGCCTTATTTCTGTGGAATCTGAGTACAGATATTTCGGATCCCATTGAAGACAACAGGGCCAAAGGAAATATCCTCCTATAACAAAGAGAAAGAAGCTTTCTGAGAAACTGCTTAGTGTTCTTTTAATTCATCTCACAGAGTTACATGTGTATTTCGTGGATCTCTTTGCTAGCCTCTTTTCTGTGGAATCTGAGAACAGATATTTCGGATCCCTTTGAAGACTATAGGGCCAAAGGAAATATCCTCCGATAACAAAGAGAAAGAAGCTTTCTGAGAAACTTCTTTGTGTTCTGTGAAATCATCTCCCAGAGTTACAGCTTTCCCCTCAAGAAGACTTTCGCTAAGACAGTTCTTGTGGAATTGGAAAAGTGATATTTGGAAGCCCATAGAGGGCTATGGTGAAAAAGGAAATATCCTCAGATGAAATCTTGAAAGAAGCTTCGTGAGAAAATGCTTAGTGTTCTGTTAATTCATCTCACAGAGTTACATGTGTATTTCGTGGATCTCTTTGCTAGCCTTATTTCTGTGGAATCTGAGAACAGATATTTCGTATCCCATTGATGACTATAGGGCTACAGGAAATATCCTCCGATAACAAAGAGAAAGAAGCTTTCTGAGAAACTTCCCTGTGTTCTGTGAAATCATCTCACAGCGTTACAGCTTTCCCGTCAAGTAGACTTTCGCTAAGACAGTTCTTGTGGAATAGGCAAAGTGATATTTGGAAGCCCATAGAGGGGTATGGTGAAAAAGGAAATATCCTTAGATGAAATATGGAAAGAAGCTTTATGAGAAACTGCTTAGTGTTCTGTTAATTCATCTCACAGAGTACATGTGTACTTCGTGGATCTCTTTGCTAGCCTTATTTCTGTGGAATCTGAGAACAGATATTTCGGATCCCTTGGAAGACTATAGGGCCAAAGGAAATATCCTCCGATAACAAAGAGAAAGAAGGTTTCTGAGAAACTTCTTTGTGTTCTGTGAAATCATCTCACAGAGTTACAGCTTTCCCCTAAGAAGCCTTTCGCTAAGACAGTTCTTGTGGAATAGGCAAAGTGATATATGGAAGCCAATAGAGGGCTATGGTGAAAAAGGAAATATCCTCAGATGAAATCTGGAAAGAAGCTTTCTGAGAAACTGCTTAGTGTTCTGTTAATTCATCTCACAGAATTACATCTGTATTTCGTGGATCTCTTTGCTAGCCTTATTTCTGTGCAGTTTGAGTACAGATATTTCGGATCCCATTGAAGACAATAGGGCCAAAGGAAATATCCTCCTATAACAAAGAGAAAGAAGCTTTCTGAGAAACTTCTTTGTGTTCTGTGAAATCATCTCACAGAATTACAGCTTTCCCCTCAAGAACCCTTTCGCTAAGACAGTTCTTTTGGAATTGGCAAAGTGATATTTGGAAGCCCTTAGAGGGCTATGGTTAAAAAGGAAATATCCTCAGATGAAATCCGGAAAGAAGCTTTCTGAGAAACTGCTTAGTGTTCTGTTAATTCATCTCACAGAGTTACTTGTGTATTTCGTGGATCTCTTTGCTAGCCTTATTTCTGTGGAATCTGGGAACAGATATTTCGGATCCCTTTGAAGACTATAGGGCCAAAGGAAATATCCTCCGATAACAAAGAGAAAGAAGGTTTCTGAGAAACTTCTTTGTGTTCTGTGAAATCATCTCACAGAGTTACAGCTTTCCCCTCAAGAACCCTTTCGCTAAGACAGTTCTTGTGGAATTGGCAAAGTGGTATTTGGAAGCCCATAGGGGGCTATGGTGAAAAAGGAAATATCCTCACAGGAAATCTGGAAAGAAGCTTTCTGAGAAACTGCTTAGTGTTCTGTTAATTCATCTCACAGAGTTACATGTGTATTTCGTGGATCTCTTTGCTAGCCTTATTTCAGTGGAATCTGAGAACAGATATTTCGGATCCCTTTGAAAACTATAGGGCCAAAGGAAATATCCTCCGATAACAAAGAGAAAGAAGGTTTCTGAGAAACTTCTTTGTGTTCTGTGAAATCATCTCACAGAGATACAGCTTTCCCCTCAAGAAGCCTTTCGCTAAGACAGTTCTTGTGGAATTGGCAAAGTGATATTTGGAAGCCCATAGAGGGCTATGGTTGAAAAGGAAATATCCTCATATGAAATCTGGAAAGAAGATTTCTGAGAAACTGCTTAGTGTTCTGTTCATTCATCTCACAGAGTTACATCTGTATTTCGTGGATCTCTTTGCTAGCCTCTTTTCTGTGGAATCCGGGAACAGATATTTCGGATCCCTTTGAAGACTATAGGGCCAAAGGAAATATCCTCCGATAACAAAGAGAAAGAAGCTTTCTGAGAAACTTCTTTGTGTTCTGTGAAATCATCTCACAGAGTTACAGCTTTCCCCTCAAGAAGCCTTTCGCTAAGACAGTTCTCGTGGAATAGGCAAAGTGATATTTGGAAGCCCATAGAGGGCTATTGTTAAAAAGGAAATATACTCAGATGAAATCTGGAAAGAAGATTTCTGAGAAACTGCTTAGTGTTCTGTTAATTCATCTCACAGAGTTACATCTGTATTTCGTGGATCTCTTTGCTAGCCTTATTTCTGTGGAATCTGAGTACAGAGATTTCGGATCCCATTGAAGACAATAGGTCCAAAGGAAATATCCTCCTATAACAAAGAGAAAGAAGCTTTCTGAGAAACTTCTTTGTGTTCGGTGAAATCATCTCACAAAGTTACAGCTTTCCCCTCAAGAAGCCTTTCGCTAAGACAGTTCTTGTGGAATAGGCAATGTGATATTTGGAAGCCCATAGAGGGCTATGGTGAAAAAGGAAATATCCTCAGATGAAATCTGGAAAGAAGCTTTCTGAGAAACTGCTTAGTGTTGTGTTAATTCATCTCACAGAGTTACATGTGTATTTCGTGGATCTCTTTGCTAGCCTTATTTCTGTGGAATCTGAGTACAGATATTTCGGATCCCATTGAAGACAATAGGGCCAAAGGAAATATCCTCCGATAACAAAGAGAAAGAAGCTTTCTGAGAAACTTCTTTGTGTTTTGTGAAATTATCTCACAGAGTTACAGCTTTCCCCTCAAGAACACTTTCGCTAAGACAGTTCTTGTGGAATTGGCAAAGTGATATTTGGAAGCCCATAGAGGGCTATGGTGAAAAAGGAAATATCCTCAGATGAAATCTGGAAAGAAGCTTTCTGAGAAACTGCTTAGTGTTCTGTGAATTCATCTCACAGAGTTACATGTGTATTTCGTGGATCTCTTTGCTAGCCTTATTTCTGTGGAATCTGAGAACAGATATTTCGGATCCCTTTGAAGACAATAGAGCCAAAGGAAATATCCTCCGATAACAAAAAGAAAGAAGCTTTCTGAGAAACTTCTTTGTGTTCTGTGAAATCATCTCACAGAGTTACAGCTTTCCCCTCAAGAAGCCTTTCGCTAAGACAGTTCTTGTGGAATAGGCAAAGTGATATTTGGAAGCCCTTAGAGGGCTATGGTGAAAAAGGAAATATCCTCAGATGAAATCTGGAAAGAAGCTTTCTGAGAAATTGCTTAGTGTTCTGTTAATTCATCTCACAGAGTTACATCTGTATTTCGTGGATCTCTTTGCTAGCCTTATTTCTGTGGAATCTGAGTACAGATATTTCGGATCCCATTGAAGACAATAGGGCCAAAGGAAATATCCTCCTATAACAAGGAGAAAGAAGCTTTCTGAGAAACTGCTTAGTGTTCTTTTAATTCATCTCACAGAGTTACATGTGTATTTCGTGGATCTTTTGCTAGCCTCTTTTCTGTGGAATCTGAGAACAGATATTTCGGATCCCTTTGAAGACTATAGGGCCAAAGGAAATATCCTCCGATAACAAAGAGAAAGAAGCTTTCTGAGAACCTTCTTTGTGTTCTGTGAAATCATCTCCCAGAGTTACAGCTTTCCCCTCAAGAAGACTTTCGCTAAGACAGTTCTTGTGGAATTGGAAAAGTGATATTTGGAAGCCCATAGAGGGCTATGGTGAAAAAGGAAATATCCTAAGATGAAATCTTGAAAGAAGCTTCGTGAGAAACTGCTTAGTGTTCTGTTAATTCATCTCACAGAGTTACATGTGTATTTCGTGGATCTCTTTGCTAGCCTTATTTCTGTGGAATCTGAGAACAGATATTTCGTATCCCATTGATGACTATAGGGCTACAGGAAATATCCTCCGATAACAAAGAGAAAGAAGCTTTCTGAGAAACTTCTTTGTGTTCTGTGACATCATCTCACAGAGTTACAGCTTTCCCCTCAAGAAGCCTTTCGCTAAGACAGTTCTTGTGGAATTGGCAAAGTGATATATGGAAGCCCATAGAGGGCTATGGTGAAAAAGGAAATATCCTCAGATGAAATCTGGAAAGAAGCTTTCTGAGAAACTGCTTAGTGTTCTGTTAATTCATCTCACAGAGTTACATCTGTATTTCGTGGATCACTTTGCTAGCCTTATTTCTGTGGAGTCTGAGAACAGATATTTCGGATCCCTTTGAAGACAATAGGGCCAAAGGAAATATCCTCCTATAACAAAGAGAAAGAAGCTTTCTGAGAAACTTCTTTGTGTTCTGTGAAATCATCTCACAGAATTACAGCTTTCCCCTCAAGAACCCTTTCGCTAAGACAGTTCTTTTGGAATTGGCAAAGTGATATTTGGAAGCCCATAGAGGGCTATGGTGAAAAAGGAAATATCCTCAGATGAAATCTTGAAGAAGCTTCGTGAGAAACTGCTTAGTGTTCTGTTAATTCATCTCACAGAGTTACATGTGTATTTCGTGGATCTCTTTGCTAGCCTTATTTCTGTGGAATCTGAGAACAGATATTTTGGATCCCTTTGAAAACTATAGGGCAAAAGGAAATATCCTCCGATAACAAAGAGAAAGAAGCTTTCTGAGAAACTTCTTTGTGTTCTGTGAAATCATCTCACAGAGTTACAGCTTTCCCCTCAAGAAGCCTTTTGCTAAGATAGTTCTTGTGGAATTGGCAAAGTGATATTTGGAAGCCCATAGAGGGCTATGGTGAAAAAGTAAATATCCTCCGATGAAATCTGGAAAGAAGCTTTCTGAGAAACTGCTTAGTGTTGTGTTAATTCATCTCACAGAGTTACATGTGTATTTCGTGGATCTCTTTGCTAGCCTTATTTCTGTGGAATCTGAGAACAGATATTTCGGATCTCTTTGAAGACTATAGGGCCAAAGGAAATATCCTCCGATAACAAAGAGAAAGAAGCTTTCTAAGAAACTTCTTTGTGTTCTGTGAAATCATCTCACAGAGTTACAGCTTTCCCCTCAAGAAGCCTTTCGCTAAGACAGTTCTTGTCGAATTGGCAAAGTGATATTTGGAAGCCCTTAGAGGGCTATGGTGAAAAAGGAAATATCCTCAGATGAAATCTGGAAAGAAGCTTTCTGAGAAACTGCTTAGTGTTCTGTTAATTCATCTCACAGAGTTACATGTGTATTTCGTGGATCTCTTTGCTAACCTTATTTCTGTGGAATCTGAGAGCAGATATTTCGGATCCCATTGATGACTATAGGGCTAAAGGAAATATCCTCCGATAACAAAGAGAAAGAAGCTTTCTGAGAAACTTCCCTGTGTTCTGTGAAATCATCTCACAGCGTTACAGCTTTCCCGTCAAGTAGACTTTCGCTAAGACAGTTCTTGTGGAATTGGCAAAGTGATATTTGGAAGCCCATAGAGGGCTATGGTGAAAAAGGAAATATCCTCAGATGAAATCTGGAAAGAGGCTTTCTGAGAAACTGCTTAGTGTTCTGTTAATTCATCTTACAGAGTTACATGTGTATTTCGTGGATCTCTTTGCTAGCCTTATTTCTGTGGAATCTGAGAACAGATATTTCGGATCCCTTTGAAGACTATAGGGCCAAAGGAAATATCCTGCGATAACAAAGAGAAAGAAGCTTTCTGAGAAACTTCTTTGTGTTCTGTGAAATCATCTCACAGAATTCCAGCTTTCCCCTCAAGAACCCTTTGGCTAAGACAGTTCTTTTGGTATTGGCAAAGTGATATTTGGAAGCCCATATAGGGCTATGGTTAAAAAGGAAATATCCACAGATGAAATCTGGAAAGAAGCTTTCTGAGAAACTGCTTAGTGTTCTGTTAATTCATCTCACAGTGTTACATGTGTATTTCGTGGATCTCTTTGCTAGCCTTATTTCTGTGGAATCTGAGAACAGATATTTCAGATCCCTTTGAAGACTATAGGGCCAAAGGAAATATCCTCTGATAACAAAGAGAAAGAAGCTTTCTGAGAAACTTCTTTGTGTTCTGTGAAATCATCTCACAGAGTTACAGCTTTCCCCTCAAGAAGCCTTTCGCTAAGACAGTTCTTGTGGAATTGGCAAAGTGATATTTGGAAGCCCTTAGAGGGCTATGGTGAAAAAGGAAATATCCTCTCAGGAAATCTGGAAAGAAGCTTTCTGAGAAACTGCTTAGTGTTGTGTTAATTCATCTCACAGAGTTACATGTGTATTTCGTGGATCTCTTTGCTAGCCTTATTTCTGTGGTATCTGAGAACAGATATTTCGGATCCCTTTGAAGACTATAGGGCCAAAGGAAATATCCTCCGATAACAAAGAGAAAGAAGCTTTCTGTGAAACTTCTTTGTGCTCTGTGAAATCATCTCACAGAGTTACAGCTTTCCCCTCAAGAAGCCTTTCGCTAAGACAGTTCTTGTGGAATTGGCAAAGTGATATTTGGAAGCCCTTAGAGGGCTATGGTGAAAAAGGAAATATCCTCAGATGAAATCTGGAAAGAAGCTTTCTGAGAAACTGCTTAGTGTTCTGTTAATTCATCTCACAGAGTTATATGTGCATTTCGTGGATCTCTTTCCTAGCCTTATTTCTGTGGAATCTGAGATCAGATATTTCGGATCCCTTTGAAGACTATAGGGCCAAAGGAAATATCCTCCGATAACAAAGAGAAAGAAGCTTTCTGAGAAACTTCTTTGTGTTCTGTGAAATCATCTCACAGAGTTACAGCTTTCCCCTCAAGAAGCCTTTCGCTAAGACAGTTCTTGTGGAATAGGCAAAGTGATATTTGGAAGCCCATAGATGGCTATGGTTAAAAAGGAAATATCCTCAGATGAAATCTGGAAAGAAGCTTTCTGAGAAATTGCTTAGTGTTCTGTTAATTCATCTCACAGAGTTACATCTGTATTTCGTGGATCTCTTTGCTAGCCTTATTTCTGTGGAATCTGAGTACAGATATTTCGGATCCCATTGAAGACAATAGGGCCAAAGGAAATATCCTCCTATAACAAAGAGAAAGAAGCTTTCTGAGAAACTGCTTAGTGTTCTTTTAATTCATCTCACAGAGTTACATGTGTATTTCGTGGATCTCTTTGCTAGCCTCTTTTCTGTGGAATCTGAGAACAGATATTTCGGATCCCTTTGAAGACTATAGGGCTAAAGGAAATATCCTCCGATAACAAAGAGAAAGAAGCTTTCTGAGAAACTTCTTTGTGTTCTGTGAAATCATCTCCCAGAGTTACAGCTTTCCCCTCAAGAAGCCTTTCGCTAAGACAGTTCTTGTGGAATTGGCAAAGTGATATTTGGAAGCCAACAGAGGGCTATGGTGAAAAAGGAAATATCCTCAGATGAAATCTTGAAAGAAGCTTCGTGAGAAACTGCTTAGTGTTCTGTTAATTCATCTCACAGAGTTACATGTGTATTTCGTGGATCTCTTTGCTAGCCTTATTTCTGTGGAATCTGAGAACAGATATTTCGTATCCCATTGATGACTATAGGGCTACAGGAAATATCCTCCGATAACAAAGAGAAAGAAGCTTTCTGAGAAACTTCTTTGTGTTCTGTGACATCATCTCACAGAGTTACAGCTTTCCCCTCAAGAAGCCTTTCGCTAAGACAGTTCTTGTGGAATTGGCAAAGTGATATTTGGAAGCCAACAGAGGGCTATGGTGAAAAAGGAAATATCCTCAGATGAAATCTGGAAAGAAGCTTTCTGAGAAACTGCTTAGTGTTCTGTTAATTCATCTCACAGAATTACATCTGTATTTCGTGGATCTCTTTGCTAGCCTTATTTCTGTGGAGTTTGAGTACAGATATTTCGGATCCCATTGAAGACAATAGGGCCAAAGGAAATATCCTCCTATAACAAAGAGAAAGAAGCTTTCTGAGAAACTTCTTTGTGTTCTGTGAAATCATCTCACAGAATTACAGCTTTCCCCTCAAGAACCCTTTCGCTAAGACAGTTCTTTTGGAATTGGCAAAGTGATATTTGGAAGCCCTTAGAGGGCTATGGTTAAAAAGGAAATATCCTCAGATGAAATCTGGAAAGAAGCTTTCTGAGAAACTGCTTAGTGTTCTGTTCATTCATCTCACAGAGTTACTTGTGTATTTTGTGGATCTCTTTGCTAGCCTTATTTCTGTGTAATCTGGGAACAGATATTTCGGATCCCTTTGAAGACTATAGGGCCAAAGGAAATATCCTCCGATAACAAAGAGAAAGAAGCTTTCTGAGAAACTTCTTTGTGTTCTGTGAAATCATCTCACAGAGTTACAGCTTTCCCCTCAAGAACCCTTTCGCTAAGACAGTTCTTGTGGAATTGGCAAAGTGGTATTTGGAAGCCCATAGGGGGCTATGGTGAAAAAGGAAATATCCTCACAGGAAATCTGGAAAGAAGCTTTCTGAGAAACTGCTTAGTGTTCTGTTAACTCATCTCAAAGAGTTACATGTGTATTTCGTGGATCTCTTTGCTAGCCTTATTTAAGTGGAATCTGAGAACAGATATTTCGGATCCCTTTGAAAACTATAGGGCCAAAGGAAATATCCTCCGATAACAAAGAGAAAGAAGGTTTCTGAGAAACTTCTTTGTGTTCTGTGAAATCATCTCACAGAGATACAGCTTTCCCCTCAAGAAGCCTTTCGCTAAGACAGTTCTTGTGGAATAGGCAAAGTGATATTTGGAAGCCCATAGAGGGCTATGGTTGAAAAGGAAATATCCTCAGATGAAATCTGGAAAGAAGATTTCTGAGAAACTGCTTAGTGTTCTGTTAATTCATCTCACAGAGTTACATCTGTATTTCGTGGATCTCTTTGCTAGCCTCTTTTCTGTGGAATCCGGGAACAGATATTTCGGATCCCTTTGAAGACTATAGGGCCAAAGGAAATATCCTCCGATAACAAAGAGAAAGAAGCTTTCTGAGAAACTTCTTTGTGTTCTGTGAAATCATCTCACAGAGTTACAGCTTTCCCCTCAAGAAGCCTTTCGCTAAGACAGTTCTCGTGGAATAGGCAAAGTGATATTTGGAAGCCCATAGAGGGCTATGGTTAAAAAGGAAATATACTCAGATGAAATCTGGAAAGAAGATTTCTGAGAAACTGCTTAGTGTTCTGTTAATTCATCTCACAGAGTTACATCTGTATTTCGTGGATCTCTTTGCTAGCCTTATTTCTGTGGAATCTGAGTACAGATATTTCGGATCCCATTGAAGACAATAGGTCCAAAGGAAATATCCTCCTATAACAAAGAGAAAGAAGCTTTCTGAGAAACTTCTTTGTGTTCGGTGAAATCATCTCACAAAGTTACAGCTTTCCCCTCAAGAAGCCTTTCGCTAAGACAGTTCTTGTGGAATAGGCAATGTGATATTTGGAAGCCCATAGAGGGCTATGGTGAAAAAGGAAATATCCTCAGATGAAATCTGGAAAGAAGCTTTCTGAGAAACTGCTTAGTGTTCTGTTAATTCATCTCACAGAGTTACATGTGTATTTCGTGGATCTCTTTGCTAGCCTTATTTCTGTGGAATCTGAGTACAGATATTTCGGATCCCATTGAAGACAATAGGGCCAAAGGAAATATCCTCCGATAACAAAGAGAAAGAAGCTTTCTGAGAAACTTCTTTGTGTTCTGTGAAATCATCTCACAGAGTTACAGCTTTCCCCTCAAGAACCCTTTCGCTAAGACAGTTCTTGTGGAATTGGCAAAGTGATATTTGGAAGCCCATAGAGGGCTATGGTGAAAAAGGAAATATCCTCAGATGAAATCTGGAAAGAAGCTTTCTGAGAAACTGCTTAGTGTTCTGTGAATTCATCTCACAGAGTTACATGTGTATTTCGCGGATCTCTTTGCTAGCCTTATTTCTGTGGAATCTGAGAACAGATATTTCGGATCCCTTTGAAGACAATAGGGCCAAAGGAAATATCCTCCGATAACAAAAAGAAAGAAGCTTTCTGAGAAACTTCTTTGTGTTCTGTGAAATCATCTCACAGAGTTACAGCTTTCCCCTCAAGAAGCCTTTCGCTAAGACAGTTCTTGTGGAATAGGCAAAGTGATATTTGGAAGCCCTTAGAGGGCTATGGTGAAAAAGGAAATATCCTCAGATGAAATCTGGAAAGAAGCTTTCTGAGAAATTGCTTAGTGTTCTGTTAATTCATCTCACAGAGTTACATCTGTATTTCGTGGATCTCTTTGCTAGCCTTATTTCTGTGGAATCTGAGTACAGATATTTCGGATCCCATTGAAGACAATAGGGCCAAAGGAAATATCCTCCTATAACAAAGAGAAAGAAGCTTTCTGAGAAACTGCTTAGTGTTGTGTTAATTCATCTCACAGAGTTACATGTGTATTTCGTGGATCTCTTTGCTAGCCTTATTTCTGTGGAATCTGAGAACAGATATTTCGGATCCCTTTGTAGACTATAGGGCCAAAGGAAATATCCTCCGATAACAAAGAGAAAGAAGCTTTCTGAGAAACTTCTTTGTGTTCTGTGAAATCATCTCACAGAGTTACAGCTTTCCCCTCAAGAAGCCTTTCGCTAAGACAGTTCTTGTGGAATTGGCAAAGTGATATTTGGAAGCCCTTAGAGGGCTATGGTGAAAAAGGAAATATCCTCAGATGAAATCTGGAAAGAAGCTTTCTGAGAAACTGCTTAGTGTTCTGTTAATTCATCTCACAGAGTTACATGTGTATTTCGTGGATCTCTTTGCTAACCTTATTTCTGTGGAATCTGAGAGCAGATATTTCGGATCCCATTGATGACTATAGGGCTAAAGGAAATATCCTCCGATAACAAAGAGAAAGAAGCTTTCTGAGAAACTTCCCTGTGTTCTGTGAAATCATCTCACAGCGTTACAGCTTTCCCGTCAAGTAGACTTTCGCTAAGACAGTTCTTGTGGAATTGGCAAAGTGATATTTGGAAGCCCATAGAGGGCTATGGTGAAAAAGGAAATATCCTCAGATGAAATCTGGAAAGAGGCTTTCTGAGAAACTGCTTAGTGTTCTGTTAATTCATCTTACAGAGTTACATGTGTATTTCGTGGATCTCTTTGCTAGCCTTATTTCTGTGGAATCTGAGAACAGATATTTCGGATCCCTTTGAAGACTATAGGGCCAAAGGAAATATCCTGCGATAACAAAGAGAAAGAAGCTTTCTGAGAAACTTCTTTGTGTTCTGTGAAATCATCTCACAGAATTCCAGCTTTCCCCTCAAGAACCCTTTCGCTAAGACAGTTCTTTTGGTATTGGCAAAGTGATATTTGGAAGCCCATAGAGGGCTATGGTTAAAAAGGAAATATCCACAGATGAAATCTGGAAAGAAGCTTTCTGAGAAACTGCTTAGTGTTCTGTTAATTCATCTCACAGTGTTACATGTGTATTTCGTGGATCTCTTTGCTAGCCTTATTTCTGTGGAAACTGAGAACAGATATTTCGGATCCCTTTGAAGACTATAGGGCCAAAGGAAATATCCTCCGATAACAAAGAGAAAGAAGCTTTCTGAGAAACTTCTTTGTGTTCTGTGAAATCATCTCACAGAGATACAGCTTTCCCCTCAAGAAGCCTTTCGCTAAGACAGTTCTTGTGGAATAGGCAAAGTGATATTTGGAAGCCCATAGAGGGCTATGGTGAAAAAGGAAATATCCTCAGATGAAATCTGGAAAGAAGCTTTCTGAGAAACTGCTTAGTGTTCTGTTAATTCATCTCACGGAGTTACATGTGTATTTCGTGGATCTCTTTGCTAGCCTTATTTCTGTGGAATCTGAGAACAGATATTTCGGATCCCTTTGAAGACTATAGGGCCAAAGGAAATATCCTCTGATAACAAAGAGAAAGAAGCTTTCTGAGAAACTTCTTTGTGTTCTGTGAAATCATCTCACAGAGTTACAGCTTTCCCCTCAAGAAGCCTTTCGCTAAGACAGTTCTTGTGGAATTGGCAAAGTGATATTTGGAAGCCCTTAGAGGGCTATGGTGAAAAAGGAAATATCCTCTCAGGAAATCTGGAAAGAAGCTTTCTGAGAAACTGCTTAGTGTTGTGTTAATTCATCTCACAGAGTTACATGTGTATTTCGTGGATCTCTTTGCTAGCCTTATTTCTGTGGAATCTGAGAACAGATATTTCGGATCCGTTTGAAAACTATAGGGCGAAAGGAAATATCCTCCGATAACAAAGAGAAAGAAGGTTACTGAGAAACTTCTTTGTGTTCTGTGAAATCATCTCACAGAGTTACAGCTTTCTCCTCAAGAACACTTACGCTAAGACAGTTCTTGTGGGCTTGGCAAAGTGATATTTGGAAACCCTTAGAGGGCTATGGTGAAAAAGGAAATATCCTCAGATGAAATCTGGAAAGAAGCTCTGAGAAACTGCTTAGTGTTTTGTTAATTCATCTCACAGAGTTACATGTGTATTTCGTGGATCTCTTTGCTAGCCTTATTTCTGTGGAATCTGAGAACAGATATTTCGGATCCCTTTGAAGACTATAGGGCCAAAGGAAATATCCTCCCATAACAAAGAGAAAGAAGCTTTCTGACAAACTTCTTTGTGTTCTGTGAAATCATCTCACAGAGTTACAGCTTTCCCCGCAAGAAGACTTTCGCTAAGACAGTTCTTGTGGAATTGGCAAAGTGATATTTGGAAGCCCATAGAGGGCTATGGTGAAAAAGGAAATATCCTCAGATGAAATCTGGAAAGAAGCTTTCTGAGAAACTGCTTAGTGTTCTGTTAATTCATCTCACAGAGTTGCATCTGTATTTCGTGGATCTCTTTGCTAGCCTTATTTCTGTGGAATCTGAGTACAGATATTTCGGATACCATTGAAGACAATAGAGCCAAAGGAAATATCCTCCTATAACAAAGTGAAAGACGCTTTCTGAGAAAGTTCTTTGTGTTCTGTGAAATCATGCACAGAGTTACAGCTTTCCCCTCAAGAAGCCTTTCGCTAAGACAGTTCTTGTGGAATGGGCAAAGTGATATTTGGACGCCCTTAGGGGACTATGGTGAAAAGGAAATATCCTCAGATGAAATCTGGAAAGAAGCTTTCTGAGAAACTGCTTAGTGTTCTGTTAATTCATCTCACAGAGTTACATGTGTATTTCCTGGATCTCTTTGGTAGCCTTATTTCTGTGGAATCTGAGAACCGATATTTCAGATCCCTTTGAAGACTATAGGGCCAAAGCAAATATCCTCCCATAACAAAGAGAAACAAGCTTTCTGAGAAACTTCTTTGTGTTCTGTGAAATCATCTCACAGAGTTACAGCTTTCCCCTCAAGAAGCCTTTCGCTATGACAGTTCTTGTGGAATTGGCAAAGTGATATTTGGAAGCCCATAGAGGGCTATGGTGAAAAAGGAAATATCCTTAGATGAAATCTGGAAAGAAGCTTTCTGAGAAACTGCTTAGTGTTCTGTTAATTCATCTCACAGAGTTACATGTGTATTTCGTGGATCTCTTTGCTAGCCTTATTTCTGTGGAATCTGAGAACAGATATTTCGGATCCCTTTGAAGACTACAGGGCCAAAGGAAATATCCTCCGATAACAAAGAGAAAAAAGCTTTCTGAGAAACTTCTTCGTGTTCTTTGAAATCATCTCACAGAGTTACAGCTTTCCCCTCAAGAAGCCTTTCGCTAAGACAGTTCTTGTGGAATTGGCAAAGTGATATTTGGAAGCCCATAGAGGGCTATTTTGAAAAAGGAAATATCCTCAGATGAAATCTGGAAAGAAGCTTCGTGAGAAACTGCTTGGTGTTCTGTTAATTCATCTCACAGAGTTACATGTGTATTTCGTGGATCTCTTTGCTAGCCTTATTTCTGTGGAATCTGAGAACAGATATTTCGGAACCCTTTGAAGACTATAGGGCCAAAGGAAATATCATGCCAAAACAAAGAGAAAGAAGATTTCTGAGAAACTTCTTTGTGTTCTGTGAAATCATCTCACAGAGTTACAGCTCTCCCCTCAAGAAGACTTTCGCTAAGACAGTTCTTGTACAATAGGAAAAGTGATATTTGGAAGCCCATAGAGGGCTATGGTGAAAAAGGAAATATCCTCAGATGAAATCTGGAAAGAAGCTTTCTGAGAAACTGCTTAGTGTTCTGTTAATTCGTCTCATAGAGTTACATCTGTATTTCGTGGATCTCTTTGCTAGCCTTATTTCTGTGGAATCTGAATACAGATATTTCGGATCCCATTGAAGACAATAGGGCCAAAGGAAATATCCTCCTATAACAAAGAGAAAGAAGCTTTCTGAAAAACTTCTTTGTTTTCTGTGAAATCATCTCACAGAGTTACAGCTTTCCCCTCAAGAAGCCTTTCGCTAAGACAGTTCTTGTGGAATTGGCAAAGTGATATTTGGAAGCCCTTAGAGGGCTATGGTGAAAAAGGAAATATCCTCACAGGAAATCTGGAAAGAAGCTTTCTGAGAAACTGCTTAGTGTTGTGTTAATTCATCTCACAGAGTTACATGTGTATTTCGTGGATCTCTTTGCTAGCCTTATTTCTGTGGAATCTGAGAACAGATATTTCGGATCCCTTTGAAGACTATAGGGCCAAAGGAAATATCCTCCGATAACAAAGAGAAAGAAGGTTACTGAGAAACTTCTTTGTGTTCTGTGAAATCATCTCACAGAGTTACAGCTTTCTCCTCAAGAACACTTACGCTAAGACAGTTCTTGTGGGCTTGGCAAAGTGATATTTGGAAACCCTTAGAGGGCTATGGTGAAAAAGGAAATATCCTCAGATGAAATCTGGAAAGAAGCTCTGAGAAACTGCTTAGTGTTTTGTTAATTCATCTCACAGAGTTACATGTGTATTTCGTGGATCTCTTTGCTAGCCTTATTTCTGTGGAATCTGAGAACAGATATTTCGGATCCCTTTGAAGACTATAGGGCCAAAGGAAATATCCTCCCATAACAAAGAGAAAGAAGCTTTCTGACAAACTTCTTTGTGTTCTGTGAAATCATCTCACAGAGTTACAGCTTTCCCCGCAAGAAGACTTTCGCTAAGACAGTTCTTGTGGAATTGGCAAAGTGATATTTGGAAGCCCATAGAGGGCTATGGTGAAAAAGGAAATATCCTCAGATGAAATCTGGAAAGAAGCTTTCTGAGAAACTGCTTAGTGTTCTGTTAATTCATCTCACAGAGTTGCATCTGTATTTCGTGGATCTCTTTGCTAGCCTTATTTCTGTGGAATCTGAGTACAGATATTTCGGATACCATTGAAGACAATAGAGCCAAAGGAAATATCCTCCTATAACAAAGTGAAAGACGCTTTCTGAGAAAGTTCTTTGTGTTCTGTGAAATCATGCACAGAGTTACAGCTTTCCCCTCAAGAAGCCTTTCGCTAAGACAGTTCTTGTGGAATGGGCAAAGTGATATTTGGACGCCCTTAGGGGACTATGGTGAAAAGGAAATATCCTCAGATGAAATCTGGAAAGAAGCTTTCTGAGAAACTGCTTAGTGTTCTGTTAATTCATCTCACAGAGTTACATGTGTATTTCCTGGATCTCTTTGGTAGCCTTATTTCTGTGGAATCTGAGAACCGATATTTCAGATCCCTTTGAAGACTATAGGGCCAAAGCAAATATCCTCCCATAACAAATGGAAACAAGCTTTCTGAGAAACTTCTTTGTGTTCTGTGAAATCATCTCACAGAGTTACAGCTTTCCCCTCAAGAAGCCTTTCGCTATGACAGTTCTTGTGGAATTGGCAAAGTGATATTTGGAAGCCCATAGAGGGCTATGGTGAAAAAGGAAATATCCTTAGATGAAATCTGGAAAGAAGCTTTCTGAGAAACTGCTTAGTGTTCTGTTAATTCATCTCACAGAGTTACATGTGTATTTCGTGGATCTCTTTGCTAGCCTTATTTCTGTGGAATCTGAGAACAGATATTTCGGATCCCTTTGAAGACTACAGGGCCAAAGGAAATATCCTCCGATAACAAAGAGAAAAAAGCTTTCTGAGAAACTTCTTCGTGTTCTTTGAAATCATCTCACAGAGTTACAGCTTTCCCCTCAAGAAGCCTTTCGCTAAGACAGTTCTTGTGGAATTGGCAAAGTGATATTTGGAAGCCCATAGAGGGCTATTTTGAAAAAGGAAATATCCTCAGATGAAATCTGGAAAGAAGCTTCGTGAGAAACTGCTTGGTGTTCTGTTAATTCATCTCACAGAGTTACATGTGTATTTCGTGGATCTCTTTGCTAGCCTTATTTCTGTGGAATCTGAGAACAGATATTTCGGAACCCTTTGAAGACTATAGGGCCAAAGGAAATATCATGCCAAAACAAAGAGAAAGAAGATTTCTGAGAAACTTCTTTGTGTTCTGTGAAATCATCTCACAGAGTTACAGCTCTCCCCTCAAGAAGACTTTCGCTAAGACAGTTCTTGTACAATAGGAAAAGTGATATTTGGAAGCCCATAGAGGGCTATGGTGAAAAAGGAAATATCCTCAGATGAAATCTGGAAAGAAGCTTTCTGAGAAACTGCTTAGTGTTCTGTTAATTCGTCTCATAGAGTTACATCTGTATTTCGTGGATCTCTTTGCTAGCCTTATTTCTGTGGAATCTGAATACAGATATTTCGGATCCCATTGAAGACAATAGGGCCAAAGGAAATATCCTCCTATAACAAAGAGAAAGAAGCTTTCTGAAAAACTTCTTTGTTTTCTGTGAAATCATCTCACAGAGTTACAGCTTTCCCCTCAAGAAGCCTTTCACTAAGACAGTTCTTGTGGAATTGGCAAAGTGATATTTGGAAGCCCTTAGAGGGCTATGGTGAAAAAGGAAATATCCTCACAGGAAATCTGGAAAGAAGCTTTCTGAGAAACTGCTTAGTGTTGTGTTAATTCATCTCACAGAGTTACATGTGTATTTCGTGGATCTCTTTGCTAGCCTTATTTCTGTGGAATCTGAGAACAGATATTTCGGATCCCTTTGAAGACTATAGGGCCAAAGGAAATATCCTCCGATAACAAAGAGAAAGAAGCTTTCTGAGAAACTTCTTTGTGCTCTGTGAAATCATCTCACAGAGTTACAGCTTTCCCCTCAAGAAGCCTTTCGCTAAGACAGTTTTGTGGAATTGGCAAAGTGATATTTGGAAGCCCATAGAGGGCTATGGTGAAAAAGGAAATATCTTCAGATGAAATCTGGAAAGAAGCTTTCTGAGAAACTGCTTAGTGTTCTGTTAATTCATCTCACAGAGTTACATGTGTATTTCGTGGATCTCTTTGCTAGTCTTATTTCTGTGGAATCTGAGAACAGTTATTTCGGATCCCTTTTAAGAATATAGGGCCAAAGGAAATATCCTCCGACAACAAAGAGAAAGAAGCTTTCTGAGAAACTTCTTTGTGTTCTGTGAAATCATCTCACAGAGTTACAGCTTTCCCCGCAAGAAGCCTTTCGCTAAGACAGTTCTTGTGCAATAGGCAAAGTGATATTTGGAAGCCCATAGAGGGCTATGGTGAAAAAGGAAATATCCTCAGATGAAATCTGGAAAGAAGCTTTCTGAGAAACTGCTTAGTGTTCTGTTAATTCATCTCACAGAGTTACATCTGTATTTCGCGGATCTCTTTGCTAGCCTTATTTCTGTGGAATCTGAGTACAGATATTTCGGATCCCATTGAAGACAATAGAGCCAAAGGAAATATCCTCCTATAACAAAGTGAAAGAAGCTTTCTGAGAAAGTTCTTTGTGTTGTGTGAAATCATCTCACAGAGTTACAGCTTTCCCCTCAAGAAGCCTTTCGCTAAGACAGTTCTTGTGGAATTGGCAAAGTGATATTTGGACGCCCATAGGGGGCTATGGTGAAAAAGGAAATATCCTCAGATGAAATCTGGAAAGAAGCTTTCTGAGAAACTGCTTAGTGTTCTGTTAATTCATCTCACAGAGTTACATGTGTATTTCCTGGATCTCTTTGCTAGCCTTATTTCTGTGGAATCTGAGAACCGATATTTCGGATCCCTTTGAAGACTATAGGGCCAAAGGAAATATCCTCCCATAACAAAGAGAAAGAAGCTTTCTGAGAAACTTCTTTGTGTTCTGTGAAATCATCTCACAGAGTTACAGCTTTCCCCTCAAGAAGCCTTTCGCTAAGACAGTTCTTGTGGAATTGGCAAAGTGATATTTGGAAGCCCATAGAGGGCTATGGTGAAAAAGGAAATATCCTGAGATGAAATCTGGAAAGAAGCTTTCTGAGAAACTGCTTAGTGTTCTGTTAATTCATCTCACAGAGTTACATGTGTATTTCGTGGATCTCTTTGCTAGCCTTATTTCTGTTTAATCTGAGAACAGATATTTCGGATCCCTTTGAAGACTATAGGGCCAAAGGAAATATCCTCCGATAACAAAGAGAAAGAAGCTTTCTGAGAAACTTCTTCGTGTTCTTTGAAATCATCTCACAGAGTTACAGCTTTCCCCTAAAGAAGCCTTTCGCTAAGACAGTTCTTGTGGAATTGGCAAAGTGATATTTGGAAGCCCATAGAGGGCTATTTTGAAAAAGGAAATATCCTCAGATGAAATCTGGAAAGAAGCTTCGTGAGAAACTGCTTGGTGTTCTGTTAATTCATCTCACAGAGTTACATGTGTATTTCGTGGATCTCTTTGCTAGCCTTATTTCTGTGGAATCTGAGAAGAGATATTTCGGAACCCTTTGAAGACTATAGGGCCAAAGGAAATATCATGCCAAAACAAAGAGAAAGAAGGTTTCTGAGAAACTTCTTTGTGTTCTGTGAAATCATCTCACAGAGGTACAGCTGTCCCCTCAAGAAGACTTTCGCTAAGACAGTTCTTGTGCAATAGGAAAAGTGATATTTGGAAGCCCAAAGAGGGCTATGGTGAAAAAGGAAATATCCTCTGATGAAATCTGGAAAGAAGCTTTCTGAGAAACTGCTTAGTGTTCTGTTAATTTATCTCATAGAGTTACATCTGTATTTCGTGGATCTCTTTGCTAGCCTTATTTCTGTGGAATCTGAGTACAGATATTTCGGATCCCATTGAAGACAATAGGGCCAAAGGAAATATCCTCCTATAACAAAGAGAAAGAAGCTTTCTGAGAAACTTCTTTGTTTTCTGTGAAATCATCTCACAGAGTTACAGCTTTCCTCTCAAGAAGCCTTTCGCTAAGACAGTTCTTGTGGAATTGGCAAAGTGATATTTGGAAGCCCAGAGAGGGCTATGATGAAAAAGGAAATATCCTCAGATGAAATCTGGAAAGAAGCTTTCTGAGAAACTGCTTAGTGTTCTGTTAATTCTTCTCACAGAGTTACATGTGTATTTCGTGGATCTCTTTGCTAGCCTTATTTCTGTGGAATCTGACAACAGATATTTCGGATCCCGTTGATGACTATATGGCCAAAGGAAATATCCTCCGATAACAAAGAGAAAGAAGCTTTCTGAGAAACTTCTTTGTGTTCTGTGAAATCATCTCACAGAGTTACAGCTTTCCCCTCAAGAACCCTTTCGCTAAGACAGTTCTTGTGGAATAGGCAAAGTGATATTTGGAAGCCCATAGAGGGCTACGGTGAAAAAGGAAATATCCTTAGATGAAATCTGGAAAGAAGCTTTATGAGAAACTGCTTAGTGTTCTGTTAATTCATATCACAGAGTTACATGTGTACTTCGTGGATCTCTTTGCTAGCCTTATTTCTGTGGAATCTGAGAACAGATATTTCGGATCCCTTTGAAAACTATAGGGCCAAAGGAAATATCCTCCGATAACAAAGAGAAAGAAGCTTTCTGAGAAACTTCTTTGTGTTCTGTGAAATAATCTCACAGAGTTACAGCTTTCCCCTCAAGAAGCCTTTCGCTAAGACAGTTCTTGTGCAATAGGCAAAGTGATATTTGGAAGCCCATAGAGGGCTATGGTGAAAAACGAAATATCCTCAGATGAAATCTGGAAAGAAGCTTTCTGAGAAACTGCTTAGTGTTCTGTTAATTGATCTCACAGAGTTACATCTGTATTTCTTGGATCTCTTTGCTAGCCTTATTTCTGTGGAATCTGAGTACAGATATTTCGGATCCCATTGAAGACAGTAGGGCCAAAGGAAATATCCTCCTATAACAAAGAGAAAGAAGCTTTCTGAGAAACTGCTTTGTGTTCTGTTAATTCATCTCACAGAGTTACATGTGTATTTCGTGGATCTCTTTGCTAGCCTTATTTCTGTGGAATCTGAGAACAGATATTTCGGATCCCTTTGAAGACTATAGGGCCAAAGGAAATATCCTCTGATAACAAAGAGAAAGAAGCTTTCTGAGAAACTTCTTTGTGTTCTGTGAAATCATCTCACAGAGTTACAGCTTTCCCCTCAAGAAGCCTTTCGCTAAGACAGTTCTTGTCGAATTGGCAAAGTGATATTTGGAAGCCCTTAGAGGGCTATGGTGAAAAAGGAAATATCCTCACAGGAAATCTGGAAAGAAGCTTTCTGAGAAACTGCTTAGTGTTGTGTTAATTCATCTCACAGAGTTACATGTGTATTTCGTGGATCTCTTTGCTAGCCTTATTTCTGTGGAATCTGAGAACAGATATTTCGGATCCCTTTGAAGACTATAGGGCCAAAGGAAATATCCTCCGATAACAAAGAGAAAGAAGCTTTCTGAGAAACTTCTTTGTGCTCTGTGAAATCATCTCACAGAGTTACAGCTTTCCCCTCAAGAAGCCTTTCGCTAAGACAGTTTTGTGGAATTGGCAAAGTGATATTTGGAAGCCCATAGAGGGCTATGGTGAAAAAGGAAATATCTTCAGATGAAATCTGGAAAGAAGCTTTCTGAGAAACTGCTTAGTGTTCTGTTAATTCATCTCACAGAGTTACATGTGTATTTCGTGGATCTCTTTGCTAGTCTTATTTCTGTGGAATCTGAGAACAGATATTTCGGATGCCTTTTAAGATATAGGGCCAAAGGAAATATCCTCCGACAACAAAGAGAAAGAAGCTATCTGAGAAAGTTCTTTGTGTTCTGTGAAATCATCTCACAGAGTTACAGCTTTCCCCGCAAGAAGCCTTTCGCTAAGACAGTTCTTGTGCAATAGGCAAAGTGATATTTGGAAGCCCATAGAGGGCTATGGTGAAAAAGGAAATATCCTCAGATGAAATCTGGAAAGAAGCTTTCTGAGAAACTGCTTAGTGTTCTGTTAATTCATCTCACAGAGTTACATCTGTATTTCGCGGATCTCTTTGCTAGCCTTATTTCTGTGGAATCTGAGTACAGATATTTCGGATCCCATTCAAGACAATAGAGCCAAAGGAAATATCCTCCTATAACAAAGTGAAAGAAGCTTTCTGAGAAAGTTCTTTGTGTTGTGTGAAATCATCTCACAGAGTTACAGCTTTCCCCTCAAGAAGCCTTTCGCTAAGACAGTTCTTGTGGAATGGGCAAAGTGATATTTGGACGCCCATAGGGGGCTATGGTGAAAAAGGAAATATCCTCAGATGAAATCTGGAAAGAAGCTTTCTGAGAAACTGCTTAGTGTTCTGTTAATTCATCTCACAGAGTTACATGTGTATTTCGTGGATCTCTTTGCTAGCCTTATTTCTGTGGAATCTGAGAACAGATATTTCGGATCCCTTTGAAGACTATAGGGCCAAAGGAAATATCCTCCGATAACAAAGAGAAAGAAGCTTTCTGAGAAACTTCTTCGTGTTCTTTGAAATCATCTCACAGAGTTACAGCTTTCCCCTAAAGAAGCCTTTCGCTAAGACAGTTCTTGTGGAATTCGCAAAGTGATATTTGGAAGCCCATAGAGGGCTATTTTGAAAAAGGAAATATCCTCAGATGAAATCTGGAAAGAAGCTTCGTGAGAAACTGCTTGGTGTTCTGTTAATTCATCTCACAGAGTTACATGTGTATTTCGTGGATCTCTTTGCTAGCCTTATTTCTTTGGAATCTGAGAACAGATATTTCGGATCCCTTTGAAGTCTATAGGGCCAATGGAAATATCCTCCCATAACAAAGAGAAAGAAGCTTTCTGACAAACTTCTTTGTGTTCTGTGAAATCATCTCAAGGAGGTACAGCTTCCCCTCCAGAAGCCTTTAGCTAAGACAGTTCTTGTGGAATTGGCAAAGTGATATTTGGACGCCCATAGGGGGCTATGTTGAAAAAGGAAATATCCTCAGATGAAATCTGGAAAGAAGCTTTCTGAGAAACTGCTTAGTGTTCTGTTAATTCATCTCACAGAGTTACATGTGTATTTCGTGGATCTCTTTGCTAGCCTTATTTCTGTGGAATCTGAGAACCGATATTTCGGATCCCTTTGAAGACTATAGGGCCAAAGGAAATATCCTCCGATAACAAAGAGAAAGAAGGTTTCTGAGAAACTTCTTGGTGTTCTGTGAAATCATCTCACAGAGTTACAGCTTTCCCCTCAAGAAGCTTTTCGCTAAGACAGTTCGTGTGCAATAGGCACAGTGATATTTGGAAGCCCTTAGAGGGCTATGGTGAAAAAGGAAATATCCTCAGATGAAATCTGGAAAGAAGCTTTCTGAGAAACTGCTTAGTGTTCTGTTAATTCATCTTACAGAGTTACATGTGTATTTCGTGGATCTCTTTGCTAGCCTTATTTCTGTGGAATCTGAGAACAGATATTTCGGAACCCTTTGAAGACTATAGGGGCAAAGGAAATATCATGCCAAAACAAAGAGAAAGAAGCTTTCTGAGAAACTTCTTTGTGTTCTGTGAAATCATCTCACAGAGTTACAGCTTTCCCCTCAAGAAGCCTTTCGCTAAGACAGTTCTTGTGCAATAGGCAAAGTGATATTTGGAAGCCCATAGAGGGCTATGGTGAAAAAGGAAATATCCTCAGATGAAATCTGGAAAGAAGCTTTGTGAGAAACTGCTTAGTGTTCTGTTAATTCATCTCACAGAGTTTCATCTGTATTTCGTGGATCTCTTTGCTAGCCTTATTTCTGTGGAATCTGAGTACAGATATTTCGGATCCCATTGAAGACAATAGAGCCAAAGGAAATATCCTCCTATAACAAAGAGAAAGAAGCTTTCTGAGAAACTTCTTTGTGTTCTGTGAAATCATCTCACAGAGTTACAGCTTTCCCCTCAAGAAGCCTTTCGCTAAGACAGTTCTTGTGGAATTGGCAAAGTGATATTTGGACGCCCATAGGGGGCTATGGTGAAAAAGGAAATATCCTCAGATGAAATCTGGAAAGAAGCTTTCTGAGAAACTGCTTAGTGTTCTGTTAATTCATCTCACAGAGTTACATGTGTATTTCGTGGATCTCTTTGCTAGCCTTATTTCTGTGGAATCTGAGAACAGATATTCGGATCCCTTTGAAAACTATAGGGCCAAAGGAAATATCCTCCGATAAAAAAGAGAAAGAAGCTTTCTGAGAAACTTCTTTGTGTTCTGTGAAATCATCTCACAGAGTTACAGCTTTCCCCTCAAGAACCCTTTCGCTAAGACAGTTTCTGTGCAATAGGCAAAGTGATATTGGGAACCCCATAGAGGGCTATGGTGAAAAAGGAAATATCTTCAGATGATATCTGGAAAGAAGCTTTCTGAGAAACTGCTTAGTGTTCTGTTAATTCATCTCACAGAGTTACATGTGTATTTCATGTATCTCTTTGCTAGCATTATTTCTGTGGAATCTGAGAACAGATATTTCGGATCCCTTTGAAGACTATAGGGCCAAAGGAAATATCCTCAGATACAAAGAGAAAGAAGCTTTCTGAGAAACTTCTTTGTGTTCTGTGAAATCATCTCACAGAGTTACAGCTTTCCCCTCAAGAAGCCTTTCGCTAAGACAGTTCTTGTGGAATTGGCAAAGTGATATTTGGAACCCCATAGAGGGCTATGGTGAAAAAGGAAATATCCTCAGATGAAATCTGGAAAGAAGCTTCGTGAGAAACTGCTTGGTGTTCTGTTAATTCATCTCACAGAGTTACATGTGTATTTCGTGGATCTCTTTGCTAGCCTTATTTCTGTGGAATATGAGAACAGATATTTCGGAACCCTTTGAAGACTATAGGGCCAAAGGAAATATCATGCCAAAACAAAGAGAAAGAAGCTTTCTGAGAAACTTCTTTGTGTTCTGTGAAATCATCTCACAGAGTTACAGCTTTCCCCTCAAGAAGCCTTTCGCTAAGACAGTTCTTGTGGAATTGGCAAAGTGATATTTGGAAGCCCATAGAGGGCTATGGTGAAAAAGGAAATATACTCAGATGAAATCTGGAAAGAAGCTTTCTGAGAAACTGCTTAGTGTTCTGTTAATTCATCTCACAGAGTTACATGTGTATTTCGTGGATGTCTTTGCTAGCCTTATTTCTGTGGAATCTGAGTACAGATATTTCGGATCCCAGTGAAGACAATACGGCCAAAGGAAATATCCTCCTATAACAAAGAGAAAGAAGCTTTCTGAGAAACTTCTTTGTGTTCTGTGAAATCATCTCACAGAGTTACAGCTTTCCCCTCAAGAAGACTTTCGCTAAGACAATTCTTGTGGAATTGGCAAAGTGATATTTGGACGCCCATAGGGGGCTATGGTGAAAAAGGAAATATCCTCAGATGAAATCTGGAAAGAAGCTTTCTGAGAAACTGCTTAGTGTTCTGTTAATTCATCTCACAGAGTTACATGTGTATTTCGTGGATCTCTTTGCTAGCCTTATTTCTGTGGAATCTGAGAACCGATATTTCGGATCCCTTTGAAGACTATAGGGCCAAAGGAAATATCCTCCCATAACAAAGAGAAAGAAGCTTTCTGAGAAACTTCTTTGTCTTCCGTGAAATCATCTCACAGAGTTAGAGCATTCCCCTCAAGAAGCCTTTCACTAAGACAGTTCTTGTGGAATTGGCAAAGTGATATTTGGAAGCCCATAGAGGGCTATGGTGAAAAAGGAAATATCCTCAGATGAAATCTGGAAAGAAGCTTTCTGAGAAACTGCTTAGTGTTCTGTTAATTCATCTCACAGAGTTACATGTGTATTTCGTGGATCTCTTTGCTAGCCTTATTTCTGTGGAATCTGAGAACAGATATTTCGGATCCCTTTGAAGACTATAGGGCCAAAGGAAATATCCTCCGATAACAAAGAGAAAGAAGCTTTCTGAGAAACTTCTTTGTATTCTGTTAAATCATCTCACAGAGTTATAGCTTTCCCCTCAAGAAGCCTTTCGCTAAGACAGTTCTTGTGGAATTGGCAAAGTGATGTTTGGAAGCCCATAGAGGGCTATGGTGAAAAAGGAAATATCCTCCGATGAAATCTGGAAAGAAGTTTTCTGAGAAACTGCTTAGTGTTCTGTTAATTCATCTCACAGAGTTACATGTGTATTTCGTGGATTTCTTTGCTAGCCTTATTTCTGTGGAATCTGAGAACGGATATTTCGGATCCCTTTGAAAACTATAGGGCCAAAGGAAATATCCTCCGATAACAAAGAGAAAGAAGGTTTCTGAGAAACTTCTTTGTGTTCTGTGAAATCATCTCACAGAGTTACAGCTTTCCCCTCAAGACGCCTTTCGCTATGACAGTTCTTGTGGAATAGGCAAAGTGATATTTGGAAGCCCATAGAGGGCTATGGTGAAAAAGGAAATATCCTCAGATGAAATCTGGAAAGAAGCTTCGTGAGAAACTGCTTGGTGTTCTGTTAATTCATCTCACAGAGTTACATGTGTATTTCGTGGATCTCTTTGCTAGCCTTATTTCTGTGGAATCTGAGAACAGATATTTCGGAACCCTTTGAAGACTATAGGGCCAAAGGAAATATCATGCCAAAACAAAGAGAAAGAAGCTTTCTGAGAAACTTCTTTGTGTTCTGTGAAATCATCTCACAGAGTTACAGCTTTCCCCTAAAGAAGCCTTTCGCTAAGACAGTTCTTGTGGAATAGGCAAAGTGATATTTGGAAGCCCATAGAGGGCTATGGTGAAAAAGGAAATATCCTCAGATGAAATCTGGAAAGAAGCTTTCTGAGAAACTGCTTAGTGTTCTGTTAAGTCATCTCACAGAGTTACATGTGTATTTCGTGGATGTCTTTGCTAGCCTTATTTCTGTGGAATCTGAGTACAGATATTTCGGATCCCAGTGAAGACAATACGGCCAAAGGAAATATCCTCCTATAACAAAGAGAAAGAAGCTTTCTGAGAAACTTCTTTGTGTTCTGTGAAATCATCTCACAGAGTTACAGCTTTCCCCTCAAGAAGCCTTTCGCTAAGACAATTCTTGTGGAATTGGCAAAGTGATATTTGAACGCCCATAGGGGGCTATGGTGAAAAAGGAAATATCCTCAGATGAAATCTGGAAAGAAGCTTTCTGAGAAACTGCTTAGTGTTCTGTTAATTCATGTCACAGAGTTACATGTGTATTTCGTGGATCTCTTTGCTAGTCTTATTTCTGTGGAATCTGAGAACCGATATTTCGGATCCCTTTGAAGACTATAGGGCCAAAGGAAATATCCTCCCATAACAAAGAGAAGGAAGCTTTCTGAGAAACTTCTTTGAGTTCTGTGAAATCATCTCACAGAGTTAGAGCATTCCCCTCAAGAAGCCTTTCACTAAGACAGTTCTTGTGGAATTGGCAAAGTGATATTTGGAAGCCCATAGAGGGCTATGGTGAAAAAGGAAATATCCTCAGATGAAATCTGGAAAGAAGATTTCTGAGAAACTGCTTAGTGTTCTGTTAATTCATCTCACAGAGTTACATGTGTATTTCGTGGATCTCTTTGCTAGCCTTATTTCTGTGGAATCTGAGAACAGATATTTCGGATCCCTTTGAAGACTATAGGGCCAAAGGAAATATACTCCCATAACAAAGAGAAAGAAGGTTTCTGAGAAACTTCTTTGTGTTCTCTGGAAATCATCTCACAGAGTTACAGCTTTCCCCTCAAGAACCCTTTCGCTAAGACAGCTCTTGTGGAATTGGCAAAGTGATATTTGGAAGCCCATAGTGGGCTACGCTGAAAAAGGAAATATCCTCCGATGAAATCTGGAAAGAAGCTTTCTGAGAAACTGCTTAGTGTTCTGTTAATTCATCTCACAGAGTAACATCTGTATTTCGTGGATCTCTTTGCTAGCCTTATTTCTGTGGAATCTGAGAACAGATATTTCGGAACCCTTTGAAGACTATAGGGCCAAAGGAATTATCATGCCAAAACAAACAGAAAGAAGCTTTCTAAGAAACTTCTTTGTGTTCTGTGAAATCATCTCACAGAGTTACAGCTTTCCACTCAAGAAGCCTTTCGCTAAGACAGTTCTTGTGGAATTGGCAAAGGGATATTTGGAAGCCCATAGAGGGCTATGGTGAAAAAGGAAATATCCTCAGATGAAATCTGGAAAGAAGCTTTCTGAGAAACTGCTTAGTGTTCTGTTAATTCATCTCACAGAGTTACATCTGTATTTCATGGATCTCTTTGCTAGCCTTATTTCTGTGGAATCTGAGTACAGATATTTCGGATCCCTTTGAAGACAATAGGGCCAAAGGAAATATCCTCCTATAACAAAGAGAAAGAAGCTTTCTGAGAAACTTCTTTGTGTTCTGTGAAATCATCTCACAGAGTTACAGCTTTCCCCTCAAGAAGCCTTTCGCTAAGACAGTTCTTGTGGAATTGGCAAAGTGATGTTTGGAAGCCCATAGAGGGCTATGGTGAAAAAGGAAATATCCTCCGATGAAATCTGGAAAGAAGTTTTCTGAGAAACTGCTTAGTGTTCTGTTAATTCATCTCTCAGAGTTACATGTGTATTTCGTGGATTTCTTTGCTAGCCTTATTTCTGTGTAATCTGATAACGGATATTTCGGATCCCTTTGAAAACTATAGGGCCAAAGGAAATATCCTCCGATAACAAAGAGAAAGAAGGTTTCTGAGAAACTTCTTTGTGTTCTGTGAAATCATCTCACAGAGTTACAGCTTTCCCCTCAAGACGCCTTTCGCTATGACAGTTCTTGTGGAATAGGCAAAGTGATATTTGGAAGCCCATAGAGGGCGACGGTGAAAAAGGAAATATCCTCAGATGAAATCTGGAAAGAAGCTTCGTGAGAAACTGCTTGGTGTTCTGTTAATTCATCTCACAGAGTTACATGTGTATTTCGTGGATCTCTTTGCTAGCCTTATTTCTGTGGAATCTGAGAACAGATATTTCGGAACCCTTTGAAGACTATAGGGCCAAAGGAAATATCATGCCAAAACAAAGAGAAAGAAGCTTTCTGAGAAACTTCTTTGTGTTCTGTGAAATCATCTCACAGAGTTACAGCTTTCCCCTCAAGAAGCCTTTCGCTAAGACAGTTCTTGTGGAATTGGCAAAGTGATATTTGGAAGCCCATAGAGGGCTATGGTGAAAAAGGAAATATCCTCAGATGAAATCTGGAAAGAAGCTTTCTGAGAAACTGCTTAGTGTTCTGTTAATTCATCTCACAGAGTTACATGTGTATTTCGTGGATGTCTTTGCTAGCCTTATTTCTGTGGAATCTGAGTACAGATATTTCGGATCCCAGTGAAGACAATACGGCCAAAGGAAATATCCTCCTATAACAAAGAGAAAGAAGCTTTCTGAGAAACTTCTTTGTGTTCTGTGAAATCATCTCACAGAGTTAGAGCATTCCCCTCAAGAAGCCTTTCACTAAGACAGTTCTTGTGTAATTGGCAAAGTGATATTTGGAAGCCCATAGAGGGCTATGGTGAAAAAGGAAATATCCTCAGATGAAATCTGGAAAGAAGATTTCTGAGAAACTGCTTAGTGTTCTGTTAACTCATCTCACAGAGTTACATGTGTATTTCGTGGATCTCTTTGCTAGCCTTATTTCTGTGGAATCTGAGAACCGATATTTCGGATCCCTTTGAAGACTATAGGGCCAAAGGAAATATCCTCCGATAACAAAGAGAAAGAAGCTTTCTGACAAACTTCTTTGTGTTCTGAGAAATCATCTCACAGAGTTACAGCATTCCCCTCAAGAAGCCTTTCACTAAGACAGTTCTTATGGAATTGGCAAAGTGATATTTGGAACCCCTTGAGGGCTATGGTGAAAAAGGAAATATCCTCAGATGAAATCTGGAAAGAAGCTTTCTGCGAAACTGCTTAGTGTTCTGTTAATTCATCTCACAGAGTTACCTGTGTATTTCGTGGATCTCTTTGCTAGCCTTATTTCTGTGGAATCTGAGAACAGATATTTCGGATCCCTTTGAAAACTATAGGGCCAAAGTAAATATCCTCCGATAACAAAGAGAAAGAAGGTTTCTGAGAAACTTCTTTGTGTTCTCTGGAAATCATCTCACAGAGTTACAGCTTTCCCCTCAAGAAGCCTTTCGCTAAGACAGTTCTTGTGGAATAGGCAAAGTGATATTTGGAAGCCCATAGATGGTTTGGTGAAAAAGGAAATATCCTCAGATGAAATCTGGAAAGAAGCTTTCTGAGAAACTGCTTAGTGTTCTGTTAATTCATCTCACAGAGTTACATGTGTATTTCGTGGATCTCTTTGCTAGCCTTATTTCTGTGGAATCTGAGAACAGATATTTCAGATCCCTTTGAAGACTATAGGGCCAAAGGAAATATCCTCTGATAACAAAGAGAAAGAAGATTTCTGAGAAACTTCTTTGTGTTCTGTGAAATCATCTCACAGAGTTACAGCTTTCCCCTCAAGAAGCCTTTCGCTAAGACAGTTCTTGTGGAATTGGCAAAGTGATATTTGGAAGCCCATAGAGGGCTATGGTGAAAAAGGAAATATCCTCCGATGAAATCTGGAAAGAAGCTTTCTGAGAAACTGCTTAGTGTTCTGTTAATTCATCTCACAGATTTACATCTGTATTTCGTGGATCTCTTTGCTAGCCTTATTTCTGTGGAATCTGAGTACAGATATTTCGGATCCCATTGAAGACAATAGGGCCAAAGGAAATATCCTCCTATAACAAAGAGAAAGAAGCTTTCTGAGAAACTTCTTTGTGTTCTGTGAAATCATCTCACAGAGTTACAGCTTTCCCCTCAAGAAGCCTTTCGCTAAGACAGTTCTTGTGGAATTGGCAAAGTGATATTTGGAAGCCCATAGAGGGCTAGGGTGAAAAAGGAAATATCCTCCGATGAAATCTGGATAGAAGCTTACTGAGAAACTGCTTAGTGTTCTGTTAATTCATCTCACAGAGTTACATGTGTATTTCGTGGATGTCTTTGCTAGCCTTATTTCTGTGGAATCTGAGTACAGATATTTCGGATCCCAGTGAAGACAATACGGCCAAAGGAAATATCCTCCTATAACAAAGAGAAATAAGCTTTCTGAGAAACTTCTTTGTGTTCTGTGAAATCATCTCACAGAGTTACAGCTTTCCCCTCAAGAAGCCTTTCGCTAAGACAGTTCTTGTGGAATTCGCAAAGTGATATTTGGACGCCCATAGGGGGCTATGGTGAAAAAGGAAATATCCTCAGATGAAAAATGGAAAGAAGCTTTCTGAGAAACTGCTTAGTGTTCTGTTAATTCATCTCACAGAGTTACATGTGTATTTCGTGGATCTCTTTGCTAGCCTTATTTCTGTGGAATCTGAGAACAGATATTTCGGATCCCTTTGAAGACTATAGGGCCAAAGGAAATATCCTCCGATAACAGAGAGAAAGAAGCTTTCTGAGAAACTTCTTTGTGTTCTGTGAAATCATCTCACAGAGTTACAGCTTTCCCCTCAAGAAGCCTTTCGCTAAGACAGTTCTTGTGGAATTGGCAAAGTGATATTTGGAAGCCCATAGAGGGCTATGGTGAAAAAGGAAATATCCTCCGATGAAATCTGGAAAGAAGCTTACTGAGAAACTGCTTAGTGTTCTGTTAATTCATCTCACAGAGTTACATGTGTATTTCGTGGATCTCTTTGCTAGCCTTATTTCTGTGGAATCTGATTACAGATATTTCCGATCCCAGTGAAGACAATACGGCCAAAGGAAATATCCTCCTATAACAAAGAGAAAGAAGCTTTCTGAGAAACTTCTTTGTGTTCTGTGAAATCATCTCACAGAGTTACAGCTTTCCCCTCAAGAAGCCTTTCGCTAAGACAGCTCTTGTGGAATTGGCAAAGTGATATTTGGACGCCCATAGGGGGCTATGGTGAAAAAGGAAATATCCTCAGATGAAATCTGGAAAGAAGCTTTCTGAGAAACTGCTTAGTGTTCTGTTAATTCATCTCACAGAGTTACATGTGTATTTCGTGGATCTCTTTGCTAGCCTTATTTCTGTGGAATCTGAGAACCGATATTTCGGATCCCTTTGAAGACTATAGGGCCAAAGGAAATATCCTCCCATAACAAAGAGAAAGAAGCTTTCTGAGAAACTTCTTTGTGTTCTGTGAAATCATCTCACAGAGTTACAGCTTTCCCCTCAAGAACCCTTTCACTAAGACAGTTCTTGTGGAATTGGCAAAGTGATATTTGGAAGCCCATAGAGGGCTATGGTGAAAAAGGAAATATCCTCAGATGAAATCTGGAAAGAAGATTTCTGAGAAACTGCTTAGTGTTCTGTTAATTCATCTCACAGAGTTACATCTGTATTTCGTGGATCTCTTTGCTAGCCTTATTTCTGTGGAATCTGAGTACAGATATTTCGGATCCCATTGAAGACAATAGGGCCAAAGGAAATATCCTCCTATAACAAAGAGAAATAAGCTTTCTGAGAAACTTCTTTGTGTTCTGTGAAATCATCTCACAGAATTACAGCTTTCCCCTCAAGAAGCCTTTCGCTAAGACAGTTCTTGTGGAATTGGCAAAGGGATATTTGGAATCCCATAGATGGTTTGGTGAAAAAGGAAATATCCTCAGATGAAAAATGGAAAGAAGCTTTCTGAGAAACTGCTTAGTGTTCTGTTAATTCATCTCACAGAGTTACATGTGTATTTCGTGGATGTCTTTGCTAGCCTTATTTCTGTGGAATCTGAGAACAGATATTTCGGATCCCTTTGAAGACTATAGGGCCAAAGGAAATATCCTCCGATAACAGAGAGAAAGAAGCTTTCTGAGAAACTTCTTTGTGTTCTGTGAAATCATCTCACAGAGTTACAGCTTTCCCCTCAAGAAGCCTTTCGCTAAGACAGTTCTTGTGGAATTGGCAAAGTGATATTTGGAAGCCCATAGAGGGCTATGGTGAAAAAGGAAATATCCTCCGATGAAATCTGGAAAGAAGCTTACTGAGAAACTGCTTAGTGTTCTGTTAATTCATGTCACAGAGTTACATGTGTATTTCGTGGATCTCTTTGCTAGCCTTATTTCTGTGGAATCTGAGTACAGATATTTCGGATCCCATTGAAGACAATAGGGCCAAAGGAAATATCCTCCTATAACAAAGAGAAATAAGCATTCTGAGAAACTTCTTTGTGTTCTGTGAAATCATCTCACAGACTTACAGCTTTCCCCTCAAGAAGCCTTTCGCTAAGACAGTTCTTGTGGAATTGGCAAAGTGATATTTGGAAGCCCATAGAGGGCTATGGTGAAAAAGGAAATATCCTCAGATGAAATCTGGAAAGAAGCTTTCTGAGAAACTGCTTAGTGTTCTGTTAATTCATCTCACAGAGTTACATGTGTATTTCGTGGATGTTTTTGCTAGCCTTATTTCTGTGGAATCTGAGTACAGATATTTCGGATCCCAGTGAAGACAATACGGCCAAAGGAAATATCCTCCTATAACAAAGAGAAAGAAGCTTTCTGAGAAACTTCTTTGTGTTCTGTGAAATCATCTCACAGAGTTACAGCTTTCCCCTCAAGAAGCCTTTCGCTAAGACAGTTCTTGTGGAATTGGCAAAGTGATATTTGGACGCCCATAGGGGGCTATGGTGAAAAAGGAAATATCCTCAGATGAAAACTGGAAAGAAGCTTTCTGAGAAACTGCTTAGTGTTCTGTTAATTCATCTCACAGAGTTACATGTGTATTTCTTGGATCTCTTTGCTAGCCTTATTTCTGTGGAATCTGAGAACCGATATTTCGGATTCCTTTGAAGACTATAGGGCCAAAGGAAATATCCTCCCATAACAAGGGAAAGAAGCTTTCTGAGAAACTTCTTTGTGTTCTGTGAAATCATCTCACAGAGTTACAGCTTTCCCCTCAAGAACCCTTTCGCTAAGACAGTTCTTTTGGAATTGGCAAAGTGATATTTGGAAGCCCTTAGAGGGCTACGGTGAAAAAGGAAATATCCTCAGATGAAATCTGGAAAGAAGCTTTCTGAGAAACTGCTTAGTGTTCTGTTAATTCATCTCACAGAGTTACATGTGTATTTCGTGAATCTCTTTGCTAGCCTTATTTCTGTGGAATCTGAGAACAGTTATTTCAGATCCCTTTGAAGACTATAGGGCCAAAGGAAATATCCTCCGATAACAAAGAGAAAGAAGGTTTCTGAGAAACTTCTTTGTGTTCTGTGAAATCATCTCACAGAGTTACAGCTTTCCCCTCAAGAAGCCTTTCGCTAAGACAGTTCTTGTGGAATTGGCAAAGTGATATTTGGAAGCCCATAGAGGGCTATGGTGAAAAAGGAAATATCCTCCGATGAAATCTGGAAGGAAGCTTTCTGAGAAACTGCTTAGTGTTCTGTTAATTCATCTCACAGAGTTACATGTGTATTTCGTGGATCTCTTTGCTAGCCTTATTTCTGTGGAATCTGAGAACAGATATTTCGGATCCCTTTGAAAACTATTGGGCCAAAGGAAATATCCTCCGATAACAAAGAGAAAGAAGGTTTCTGAGAAACTTCTTTGTGTTCTGTGAAATCATCTCACAGAGTTACAGCTTTCCCCTCAAGAAGCCTTTCGCTAAGACAGTTGTTGTGGAATAGGCAAAGTGATATTTGGAATCCCATGGATGGTTTGGTGAAAAAGGAAATATCCTCAGATGAAAAATGGAAAGAAGCTTTCTGAGAAACTGCTTAGTGTTCTGTTAATTCATCTCACAGAGTTACATGTGTATTTCGTGGATCTCTTTGCTAGCCTTATTTCTGTGGAATCTGAGAACAGATATTTCGGATCCCTTTGAAGACTATAGGGCCAAAGGAAATATCCTCCGATAACAGAGAGAAAGAAGCTTTCTGAGAAACTTCTTTGTGTTCTGTGAAATCATCTCACAGAGTTACAGCTTTCCCCTCAAGAAGCCTTTCGCTAAGACAGTTCTTGTGGAATTGGCAAAGTGATATTTGGAAGCCCATAGAGGGCTATGGTGAAAAAGGAAATATCCTCCGGTGAAATCTGGAGAGAAGCTTACTGAGAAACTGCTTAGTGTTCTGTTAATTCATCTCACAGAGTTACATCTGTATTTCGTGGATCTCTTTTCTAGCCTTATTTCTGTGGAATCTGAGTACAGATATTTCGGATCCCATTGAAGACAATAGGGCCAAACGAAATATCCTCCTATAACAAAGAGAAATAAGCTTTCTGAGAAACTTCTTTGTGTTCTGTGAAATCATCTCACAGAGTTACAGCTTTCCCCTCAAGAAGCCTTTCGCTAAGACAGTTCTTGTGGAATAGGCAAAGTGATATTTGGAAGCCCATAGATGGTTTGGTGAAAAAGGAAATATCCTCAGATGAAATCTGGAAAGAAGCTTTCTGAGAAACTGCTTAGTGTTCTGTTAATTCATCTCACAGAGTTACATGTGTATTTCGTGGATGTCTTTGCTAGCCTTATTTCTGTGGAATCTGAGAACAGATATTTCGGATCCCTTTGAAGACTATAGGGCCAAAGGAAATATCCTCCGATAACAAAGAGAAAGAAGGTTTCTGAGAAACTTCTTTGTGTTCTGTGAAATCATCTCACAGAGTTACAGCTTTCCCCTCAAGAAGCCTTTCGCTAAGACAGTTCTTGTGGAATTGGCAAAGTGATATTTGGAAGCCCATAGAGGGCTATGGTGAAAAAGGAAATATCCTCCGATGAAATCTGGAAAGAAGCTTTCTGAGAAACTGCTTAGTGTTCTGTTAATTCATCTCACAGAGTTACATCTGTATTTCGTGGATCTCTTTGCTAGCCTTATTTCTGTGGAATCTGAGTACAGATATTTCGGATCCCATTGAAGACAATAGGGCCAAAGGAAATATCCTCCTATAACAAAGAGAAATAAGCTTTCTGAGAAACTTCTTTGTGTTCTGTGAAATCATATCACAGAGTTACAGCTTTCCCCTCAAGAACCCTTTCGCTAAGACAGTTCTTGTGGAATTGGCAAAGTGATATTTGGAAGCCCATAGTGGGCTATGGTGAAAAAGGAAATATCCTCAGATGAAATCTGGAAAGAAGCTTTCTGAGAAACTGCTTAGTGTTCTTTTAATTCATCTCACAGAGTAACATCTGTATTTCGTGGATCTCTTTGCTAGCCTTATTTCTGTGGAATCTGAGTACAGATATTTCGGATCCCATTGAAGACAATAGGGCCAAAGGAAATATCCTCCTATAACAAAGAGAAAGAAGCTTTCTGAGAAACTTCTTTGTGTTCTGTGAAATCATCTCACAGAGTTACAGCTTTCCCCTCAAGAACCCTTTCGCTAAGACAGTTCTTGTGGAATTGGCAAAGTGATATTTGGAAGCCCATAGAGGGCTATGGTGAAAAAGGAAATATCCTCCGATGAAATCTGGAAAGAAGCTTCGTGAGAAACTGCTTGGTGTTCTGTTAATTCATCTCACAGAGTTACATGTGTATTTCGTGGATCTCTTTGCTAGCCTTATTTCTGTGGAATCTGAGAACAGATATTTCGGAACCCTTTGAAGACTATAGGGCCAAAGGAAATATCATGCCAAAACAAAGAGAAAGAAGCTTTCTGAGAAACTTCTTTGTGTTCTGTGAAATCATCTCACAGAGTTACAGCTTTCCCCTCAAGAAGCCTTTCGCTAAGACAGTTGTTGTGGAATAGGCAAAGTGATATTTGGAATCCCATGGATGGTTTGGTGAAAAAGGAAATATCCTCAGATGAAAAATGGAAAGAAGCTTTCTGAGAAACTGCTTAGTGTTCTGTTAATTCATCTCACAGAGTTACATGTGTATTTCGTGGATCTCTTTGCTAGCCTTATTTCTGTGGAATCTGAGAACCGATATTTCGGATCCCTTTGAAGACTATAGGGCCAAAGGAAATATCCTCCCATAACAAAGAGAAAGAAGCTTTCTGAGAAACTTCTTTGAGTTCTGTGAAATCATCTCACAGAGTTAGAGCATTCACCTCAAGAAGCCTTTCACTAAGACAGTTCTTGTGGAATTGGCAAAGTGATATTTGGAAGCCCATAGAGGGCTATGGTGAAAAAGGAAATATCCTCAGATGAAATCTGGAAAGAAGATTTCTGAGAAACTGCTTAGTGTTCTGTTAATTCATCTCACAGAGTTACATGTGTATTTCGTGGATCTCTTTGCTAGCCTTATTTCTGTGGAATCTGAGAACAGATATTTGGGATCCCTTTGAAGACTATAGGGCCAAAGGAAATATCCTCCCATAACAAAGAGAAAGAAGGTTTCTGAGAAACTTCTTTGTGTTCTCTGGAAATCATCTCACAGAGTTACAGCTTTCCCCTCAAGAACCCTTTCGCTAAGACAGCTCTTGTGGAATTGGCAAAGTGATATTTGGAAGCCCATACTGGGCTATGCTGAAAAAGGAAATATCCTCCGATGAAATCTGGAAAGAAGCTTTCTGAGAAACTGCTTAGTGTTCTGTTAATTCATCTCACAGAGTAACATCTGTATTTCGTGGATCTCTTTGCTAGCCTTATTTCTGTGGAATCTGAGAACAGATATTTCGGAACCCTTTGAACACTATAGGGCCAAAGGAATTATCTTGCCAAAACAAACAGAAAGAAGCTTTCTAAGAAACTTCTTTGTGTTCTGTGAAATCATCTCACAGAGTTACAGCTTTCCCCTCAAGAAGCCTTTCGCTAAGACAGTTCTTGTGGAATTGGCAAAGTGATGTTTGGAAGCCCATAGAGGGCTATGGTGAAAAAGGAAATATCCTCCGATGAAATCTGGAAAGAAGTTTTCTGAGAAACTGCTTAGTGTTCTGTTAATTCATCTCTCAGAGTTACATGTGTATTTCGTGGATCTCTTTGCTAGCCTTATTTCTGTGGAATCTGAGAACAGATATTTCGGAACCCTTTGAAGACTATAGGGCCAAAGGAAATATCATGCCAAAACAAAGAGAAAGAAGGTTTCTGAGAAACTTCTTTGTGTTCTGTGAAATCATCTCACAGAGTTACAGCTTTCCCCTCAAGAAGCCTTTCGCTAAGACAGTTCTTGTGGAATTGGCAAAGTGATATTTGGAAGCCCATAGAGGGCTATGGTGAAAAAGGAAATATCCTCAGATGAAATCTGGAAAGAAGCTTTCTGAGAAACTGCTTAGTGTTCTGTTAATTCATCTCACAGAGTTACATGTGTATTTCGTGGATGTCTTTGCTAGCCTTATTTCTGTGGAATCTGAGTACAGATATTTCGGATCCCAGTGAAGACAATACGGCCAAAGGAAATATCCTCCTATAACAAAGAGAAAGAAGCTTTCTGAGAAACTTCTTTGTGTTCTGTGAAATCATCTCACAGAGTTAGAGCATTCCCCTCAAGAAGCCTTTCACTAAGACACTTCTTGTGTAATTGGCAAAGTGATATTTGGAAGCCCATAGAGGGCTATGGTGAAAAAGGAAATATCCTCAGATGAAATCTGGAAAGAAGATTTCTGAGAAACTGCTTAGTGTTCTGTTAATTCATCTCACAGAGTTACATGTGTATTTCGTGGATCTCTTTGCTAGCCTTATTTCTGTGGAATCTGAGAACCGATATTTCGGATCCCTTTGAAGACTATAGGGCCAAAGGAAATATCCTCCGATAACAAAGAGAAAGAAGCTTTCTGACAAACTTCTTTGTGTTCTGAGAAATCATCTCACAGAGTTACAGCATTCCCCTCAAGAAGCCTTTCACTAAGACAGTTCTTATGGAATTGGCAAAGTGATATTTGGAACCCCTAGAGGGCTATGGTGAAAAAGGAAATATCCTCAGATGAAATCTGGAAAGAAGCTTTCTGCGAAACTGCTTAGTGTTCTGTTAATTCATCTCACAGAGTTACCTGTGTATTTCGTGGATCTCTTTGCTAGCCTTATTTCTGTGGAATCTGAGAACAGATATTTCGGATCCCTTTGAAAACTATAGGGCCAAAGTAAATATCCTCCGATAACAAAGAGAAAGAAGGTTTCTGAGAAACTTCTTTGTGTTCTCTGGAAATCATCTCACAGAGTTACAGCTTTCCCCTCAAGAAGCCTTTCGCTAAGACAGTTCTTGTGGAATAGGCAAAGTGATATTTGGAAGCCCATAGATGGTTTGGTGAAAAAGGAAATATCCTCAGATGAAATCTGGAAAGAAGCTTTCTGAGAAACTGCTTAGTGTTCTGTTAATTCATCTCACAGAGTTACATGTGTATTTCGTGGATCTCTTTGCTAGCCTTATTTTTGTGGAATCTGAGAACAGATATTTCAGATCCCTTTGAAGACTATAGGGCCAAAGGAAATATCCTCCGATAACAAAGAGAAAGAAGGTTTCTGAGAAACTTCTTTGTGTTCTGTGAAATCATCTCACAGAGTTACAGCTTTCCCCTCAAGAAGCCTTTCGCTAAGACAGTTCTTGTGGAATTGGCAAAGTGATATTTGGAAGCCCATAGAGGGCTATGGTGAAAAAGGAAATATCCTCCGATGAAATCTGGAAAGAAGCTTTCTGAGAAACTGCTTAGTGTTCTGTTAATTCATCTCACAGAGTTACATCTGTATTTCGTGGATCTCTTTGCTAGCCTTATTTCTGTGGAATCTGAGTACAGATATTTCGGATCCCATTGAAGACAATAGGGCCAAAGGAAATATCCTCCTATAACAAAGAGAAATAAGCTTTCTGAGAAACTTCTTTGTGTTCTGTGAAATCATCTCACAGAGTTACAGCTTTCCCCTCAAGAAGCCTTTCGCTAAGACAGTTCTTGTGGAATTGGCAAAGTGATATTTGGAAGCCCATAGAGGGCTATGGTGAAAAAGGAAATATCCTCCGAAGAAATCTGGATAGAAGCTTACTGAGAAACTGCTTAGTGTTCTGTTAATTCATCTCACAGAGTTACATGTGTATTTCGTGGATGTCTTTGCTAGCCTTATTTCTGTGGAATCTGAGTACAGATATTTCGGATCCCAGTGAAGACAATACGGCCAAAGGAAATATCCTCCTATAACAAAGAGAAATAAGCTTTCTGAGAAACTTCTTTGTGTTCTGTGAAATCATCTCACAGAGTTACAGCTTTCCCCTCAAGAAGCCTTTCGCTAAGACAGTTCTTGTGGAATTGGCAAAGTGATATTTGGACGCCCATAGGGGGCTATGGTGAAAAAGGAAATATCCTCAGATGAAAAATGGAAAGAAGCTTTCTGAGAAACTGCTTAGTGTTCTGTTAATTCATCTCACAGAGTTACATGTGTATTTCGTGGATCTCTTTGCTAGCCTTATTTCTGTGGAATCTGAGAACAGATATTTCGGATCCCTTTGAAGACTGTAGGGCCAAAGGAAATATCCTCCGATAACAGAGAGAAAGAAGCTTTCTGAGAAACTTCTTTGTGTTCTGTGAAATCATCTCACAGAGTTACAGCTTTCCCCTCAAGAAGCCTTTCGCTAAGACAGTTCTTGTGGAATTGGCAAAGTGATATTTGGAAGCCCATAGAGGGCTATGGTGAAAAAGGAAATATCCTCCGATGAAATCTGGAAAGAAGCTTACTGAGAAACTGCTTAGTGTTCTGTTAATTCATCTCACAGAGTTACATGTGTATTTCGTGGATGTCTTTGCTAGCCTTATTTCTGTGGAATCTGATTACAGATATTTCCGATCCCAGTGAAGACAATACGGCCAAAGGAAATATCCTCCTATAACAAAGAGAAAGAATCTTTCTGAGAAACTTCTTTGTGTTCTGTGAAATCATCTCACAGAGTTACAGCTTTCCCCTCAAGAAGCCTTTCGCTAAGACAGCTCTTGTGGAATTGGCAAAGTGATATTTGGACGACCATAGGGGGCTATGGTGAAAAAGGAAATATCCTCAGATAAAATCTGGAAAGAAGCTTTCTGAGAAACTGCTTAGTGTTCTGTTAATTCATCTCACAGAGTTACATGTGTATTTCGTGGATCTCTTTGCTAGCCTTATTTCTGTGGACTCTGAGAACCGATATTTCGGATCCCTTTGAAGACTATAGGGCCAAAGGAAATATCCTCCCATAACAAAGAGAAAGAAGCTTTCTGAGAAACTTCTTTGTGTTCTGTGAAATCATCTCACAGAGTTAGAGGATTCCCCTCAAGAAGCCTTTCACTAAGACAGTTCTTGTGGAATTGGCAAAGTGATATTTGGAAGCCCATAGAGGGCTATGGTGAAAAAGGAAATATCCTCAGATGAAATCTGGAAAGAAGATTTCTGAGAAACTGCTTAGTGTTCTGTTAATTCATCTCACAGAGTTACATCTGTATTTCGTGGATGTCTTTGCTAGCCTTATTTCTGTGGAATCTGAGTACAGATATTTCGGATCCCATTGAAGACAATAGGGCCAAAGGAAATATCCTCCTATAACAAAGAGAAATAAGCTTTCTGAGAAACTTCTTTGTGTTCTGTGAAATCATCTCACAGAGTTACAGCTTTCCCCTCAAGAAGCCTTTCGCTAAGACAGTTCTTGTGGAATTGGCAAAGGGATATTTGGAATCCCATAGATGGTTTGGTGAAAAAGGAAATATCCTCAGATGAAAAATGGAAAGAAGCTTTCTGAGAAACTGCTTAGTGTTCTGTTAATTCATCTCACAGAGTTACATGTGTATTTCGTGGATGTCTTTGCTAGCCTTATTTCTGTGGAATCTGAGAACAGATATTTCGGATCCCTTTGAAGACTATAGGGCCAAAGGAAATATCCTCCGATAACAGAGAGAAAGAAGCTTTCTGAGAAACTTCTTTGTGTTCTGTGAAATCATCTCACAGAGTTACAGCTTTCCCCTCAAGAAGCCTTTCGCTAAGACAGTTCTTGTGGAATTGGCAAAGTGATATTTGGAAGCCCATAGAGGGCTATGGTGAAAAAGGAAATATCCTCCGATGAAATCTGGAAAGAAGCTTACTGAGAAACTGCTTAGTGTTCTGTTAATTCATGTCACAGAGTTACATGTGTATTTCGTGGATCTCTTTGCTAGCCTTATTTCTGTGGAATCTGAGTACAGATATTTCGGATCCCATTGAAGACAATAGGGCCAAAGGAAATATCCTCCTATAACAAAGAGAAATAAGCATTCTGAGAAACTTCTTTGTGTTCTGTGAAATCATCTCACAGACTTACAGCTTTCCCCTCAAGAAGCCTTTCGCTAAGACAGTTCTTGTGGAATTGGCAAAGTGATATTTGGAAGCCCATAGAGGGCTATGGTGAAAAAGGAAATATCCTCAGATGAAATCTGGAAAGAAGCTTTCTGAGAAACTGCTTAGTGTTCTGTTAATTCATCTCACAGAGTTACATGTGTATTTCGTGGATGTTTTTGCTAGCCTTATTTCTGTGGAATCTGAGTACAGATATTTCGGATCCCAGTGAAGACAATACGGCAAAAGGAAATATCCTCCTATAACAAAGAGAAAGAAGCTTTCTGAGAAACTTCTTTGTGTTCTGTGAAATCATCTCACAGAGTTACAGCTTTCCCCTCAAGAAGCCTTTCGCTAAGACAGTTCTTGTGGAATTGGCAAAGTGATATTTGGACGCCCATAGGGGGCTATGGTGAAAAAGGAAATATCCTCAGATGAAATCTGGAAAGAAGCTTTCTGAGAAACTGCTTAGTGTTCTGTTAATTCATCTCACAGAGTTACATGTGTATTTCTTGGATCTCTTTGCTAGCCTTATTTCTGTGGAATCTGAGAACCGATATTTCGGATCCCTTTGAAGACTATAGGGCCAAAGGAAATATCCTCCCATAACAAAGAGAAAGAAGCTTTCTGAGAAACTTCTTTGTGTTCTGTGAAATCATCTCACAGAGTTACAGCTTTCCCCTCAAGAACCCTTTCGCTAAGACAGTTCTTTTGGAATTGGCAAAGTGATATTTGGAAGCCCTTAGAGGGCTACGGTGAAAAAGGAAATATCCTCAGATGAAATCTGGAAAGAAGCTTTCTGAGAAACTGCTTAGTGTTCTGTGAATTGATCTCACAGAGTTACATGTGTATTTCGTGGATCTCTTTGCTAGCCTTATTTCTGTGGAATCTGAGAACAGTTATTTCAGATCCCTTTGAAGACTATAGGGCCAAAGGAAATATCCTCCGATAACAAAGAGAAAGAAGGTTTCTGAGAAACTTCTTTGTGTTCTGTGAAATCATCTCACAGAGTTACAGCTTTCCCCTCAAGAAGCCTTTCGCTAAGACAGTTCTTGTGGAATTGGCAAAGTGATATTTGGAAGCCCATAGAGGGCTATGGTGAAAAAGGAAATATCCTCCGATGAAATCTGGAAAGAAGCTTTCTGAGAAACTGCTTAGTGTTCTGTTAATTCATCTCACAGAGTTACATGTGTATTTCGTGGATCTCTTTGCTAGCCTTATTTCTGTGGAATCTGAGAACAGATATTTCGGATCCCTTTGAAAACTATTGGGCCAAAGGAAATATCCTCCGATAACAAAGAGAAAGAAGGTTTCTGAGAAACTTCTTTGTGTTCTGTGAAATCATCTCACAGAGTTACAGCTTTCCCCTCAAGAAGCCTTTCGCTAAGACAGTTCTTGTGGAATAGGCAAAGTGATATTTGGAATCCCATGGATGGTTTGGTGAAAAAGGAAATATCCTCAGATGAAAAATGGAAAGAAGCTTTCTGAGAAACTGCTTAGTGTTCTGTTAATTCATCTCACAGAGTTACATGTGTATTTCGTGGATCTCTTTGCTAGCCTTATTTCTGTGGAATCTGAGAACAGATATTTCGGATCCCTTTGAAGACTATAGGGCCAAAGGAAATATCCTCCGATAACAGAGAGAAAGAAGCTTTCTGAGAAACTTCTTTGTGTTCTGTGAAATCATCTCACAGAGTTACAGCTTTCCCCTCAAGAAGCCTTTCGCTAAGACAGTTCTTGTGGAATTGGCAAAGTGATATTTGGAAGCCCATAGAGGGCTATGGTGAAAAAGGAAATATCCTCCGGTGAAATCTGGAGAGCAGCTTACTGAGAAACTGCTTAGTGTTCTGTTAATTCATCTCACAGAGTTACATCTGTATTTCGTGGATCTCTTTGCTAGCCTTATTTCTGTGGAGTCTGAGTACAGATATTTCGGATCCCATTGAAGACAATAGGGCCAAACGAAATATCCTCCTATAACAAAGAGAAATAAGCTTTCTGAGAAACTTCTTTGTGTTCTGCGAAATCATCTCACAGAGTTACAGCTTTCCCCTCAAGAAGCCTTTCGCTAAGACAGTTCTTGTGGAATAGGCAAAGTGATATTTGGAAGCTCATAGAAGGTTTGGTGAAAAAGGAAATATCCTCAGATGAAATCTGGAAAGAAGCTTTCTGAGAAACTGCTTAGTGTTCTGTTAATTCATCTCACAGAGTTACATGTGTATTTCGTGGATCTCTTTGCTAGCCTTATTTCTGTGGAATCTGAGAACAGATATTTCGGATCCCTTTGAAGACTATAGGGCCAAAGGAAATATCCTCCGATAACAAAGAGAAAGAAGGTTTCTGAGAAACTTCTTTGTGTTCTGTGAAATCATCTCACAGAGTTACAGCTTTCCCCTCAAGAAGCCTTTCGCTAAGACAGTTCTTGTGGAATTGGCAAAGTGATATTTGGAAGCCCATAGAGGGCTATGGTGAAAAAGGAAATATCCTCCGATGAAATCTGGAAAGAAGCTTTCTGAGAAACTGCTTAGTGTTCTGTTAATTCATCTCACAGAGTTACATCTGTATTTCGTGGATCTCTTTGCTAGCCTTATTTCTGTGGAATCTAAGTACAGATATTTCGGATCCCATTGAAGACAACAGGGCCAAAGGAAATATCCTCCTATAACAAAGAGAAATAAGCTTTCTGAGAAACTTCTTTGTGTTCTGTGAAATCATATCACAGAGTTACAGCTTTCCCCTCAAGAACCCTTTCGCTAAGACAGTTCTTGTGGAATTGGCAAAGTGATATTTGGAAGCCCATAGTGGGCTATGGTGAAAAAGGAAATATCCTCAGATGAAAACTGGAAAGAAGCTTTCTGAGAAACTGCTTAGTGTTCTTTTAATTCATCTCACAGAGTAACATCTGTATTTCGTGGATCTCTTTGCTAGCCTTATTTCTGTGGAATCTGAGTACAGATATTTCGGATCCCATTGAAGACAATAGGGCCAAAGGAAATATCCTCCTATAACAAAGAGAAAGAAGCTTTCTGAGAAACTTCTTTGTGTTCTGTGAAATCATCTCACAGAGTTACAGCTTTCCCCTCAAGAACCCTTTCGCTAAGACAGTTCTTGTGGAATTGGCAAAGTGATATTTGGAAGCCCATAGAGGGCTATGGTGAAAAAGGAAATATCCTCAGATGAAAACTGGAAAGAAGCTTTCTGAGAAACTGCTTAGTGTTCTGTTAATTCATCTCACAGAGTTACATGTGTATTTCGTGGATCTCTTTGCTAGCCTTATTTCTGTGGAATCTGAGAACAGATATTTTGGATCCCATTGATGACTATAGGGCCAAAGGAAATATCCTCCGATATCAAAGAGAAAGAAGGTTTCTGAGAAACTTCTTTGTGTTCTGTGAAATCATCTCACAGAGTTATAGCTTTCCCCTCAAGAAGCCTTTCTCTAAGACAGTTCTTGTGGAATTGGCAAAGTGATATTTGGAAGCCCATAGAGGGCTATGGTGAAAAAGGAAATATCCTCCGATGAAATCTGGAAAGAAGCTTTCTGAGAAACTGCTTAGTGTTCTGTTAATTCATCTCACAGAGTTACCTGTGTATTTCGTGGATCTCTTTGCTAGCCTTATTTCTGTGGAATCTGAGAACAGATATTTCGGATCCCATTGAAGACAATAGGGCCAAAGGAAATATCCTCCTATAACAAAGAGAAAGAAGCTTTCTGAGAAACTTCTTTGTGTTCTGTGAAATCATCTCACAGAGTTACAGCTTTCCCCTCAAGAAGCCTTTCGCTAAGACAGTTCTTGTGGAATAGGCAAAGTGATATTTGGAAGCTCATAGATGGTTTGGTGAAAAAGGAAATATCCTCAGATGAAATCTGGAAAGAAGCTTTCTGAGAAACTGCTTAGTGTTCTGTTAATTCATCTCACAGAGTTACATGTGTATTTCGTGGATCTCTTTGCTAGCCTTATTTCTGTGGAATCTGAGAACAGATATTTCGGATCCCTTTGAAGACTATAGGGCCAAAGGAAATATCCTCCGATAACAAAGAGAAAGAAGGTTTCTGAGAAACTTCTTTGTGTTCTGTGAAATCATCTCACAGAGTTACAGCTTTCCCCTCAAGAAGCCTTTCGCTAAGACAGTTCTTGTGGAATTGGCAAAGTGATATTTGGAAGCCCATAGAGGGCTATGGTGAAAAAGGAAATATCCTCCGATGAAATCTGGAAAGAAGCTTTCTGAGAAACTGCTTAGTGTTCTGTTAATTCATCTCACAGAGTTACATCTGTATTTCGTGGATCTCTTTGCTAGCCTTATTTCTGTGGAATCTAAGTACAGATATTTCGGATCCCATTGAAGACAACAGGGCCAAAGGAAATATCCTCCTATAACAAAGAGAAATAAGCTTTCTGAGAAACTTCTTTGTGTTCTGTGAAATCATATCACAGAGTTACAGCTTTCCCCTCAAGAACCCTTTCGCTAAGACAGTTCTTGTGGAATTGGCAAAGTGATATTTGGAAGCCCATAGTGGGCTATGGTGAAAAAGGAAATATCCTCAGATGAAAACTGGAAAGAAGCTTTCTGAGAAACTGCTTAGTGTTCTTTTAATTCATCTCACAGAGTAACATCTGTATTTCGTGGATCTCTTTGCTAGCCTTATTTCTGTGGAATCTGAGTACAGATATTTCGGATCCCATTGAAGACAATAGGGCCAAAGGAAATATCCTCCTATAACAAAGAGAAAGAAGCTTTCTGAGAAACTTCTTTGTGTTCTGTGAAATCATCTCACAGAGTTACAGCTTTCCCCTCAAGAAGACTTTCGCTAAGACAGTTCTTGTGGAATTGGCAAAGGGATATTTGGAATCCCATAGATGGTTTGGTGAAGAAGGAAATATCCTCAGATGAAAAATGGAAAGAAGCTTTCTGAGAAACTGCTTAGTGTTCTGTTAATTCATCTCACAGAGTTACATGTGTATTTCGTGGATCTCTTTGCTAGCCTTATTTCTGTGGAATCTGAGAACAGATATTTCGGATCCCTTTGAAAACTATTGGGCCAAAGGAAATATCCTCCGATATCAAAGAGAAAGAAGGTTTCTGAGAAACTTCTTTGTGTTCTGTGAAATCATCTCACAGAGTTACAGCTTTCCCCTCAAGAAGCCTTTCGCTAAGACAGTTCTTGTGGAATAGGCAAAGTGATATTTGGAATCCCATGGATGGTTTGGTGAAAAAGGAAATATCCTCAGATGAAAAATGGAAAGAAGCTTTCTGAGAAACTGCTTAGTGTTCTGTTAATTCATCTCACCGAGTTACATGTGTATTTCGTGGATCTCTTTGCTAGCCTTATTTCTGTGGAATCTGAGAACAGATATTTCGGATCCCTTTGAAGACTATAGGGCCAAAGGAAATATCCTCCGATAACAGAGAGAAAGAAGCTTTCTGAGAAACTTCTTTGTGTTCTGTGAAATCATCTCACAGAGTTACAGCTTTCCCCTCAAGAAGCCTTTCGCTAAGACAGTTCTTGTGGAATAGGCAAAGTGATATTTGGAAGCCCATAGAGGGCTATGGTGAAAAAGGAAATATCCTCCGGTGAAATCTGGAGAGAAGCTTACTGAGAAACTGCTTAGTGTTCTGTTAATTCATCTCACAGAGTTACATCTGTATTTCGTGGATTTCTTTGCTAGCCTTATTTCTGTGGAATCTGAGTACAGATATTTCGGATCCCATTGAAGACAATAGGGCCAAACGAAATATCCTCCTATAACAAAGAGAAATAAGCTTTCTGAGAAACTTCTTTGTGTTCTGTGAAATCATCTCACAGAGTTACAGCTTTCCCCTCAAGAAGCCTTTCGCTAAGACAGTTCTTGTGGAATAGGCAGAGTGATATTTGGAAGCCCATAGATGGTTTGGTGAAAAAGGAAATATCCTCAGATGAAATCTGGAAAGAAGCTTTCTGAGAAACTGCTTAGTGTTCTGTTAATTCATCTCACAGAGTTACATCTGTATTTCGTGGATCTCTTTGCTAGCCTTATTTCTGTGGAATCTGAGAACAGATATTTCGGATCCCTTTGAAGACTATAGGGCCAAAGGAAATATCCTCCGATAACAAAGAGAAAGAAGGTTTCTGAGAAACTTCTTTGTGTTCTGTGAAATCATCTCACAGAGTTACAGCTTTCCCCTCAAGAAGCCTTTCGCTAAGACAGTTCTTGTGGAATTGGCAAAGTGATATTTGGAAGCCCATAGAGGGCTATGGTGAAAAAGGAAATATCCTCCGATGAAATCTGGAAAGAAACTTTCTGAGAAACTGCTTAGTGTTCTGTTAATTCATCTCACAGAGTTACATGTGTATTTCGTGGATCTCTTTGCTAGCCTTATTTCTGTGGAATCTGAGAACAGATATTTCGGATCCCTTTGAAGACTATAGGGCCAAAGGAAATATCCTCCGATAACAGAGAGAAAGAAGCTTTCTGAGAAACTTCTTTGTGTTCTGTGAAATCATCTCACAGAGTTACAGCTTTCCCCTCAAGAAGCCTTTCGCTAAGACAGTTCTTGTGGAATTGGCAAAGTGATATTTGGAAGCCCATAGAGGGCTATGGTGAAAAAGGAAATATCCTCCGGTGAAATCTGGAGAGAAGCTTACTGAGAAACTGCTTAGTGTTCTGTTAATTCATCTCACAGAGTTACATCTGTATTTCGTGGATCTCTTTGCTAGCCTTATTTCTGTGGAGTCTGAGTACAGATATTTCGGATCCCATTGAAGACAATAGGGCCAAACGAAATATCCTCCTATAACAAAGAGAAATAAGCTTTCTGAGAAACTTCTTTGTGTTCTGCGAAATCATCTCACAGAGTTACAGCTTTCCCCTCAAGAAGCCTTTCGCTAAGACAGTTCTTGTGGAATAGGCAAAGTGATATTTGGAAGCTCATAGATGGTTTGGTGAAAAAGGAAATATCCTCAGATGAAATCTGGAAAGAAGCTTTCTGAGAAACTGCTTAGTGTTCTGTTAATTCATCTCACAGAGTTACATGTGTATTTCGTGGATCTCTTTGCTAGCCTTATTTCTGTGGAATCTGAGAACAGATATTTCGGATCCCTTTGAAGACTATAGGGCCAAAGGAAATATCCTCCGATAACAAAGAGAAAGAAGGTTTCTGAGAAACTTCTTTGTGTTCTGTGAAATCATCTCACAGAGTTACAGCTTTCCCCTCAAGAAGCCTTTCGCTAAGACAGTTCTTGTGGAATTGGCAAAGTGATATTTGGAAGCCCATAGAGGGCTATGGTGAAAAAGGAAATATCCTCCGATGAAATCTGGAAAGAAGCTTTCTGAGAAACTGCTTAGTGTTCTGTTAATTCATCTCACAGAGTTACATCTGTATTTCGTGGATCTCTTTGCTAGCCTTATTTCTGTGGAATCTAAGTACAGATATTTCGGATCCCATTGAAGACAACAGGGCCAAAGGAAATATCCTCCTATAACAAAGAGAAATAAGCTTTCTGAGAAACTTCTTTGTGTTCTGTGAAATCATATCACAGAGTTACAGCTTTCCCCTCAAGAACCCTTTCGCTAAGACAGTTCTTGTGGAATTGGCAAAGTGATATTTGGAAGCCCATAGTGGGCTATGGTGAAAAAGGAAATATCCTCAGATGAAAACTGGAAAGAAGCTTTCTGAGAAACTGCTTAGTGTTCTTTTAATTCATCTCACAGAGTAACATCTGTATTTCGTGGATCTCTTTGCTAGCCTTATTTCTGTGGAATCTGAGTACAGATATTTCGGATCCCATTGAAGACAATAGGGCCAAAGGAAATATCCTCCTATAACAAAGAGAAAGAAGCTTTCTGAGAAACTTCTTTGTGTTCTGTGAAATCATCTCACAGAGTTACAGCTTTCCCCTCAAGAACCCTTTCGCTAAGACAGTTCTTGTGGAATTGGCAAAGTGATATTTGGAAGCCCATAGAGGGCTATGGTGAAAAAGGAAATATCCTCAGATGAAAACTGGAAAGAAGCTTTCTGAGAAACTGCTTAGTGTTCTGTTAATTCATCTCACAGAGTTACATGTGTATTTCGTGGATCTCTTTGCTAGCCTTATTTCTGTGGAATCTGAGAACAGATATTTTGGATCCCATTGATGACTATAGGGCCAAAGGAAATATCCTCCGATATCAAAGAGAAAGAAGGTTTCTGAGAAACTTCTTTGTGTTCTGTGAAATCATCTCACAGAGTTATAGCTTTCCCCTCAAGAAGCCTTTCTCTAAGACAGTTCTTGTGGAATTGGCAAAGTGATATTTGGAAGCCCATAGAGGGCTATGGTGAAAAAGGAAATATCCTCCGATGAAATCTGGAAAGAAGCTTTCTGAGAAACTGCTTAGTGTTCTGTTAATTCATCTCACAGAGTTACCTGTGTATTTCGTGGATCTCTTTGCTAGCCTTATTTCTGTGGAATCTGAGAACAGATATTTCGGATCCCATTGAAGACAATAGGGCCAAAGGAAATATCCTCCTATAACAAAGAGAAAGAAGCTTTCTGAGAAACTTCTTTGTGTTCTGTGAAATCATCTCACAGAGTTACAGCTTTCCCCTCAAGAAGCCTTTCGCTAAGACAGTTCTTGTGGAATTGGCAAAGGGATATTTGGAATCCCATAGATGGTTTGGTGAAAAAGGAAATATCCTCAGATGAAAAATGGAAAGAAGCTTTCTGAGAAACTGCTTAGTGTTCTGTTAATTCATCTCACAGAGTTACATGTGTATTTCGTGGATCTCTTTGCTAGCCTTATTTCTGTGGAATCTGAGAACAGATATTTCGGATCCCTTTGAAGACTATAGGGCCAAAGGTAATATCCTCCGATAACAGAGAGAAAGAAGCTTTCTGAGAAACTTCTTTGTGTTCTGTGAAATCATCTCACAGAGTTACAGCTTTCCCCTCAAGAAGCCTTTCGCTAAGACAGTTCTTGTGGAATTGGCAAAGTGATATTTGGAAGCCCATAGAGGGCTATGGTGAAAAAGGAAATATCCTCCGGTGAAATCTGGAGAGAAGCTTACTGAGAAACTGCTTAGTGTTCTGTTAATTCATCTCACAGAGTTACATCTGTATTTCGTGGATCTCTTTGCTAGCCTTATTTCTGTGGAATCTGAGTACAGATATTTCGGATCCCATTGAAGACAATAGGGCCAAACGAAATATCCTCCTATAACAAAGAGAAAGAAGCTTTCTGAGAAACTTCTTTGTGTTCTGTGAAATCATCTCACAGAGTTACAGCTTTCCCCTCAAGAAGCCTTTCGCTAAGACAGTTCTTGTGGAATAGGCAAAGTGATATTTGGAAGCTCATAGATGGTTTGGTGAAAAAGGAAATATCCTCAGATGAAATCTGGAAAGAAGCTTTCTGAGAAACTGCTTAGTGTTCTGTTAATTCATCTCACAGAGTTACATGTGTATTTCGTGGATCTCTTTGCTAGCCTTATTTCTGTGGAATCTGAGAACAGATATTTCGGATCCCTTTGAAGACTATAGGGCCAAAGGAAATATCCTCCGATAACAAAGAGAAAGAAGGTTTCTGAGAAACTTCTTTGTGTTCTGTGAAATCATCTCACAGAGTTACAGCTTTCCCCTCAAGAAGCCTTTCGCTAAGACAGTTCTTGTGGAATTGGCAAAGTGATATTTGGAAGCCCATAGAGGGCTATGGTGAAAAAGGAAATATCCTCCGATGAAATCTGGAAAGAAGCTTTCTGAGAAACTGCTTAGTGTTCTGTTAATTCATCTCACAGAGTTACATCTGTATTTCGTGGATCTCTTTGCTAGCCTTATTTCTGTGGAATCTAAGTACAGATATTTCGGATCCCATTGAAGACAACAGGGCCAAAGGAAATATCCTCCTATAACAAAGAGAAATAAGCTTTCTGAGAAACTTCTTTGTGTTCTGTGAAATCATATCACAGAGTTACAGCTTTCCCCTCAAGAACCCTTTAGCTAAGACAGTTCTTGTGGAATTGGCAAAGTGATATTTGGAAGCCCATAGTGGGCTATGGTGAAAAAGGAAATATCCTCAGATGAAAACTGGAAAGAAGCTTTCTGAGAAACTGCTTAGTGTTCTTTTAATTCATCTCACAGAGTAACATCTGTATTTCGTGGATCTCTTTGCTAGCCTTATTTCTGTGGAATCTGAGTACAGATATTTCGGATCCCATTGAAGACAATAGGGCCAAAGGAAATATCCTCCTATAACAAAGAGAAAGAAGCTTTCTGAGAAACTTCTTTGTGTTCTGTGAAATCATCTCACAGAGTTACAGCTTTCCCCTCAAGAAGACTTTCGCTAAGACAGTTCTTGTGGAATTGGCAAAGGGATATTTGGAATCCCATAGATGGTTTGGTGAAAAAGGAAATATCCTCAGATGAAAAATGGAAAGAAGCTTTCTGAGAAACTGCTTAGTGTTCTGTTAATTCATCTCACAGAGTTACATGTGTATTTCGTGGATCTCTTTGCTAGCCTTATTTCTGTGGAATCTGAGAACAGATATTTCGGATCCCTTTGAAAACTATTGGGCCAAAGGAAATATCCTCCGATAACAAAGAGAAAGAAGGTTTCTGAGAAACTTCTTTGTGTTCTGTGAAATCATCTCACAGAGTTACAGCTTTCCCCTCAAGAAGCCTTTCGCTAAGACAGTTCTTGTGGAATAGGCAAAGTGATATTTGGAATCCCATGGATGGTTTGGTGAAAAAGGAAATATCCTCAGATGAAAAATGGAAAGAAGCTTTCTGAGAAACTGCTTAGTGTTCTGTTAATTCATCTCACAGAGTTACATGTGTATTTCGTGGATCTCTTTGCTAGCCTTATTTCTGTGGAATCTGAGAACAGATATTTCGGATCCCTTTGAAGACTATAGGGCCAAAGGAAATATCCTCCGATAACAGAGAGAAAGAAGCTTTCTGAGAAACTTCTTTGTGTTCTGTGAAATCATCTCACAGAGTTACAGCTTTCCCCTCAAGAAGCCTTTCGCTAAGACAGTTCTTGTGGAATAGGCAAAGTGATATTTGGAAGCCCATAGAGGGCTATGGTGAAAAAGGAAATATCCTCCGGTGAAATCTGGAGAGAAGCTTACTGAGAAACTGCTTAGTGTTCTGTTAATTCATCTCACAGAGTTACATCTGTATTTCGTGGATTTCTTTGCTAGCCTTATTTCTGTGGAATCTGAGTACAGATATTTCGGATCCCATTGAAGACAATAGGGCCAAACGAAATATCCTCCTATAACAAAGAGAAATAAGCTTTCTGAGAAACTTCTTTGTGTTCTGTGAAATCATCTCACAGAGTTACAGCTTTCCCCTCAAGAAGCCTTTCGCTAAGACAGTTCTTGTGGAATAGGCAGAGTGATATTTGGAATCCCATAGATGGTTTGGTGAAAAAGGAAATATCCTCAGATGAAATCTGGAAAGAAGCTTTCTGAGAAACTGCTTAGTGTTCTGTTAATTCATCTCACAGAGTTACATCTGTATTTCGTGGATCTCTTTGCTAGCCTTATTTCTGTGGAATCTGAGAACAGATATTTCGGATCCCTTTGAAGACTATAGGGCCAAAGGAAATATCCTCCGATAACAAAGAGAAAGAAGGTTTCTGAGAAACTTCTTTGTGTTCTGTGAAATCATCTCACAGAGTTACAGCTTTCCCCTCAAGAAGCCTTTCGCTAAGACAGTTCTTGTGGAATTGGCAAAGTGATATTTGGAAGCCCATAGAGGGCTATGGTGAAAAAGGAAATATCCTCCGATGAAATCTGGAAAGAAACTTTCTGAGAAACTGCTTAGTGTTCTTTTAATTCATCTCACAGAGTAACATCTGTATTTCGTGGATCTCTTTGCTAGCCTTATTTCTGTGGAATCTGAGTACAGATATTTCGGATCCCATTGAAGACAATAGGGCCAAAGGAAATATCCTCCTATAACAAAGATAAAGAAGCTTTCTGAGAAACTTCTTTGTGTTCTGTGAAATCATATCACAGAGTTACAGCTTTCCCCTCAAGAACCCTTTCGCTAAGACAGTTCTTGTGGAATTGGCAAAGTGATATTTGGAAGCCCATAGAGGGCTATGGTGAAAAAGGAAATATCCTCAGATGAAATCTGGAAAGAAGCTTTCTGAGAAACTGCTTAGTGTTCTGTTAATTCATCTCACAGAGTTACATGTGTATTTCGTGGATCTCTTTGCTAGCCTTATTTCTGTGGAATCTGAGAACAGATATTTTGGATCCCATTGATGACTATAGGGCCAAAGGAAATATCCTCCGATAACAAAGAGAAAGAAGCTTTCTGACAAACTTCTTTGTGTTCTGTGAAATCATCTCACAGAGTTATAGCTTTCCCCTCAAGAAGCCTTTCGCTAAGACAGTTCTTGTGGAATAGGCAAAGTGATATTTGGAAGCCCATAGAGGGCTATGGTGAAAAAGGAAATATCCTCAGATGAAATCTGGAAAGAAGCTTTCTGAGAAACTGCTTAGTGTTCTGTTAATTCATCTCACAGAGTTACCTGTGTATTTCGTGGATCTCTTTGCTAGCCTTATTTCTGTGGAATCTGAGAACAGATATTACGGATCCCTTTGAAAACTATAGGGCCAAAGGAAATATCCTCCGATAACAAAGAGAAAGAAGGTTTCTGAGAAACTTCTTTGTGTTCTCTGGAAATCATCTCACAGAGTTACAGCTTTCCCCTCAAGAAGCCTTTCGCTAAGAGAGTTCTTGTGGAATAGGCAAAGTGATATTTGGAAGCCCATAGATGGTTTGGTGAAAAAGGAAATATCCTCAGATGAAATCTGGAAAGAAGCTTTCTGAGAAACTGCTTAGTGTTCTGTTAATTCATCTCACAGAGTTACATGTGTATTTCGTGGATCTCTTTGCTAGCCTTATTTCTGTGGAATCTGAGAACAGATATTTCAGATCCCTTTGAAGACTATAGGGCCAAAGGAAATATCCTCCGATAACAAAGAGAAAGAAGGTTTCTCAGAAACTTCTTTGTGTTCTGTGAAATCATCTCACAGAGTTACAGCTTTCCCCTCAAGAAGCCTTTCGCTAAGACAGTTCTTGTGGAATTGGCAAAGTGATATTTGGAAGCCCATAGAGGGCTATGGTGAAAAAGGAAATATCCTCCGATGAAATCTGGAAAGAAGCTTTCTGAGAAACTGCTTAGTGTTCTGTTAATTCATCTCTCAGAGTTACATCTGTATTTCGTGGATCTCTTTGCTAGCCTTATTTCTGTGGAATCTGAGTACAGATATTTCGGATCCCATTGAAGACAATAGGGCCAAAGGAAATATCCTCCGATAACAAAGAGAAAGAAGCTTTCTGAGAAACTTCTTTGTGTTCTGTGAAATCATCTCACAGAGTTACAGCTTTCCCCTCAAGAAGCCTTTCGCTAAGACAGTTCTTGTGGAATTGGCAAAGGGATATTTGGAATCCCATAGATGGTTTGGTGAAAAAGGAAATATCCTCAGATGAAAAATGGAAAGAAGCTTTCTGAGAAACTGCTTAGTGTTCCGTTAATTCATCTCACAGAGTTACATGTGTATTTCGTGGATATCTTTGCTAGCCTTATTTCTGTGGAATCTGAGAACAGATATTTCGGATCCCTTTGAAGACTATAGGGCCAAAGGAAATATCCTCCGATAACAGAGAGAAAGAAGCTTTCTGAGAAACTTCTTTGTGTTCTGTGAAATCATCTCACAGAGTTACAGCTTTCCCCTCAAGAAGCCTTTCGCTAAGACAGTTCTTGTGGAATTGGCAAAGTGATATTTGGAAGCCCATAGAGGGCTATGGTGAAAAAGGAAATATCCTCACAGGAAATCTGGAAAGAAGCTTTCTGAGAAACTGCTTAGTGTTCTGTTAATTCATCTCACAGAGTTACATGTGTATTTCGTGTATCTCTTTCTTAGCCTTATTTCTGTGGAATCTGAGAACAGATATTTCGGAACCCTTGGAAGACTATAGGGCCAAAGGAAATATCATGCCAAAACAAAGAGAAAGAAGCTTTCTGAGAAACTTCTTTGTGTTCTGTGAAATCATCCAACAGAGTTACAGCTTTCCCCTCAAGAAGCCTTTCGCTAAGACAGTTCTTGTGGAATTGGCAAAGTGATATTTGGAAGCCCATAGAGGGCTACGGTGAAAAAGGAAATATCCTCCGATGAAATCTGGAAAGAAGCTTTCTGAGAAACTGCTTAGTGTTCTGTTAATTCATCTCACAGAGTTACATGTGTATTTCGTGGATCTCTTTGCTAGCCTTATTTCTGTGGAATCTGAGAACCGATATTTCGGATCCCATTGATGACTATAGGGCCAAAGGAAATATCCTCCGATAACAAAGAGAAAGAAGCTTTCTGAGAAACTTCTTTGTGTTCTGTGAAATCATCTCACAGAGTTACAGCTTTCCCCTCAAGAAGCCTTTCGCTAAGACAGTTCTTGTGGAATTGGCAAAGTGATGTTTGAAAGCCCATAGAGGGCTATGGTGAAAAAGGAAATATCCTCCAATGAAATCTGGAAAGAAGCTTTCTGAGAAACTGCTTAGTGTTCTATTAATTCATCTCACATAGTTACATGTGTATTTCGTGGATTTCTTTGCTAGCCTTATTTCTTTGGAATCTGAGAACGGATATTTCGGATCCCTTTGAAAACTATAGGGCCAAAGGAAATATCCTCCGATAACAAAGAGAAAGAAGCTTTCTGAGAAACTTCTTTGTGTTCTGTGAAATCATCTCACAGAGTTACAGCTTTCCCCTCAAGATGCCTTTCGCTATGACAGTTCTTGTGGAATAGGCAAAGTGATATTTGGAAGCCCATAGAGGGCTACGGTGAAAAAGGAAATATCCTCAGATGAAATCTGGAAAGAAGCTTTCTGAGAAACTGCTTAGTGTTCTGTTAATTCATCTCACAGAGTTACATCTGTATTTCGTGGATCTCTTTGCTAGCCTTATTTCTGTGAAATCTGAGTACAGATATTTCGGATCCCATTGAAGACAAAAGGGCCAAAGGAAATATCCTCCTATAACAAAGTGAAAGAAGCTTTCTGAGAAACTTCTTTGTGTTCTGTGAAATCATCTCACAGAGTTACATCTTTCCCCTCAAGAACCCTTTCGCTAAGACAGTTCTTTTGGAATTGGCAAAGTGATATTTGGAAGCCCATAGAGGGCTATGGTGAAAAAGGAAATATCCTCCGATGAAATCTGGAAAGAAGCTCTCTGAGAAACTGCTTAGTGTTCTGTTAATTCATCTCACAGAGTTACATGTGTATTTCGTGGATCTCTTTGCTAGCCTTATTTCTGTGGAATATGAGAACAGATATTTCGGATCCCTTTGAAAACTATAGGGCCAAAGGAAATATCCTCCGATAACAAAGAGAAAGAAGGCTACTGAGAAACTTCTTTGTGTTCTTTGAAATCATCTCACAGAGTTACAGCTTTCCCCTCAAGAAGCCTTTCGCTAAGACAGTTCTTGTGGAATAGGCAAAGTGATATTTGGAAGCCCATAGATGGTTTGGTGAAAAAGGAAATATCCTCAGATGAAAAATGGAAAGAAGCTTTCTGAGAAACTGCTTAGAGTTCTGTTAATTCATCTCACAGAGTTACATGTGTATTTCGTGGATCTCTTTGCTAGCCTTATTTCTGTGGAATCTGAGAACAGATATTTCGGATCCCTTTGAAGACTATAGGGCCAAAGGAAATATCCTCCGATAACAAAGAGAAAGAAGCTTTCTGAGAAACTTCTTTGTGTTCTGTGAAATCATCTCACAGAGTTACAGCTTTCCCCTCAAGAAGCCTTTCGCTAAGACTGTTCTTGTGGAATTGGCAAAGTGATCTTTGGAAGCCCATAGAGGGCTATGGTGAAAAAGGAAATATCCTCCGATGAAATCTGGAAAGAAGCTTTCTGAGAAACTGCTTAGTGTTCTGTTAATTCATCTCACAGAGTTACATCTGTATTTCGTGGATCTCTTTGCTAGCCTTATTTCTGTGGAATCTGAGTACAGATATTTCGGATCCCATTGAAGACAATAGGGCCAAAGGAAATATCCTCCTATAACAAAGAGAAAGAAGCTTTCTGAGAAACTTCTCTGTGTTCTGTGAAATCATCTCACAGAGTTACAGCTTTCCCCTCAAGAACCCTTACGCTAAGACAGTGCTTGTGGAATTGGCAACGTGATATTTGGAAGCCCATAGAGGGCTATGGTGAAAAAGGAAATATCCTACGATGAAATCTGGAAAGAAGCTTTCTGAGAAACTTCTTAGTGTTCTGTTAATTCATCTCACAGAGTTACATCTGTATTTCGTGGATCTCTTTGCTAGCCTTATTTCTGTGGAATCTGAGTACAGATATTTCGGATCCCATTGAAGACAATAGGGCCAAAGGAAATATCCTCCTATAACAAAGAGAAAGAAGCTTTCTGAGAAACTTCTTTGTGTTCTGTGAAATCATCTCACAGAGTTACAGCGTTCCCCTCAAGAACCCGTTCGCTAAGACAGTTCTTGTGGAATTGGCAAAGTGATATTTGGAAGCCCATAGAGGGCTATGGTGAAAAAGGAAATATCCTTAGATGAAATCTGGGAAGAAGCTTTATGAGAAACTGCTTAGTGTACTGTTAATTCATCTCACAGAGTTACATGTGTATTTCGTGGATCTCTTTGCTAGCCTTATTTCTGTGGAATCTGAGAACAGATATTTCGGATCCCTTAGAAAACTATAGGGCCAAAGGAAATATCCTCCGATAACAAAGAGAAAGAAGGTTTCTGAGAAACTTCTTTGTGTTCTGTGAAATCATCTCACAGAGTTACAGCTTTCCCCTCAAGAAGCCTTTCGCTAAGACAGTTCTTGTGGAATAGGCAAAGTGATATTTGGAAGCCCATAGAGGGCTACGGTGAAAAAGGAAATATCCTCAGATGAAATCTGGAAAGAAGCTTTCTGAGAAACTGCTTAGTGTTCTGTTAATTCATCTCACAAAGTTACATGTGTATTTCGTGGATCTCTTTGCTAGCCTTATTTCTGTGGAATCTGAGAACAGATATTTCGGATCCCTTTGAAAAATATAGGGCCAAAGAAATATCCTCCGATAACAAAGAGAAAGAAGGTTTCTGAGAAACTTCTTTGTGTTCTGTGAAATCATCTCACAGAATTACAGCTTTCCCCTCAAGAAGCCTTTCGCTAAGACAGTTCTTGTGGAATAGGCAAAGTGATATTTGGAGGCCCATAGAGGGCTATCGTGAAAAAGGAAATATCCTCCGATGAAATCTGGAAAGAAGCTTTCTGAGAAACTGCTTAGTGTTCTGTTAATTCTCCTCACAGAGTTACATGTGTATTTCGTGGATCTCTTTGCTAGCCTTATTTCGGTGAAATCTGAGTACAGATATTTCGGATCCCATTGAAGACAATAGGGCCAAAGGAAATATCCTCCTATAACAAAGAGAAAGAAGCTTTCTGAGAAACTTCTTTGTGTTCTGTGAAATCATCTCACAGAGTTACAGCGTTCCCATCAAGAACCCTTTCGCTAAGACAGTTCTTGTGGAATTGGCAACGTGATATTTGGAAGCCCACAGAGGGCTATGGTGAAAAAGGAAATATCCTCCGATGAAATCTGGAAAGAAGCTTTCTGAGAAACTTCTTAGTGTTCTGTTAATTCATCTCACAGAGTTACATGTGTATTTCGTGGATCTCTTTGCTAGCCTTATTTCTGTGGAATCTGAGAACAGATATTTCAGATCCCTTTGAAGACTATAGGGCCAAAGGACATATCCTCCGATAACAAAGAGAAAGAAGGTTTCTGAGAAACTTCTTTGTGTTCTGTGAAATCATCTCACAGAGTTACAGCTTTCCCCTCAAGAAGCCTTTCGCTAAGACAGTTCTTGTGGAATTGGCAAAGTGATATTTGGAAGCCCATAGAGGGCTAAGGTGAAAAAGGAAATATCCTCCGATGAAATCTGGAAAGAAGCTTTCTGAGAAACTGCTTAGTGTTCTGTTAATTCATCTCTCAGAGTTACATCTGTATTTCGTGGATCTCTTTGCTAGCCTTATTTCTGTGGAATCTGAGTACAGATATTTCGGATCCCATTGAAGACAATAGGGCCAAAGGAAATATCCTCCTATAACAAAGAGAAATAAGCTTTCTGAGAAACTTCTTTGTGTTCTGTGAAATCATCTCACAGAGTTACAGCTTTCCCCTCAAGAAGCCTTTCGCTAAGACAGTTCCTGTGGAATTGGCAAAGGGATATTTGGAATCCCATAGATGGTTTGGTGAAAAAGGAAATATCCTCAGATGAAAAATGGAAAGAAGCTTTCTGAGAAACAGCTTAGTGTTCTGTTAATTCATCTCACAGAGTTACATGTGTATTTCGTGGATCTCTTTGCTAGCCTTATTTCTGTGGAATCTGAGAACAGATATTTCGGATCCCTTTGAAGACTATAGGGCCAAAGGAAATATCCTCCGATAACAGAGAGAAAGAAGCTTTCTGAGAAACTTCTTTGTGTTCTGTGAAATCATCTCACAGAGTTACAGCTTTCCCCTCAAGAAGCCTTTCGCTAAGACAGTTCTTGTGGAATTGGCAAAGTGATATTTGGAAGCCCATAGAGGGCTATGGTGAAAAAGGAAATATCCTCACAGGAAATCTGGAAAGAAGCTTTCTGAGAAACTGCTTAGTGTTCTGTTAATTCATCTCACAGAGTTACATGTGTATTTCTTGTATCTCTTTCTTAGCCTTATTTCTGTGGAATCTGAGAACAGATATTTCGGAACCCTTTGAAGACTATAGGGCCAAAGGAAATATCATGCCAAAACAAAGAGAAAGAAGCTTTCTGAGAAACTTCTTTGTGTTCTGTGAAATCACCCAACAGAGTTACAGCTTTCCCCTCAAGAAGCCTTTCGCTAAGACAGTTCTTGTGGAATTGGCAAAGTGATATTTGGAAGCCCATAGAGGGCTACGGTGAAAAAGGAAATATCCTCCGATGAAATCTGGAAAGAAGCTTTCTGAGAAACTGCTTAGTGTTCTGTTAATTCATCTCACAGAGTTACATGTGTATTTCGTGGATCTCTTTGCTAGCCTTATTTCTGTGGAATGTGAGAACAGATATTTCGGATCCCTTTGAAGACTATAGGGCCAAAGGAAATATCCTCCGATAACAAAGAGAAAGAAGCTTTCTGAGAAACTTCTTTGTGTTCTGTGAAATCATCTCACAGAGTTACAGCTTTCCCCTCAAGAACCCTTTCGCTAAGACAGTTCTTTTGGAATTGGCAAAGTGATATTTGGAAGCCCATAGAGGGCTACGGTGAAAAAGGAAATATCCTCAGATGAAATCTGGAAAGAAGCTTTCTGAGAAACTGCTTAGTGTTCTGTTAATTCATCTCACAGAGTTACATCTGTATTTCGTGGATCTCTTTGCTAGCCTTATTTCTGTGAAATCTGAGTACAGATATTTCGGATCCCATTGAAGACAAAAGGGCCAAAGGAAATATCCTCCTATAACAAAGTGAAAGAAGCTTTCTGAGAAACTTCTTTGTGTTCTGTGAAATCATCTCACAGAGTTACATCTTTCCCCTCAAGAACCCTTTCGCTAAGACAGTTCTTTTGGAATTGGCAAAGTGATATTTGGAAGCCCATAGAGGGCTATGCTGACAAAGGAAATATCCTCAGATGAAATCTGGAAAGAAGCTCTCTGAGAAACTGCTTAGTGTTCTGTTAATTCATCTCACAGAGTTACATGTGTATTTCGTGGATCTCTTTGCTAGCCTTATTTCTGTGGAATATGAGAACAGATATTTCGGATCCCTTTGAAAACTATAGGGCCAAAGGAAATATCCTCCGATAACAAAGAGAAAGAAGGCTACTGAGAAACTTCTTTGTGTTCTTTGAAATCATCTCACAGAGTTACAGCTTTCCCCTCAAGAAGCCTTTCGCTAAGACAGTTCTTGTGGAATAGGCAAAGTGATATTTGGAAGCCCATAGATGGTTTGGTGAAAAAGGAAATATCCTCAGATGAAAAATGGAAAGAAGCTTTCTGAGAAACTGCTTAGAGTTCTGTTAATTCTTCTCACAGAGTTACATGTGTATTTCGTGGATCTCTTTGCTAGCCTTATTTCTGTGGAATCTGAGAACAGATATTTCGGATCCCTTTGAAGACTATAGGGCCAAAGGAAATATCCTCCGATAACAAAGAGAAAGAAGCTTTCTGAGAAACTTCTTTGTGTTCTGTGAAATCATCTCACAGAGTTACAGCTTTCCCCTCAAGAAGCCTTTCGCTAAGACAGTTCTTGTGGAATTGGCAAAGTGATCTTTGGAAGCCCATAGAGGGCTATGGTGAAAAAGGAAATATCCTCCGATGAAATCTGGAAAGAAGCTTTCTGAGAAACTGCTTAGTGTTCTGTTAATTCATCTCACAGAGTTACATCTGTATTTCGTGGATCTCTTTGCTAGCCTTATTTCTGTGGAATCTGAATACAGATATTTCGGATCCCATTGAAGACAATAGGACCAAAGGAAATATCCTCCTATAACAAAGAGAAAGAAGCTTTCTGAGAAACTTCTCTGTGTTCTGTGAAATCATCTCACAGAGTTACAGCTTTCCCCTCAAGAACCCTTTCGCTAAGACAGTGCTTGTGGAATTGGCAACGTGATATTTGGAAGCCCATAGAGGGCTATGGTGAAAAAGGAAATATCCTCCGATGAAATCTGGAAAGAAGCTTTCTGAGAAACTTCTTAGTGTTCTGTTAATTCATCTCACAGAGTTACATCTGTATTTCGTGGATCTCTTTGCTAGCCTTATTTCTGTGGAATCTGAGTACAGATATTTCGGATCCCATTGAAGACAATAGGGCCAAAGGAAATATCCTCCTATAACAAAGAGAAAGAAGCTTTCTGAGAAACTTCTTTGTGTTCTGTGAAATCATCTCACAGAGTTACAGCGTTCCCCTCAAGAACCCGTTCGCTAAGACAGTTCTTGTGGAATTGGCAAAGTGATATTTGGAAGCCCATAGAGGGCTATGGTGAAAAAGGAAATATCCTTAGATGAAATCTGGGAAGAAGCTTTATGAGAAACTGCTTAGTGTACTGTTAATTCATCTCACAGAGTTACATGTGTATTTCGTGGATCTCTTTGCTAGCCTTATTTCTGTGGAATCTGAGAACAGATATTTCGGATCCCTTAGAAAACTATAGGGCCAAAGGAAATATCCTCCGATAACAAAGAGAAAGAAGGTTTCTGAGAAACTTCTTTGTGTTCTGTGAAATCATCTCACAGAGTTACAGCTTTCCCCTCAAGAACCCTTTCGCTAAGACAGTGCTTGTGGAATTGGCAACGTGATATTTGGAAGCCCATAGAGGGCTATGGTGAAAAAGGAAATATCCTCCGATGAAATCTGGAAAGAAGCTTTCTGAGAAACTTCTTAGTGTTCTGTTAATTCATCTCACAGAGTTACATCTGTATTTCGTGGATCTCTTTGCTAGCCTTATTTCTGTGGAATCTGAGTACAGATATTTCGGATCCCATTGAAGACAATAGGGCCAAAGGAAATATCCTCCTATAACAAAGAGAAAGAAGCTTTCTGAGAAACTTCTTTGTGTTCTGTGAAATCATCTCACAGAGTTACAGCGTTCCCCTCAAGAACCCGTTCGCTAAGACAGTTCTTGTGGAATTGGCAAAGTGATATTTGGAAGCCCATAGAGGGCTATGGTGAAAAAGGAAATATCCTTAGATGAAATCTGGGAAGAAGCTTTATGAGAAACTGCTTAGTGTACTGTTAATTCATCTCACAGAGTTACATGTGTATTTCGTGGATCTCTTTGCTAGCCTTATTTCTGTGGAATCTGAGAACAGATATTTCGGATCCCTTAGAAAACTATAGGGCCAAAGGAAATATCCTCCGATAACAAAGAGAAAGAAGGTTTCTGAGAAACTTCTTTGTGTTCTGTGAAATCATCTCACAGAGTTACAGCTTTCCCCTCAAGAAGCCTTTCGCTAAGACAGTTCTTGTGGAATAGGCAAAGTGATATTTGGAAGCCCATAGAGGGCTACGGTGAAAAAGGAAATATCCTCAGATGAAATCTGGAAAGAAGCTTTCTGAGAAACTGCTTAGTGTTCTGTTAATTCATCTCACAAAGTTACATGTGTATTTCGTGGATCTCTTTGCTAGCCTTATTTCTGTGGAATCTGAGAACAGATATTTCGGATCCCTTTGAAAAATATAGGGCCAAAGAAATATCCTCCGATAACAAAGAGAAAGAAGGTTTCTGAGAAACTTCTTTGTGTTCTGTGAAATCATCTCACAGAATTACAGCTTTCCCCTCAAGAAGCCTTTCGCTAAGACAGTTCTTGTGGAATAGGCAAAGTGATATTTGGAGGCCCATAGAGGGCTATCGTGAAAAAGGAAATATCCTCCGATGAAATCTGGAAAGAAGCTTTCAGAGAAACTGCTTAGTGTTCTGTTAATTCTCCTCACAGAGTTACATGTGTATTTCGTGGATCTCTTTGCTAGCCTTATTTCGGTGAAATCTGAGTACAGATATTTCGGATCCCATTGAAGACAATAGGGCCAAAGGAAATATCCTCCTATAACAAAGAGAAAGAAGCTTTCTGAGAAACTTCTTTGTGTTCTGTGAAATCATCTCACAGAGTTACAGCGTTCCCATCAAGAACCCTTTCGCTAAGACAGTTCTTGTGGAATTGGCAACGTGATATTTGGAAGCCCACAGAGGGCTATGGTGAAAAAGGAAATATCTTCCGATGAAATCTGGAAAGAAGCTTTCTGAGAAACTTCTTAGTGTTCTGTTAATTCATCTCACAGAGTTACATGTGTATTTCGTGGATCTCTTTGCTAGCCTTATTTCTGTGGAATCTGAGAACAGATATTTCAGATCCCTTTGAAGACTATAGGGCCAAAGGACATATCCTCCGATAACAAAGAGAAAGAAGGTTTCTGAGAAACTTCTTTGTGTTCTGTGAAATCATCTCACAGAGTTACAGCTTTCCCCTCAAGAAGCCTTTCGCTAAGACAGTTCTTGTGGAATTGGCAAAGTGATATTTGGAAGCCCATAGAGGGCTAAGGTGAAAAAGGAAATATCCTCCGATGAAATCTGGAAAGAAGCTTTCTGAGAAACTGCTTAGTGTTCTGTTAATTCATATCTCAGAGTTACATCTGTATTTCGTGGATCTCTTTGCTAGCCTTATTTCTGTGGAATCTGAGTACAGATATTTCGGATCCCATTGAAGACAATAGGGCCAAAGGAAATATCCTCCTATAACAAAGAGAAATAAGCTTTCTGAGAAACTTCTTTGTGTTCTGTGAAATCATCTCACAGAGTTACAGCTTTCCCCTCAAGAAGCCTTTCGCTAAGACAGTTCCTGTGGAATTGGCAAAGGGATATTTGGAATCCCATAGATGGTTTGGTGAAAAAGGAAATATCCTCAGATGAAAAATGGAAAGAAGCTTTCTGAGAAACAGCTTAGTGTTCTGTTAATTCATCTCACAGAGTTACATGTGTATTTCGTGGATCTCTTTGCTAGCCTTATTTCTGTGGAATCTGAGAACAGATATTTCGGATCCCTTTGAAGACTATAGGGCCAAAGGAAATATCCTCCGATAACAGAGAGAAAGAAGCTTTCTGAGAAACTTCTTTGTGTTCTGTGAAATCATCTCACAGAGTTACAGCTTTCCCCTCAAGAAGCCTTTCGCTAAGACAGTTCTTGTGGAATTGGCAAAGTGATATTTGGAAGCCCATAGAGGGCTATGGTGAAAAAGGAAATATCCTCACAGGAAATCTGGAAAGAAGCTTTCTGAGAAACTGCTTAGTGTTCTGTTAATTCATCTCACAGAGTTACATGTGTATTTCTTGTATCTCTTTCTTAGCCTTATTTCTGTGGAATCTGAGAACAGATATTTCGGAACCCTTTGAAGACTATAGGGCCAAAGGAAATATCATGCCAAAACAAAGAGAAAGAAGCTTTCTGAGAAACTTCTTTGTGTTCTGTGAAATCACCCAACAGAGTTACAGCTTTCCCCTCAAGAAGCCTTTCGCTAAGACAGTTCTTGTGGAATTGGCAAAGTGATATTTGGAAGCCCATAGAGGGCTACGGTGAAAAAGGAAATATCCTCCGATGAAATCTGGAAAGAAGCTTTCTGAGAAACTGCTTAGTGTTCTGTTAATTCATCTCACAGAGTTACATGTGTATTTCGTGGATCTCTTTGCTAGCCTTATTTCTGTGGAATCTGAGAACAGATATTTCGGATCCCTTTGAAGACTATAGGGCCAAAGGAAATATCCTCCGATAACAAAGAGAAAGAAGCTTTCTGAGAAACTTCTTTGTGTTCTGTGAAATCATCTCACAGAGTTACAGCTTTCCCCTCAAGAACCCTTTCGCTAAGACAGTTCTTTTGGAATTGGCAAAGTGATATTTGGAAGCCCATAGAGGGCTACGGTGAAAAAGGAAATATCCTCAGATGAAATCTGGAAAGAAGCTTTCTGAGAAACTGCTTAGTGTTCTGTTAATTCATCTCACAGAGTTACATCTGTATTTCGTGGATCTCTTTGCTAGCCTTATTTCTGTGAAATCTGAGTACAGATATTTCGGATCCCATTGAAGACAAAAGGGCCAAAGGAAATATCCTCCTATAACAAAGTGAAAGAAGCTTTCTGAGAAACTTCTTTGTGTTCTGTGAAATCATCTCACAGAGTTACATCTTTCCCCTCAAGAACCCTTTCGCTAAGACAGTTCTTTTGGAATTGGCAAAGTGATATTTGGAAGCCCATAGAGGGCTATGGTGAAAAAGGAAATATCCTCAGATGAAATCTGGAAAGAAGCTCTCTGAGAAACTGCTTAGTGTTCTGTTAATTCATCTCACAGAGTTACATGTGTATTTCGTGGATCTCTTTGCTAGCCTTATTTCTGTGGAATATGAGAACAGATATTTCGGATCCCTTTGAAAACTATAGGGCCAAAGGAAATATCCTCCGATAACAAAGAGAAAGAAGGCTACTGAGAAACTTCTTTGTGTTCTTTGAAATCATCTCACAGAGTTACAGCTTTCCCCTCAAGAAGCCTTTCGCTAAGACAGTTCTTGTGGAATAGGCAAAGTGATATTTGGAAGCCCATAGATGGTTTGGTGAAAAAGGAAATATCCTCAGATGAAAAATGGAAAGAAGCTTTCTGAGAAACTGCTTAGAGTTCTGTTAATTCATCTCACAGAGTTACATGTGTATTTCGTGGATCTCTTTGCTAGCCTTATTTCTGTGGAATCTGAGAACAGATATTTCGGATCCCTTTGAAGACTATAGGGCCAAAGGAAATATCCTCCGATAACAAAGAGAAAGAAGCTTTCTGAGAAACTTCTTTGTGTTCTGTGAAATCATCTCACAGAGTTACAGCTTTCCCTTCAAGAAGCCTTTCGCTAAGACAGTTCTTGTGGAATTGGCAAAGTGATCTTTGGAAGCCCATAGAGGGCTATGGTGAAAAAGGAAATATCCTCCGATGAAATCTGGAAAGAAGCTTTCTGAGAAACTGCTTAGTGTTCTGTTAATTCATCTCACAGAGTTACATCTGTATTTCGTGGATCTCTTTGCTAGCCTTATTTCTGTGGAATCTGAGTACAGATATTTCGGATCCCATTGAAGACAATAGGGCCAAAGGAAATATCCTCCTATAACAAAGAGAAAGAAGCTTTCTGAGAAACTTCTCTGTGTTCTGTGAAATCATCTCACAGAGTTACAGCTTTCCCCTCAAGAACCCTTTCGCTAAGACAGTGCTTGTGGAATTGGCAACGTGATATTTGGAAGCCCATAGAGGGCTATGGTGAAAAAGGAAATATCCTCCGATGAAATCTGGAAAGAAGCTTTCTGAGAAACTTCTTAGTGTTCTGTTAATTCATCTCACAGAGTTACATCTGTATTTCGTGGATCTCTTTGCTAGCCTTATTTCTGTGGAATCTGAGTACAGATATTTCGGATCCCATTGAAGACAATAGGGCCAAAGGAAATATCCTCCTATAACAAAGAGAAAGAAGCTTTCTGAGAAACTTCTTTGTGTTCTGTGAAATCATCTCACAGAGTTACAGCGTTCCCCTCAAGAACCCGTTCGCTAAGACAGTTCTTGTGGAATTGGCAAAGTGATATTTGGAAGCCCATAGAGGGCTATGGTGAAAAAGGAAATATCCTTAGATGAAATCTGGGAAGAAGCTTTATGAGAAACTGCTTAGTGTACTGTTAATTCATCTCACAGAGTTACATGTGTATTTCGTGGATCTCTTTGCTAGCCTTATTTCTGTGGAATCTGAGAACAGATATTTCGGATCCCTTAGAAAACTATAGGGCCAAAGGAAATATCCTCCGATAACAAAGAGAAAGAAGGTTTCTGAGAAACTTCTTTGTGTTCTGTGAAATCATCTCACAGAGTTACAGCTTTCCCCTCAAGAAGCCTTTCGCTAAGACAGTTCTTGTGGAATAGGCAAAGTGATATTTGGAAGCCCATAGAGGGCTACGGTGAAAAAGGAAATATCCTCAGATGAAATCTGGAAAGAAGCTTTCTGAGAAACTGCTTAGTGTTCTGTTAATTCATCTCACAAAGTTACATGTGTATTTCGTGGATCTCTTTGCTAGCCTTATTTCTGTGGAATCTGAGAACAGATATTTCGGATCCCTTTGAAAAATATAGGGCCAAAGAAATATCCTCCGATAACAAAGAGAAAGAAGGTTTCTGAGAAACTTCTTTGTGTTCTGTGAAATCATCTCACAGAATTACAGCTTTCCCCTCAAGAAGCCTTTCGCTAAGACAGTTCTTGTGGAATAGGCAAAGTGATATTTGGAGGCCCATAGAGGGCTATCGTGAAAAAGGAAATATCCTCCGATGAAATCTGGAAAGAAGCTTTCTGAGAAACTGCTTAGTGTTCTGTTAATTCTCCTCACAGAGTTACATGTGTATTTCGTGGATCTCTTTGCTAGCCTTATTTCGGTGAAATCTGAGTACAGATATTTCGGATCCCATTGAAGACAATAGGGCCAAAGGAAATATCCTCCTATAACAAAGAGAAAGAAGCTTTCTGAGAAACTTCTTTGTGTTCTGTGAAATCATCTCACAGAGTTACAGCGTTCCCATCAAGAACCCTTTCGCTAAGACAGTTCTTGTGGAATTGGCAACGTGATATTTGGAAGCCCACAGAGGGCTATGGTGAAAAAGGAAATATCCTCCGATGAAATCTGGGAAGAAGCTTTCTGAGAAACTTCTTAGTGTTCTGTTAATTCATCTCACAGAGTTACATGTGTATTTCGTGGATCTCTTTGCTAGCCTTATTTCTGTGGAATCTGAGAACAGATATTTCAGATCCCTTTGAAGACTATAGGGCCAAAGGACATATCCTCCGATAACAAAGAGAAATAAGCTTTCTGAGAAACTTCTTTGTGTTCTGTGAAATCATCTCACAGAGTTACAGCTTTCCCCTCAAGAAGCCTTTCGCTAAGACAGTTCCTGTGGAATTGGCAAAGGGATATTTGGAATCCCATAGATGGTTTGGTGAAAAAGGAAATATCCTCAGATGAAAAATGGAAAGAAGCTTTCTGAGAAACAGCTTAGTGTTCTGTTAATTCATCTCACAGAGTTACATGTGTATTTCGTGGATCTCTTTGCTAGCCTTATTTCTGTGGAATCTGAGAACAGATATTTCGGATCCCTTTGAAGACTATAGGGCCAAAGGAAATATCCTCCGATAACAGAGAGAAAGAAGCTTTCTGAGAAACTTCTTTGTGTTCTGTGAAATCATCTCACAGAGTTACAGCTTTCCCCTCAAGAAGCCTTTCGCTAAGACAGTTCTTGTGGAATTGGCAAAGTGATATTTGGAAGCCCATAGAGGGCTATGGTGAAAAAGGAAATATCCTCACAGGAAATCTGGAAAGAAGCTTTCTGAGAAACTGCTTAGTGTTCTGTTAATTCATCTCACAGAGTTACATGTGTATTTCGTGTATCTCTTTCTTAGCCTTATTTCTGTGGAATCTGAGAACAGATATTTCGGAACCCTTTGAAGACTATAGGGCCAAAGGAAATATCCTCCGATAACAAAGAGAAAGAAGGTTTCTGAGAAACTTCTTTGTGTTCTGTGAAATCATCTCACAGAGTTACAGCTTTCCCCTCAAGAAGCCTTTCGCTAAGACAGTTCTTGTGGAATAGGCAAAGTGATATTTGGAATCCCATGGATGGTTTGGTGAAAAAGGAAATATCCTCAGATGAAAAATGGAAAGAAGCTTTCTGAGAAACTGCTTAGTGTTCTGTTAATTCATCTCACAGAGTTACATGTGTATTTCGTGGATCTCTTTGCTAGCCTTATTTCTGTGGAATCTGAGAACAGATATTTCGGATCCCTTTGAAGACTATAGGGCCAAAGGAAATATCCTCCGATAACAGAGAGAAAGAATCTTTCTGAGAAACTTCTTTGTGTTCTGTGAAATCATCTCACAGAGTTACAGCTTTCCCCTCAAGAAGCCTTTCGCTAAGACAGTTCTTGTGGAATTGGCAAAGTGATATTTGGAAGCCCATAGAGGGCTATGGTGAAAAAGGAAATATTCTCCGGTGAAATCTGGAGAGAAGCTTACTGAGAAACTGCTTAGTGTTCTGTTAATTCATCTCACACAGTTACATCTGTATTTCGTGGATCTCTTTGCTAGCCTTATTTCTGTGGAATCTGAGTACAGATATTTCGGATCCCATTGAAGACAATAGGGCCAAAGGAAATATCCTCCTATAACAAAGAGAAATAAGCTTTCTGAGAAAATTCTTTGTGTTCTGTGAAATCATCTCACAGAGTTACAGCTTTCCCCTCAAGAACCCTTTCGCTAAGACAGTTCTTGTGGAATAAGCAAAGTGATATTTGGAAGCCCATAGATGGTTTGGTGAAAAAGGAAATATCCTCAGATGAAATCTGGAAAGAAGCTTTCTGAGAAACTGCTTAGTGTTCTGTTAATTCATCTCACAGAGTTACATGTGTATTTCGTGGATCTCTTTGCTAGCCTTATTTCTGTGGAATCTGAGAACAGATATTTCGGATCCCTTTGAAGACTATAGGGCCAAAGGAAATATCCTCCGATAACAAAGAGAAAGAAGGTTTCTGAGAAACTTCTTTGTGTTCTGTGAAATCATCTCACAGAGTTACAGCTTTCCCCTCAAGAAGCCTTTCGCTAAGACAGTTCTTGTGGAATTGGCAAAGTGATATTTGGAAGCCCATAGAGGGCTATGGTGAAAAAGGAAATATCCTCCGATGAAATCTGGAAAGAAGCTTTCTGAGAAACTGCTTAGTGTTCTGTTAATTCATCTCACAGTGTTACATCTGTATTTCGTGGATCTCTTTGCCAGCCTTATTTCTGTGGAATCTGAGTACAGATATTTCGGATCCCATTGAAGACAATAGGGCCAAAGGAAATATCCTCCTATAACAAAGAGAAATAAGCTTTCTGAGAAACTTCTTTGTGTTCTGTGAAATCATCTCACAGAGTTACAGCTTTCCCCTCAAGAACCCTTTCGCTAAGACAGTTCTTGTGGAATTGGCAAAGTGATATTTGGAAGCCCATAGTGGGCTATGGTGAAAAAGGAAATATCCTCCGATGAAATCTGGAAAGAAGCTTTCTGAGAAACTGCTTAGTGTTCTTTTAATTCATCTCACAGAGTAACATCTGTATTTCGTGGATCTCTTTGCTAGCCTTATTTCTGTGGAATCTGAGTACAGATATTTCGGATCCCATTGAAGACAATAGGGCCAAAGGAAATATCCTCCTATAACAAAGAGAAAGAAGCTTTCTGAGAAACTTCTTTGTGTTCTGTGAAATCATCTCACAGAGTTACAGCTTTCCCCTCAAGAACCCTTTCGCTAAGACAGTTCTTGTGGAATTGGCAAAGTGATATTTGGAAGCCCATAGAGGGCTACGGTGAAAAAGGAAATGTCCTCCGATGAAATCTGGAAAGAAGCTTTCTGAGAAACTGCTTAGTGTTCTGTTAATTCATCTCACAGAGTTACATGTGTATTTCGTGGATCTCTTTGCTTGCCTTATTTCTGTGGAATCTGAGAACAGATATTTCGGATCCCTTTGAAGACTATAGGGCCAAAGGAAATATCCTCCGATAACAAAGAGAAAGAAGGTTTCTGAGAAACTTCTTTGTGTTCTGTGAAATCATCTCACAGAGTTACAGCTTTCCCCTCAAGAAGCCTTTCGCTAAGACAGGTCTTGTGGAATTGGCAAAGTGATATTTGGAAGCCCATAGAGGGCTATGGTGAAAAAGGAAATATCCTCCGATGAAATCTGGAAAGAAGCTTTCTGAGAAACTGCTTAGTGTTCTGTTAATTCATCTCACAGAGTTACATCTGTATTTCGTGGATCTCTTTGCCAGCCTTATTTCTGTGGAATCTGAGTACAGATATTTCGGATCCCATTGAAGACAATAGGGCCAAAGGAAATATCCTCCTATAACAAAGAGAAATAAGCTTTCTGAGAAACTTCTTTGTGTTCTGTGAAATCATCTCACAGAGTTACAGCTTTCCCCTCAAGAACCCTTTCGCTAAGACAGTTCTTGTGGAATTGGCAAAGTGATATTTGGAAGCCCATAGAGGGCTATGGTGAAAAAGGAAATATCCTCCGATGAAATCTGGAAAGAAGCTTTCTGAGAAACTGCTTACTGTTCTTTTAATTCATCTCACAGAGGAACATCTGTATTTCGTGGATCTCTTTGCTAGCCTTATTTCTGTGGAATCTGAGTACAGATATTTCGGATCCCATTGAAGACAATAGGGCCAAAGGAAATATCCTCCTATAACAAAGAGAAAGAAGCTTTCTGACAAACTTCTTTGTGTTCTGTGAAATCATCTCACAGAGTTACAGCTTTCCCCTCAAGAACCCTTTCGCTAAGACAGTTCTTGTGGAATTGGCAAAGTGATATTTGGAAGCCCATAGAGGGCTATGGTGAAAAAGGAAATATCCTCAGATGAAATCTGGAAAGAAGCTTTCTGAGAAACTGCTTAGTGTTCCGTTAATTCATCTCACAGAGTTACATGTGTATTTCGTGGATCTCTTTGCTAGCCTTATTTCTGTGGAATCTGAGAACAGATATTTCGGATCCTTTTGAAAACTATAGGGCCAAAGGAAATATCCTCCGATAACAAAGAGAAAGAAGGTTTCTGAGAAACTTCTTTGTGTTCTGTGAAATCATCTCACAGAGTTACAGCTTTCCCCTCAAGAAGCCTTTCGCTAAGACAGTTCTTGTGGAATAGGCAAAGTGATATTTGGAATCCCATGGATGGTTTGGTGAAAAAGGAAATATCCTCAGATGAAAAATGGAAAGAAGCTTTCTGAGAAACTGCTTAGTGTTCTGTTAATTCATCTCACAGAGTTACATGTGTATTTCGTGGATCTCTTTGCTAGCCTTATTTCTGTGGAATCTGAGAACAGATATTTCGGATCCCTTTGAAGACTATAGGGCCAAAGGAAATATCCTCCGATAACAGAGAGAAAGAATCTTTCTGAGAAACTTCTTTGTGTTCTGTGAAATCATCTCACAGAGTTACAGCTTTCCCCTCAAGAAGCCTTTCGCTAAGACAGTTCTTGTGGAATTGGCAAAGTGATATTTGGAAGCCCATAGAGGGCTATGGTGAAAAAGGAAATATTCTCCGGTGAAATCTGGAGAGAAGCTTACTGAGAAACTGCTTAGTGTTCTGTTAATTCATCTCACACAGTTACATCTGTATTTCGTGGATCTCTTTGCTAGCCTTATTTCTGTGGAATCTGAGTACAGATATTTCGGATCCCATTGAAGACAATAGGGCCAAAGGAAATATCCTCCTATAACAAAGAGAAATAAGCTTTCTGAGAAAATTCTTTGTGTTCTGTGAAATCATCTCACAGAGTTACAGCTTTCCCCTCAAGAACCCTTTCGCTAAGACAGTTCTTGTGGAATAAGCAAAGTGATATTTGGAAGCCCATAGATGGTTTGGTGAAAAAGGAAATATCCTCAGATGAAATCTGGAAAGAAGCTTTCTGAGAAACTGCTTAGTGTTCTGTTAATTCATCTCACAGAGTTACATGTGTATTTCGTGGATCTCTTTGCTAGCCTTATTTCTGTGGAATCTGAGAACAGATATTTCGGATCCCTTTGAAGACTATAGGGCCAAAGGAAATATCCTCCGATAACAAAGAGAAAGAAGGTTTCTGAGAAACTTCTTTGTGTTCTGTGAAATCATCTCACAGAGTTACAGCTTTCCCCTCAAGAAGCCTTTCGCTAAGACAGTTCTTGTGGAATTGGCAAAGTGATATTTGGAAGCCCATAGAGGGCTATGGTGAAAAAGGAAATATCCTCCGATGAAATCTGGAAAGAAGCTTTCTGAGAAACTGCTTAGTGTTCTGTTAATTCATCTCACAGTGTTACATCTGTATTTCGTGGATCTCTTTGCCAGCCTTATTTCTGTGGAATCTGAGTACAGATATTTCGGATCCCATTGAAGACAATAGGGCCAAAGGAAATATCCTCCTATAACAAAGAGAAATAAGCTTTCTGAGAAACTTCTTTGTGTTCTGTGAAATCATCTCACAGAGTTACAGCTTTCCCCTCAAGAACCCTTTCGCTAAGACAGTTCTTGTGGAATTGGCAAAGTGATATTTGGAAGCCCATAGTGGGCTATGGTGAAAAAGGAAATATCCTCCGATGAAATCTGGAAAGAAGCTTTCTGAGAAACTGCTTAGTGTTCTTTTAATTCATCTCACAGAGTAACATCTGTATTTCGTGGATCTCTTTGCTAGCCTTATTTCTGTGGAATCTGAGTACAGATATTTCGGATCCCATTGAAGACAATAGGGCCAAAGGAAATATCCTCCTATAACAAAGAGAAAGAAGCTTTCTGAGAAACTTCTTTGTGTTCTGTGAAATCATCTCACAGAGTTACAGCTTTCCCCTCAAGAACCCTTTCGCTAAGACAGTTCTTGTGGAATTGGCAAAGTGATATTTGGAAGCCCATAGAGGGCTACGGTGAAAAAGGAAATGTCCTCCGATGAAATCTGGAAAGAAGCTTTCTGAGAAACTGCTTAGTGTTCTGTTAATTCATCTCACAGAGTTACATGTGTATTTCGTGGATCTCTTTGCTTGCCTTATTTCTGTGGAATCTGAGAACAGATATTTCGGATCCCTTTGAAGACTATAGGGCCAAAGGAAATATCCTCCGATAACAAAGAGAAAGAAGGTTTCTGAGAAACTTCTTTGTGTTCTGTGAAATCATCTCACAGAGTTACAGCTTTCCCCTCAAGAAGCCTTTCGCTAAGACAGGTCTTGTGGAATTGGCAAAGTGATATTTGGAAGCCCATAGAGGGCTATGGTGAAAAAGGAAATATCCTCCGATGAAATCTGGAAAGAAGCTTTCTGAGAAACTGCTTAGTGTTCTGTTAATTCATCTCACAGAGTTACATCTGTATTTCGTGGATCTCTTTGCCAGCCTTATTTCTGTGGAATCTGAGTACAGATATTTCGGATCCCATTGAAGACAATAGGGCCAAAGGAAATATCCTCCTATAACAAAGAGAAATAAGCTTTCTGAGAAACTTCTTTGTGTTCTGTGAAATCATCTCACAGAGTTACAGCTTTCCCCTCAAGAACCCTTTCGCTAAGACAGTTCTTGTGGAATTGGCAAAGTGATATTTGGAAGCCCATAGAGGGCTATGGTGAAAAAGGAAATATCCTCCGATGAAATCTGGAAAGAAGCTTTCTGAGAAACTGCTTACTGTTCTTTTAATTCATCTCACAGAGGAACATCTGTATTTCGTGGATCTCTTTGCTAGCCTTATTTCTGTGGAATCTGAGTACAGATATTTCGGATCCCATTGAAGACAATAGGGCCAAAGGAAATATCCTCCTATAACAAAGAGAAAGAAGCTTTCTGACAAACTTCTTTGTGTTCTGTGAAATCATCTCACAGAGTTACAGCTTTCCCCTCAAGAACCCTTTCGCTAAGACAGTTCTTGTGGAATTGGCAAAGTGATATTTGGAAGCCCATAGAGGGCTATGGTGAAAAAGGAAATATCCTCAGATGAAATCTGGAAAGAAGCTTTCTGAGAAACTGCTTAGTGTTCCGTTAATTCATCTCACAGAGTTACATGTGTATTTCGTGGATCTCTTTGCTAGCCTTATTTCTGTGGAATCTGAGAACAGATATTTTGGATCCCATTGATGAATATAGGGCCAAAGGAAATATCCTCCGATAACAAAGAGAAAGAAGGTTTCTGAGAAACTTCTTTGTGTTCTGTGAAATCATCTCACAGAGTTACAGCTTTCCCCTCAAGAAGCCTTTCGCTAAGACAGTTCTTGTGGAATAGGCAAAGTGATATTTGGAAGCCCATAGAGGGCTATGGTGAAAAAGGCAATATCCTCAGATGAAATCTGGAAAGAAGCTTTCTGAGAAACTGCTTAGTGTTCTGTTAATTCATCTCACAGAGTTACATCTGTATTTCGTGGATCTCTTTGCTAGCCTTATTTCTGTGGAATCTGAGTACAGATATTTCGGATCCCATTGAAGACAATAGGGCCAAAGGAAATATCCTCCTATAACAAAGAGAAAGAAGCTTTCTGAGTAACTTCTTTGTGTTCTGTGAAATCATCTCACAGAGTTACAGCTTTCCCCTCAAGAAGCCTTTCGCTAAGACAGTTCTTGTGGAATTGGCAAAGTGATGTTTGAAAGCCCATAGAGGGCTATGGTGAAAAAGGAAATATCCTCCGATGAAATCTGGAAAGAAGTTTTCTGAGAAACTGCTTAGTGTTCTTTTAATTCATCTCACAGAGTTACATGTGTATTTCGTGGATTTCTTTGCTAGCCTTATTTCTGTGGAATCTGAGAACGGATATTTCGGATCCCTTTGAAAACTATAGGGCCAAAGGAAATATCCTCCGATAACAAAGAGAAAGAAGCTTTCTGAGAAACTTCTTTGTGTTCTGTGAAATCATCTCACAGAGTTACAGCTTTCCCCTCAAGATGCCTTTCGCTATGACAGTTCTTGTGGAATAGGCAAAGTGATATTTGGAAGCCCATAGAGGGCTACGGTGAAAAAGGAAATATCCTCAGATGAAATCTGGAAAGAAGCTTTCTGAGAAACTGCTTAGTGTTCTGTTAATTCATCTCACAGAGTTACATCTGTATTTCGTGGATCTCTTTGCTAGCCTTATTTCTGTGAAATCTGAGTACAGATATTTCGGATCCCATTGAAGACAAAAGGGCCAAAGGAAATATCCTCCTATAACAAAGAGAAAGAAACTTTCTGAGAAACTTCTTTGTGTTCTGTGAAATCATCTCACAGAGTTACAGCTTTCCCCTCAAGAACCCTTTCGCTAAGACAGTTCTTTTGGAATTGGCAAAGTGATATTTGGAAGCCCATAGAGGGCTATGGTGAAAAAGGAAATATCCTCAGATGAAATCTGGAAAGAAGCTCTCTGAGAAACTGCTTAGTGTTCTGTTAATTCATCTCACAGAGTTACATGTGTATTTCGTGGATCTCTTTGCTAGCCTTATTTCTGTGGAATCTGAGAACAGATATTTCGGATCCCTTTGAAAACTATAGGGCCAAAGGAAATATCCTCCGATAACAAAGAGAAAGAAGGTTACTGAGAAACTTCTTTGTGTTCTTTGAAATCATCTCACAGAGTTACAGCTTTCCCCTCAAGAAGCCTTTCGCTAAGACAGTTCTTGTGGAATAGGCAAAGTGATATTTGGAAGCCCATAGATGGTTTGGTGAAAAAGGAAATATCCTCAGATGAAAAATGGAAAGAAGCTTTCTGAGAAACTGCTTAGAGTTCTGTTAATTCATCGCACAGAGTTACATGTGTATTTCGTGGATCTCTTTGCTAGCCTTATTTCTGAGGAATCTGAGAACAGATATTTCGGATCCCTTTGAAGACTATAGGGCCAAAGGAAATATCCTCCGATAACAAAGAGAAAGAAGCTTTCTGAGAAACTTCTTTGTGTTCTGTGAAATCATCTCACAGAGTTACAGCTTTCCCCTCAAGAAGCCTTTCGCTAAGACAGTTCTTGTGGAATTGGCAAAGTGATCTTTGGAAGCCCATAGAGGGCTATGGTGAAAAATGCAATATCCTCAGATGAAATCTGGAAAGAAGCTTTCTGAGAAACTGCTTAGTGTTCTGTTAATTCATCTCAGAGAGTTACATCTGTATTTCGTGGATCTCTTTGCTAGCCTTATTTCTGTGGAATCTGAGTACAGATATTTCGGATCCCATTGAAGACAATAGGGCCAAAGGAAATATCCTCCTATAACAAAGAGAAAGAAGCTTTCTGAGAAACTTCTCTGTGTTCTGTGAAATCATCTCACAGAGTTACAGCTTTCCCCTCAAGAACCCTTTCGCTAAGACAGTTCCTGTGGAATTGGCAACGTGATATTTGGAAGCCCATAGAGGGCTATGGTGAAAAAGGAAATATCCTCCGATGAAATCTGGAAAGAAGCTTTCTGAGAAACTTCTTAGTGTTCTGTTAATTCATCTCACAGAGTTACATCTGTATTTCGTGGATCTCTTTGCTAGCCTTATTTCTGTGGAATCTGAGTACAGATATTTCGGATCCCATTGAAGACAATAGGGCCAAAGGAAATATCCTCCTATAACAAAGAGAAAGAAGCTTTCTGAGAAACTTCTTTGTGTTCTGTGAAATCATCTCAGAGAGTTACAGCGTTCCCCTCAAGAACCCGTTCGCTAAGACAGTTCTTGTGGAATTGGCAAAGTGATATTTGGAAGCCCATAGAGGGCTATGGTGAAAAAGGAAATATCCTTAGATGAAATCTGGGAAGAAGCTTTATGAGAAACTGCTTAGTGTACTGTTAATTCATCTCACAGAGTTACATGTGTATTTCGTGGATCTCTTTGCTAGCCTTATTTCTGTGGAATCTGAGAACAGATATTTCGGATCCCTTAGAAAACTATAGGGCCAAAGGAAATATCCTCCGATAACAAAGAGAAAGAAGGTTTCTGAGAAACTTCTTTGTGTTCTGTGAAATCATCTCACAGAGTTACAGCTTTCCCCTCAAGAAGCCTTTCGCTAAGACAGTTCTTGTAGAATAGGCAAAGTGATATTTGGAAGCCCGTAGAGGGCTACGGTGAAAAAGGAAATATCCTCAGATGAAATCTGGAAAGAAGCTTTCTGAGAAACTGCTTAGTGTTCTGTTAATTCATCTCACAATGTTACATGTGTATTTCGTGGATCTCTTTGCTAGCCTTATTTCTGTGGAATTTGAGTACAGATATTACGGATCTCATTGAAGACAATAGGGCCAAAGGAAATATCCTCCTTTAACAAAGAGAAAGAAGCTTTCTGAGAAACTTCTTTGTGTTCTGTGAAATCATCTCACAGCGTTACAGCGTTCCCCTCAAGAACCCGTTCGCTAAGACAGTTCTTGTGGAATTGGCAAAGTGATATTTGGAAGCCCATAGAGGGCTATGGTGAAAAAGGAAATATCCTTAGATGAAATCTGGGAAGAAGCTTTATGAGAAACTGCTTAGTGTACTGTTAATTCATCTCACAGAGTTACATGTGTATTTCGTGGATCTCTTTGCTAGCCTTATTTCTGTGGAATCTGAGAACAGATATTTCGGATCCCTTAGAAAACTATAGGGCCAAAGGAAATATCCTCCGATAACAAGGAGAAAGAAGGTTTCTGAGAAACTTCTTTGTGTTCTGTGAAATCATCTCACAGAGTTACAGCTTTCCCCTCAAGAAGCCTTTCGCTAAGACAGTTCTTGTGGAATAGGCAAAGTGATATTTGGAAGCCCATAGAGGGATACGGTGAAAAAGGAAATATCCTCAGATGAAATCTGGAAAGAAGCTTTCTGAGAAACTGCTTAGTGTTCTGTTAATTCATCTCACAAAGTTACATCTGTATTTCGTGGATCTCTTTGCTAGCCTTATTTCTGTGGAATCTGAGAACAGATATTTCGGATCCCTTTGAAAAATATAGGGCCAAAGAAATATCCTCCGATAACAAAGAGAAAGAAGGTTTCTGAGAAACTTCTTTGTGTTCTGTGAAATCATCTCACAGAATTACAGCTTTCCCCTCAAGAAGCCTTTCGCTAAGACAGTTCTTGTGGAATAGGCAAAGTGATATTTGGAGGCCCATAGAGGGCTATCGTGAAAAAGGAAATATCCTCCGATGAAATCTGGAAAGAAGCTTTCTGAGAAACTGCTGAGTGTTCTGTTAATTCTCCTCACAGAGTTACATGTGTATTTCGTGGATCTCTTTGCTAGCCTTATTTCGGTGAAATCTGAGTACAGATATTTCGGATCCCATTGAAGACAATAGGGCCAAAGGAAATATCCTCCTATAACAAAGAGAAAGAAGCTTTCTGAGAAACTTCTTTGTGTTCTGTGAAATCATCTCACAGAGTTACAGCGTTCCCATCAAGAACCCTTTCGCTAAGACAGTTCTTGTGGAATTGGCAAAGTGATATTTGGAAGCCCTAGAGGGCTATGGTGAAAAAGGAAATATCCTCAGATGAAATCTGGAAAGAAGATTTCTGAGAAACTGCTTAGTGTTCTGTTAATTCATCTCACAGAGTTACATGTGTATTTCGTGGATCTCTTTGCTAGCCTTATTTCTGTGGAATCTGAGAACAGATATTTCGGATCCCTTTGAAGACTATAGGGCCAAAGGAAATATCCTCCGATAACAAAGAGAAAGAAGCTTTCTGAGAAACTTCTTTGTATTCTGTTAAATCATCTCACAGAGTTATAGCTTTCCCCTCAAGAAGCCTTTCTCTAAGACAGTTCTTGTGGAATTGGCAAAGTGATATTTGGAAGCCCATAGTGGGCTATGGTGAAAAAGGAAATATCCTCTGATGAAATCTGGAAAGAAGCTTTCTGAGAAACTGCTTAGTGTTCTGTTAATTCATCTCACAGAGTAACATCTGTATTTCGTGGATCTCTTTGCTAGCCTTATTTCTGTGGAATCTGAGTACAGATATTTCGGATCCCATTGAAGACAAAAGGGCCAAAGGAAATATCCTCCTATAACAAAGAGAAAGAAGCTTTCTGAGAAACTTCTTTGTGTTCTGTGAAATCATCTCACAGAGTTACAGCTTTCCCCTCAAGAACCCTTTCGCTAAACAGTTCTTTTGGAATTGGCAAAGTGATATTTGGAAGCCCATAGAGGGCTATGGTGAAAAAGGAAATATCCTCAGATGAAATCTGGAAAGAAGCTCTCTGAGAAACTGCTTAGTGTTCTGTTAATTCATCTCACAGAGTTACATGTGTATTTCGTGGATCTCTTTGCTAGCCTTATTTCTGTGGAATCTGAGAACAGATATTTCGGATCCCTTTGAAAACTATAGGGCCAAAGGAAATATCCTCCGATAACAAAGAGAAAGAAGGTTACTGAGAAACTTCTTTGTGTTCTTTGAAATCATCTCACAGAGTTACAGCTTTCCCCTCAAGAAGCCTTTCGCTAAGACAGTTCTTGTGGAATAGGCAAAGTGATATTTGGAAGCCCATAGATGGTTTGGTGAAAAAGGAAATATCCTCAGATGAAAAATGGAAAGAAGCTTTCTGAGAAACTGCTTAGAGTTCTGTTAATTCATCTCACCGAGTTACATGTGTATTTCGTGGATCTCTTTGCTAGCCTTATTTCTGAGGAATCTGAGAACAGATATTTCGGATCCCTTTGAAGACTATAGGGCCAAAGGAAATATCCTCCGATAACAAAGAGAAAGAAGCTTTCTGAGAAACTTCTTTGTGTTCTGTGAAATCATCTCACAGAGTTACAGCTTTCCCCTCAAGAAGCCTTTCGCTAAGACAGTTCTTGTGGAATTGGCAAAGTGATCTTTGGAAGCCCATAGAGGGCTATGGTGAAAAAGGAAATATCCTCCGATGAAATCTGGAAGGAAGCTTTCTGAGAAACTGCTTAGTGTTCTGTTAATTCATCTCACAGAGTTACATCTGTATTTCGTGGATCTCTTTGCTAGCCTTATTTCTGTGGAATCTGAGTACAGATATTTCGGATCCCATTGAAGACAATAGGGCCAAAGGAAATATCCTCCTATAACAAAGAGAAAGAAGCTTTCTGAGAAACTTCTTTGTGTTCTGTGAAATCATCTCACAGAGTTACAGCTTTCCCCTCAAGAACCCTTTCGCTAAGACAGTTCTTGTGGAATTGGCAACGTGATATTTGGAAGCCCATAGAGGGCTATGGTGAAAAAGGAAATATCCTTAGATGAAATCTGGGAAGAAGCTTTATGAGAAACTGCTTAGTGTACTGTTAATTCATCTCACAGAGTTACATGTGTATTTCGTGGATCTCTTTGCTAGCCTTATTTCTGTGGAATCTGAGAACAGATATTTCGGATCCCTTAGAAAACTATAGGGCCAAAGGAAATATCCTCCGATAACAAAGAGAAAGAAGGTTTCTGAGAAACTTCTCTGTGTTCTGTGAAATCATCTCACAGAGTTACAGCTTTCCCCTCAAGAAGCCTTTCGCTAAGACAGTTCTTGTGGAATTGGCAAAGTGATATTTGGAAGCCCATACAGGGCTATGGTGAAAAAGGAAATATCCTCAGATGAAATCTGGAAAGAAGCTTTCTGAGAAACTGCTTAGTGTTCTGTTAATTCATCTCACGGAGTTACATGTGTATTTCGTGGATCTCTTTGCTAGCCTTATTTCTGTGGAATCTGAGAACAGATATTTCGGATCCCTTTGAAGACTATAGGGCCAAAGGAAATATCCTCCGATAACAAAGAGAAAGAAGCTTTCTGAGAAACTTCTTTGTGTTCTGTGAAATCATCTCAAAGAGTTACAGCTTTCACCTCATGAAGCCTTTCGCTATGACAGTTCTTGTGGAATTGGCAACGTGATATTTGGAAGCCGATAGAGGGCTATGGTGAAAAAGGAAATATCCTCAGATGAAATCTGGAAAGAAGCTTTCCGAGAAACTGCTTAGGGTTCTGTTAATTCATCTCACAGAGTTACATCTGTACTTCGTGGATCTCTTTGCTAGCCTTATTTCTGTGAAATCTGAGTACAGATATTTCGGATCCCATTGAAGACAATAGGGCCAAAGGAAATATCTTCCTATAACAAAGAGAAAGAAGCTTTCTGAGTAACTTCTTTGTGTTCTGTGAAATCATCTCACAGAGTTACAGCGTTCCCCTCAAGAAAACTTTCGCTAAGACAGTTCTTTTGGAATTGGCAAAGTGATATTTGGAAGCCCATAGAGGGCTATGGTGAAGAAGGAAATATCCTCAGATGAAATCTGGAAAGAAGCTTTCTGAGAAACTGCTAAGTGTTCTGTTAATTCATCTCACAGAGTTACATGTGTATTTCGTGGATCTCTTTGCTAGCCTTATTTCTGTGGAATCTGAGAACAGATATTTTGGATCCCATTCATGACTATAGGGCAAAAGGAAATATCCTCCGATAACAAAGAGAAAGAAGGTTTCTGAGAAACTTCTTTGTGTTCTGTGAAATCATCTCACAGAGTTACAGCTTTCCCCTCAAGAAGCCTTTCGCTAAGACAGTTCTTGTGGAATAGGCAAAGTGATATTTGGAAGCCCATAGAGGGCTATGGTGAAAAAGGCAATATCCTCAGATGAAATCTGGAAAGAAGCTTTCTGAGAAACTGCTTAGTGTTCTGTTAATTCATCTCACAGAGTTACATGTGCATTTCGTGGATCTCTTTGCTAGCCTTATTTCTCTGGAATCTGAGAACCGATATTTCGGATCCCTTTGAAGACTATAGGGCCAAAGGAAATATCCTCCCATAACAAAGAGAAAGAAGCTTTCTGACAAACTTCTTTGTGTTCTGTGAAATCATCTCACAGAGTTACAGCATTCCCCTCAAGAAGCCTTTCACTAAGACAGTTCTTATGGAATTGGCAAAGTGATATTTGGAACCCCTAGAGGGCTATGGTGAAAAAGGAAATATCCTCAGATGAAATCTGGAAAGAAGCTTTCTGAGAAACTGCTTAGTGTTGTGTTAATTCATCTCACAGAGTTACATGTGTATTTCGTGGATCTCTTTGCTAGCCTTATTTCTGTGGAATCTGAGAACAGATATTTCGGATCCCTTTGAAGACTATAGGGCCAAAGGAAATATCCTCCGATAACAAAAGAAAGAAGCTTTCAGAGAAACTTCTTTGTATTCTGTGAAATCATCTCACAGAGTTACAGCTTTCCCCTCAAGAAGCCTTTCGCTAAGACAGTTCTTGTGGAATAGGCAAAGTGATATTTGGAAGCCCATAGATGGTTTGGTGAAAAAGGAAATATCCTCAGATGAAAAATGGAAAGAAGCTTTCTGAGAAACTGCTTAGAGTTCTGTTAATTCATCTCACCGAGTTACATGTGTATTTCGTGGATCTCTTTGCTAGCCTTATTTCTGAGGAATCTGAGAACAGATATTTCGGATCCCTTTGAAGACTGTAGGGCCAAAGGAAATATCCTCCGATAACAAAGAGAAAGAAGCTTTCTGAGAAACTTCTTTGTGTTCTGTGAAATCATCTCACAGAGTTACAGCTTTCCCCTCCAGAAGCCTTTCGCTAAGACAGTTCTTGTGGAATTGGCAAAGTGATATTGGAAACCCATAGAGGGCTATGGTGAAATAGGGAATATCCTCACAGGAAATTTGGAAAGAAGCTTTCTGAGAAACTGCTTAGTGTTCTGTTAATTCATCTCACAGAGTTACATGTGTATTTCGTGGATCTCTTTGCTAGCCTTATTTCTGCGGAATCTGAGAACAGATATTTCGGATCCCATTGATGACAATAGGGCCAAAGGAAATATCCTGCGATAACAAAGAGAAAGAAGCTTTCCGAGAAACTTCTTTGTGTTCTGTGAAATCATCTCACAGAGTTACATCTTTTCCCTGAAGAAGCCTTTCGCTAAGACAGTTCTGGTGGAATTGGCAAAGTGATATTTGGAAGCCCATAGAGGGCTATGGTGAAAAAGGAAATATCCTCAGATGAAATCTGGAAAGAAGCTTTCTGAGAAACTGCTTAGTGTTCTGTTAATTCATCTCACAGAGTTACATGTGTATTTCGTGGATCTCTTTGCTGGCCTTATTTCTGTGGAATCTGAGAACAGATATTTCCGATCCCTTTGAAGACTATAGGGCCAAAGGAAATATCCTCTGATAACAAAGAGAAAGAAGCTTTCTTAGAAACTTCTTTGTGTTCTGTGAAATCATCTCACAGAGTTACAGCTTTCCCCTCAAGAAGCCTTTCGCTAAGACAGTTCTTGTGGAATTGGCAAAGTGATATTTGGAAGCCCATAGAGGGCTATGGTGAAAAAGGAAATATCCTCAGATGAAATCTGGAAAGAAGCTTTCTGAGAAACTGCTTAGTGTTCCGTTAATTCATCTCAGAGAGTTACATGTGTATTTCGTGGATCTCTTTGCTAGCCTTATTTATGTGGAATCTGAGAAGAGATATTTCGGATCCCTTTGAAGTCTATAGGGCCAAAGGAAATATCCTCCCATGAGAAAGAGAAAGAAGCTTTCTGAGAAACTTCTTTGTGTTCGGTGAAATAATCTCAAGGAGTTACAGCTTTCCCCTACAGAAGCCTTTCGCTAAGACAGTTCTTGTGGAATTGGCAAAGTGATATTTGGAAACCCAGAGAGGGCTATGGTGAAAAAGGAAATATCCTCCGATAAAATCTGGAAAGAAGCTTTCTGAGAAATTGCTTAGTGTTCTGTTAATTCATCTCACAGCGTTACATGTGTATTTCGTGTATCTCTTTGCTAGCCTTATTTCTGTGGAATCTGAGAACAGATATTTCGGAACCCTTTGAAGACCATAGGGTCAAAGGAAATATCATGCCAAAACAAAGAGAAAGAAGCTTTCTGAGCAACTTCTTTGTGTTCTGTGAAATCATCTCACAGAGTTACATCTTTCCCCTCCAGAAGCCTTTCGCTAAGACAGTTTTTGTGGAATTCGCAAAGTGATATTTGGAAGCCCAGAGAGGGCTATGGTGAAAAAGGAAATATCCTCCGATGAAATCTGGAAAGAAGCTTTCTGAGAAACTGCTTAGTGTTCTGTTAATTCATCTCACAGAGTTACATGTGCATTTCGTGGATCTCGTTGCTCGCCTTATTTCTATGGAATCCGAGAACAGATATTTCGGATCCCTTTGAAGACTATAGGGCCAAAGGAAATATCCTCTGATAACAAAGAGAAAGAAGCTTTCTGAGAACCTTCTTTGTGTTCTGTGAAATCATCTCACGGAGTTACAGCTTTCCCCTCAAGAAGCCTTTCTCTAAGACAGTTCTTGTGAAATTGGCAAAGTGATAATTGGAACCCCATAGAGGGCTATGGTGAAAAGGGAAATATCCTCACAGGAAATTTGGAAAGAAGCTTTCTGAGAAACTGCTTAGTGTTCTGTTAATTTATCTCACAGAGTTACATTTGTATTTCGTGGATCTCTTTGCTAGCCTTATTTCTGTGAGATCTGAGAAGAGATATTTCGGATCGCTTTGAAGTCTATAGGGCCAAAGGAAATATCCTCCCATAAGAAAGAGAAAGAAGCTTTTTGATTAACTTCTTTGTGCTCTGTGAAATCATCTCACAGAGTTACAGCTTTCCCCTCAAGAAGCCATTCGCTAAGACAGTTCTTGTGGAATTGGCAAAGTGATATTTGGAGGCCCATAGAGGGCTATGCTGAAAAAGGAAATATCCTCAGATGAAATCTGGAAAGAAGCTTTCTGAGAAACTGCTTAGTGTTCCGTTAATTCATCTCACAGAGTTACATGTGTATTTCGTGGATCTCTTTGCTAGCCTTATTTCTGTGGAATCTGAGAACAGATATTTCGGATCCCAATGATGACTATAGGGCCAAAGGAAATATCCTGCGATAACAAAGAGAAAGAAGCTTTCTGAGAAACTTCTTTGTGTTCTGTGAAATCATCTCACAGAGTTACAGCTTTCCCCTCCAGAAGCCTTTCGCTAAGACAGTTCTGGTGGAATTGGCAAAGTGATATTTGGAAGCCCAGAGAGGGCTATGGTGAAAAAGGAAATATCCTCCGATGAAATCTGGAAAGAAGCTTTCTGAGAAACTGCTTAGTGTTCTGTTAATTCATCTCACAGAGTTACATGTGCATTTCGTGGATCTCGTTGCTCGCCTTATTTCTATGGAATCTGAGAACAGATATTTCGGATCCCTTTGAAGACTATAGGGCCAAAGGAAATATCCTCTGATAACAAAGAGAAAGAAGCTTTCTGAGAACCTTCTTTGTGTTCTGTGAAATCATCTCACAGAGTTACAGCTTTCCCCTCAAGAAGTCTTTCTCTAAGACAGTTCTTGTGGAATTGGCAAAGTGATAATTGGAACCCCTAGAGGGCTATGGTGAAAAAGGAAATATCCTAACAGGAAATTTGGAAAGAAGCTTTCTGAGAAACTGCTTAGTGTTCTGTTAATTTATCTCACAGAGTTACATTTGTATTTCGTGGATCTCTTTGCTAGCCTTATTTCTGTGAGATCTGAGAAGAGATATTTCGGATCCCTTTGAAGTCTATAGGGCCAAAGGAAATATCCTCCCATAAGAAAGAGAAAGAAGCTTTTTGATTAACTTCTTTGTGCTCTGTGAAATCATCTAAAGGAGTTACAGCTTTCCCCTCAAGAAGCCTTTCGCTAAGACAGTTCTTGTGGAATAGGCAAAGTGATATTTGGAAGCCCATAGAGGGCTATGGTGAAAAAGGAAATATCCTCAGATGAAATCTGGAAAGAAGCTTTCTGAGAAACTGCTTAGTGTTCTGTTAATTCATTTCACAGAGTTACATGTGTATTTCGTGGATCTCTTTGCTAGCCTTATTTCTGTGGAATCTGAGAACAGATATTTCTGATCCCTTTGAAGACTATAGGGCCAAAGGAAATATCCTCTGATAACAAAGAGAAAGAAGCTTTTTAGAAACTTCTTTGTGTTCTGTGAAATCATCTCACAGAGTTACAGCTTTCCCCGCAAGAAGCCTTTCGCTAAGACAGTTCTTGTGGAATTGGCAAAGTGATATTTGGAAGCCCTTAGAGGGCTATGGTGAAAAAGGAAATATCCTCACAGGAAATCTGGAAAGAAGCTTTCTGAGAAACTGCTTAGTGTTCTGTTAATTCATCTTACAGAGTTACATGTGTATTTCGTGGATCTTTTTGCTAGCCTTATTTCTGTGGAATCTGAGAACAGATATTTCGGATCCCATTGATGACTATAGGGCCATAGGAAATATCCTGCGATAACAAAGAGAAAGAAGCTTTCTGAGAAACTTCTTTGTGTTCTCTGAAATCATCTCACAGAGTTACAGCTTTCCCCTCAAGAAGCCTTTCGCTAAGACAGTTCTTGTGGAATTGGCAAAGTGATATTTGGAAGCCCATAGAGGGCTATGGTGAAAAAGGAAATATCCTCAGATGAAATCTGGAAAGAAGCTTTCTGAGAAACTGCTTAGTGTTCCGTTAATTCATCTCACAGAGTTACATGTGTATTTCGTGGATCTCTTTGCTAGCCTTATTTCTGTGGAATCTGAGAACAGATATTTCGGATCCCTTTGAAGACTATAGGGCCAAAGGAAATATCCTCCCATGAGAAAGAGAAAGAAGCTTTCTGAGAAACTTCTTTGTGTTCTGTGAAATAATCTCAAGGAGTTACAGCTTTCCCCTACAGAAGCCTTTCGCTAAGACAGTTCTTGTGGAATTGGCAAAGTGATATTTGGAAACCCATAGAGGGCTATGGTGAAAAAGGAAATATCCTCCGATGAAATCTGGAAAGAAGCTTGCTGAGAAACTGCTTACTGTTCTGTTAATTCATCTCACAGCGTTACATGTGTATTTCGTGTATCTCTTTGCTAGCCTTATTTCTGTGGAATCTGAGAACAGATATTTCGGAACCCTTTGAAGTCTATAGGGCCAAAGGAAATATCATGCCAAAACAAAGAGAAAGAAGCTTTCTGAGAAACTTCTTTGTGTTCTGTGAAATCATCTCACAGAGTTACATCTTTCCCCTCCAGAAGCCTTTCGCTAAGACAGTTCTTGTGGAATTGGCAAAGTGATATTTGGAAGCCCAGAGAGGGCTATGGTGAAAAAGGAAATATCCTCAGATGAAATCTGGAAAGAAGCTTTCTGAGAAACTGCTTAGTGTTCTGTTAATTCATCTCACAGAGTTACATGTGTATTTCGTGGATCTCTTTGCTAGCCTTATTTCTGTGGAATCTGAGAACAGATATTTCGGATCCCTTTGAAGACTATAGGGCCAAAGGAAATATCCTCTGATGACAAAGATAAAGAAGCTTTTTAGAAACTTCTTTGTGTTCTGTGAAATCATCTCACAGAGTTACAGCTTTCCCCTCAAGAAGCCTTTCGCTAAGACAGTTCTTGTGGAATTGGCAAAGTGATATTTGGAGGCCCATAGAGGGCTATGCTGAAAAAGGAGATATCCTCAGATGAAATCTGGAAAGAAGCTTTCTGAGAAACTGCTTAGTGTTCCGTTAATTCATCTCACAGAGTTACATGTGTATTTCGTGGATTTCTTTGCTAGCCTTATTTCTGTGGAATCTGCGAACAGATATTTCGGATCCCAATGATGACTATAGGGCCAAAGGAAATATCCTGCGATAACAAAGAGAAAGAAGCTTTCTGAGAAACTTCTTTGTGTTCTGTGAAATCATCTCACAGAGTTACAGCTTTCCCCTCCAGAAGCCTTTCGCTAAGACAGTTCTGGTGGAATTGGCAAAGTGATATTTGGAAGCCCAGAGAGGGCTATGGTGAAAAAGGAAATATCCTCCGATGAAATCTGGAAAGAAGCTTTCTGAGAAACTGCTTAGTGTTCTGTTAATTCATCTCACAGAGTTACATGTGCATTTCGTGGTTCTCGTTGCTCGCCTTATTTCTATGGAATCTGAGAACAGATATTTCGGATCCCTTTGAAGACTATAGGGCCAAAGGAAATATCCTCCGATAACAAAGAGAAAGAAGCTTTCTGAGAACCTTCTTTGTGTTCTGTGAAATCATCTCACAGAGTTACAGCTTTCCCCTCAAGAAGCCTTTCTCTACGACAGTTCTTGTGGAATTGGCAAAGTGATAATTGGAACCCCATAGAGGGCTATGGTGAAAAAGGAAATATCCTCACGGGAAATTTGGAAAGAAGCTTTCTGAGAAACTGCTTAGTGTTCTGTTAATTTATCTCACAGAGTTACATTTGTATTTCGTGGATCTCTTTGGTAGCCTTATTTCTGTGAGATCTGAGAAGAGATATTTCGGATCCCTTTGAAGTCTATAGGGCCAAAGGAAATATCCTCCCATAAGAAAGGGAAAGAAGCTTTTTGATTAACTTCTTTGTGCTCTGTGAAATCATCTAAAGGAGTTACAGCTTTCCCCTCAAGAAGCCTTTCGTTAAGACAGTTCTTGTGGAATAGGCAAAGTGATATTTGGAAGCCCATAGAGGGCTATGGTGAAAAAGGAAATATCCTCAGATGAAATCTGGAAAGTAGCTTTCTGAGAAACTGCTTAGTGTTCTGTTAATTCATCTCACAGAGTTACATGTGTATTTCGTGGATCTCTTTGCTAGCCTTATTTCTGTGGAATCTGAGAACAGATATTTCTGATCCCTTTGAAGACTATAGGGCCAAAGGAAATATCCTCTGATAACAAAGAGAAAGAAGCTTTTTAGAAACTTCTTTGTGTTCTGTGAAATCATCTCACAGAGTTACAGCTTTCCCCTCAAGAAGCCTTTCGCTAAGACAGTTCTTGTGGAATTGGCAAAGTGATATTTGGAAGCCCTTAGAGGGCTATGGTGAAAAAGGAAATATCCTCACAGGAAATCTGGAAAGAAGCTTTCTGAGAAACTGCTTAGTGTTCTGTTAATTCATCTTACAGAGTTACATGTGTATTTCGTGGATCTCTTTGCTAGCCTTATTTCTGTGGAATCTGAGAACAGATATTTCGGATCCCATTGATGACTATAGGGCCAAAGGAAATATCCTGCGATAACAAAGAGAAAGAAGCTTTCTGAGAAACTTCTTTGTGTTCTGTGAAATCATCTCACAGAGTTACAGCTTTCCCCTCAAGAAGCCTTTCGCTAAGACAGTTCTTGTGGAATTGGCAAAGTGATATTTGGAAGCCCATAGAAGGCTATGGTGAAAAAGGAAATATCCTCAGATGAAATCTGGAAAGAAGCTTTCTGAGAAACTGCTTAGTGTTCCGTAAATTCATCTCACAGAGTTACATGTGTATTTCGTGGATCTCTTTGCTAGCCTTATTTCTGTGGAATCTGAGAACAGATATTTCGGATCCCTTTGAAGACTATAGGGCCAAAGGAAATATCCTCCCATGAGAAAGAGAAAGAAGCTTTCTGAGAAACTTCTTTGTGTTCTGTGAAATAATCTCAAGGAGTTACAGCTTTCCCCTACAGAAGCCTTTCGCTAAGACAGTTCTTGTGGAATTGGCAAAGTGATATTTGGAAACCCATAGAGTGCTATGGTGAAAAAGGAAATATCCTCCGATGAAATCTGGAAAGAAGCTTGCTGAGAAACTGCTTACTGTTGTGTTAATTCATCTCACAGCGTTACATGTGTATTTCGTGTATCTCTTTGCTAGCCTTATTTCTGTGGAATCTGAGAACAGATATTTCGGAACCCTTTGAAGACTATAGGGCCAAAGGAAATATCATGCCAAAACAAAGAGAAAGAAGCTTTCTGAGAAACTTCTTTGTGTTCTGTGAAATCATCTCACAGAGTTACATCTTTCCCCTCCAGAAGCCTTTCGCTAAGACAGTTCTTGTGGAATTGGCAAAGTGATATTTGGAAGCCCAGAGAGGGCTAAGGTGAAAAAGGAAATATCCTCAGATGAAATCTGGAAAGAAGCTTTCTGAGAAACTGCTTAGTGTTCTGTTAATTCATCTCACAGAGTTACATGTGTATTTCGTGGATCTCTTTGCTAGCCTTATTTCTGTGGAATCTGAGAACAGATATTTCTGATCCCTTTGAAGACTATAGGGCCAAAGGAAATATCCTCTGATAACAAAGATAAAGAAGCTTTTTAGAAACTTCTTTGTGTTCTGTGAAATCATCTCACAGAGTTACAGCTTTCCCCTCAAGAAGCCTTTCGCTAAGACAGTTCTTGTGGAATTGGCAAAGTGATATTTGGAGGCCCATAGAGGGGTATGGTGAAAAAGGAAATATCCTCAGATGAAATCTGGAAAGAAGCTTTCTGAGAAACTGCTTAGTGTTCTGTTAATTCATCTCACAGAGTTACATGTGTATTTCGTGGATCTCTTTGCTAGCCTTATTTCTGTGGAATCTGAGAACAGATATTTCGGATCCCAATGATGACTATAGGGCCAAAGGAAATATCCTGCGATAACAAAGAGAAAGAAGATTTCTGAGAAACTTCTTTGTGTTCGGTGAAATCATCTCACAGAGTTACATCTTTCCCCTCCAGAAGCCTTTCGCTAAGACAGTTCTTGTGGAATTGGCAAAGTGATATTTGGAGGCCCATAGAGGGCTATGGTGAAAAAGGAAATATCCTCAGATGAAATCTGGAAAGAAGCTTTCTGAGAAACTGCTTAGTGTTCCGTTAATTCATCTCACAGAGTTACATGTGTATTTCGTGGATCTCTTTGCTAGCCTTATTTCTGTGGAATCTGAGAACAGATATTTCGGATCCCTTTGAAGACTATAGGGCCAAAGGAAATATCCTCCGATAACAAAGAGAAAGAAGATTTCTGAGAAACTTCTTTGTGTTCTGTGAAATCATCTCACAGAGTTACATCTTTCCCCTCCAGAAGCCTTTCGCTAAGACAGTTCTTGTGGAATTGGCAAAGTGATATTTGGAAGCCCATAGAGGGCTATGGTGAAAAAGGAAATATCCTCCGATGAAATCTGGAAAGAAGCTTTCTGAGAAACTGCTTAGTGTTCTGTTAATTCATCTCACAGAGTTACATGTGTATTTCGTGGATGTCTTTGCTAGCCTTATTTCTGTGGAATCTGAGAACAGATATTTCGGGTTCCCTTTGAAGACTATAGGGCCAAAGGAAATATCCTCCGATAACAAAGAGAAAGAAGGTTTCTGAGAAACTTCTTTGTGTTCTGTGAAATCATCTCACAGAGTTACAGCTTTCCCCTCAAGAAGCCTTTTGCTAAGACAGTTCTTGTGCAATAGGCAAAGTGATATTTGGAAGCCCATAGAGGGCTATGGTGAAAAAGGCAATATCCTCAGATGAAATCTGGAAAGAAGCTTTCTGAGAAACTGCTTAGTGTTCTGTTAATTCATCTCACAGAGTTACATCTGTATTTCGTGGATCTCTTTGCTAGCCTTATTTCTGTGGAATCTGAGTACAGATATTTCGGATCCCATTGAAGACAATAGGGCCAAAGGAAATATCCTCCTATAACAAAGAGAAAGAAGCTTTCTGAGAAACTTCTTTGTGTTCTGTGAAATCATCTCACAGAGTTACAGCTTTCCCTTCAAGAAGCCTTTCGCTAAGACAGTTCTTGTGGAATTGGCAAAGTGATGTTTGGAAGCCCATAGAGGGCTATGGTGAAAAAGGAAATATCCTCCGATGAAATCTGGAAAGAAGTTTTCTGAGAAACTGCTTAGTGTTCTGTTAATTCATCTCACAGAGTTACATGTGTATTTCGTGGATTTCTTTGCTAGGATTATTTCTGTGGAATCTGAGAACGGATATTTCGGATCCCTTTGAAAACTATAGGGCCAAAGGAAATATCCTCCGATAACAAAGAGAAAGAAGCTTTCTGAGAAACTTCTTTGTGTTCTGTGAAATCATCTCACAGAGTTACAGCTTTCCCCTCAAGATGCCTTTCGCTATGACAGTTCTTGTGGAATAGGCAAAGTGATATTTGGAAGCCCATAGAGGGCTACGGTGAAAAAGGAAATGTCCTCAGATGAAATCTGGAAAGAAGCTCTCTGAGAAACTGCTTAGTGTTCTGTTAATTCATCTCACAGAGTTACATGTGTATTTCGTGGATCTCTTTGCTAGCCTTATTTCTGTGGAATCTGAGAACAGATATTTCGGATCCCTTTGAAAACTATAGGGCCAAAGGAAATATCCTCCGATAACAAAGAGAAAGAAGGTTACTGAGAAACTTCTTTGTGTTCTTTGAAATCATCTCACAGAGTTACAGCTTTCCCCTCAAGAAGCCTTTCGCTAAGACAGTTCTTGTGGAATAGGCAAAGTGATATTTGGAAGCCCATAGATGGTTTGGTGAAAAAGGAAATATCCTCAGATGAAAAATGGAAAGAAGCTTTCTGAGAAACTGCTTAGTGTTCTGTTAATTCATCTCACAGAGTTACATGTGTATTTCGTGGATCTCTTTGCTAGCCTTATTTCTGTGGAATCTGAGAACAGATATTTCGGATCCCTTTGAAAAATATAGGGCCAAAGAAATATCCTCCGATAACAAAGAGAAAGAAGGTTTCTGAGAAACTTCTTTGTGTTCTGTGAAATCATCTCACAGAATTACAGCTTTCCCCTCAAGAAGCCTTTCGCTAAGACAGTTCTTGTGGAATAGGCAAAGTGATATTTGGAGGCCCATAGAGGGCTATCGTGAAAAAGGAAATATCCTCCGATGAAATCTGGAAAGAAGCTTTCTGAGAAACTGCTTAGTGTTCTGTTAATTCTCCTCACAGAGTTACATGTGTATTTCGTGGATCTCTTTGCTAGCCTTATTTCGGTGAAATCTGAGTACAGATATTTCTGATCCCATTGAAGACAATAGGGCCAAAGGAAATATCCTCCTATAACAAAGAGAAAGAAGCTTTCTGAGAAACTTCTTTGTGTTCTGTGAAATCATCTCACAGAGTTACAGCGTTCCCCTCAAGAAAACTTTCGCTAAGACAGTTCTTTTGGATTTGGGAAAGTGATATATGGAAGCCCATAGAGGGCTATGGTGAAGAAGGAAATATCCTCAGATGAAATCTGGAAAGAAGCTTTCTGAGAAACTGCTTAGTGTTCTGTTAATTCATCTCACAGAGTTACATCTGTATTTCGTGGATCTCTTTGCTAGCCTTATTTCTGTGGAATCTGAGAACAGATATTTCGGATCCCTTTGAAGACTATAGGGCCAAAGGAAATATCCTCCGATAACAAAGAGAAAGAAGGTTTCTGAGAAACTTCCTTGTGTTCTGTGAAATCATCTCACAGAGTTACAGCTTTCCCCTCAAGAAGCCATTCGCTAAGACAGTTCTTGTGGAATTGGCAAAGTGATATTTGGAAGCCCATAGAGGGCTATGGTGATTAAGGAAATATCCTCCGATGAAATCTGGAAAGAAGCTTTCTGACAAACTGCTTAGTGTTCTTTTAATTCATCTCACAGAGTTACATCTGTATTTCGTGGATCTCTTTGCTAGCCTTATTTCTGTGGAATCTGAGTACAGATATTTCGGATCCCTTTTAAGACAATAGGGCCAAAGGAAATATCCTCCTATAACAAAGAGAAAGAAGCTTTCTGAGAAACTTCTTTGTGTTCTGTGAAATCATCTCACAGAGTTACAGCTTTCCCCTCAAGAAGCCTTTTGCTAAGACAGTTCTTGTGCAATAGGCAAAGTGATATTTGGAAGCCCATAGAGGGCTACGGTGAAAAAGGCAATATCCTCAGATGAAATCTGGAAAGAAGCTCTCTGAGAAACTGCTTAGTGTTCTGTTAATTCATCTCACCGAGTTACATGTGTATTTCGTGGATCTCTTTGCTAGCCTTATTTCTGTGGAATCTGAGAACAGATATTTCGGATCCCTTTTGAAAAATATAGGGCCAAAGGAAATATCCTCCGATAACAAAGAGAAAGAAGGTTACTGAGAAACTTCTTTGTGTTCTGTGAAATCATCTCACAGAGTTACAGCTTTCCCCTCAAGAAGCCTTTCGCTAAGACAGTTCTTGTGGAATAGGCAAAGTGATATTTGGAAGCCCATAGATGGTTTGGTGAAAAAGGAAATATCCTCAGATGAAAAATGGAAAGAAGCTTTCTGAGAAACTGCTTAGAGTTCTGTTAATTCAACTCACAGAGTTACATGTGTATTTCGTGGATCTCTTTGCTAGCCTTATTTCTGAGGAATCTGAGAAGAGATATTTCGGATCCCTTTGAAGACTATAGGGCCAAAGGAAATATCCTCCGATAACAAAGAGAAAGAAGCTTTCTGAGAAACTTCTTTGTGTTCTGTGAAATCATCTCACAGAGTTACAGCTTTCCCCTCAAGAAGCCTTTCGCTAAGACAGTTCTTGTGGAATTGGCAAAGTGATATTTGGAAGCCCATAGAGGGCTATGGTGAAAAAGGAAATATCCTCCGATGAAATCTGGAAAGAAGCTTTCTGAGAAACTGCTTAGTGTTCTGTTAATTCATCTCACAGAGTTACATCTGTATTTCGTGGATCTCTTTGCTAGCCTTATTTCTGTGGAATCTGAGTACAGATATTTCGGATCCCATTGAAGACAATAGGGCCAAAGGAAATATCCTCCTATAACAAAGAGAAAGAAGCTTTCTGACAAACTTCTTTGTGTTCTGTGAAATCATCTCACAGAGTTACAGCTTTCCCCTCAAGAAGCCTTTCGCTAAGACAGTTCTTGTGGAATAGGCAAAGTGATATTTGGAAGCCCATAGAGGGCTACGGTGAAAAAGGAAATATCCTCAGATGAAATCTGGAAAGAAGCTTTCTGAGAAACTGCTTCGTGTTCTGTTAATTCATCTCACAAAGTTACATGTGTATTTCGTGGATCTCTTTGCTACCCTTATTTCTGTGGAATCTGAGAACAGATATTTCGGATCCCTTTAAAAAATATAGGGCCAAAGAAATATCCTCCGATAACAAAGAGAAAGAAGGTTTCTGAGAAACTTCTTTGTGTTCTGTGAAATCATCTCACAGAATTACAGCTTTCCCCTCAAGAAGCCTTTCGCTACGACAGTTCTTGTGGAATAGGCAAAGTGATATTTGGAGGCCCATAGAGGGCTATCGTGAAAAAGGAAATATCCTCCGATGAAATCTGGAAAGAAGCTTTCTGAGAAACTGCTTAGTGTTCTGTTAATTCTCCTCACAGAGTTACATGTGTATTTCGTGGATCTCTTTGCTAGCCTTATTTCGGTGAAATCTGAGTACAGATATTTCGGATCCCTTTGAAGACAATAGGGGCAAAGGAAATATCCTCCTATAACAAAGAGAAAGAAGCTTTCTGAGAAACTTCTTTGTGTTCTGTGAAATCATCTCACGGAGTTACAGCGTTCCCATCAAGAACCCTTTCGCTAAGACAGTTCTTGTGGAATTGGCAAAGTGATATTTGGAAGCCCTAGAGGGCTATGGTGAAAAAGGAAATATCCTCAGATGAAATCTGGAAAGAAGATTTCTGAGAAACTGCTTAGTGTTCTGTTAATTCATCTCACAGAGTTACATGTGTATTTCGTGGATCTCTTTGCTAGCCTTATTTCTGTGGAATCTGAGAACAGATATTTCGGATCCCTTTGAAGACTATAGGGCCAAAGGAAATATCCTCCGATAACAAAGAGAAAGAAGCTTTCTGAGAAACTTCTTTGTATTCTGTTAAATCATCTCACAGAGTTATAGCTTTCCCCTCAAGAAGCCTTTCGCTAAGACAGTTCTTGTGGAATTGGCAAAGTGATATTTGGAAGCCCATAGTGGGCTATGGTGAAAAAGGAAATATCCTCTGATGAAATCTGGAAAGAAGCTTTCTGAGAAACTGCTTAGTGTTCTGTTAATTCATCTCACAGAGTAACATCTGTATTTCGTGGATCTCTTTGCTAGCCTTATTTCTGTGGAATCTGAGTACAGATATTTCGGATCCCATTGAAGACAAAAGGGCCAAAGGAAATATCCTCCTATAACAAAGAGAAAGAAGCTTTCTGAGAAACTTCTTTGTGTTCTGTGAAATCATCTCACAGAGTTACAGCTTTCCCCTCAAGAACCCTTTCGCTAAGACAGTTCTTGTGGAATTGGGAAAGTGATATTTGGAAGCCCATAGAGGGCTATGGTGAAAAAGGAAATATCCTCAGATGAAATCTGGAAAGAAGCTTTCTGAGAAACTGCTTAGGGTTCTGTTAATTCATCTCACAGAGTTACATCTGTACTTCGTGGATCTCTTTGCTAGCCTTATTTCTGTGAAATCTGAGTACAGATATTTCGGATCCCATTGAAGACAATAGGGCCAAAGGAAATATCTTCCTATAACAAAGAGAAAGAAGCTTTCTGAGAAACTTCTTTGTGTTCTGTGAAATCATCTCACAGAGTTACAGCGTTCCCCTCAAGAAAACTTTCGCTAAGACAGTTCTTTTGGAATTGGCAAAGTGATATTTGGAAGCCCATTGAGGGCTATGGTGAAGAAGGAAATATCCTCAGATGAAATCTGGAAACAAGCTTTCTGAGAAACTGCTTAGTGTTCTGTTAATTCATCTCACAGAGTTACATCTGTATTTCGTGGATCTCTTTGCTAGCCTTATTTCTGTGGAATCTGAGTACAGATATTTCGGATCCCATTGAAGACAATAGGGCCAAAGGAAATAAACTCCTATAACAAAGTGAAAGAAGGTTTCTGAGAAACTTCTTTGTGATCTGTGAAATCATCTGACAGAGTTACAGCATTCCCCTCAAGAACCCTTTCGCTAAGACAGTTCTTGTGGAATTGGCAAAGTGATATTTGGAAGCCCATAGAGGGCTATGGTGAAAAAGGAAATATCCTTAGATGAAATCTGGGAAGAAGCTTTATGAGAAACTGCTTAGTGTACTGTTAATTCATCTCACAGAGTTACATGTGTATTTCGTGGATCTCTTTGCTAGCCTTATTTCTGTGGAATCTGAGAACAGATATTTCGTATCCCTTTGAAGACTATAGGACCAAAGGAAATATCCTCCGATAACAAAGAGAAAGAAGGTTTCTGAGAAACTTCCTTGTGTTCTGTGAAATCATCTCACAGAGTTACAGCTTTCCCCTCAAGAAGCCTTTCGCTAAGACAGTTCTTGTGGAATTGGCAAAGTGATATTTGGAAGCCCATAGAGGGCTATGGTGAAAAAGGAAATATCCTCCGATGAAATCTGGAAAGAAGCTTTCTGAGAAACTGCTTAGTGTTCTTTTAATTCATCTCACAGAGTTACATCTGTATTTCGTGGATCTCTTTTCTAGCCTTGTTTCTTTGGAATCTGAGTACAGATATTTCGGATCCCATTGAAGACAATAGGGCCAAAGGAAATATCCTCCGATAACAAAGAGAAAGAAGCTTTCTGAGAAACTTCTTTGTGTTCTGTGAAATCATCTCACAGAGTTACAGCTTTCCGCTCAAGAAGCCTTTCGCTAAGACAGTTCTTGTGGAATAGGCAATGTGATATTTGGAAGCCCATAGAGGGCTATGGTGAAAAAGGCAATATCCTCAGATGAAATCTGGAAAGAAGCTTTCTGAGAAACTGCTTAGTGTTGTGTTAATTCATCTCACAGAGTTACATGTGCATTTCGTGGATCTCTTTGCTAGCCTTATTTCTGTGGAATCTGAGAACCGATATTTCGTATCCCTTTGAAGACTATAGGGCCAAAGGAAATATCCTCCCATAACAAAGAGAAAGAAGCTTTCTGACAAACTTCTTTGTGTTCTGTGAAATCATCTCACAGAGTTACAGCATTCCCCTCAAGAAGCCTTTCACTAAGACTGTTCTTATGGAATTGGCAAAGTGATATTTGGAACCCCTAGAGGGCTATGGTGAAAAAGGAAATATCCTCAGATGAAATCTGGAAAGAAGCTTTCTGAGAAACTGCTTAGTGTTGTGTTAATTCATCTCACAGAGTTACATGTGTATTTCGTGGATCTCTTTGCTAGCCTTATTTCTGTGGAATCTGAGAACAGATATTTCGGGTTCCCTTTGAAGACTATAGGGCCAAAGGAAATATGCTCCGATAACAAAGAGAAAGAAGGTTTCTGAGAAACTTCTTTGTGTTCTGTGAAATCATCTCACCGAGTTACAGCTTTCCCCTCAAGAAGCCTTTTGCTAAGACAGTTCTTGTGCAATAGGCAAAGTGATATTTGGAAGCCCATAGAGGGCTATGGTGAAAAAGGCAATATCCTCAGATGAAATCTGGAAAGAAGCTTTCTGAGAAACTGCTTAGTGTTCTGTTAATTCATCTCACAGAGTTACATCTGTATTTCGTGGATCTCTTTGCTAGCCTTATTTCTGTGGAATCTGAGTACAGATATTTCGGATCCCATTGAAGACAATAGGGCCAAAGGAAATATCCTCCTATAACAAAGAGAAAGAAGCTTTCTGAGAAACTTCTTTGTGTTCTGTGAAATCATCTCACAGAGTTACAGCTTTCCCCTCAAGAAGCCTTTCGCTAAGACAGATCTTGTGGAATTGGCAAAGTGATGTTTGGAAGCCCATAGAGGGCTATGGTGAAAAAGGAAATATCCTCAGATGAAATCTGGAAAGAAGTTTTCTGAGAAACTGCTTAGTGTTCTGTTAATTCATCTCACAGAGTTACATGTGTATTTCGTGGATTTCTTTGCTAGCATTATTTCTGTGGAATCTGAGAACGGATATTTCGGATCCCTTTGAAAACTATAGGGCCAAAGGAAATATCCTCCGATAACAAAGAGAAAAAACCTTTCTGAGAAACTTCTTTGTGTTCTGTGAAATCATCTCACAGAGTTACAGCTTTCCCCTCAAGATGCCTTTCGCTATGACAGTTCTTGTGGAATAGGTAAAGTGATATTTGGAAGCCCATAGAGGGCTACGGTGAAAAAGGAAATATCCTCAGATGAAATCTGGAAAGAAGCTCTCTGAGAAACTGCTTAGTGTTCTGTTAATTCATCTCACAGAGTTACATGTGTATTTCGTGGATCTCTTTGCTAGCCTTATTTCTGTGGAATCTGAGAACAGATATTTCGGATCCCTTTGAAGACTATAGGGCCGAAGGAAATATCCTCCGATAACAAAGAGAAAGAAGGTTACTGAGAAACTTCTTTGTGTTCTTTGAAATCATCTCACAGAGTTACAGCTTTCCCCTCAGGAAGCCTTTCGCTAAGACAGTTCTTGTGGAATAGGCAAAGTGATATTTGGAAGCCCATAGATGGTTTGGTGAAAAAGGAAATATCCTCAGATGAAAAATGGAAAGAAGCTTTCTGAGAAACTGCTTAGAGTTCTGTTAATTCAACTCACAGAGTTACATGTGTATTTCGTGGATCTCTTTGCTAGCCTTATTTCTGAGGAATCTGAGAACAGATATTTCGGATCCCTTTGAAGACTATAGGGCCAAAGGAAATATCCTCCGATAACAAAGAGAAAGAAGCTTTCTGAGAAACTTCTTTGTGTTCTGTGAAATCATCTCACAGAGTTACAGCTTTCCCCTCAAGAAGCCTTTCGCTAAGACAGTTCTTGTGGAATTGGCAAAGTGATATTTGGAAGCCCATAGAGGGCTATGGTGAAAAAGGAAATATCCTCCGATGAAATCTGGAAAGAAGCTTTCTGAGAAACTGCTTAGTGTTCTGTTAATTCATCTCACAGAGTTACATCTGTATTTCGTGGATCTCTTTGCTAGCCTTATTTCTGTGGAATCTGAGTACAGATATTTCGGATCCCATTGAAGACAATAGGGCCAAAGGAAATATCCTCCTATAACAAAGAGAAAGAAGCTTTCTGAGAAACTTCTTTGTGTTCTGTGAAATCATCTCACAGAGTTACAGCTTTCCCCTCAAGAACCCGTTCGCTAAGACAGTTCTTGTGGAATTGGCAAAGTGATATTTGGAAGCCCATAGAGGGCTATGGTGAAAAAGGAAATATCCTTAGATGAAATCTGGGAAGAAGCTTTATGAGAAACTGCTTAGTGTACTGTTAATTCATCTCACAGAGTTACATGTGTATTTCGTGGATCTCTTTGCTAGCCTTATTTCTGTGGAATCTGAGAACAGATATTTCGGATCCCTTAGAAAACTATAGGGCCAAAGGAAATGTCCTCCGATAACAAAGAGAAAGAAGGTTTCTGAGAAACTTCTTTGTGTTCTGTGAAATCATCTCACAGAGTTATAGCTTTCCCCTCAAGAAGCCTTTCGCTAAGACAGTTCTTGTGGAATTGGCAAAGTGATATTTGGAAGCCCATAGTGGGCTATGGTGAAAAAGGAAATATCCTCTGATGAAATCTGGAAAGAAGCTTTCTGAGAAACTGCTTAGTGTTCTGTTAATTCATCTCACAGAGTAACATCTGTATTTCGTGGATCTCTTTGCTAGCCTTATTTCTGTGGAATCTGAGTACAGATATTTCGGATCCCATTGAAGACAAAAGGGCCAAAGGAAATATCCTCCTATAACAAAGAGAAAGAAGGTTTCTGAGAAACTTCTTTGTGTTCTGTGAAATCATCTCACAGAGTTACAGCTTTCCCCTCAAGAAGCCTTTTGCTAAGACAGTTCTTGTGCAATAGGCAAAGTGATATTTCGAAGCCCATAGAGGGCTATGGTGAAAAAGGAAATATCCTCAGATGAAATCTGGAAAGAAGCTTTCTGAGAAACTGCTTAGTGTTCTGTTAATTCATCTCACAGAGTTACATCTGTATTTCGTGGACCACTTTGCTAGCCTTATTTCTGTGGAATCTGAGTACAGATATTTCGGATCCCTTTGAAGACAATAGGGCCAAAGGAAATATCCTCCTATAACAAAGAGAAAGAAGCTTTCTGAGAAACTTCTTTGTGTTCTGTGAAATCATATCACAGAGTTACAGCTTTCCCCTCAAAGAGCCTTTCGCTAAGACAGTTCTTGCGGAATTGGCAAAGTGATATTTGAAAGCCCATAGAGGGCTATGGTGAAAAAGGAAATATCCTCCGATGAAATCTGGAAAGAAGCTTTCTGAGAAACTGCTTAGTGCTCTGTTAATTCATCTCACAGAGTTACATGTGTATTTCGTGGATTTCTTTGCTAGCCTTATTTCTGTGGAATCTGAGAACGGATATTTCGGATCCCTTTGAAAACTATAGGGCCAAAGGAAATATCCTCCGATAACAAAGAGAAAGAAGCTTTCTGAGAAACTTCTTTGTGTTCTGTGAAATCATCTCACAGAGTTACAGCTTTACCCTCAAGAACCCTTTCGATAAGACAGTTCTTTTGGAATTGGCAAAGTGATATTTGGAAGCCCAAAGAGGGCTAAGGTGAAAAAGGAAATATCCTCAGATGAAATCTGGAAAGAAGCTTTCTGAGAAACTGCTTAGTGTTCTGTTAATTCATCTCACAGAGTTACATGTGTATTTCGTGGATCTCTTTGCTAGCCTTATTTCTGTGGAAATTGAGAACAGATATTTCGGATCCCTTTGAAAACTATAGGGCCAAAGGAAATATCCTCCGAAAACAAAGAGAAAGAAGGTTTCTGAGAAACTTCTCTGTGTTCTGTGAAATCATCTCACAGAGTTACAGCTTTCCCCTAAAGAAGCCTTTCGCTATGACAGTTCTTGTGGAAAAGGCAAAGTGATATTTGGAAGCCCATAGATGGTTTGGTGAAAAAGGAAATATCCTCAGATGAAAAATGGAAAGAAGCTTTCTGAGAAACTGCTTAGTGTTCTGTTATTTCATCTCACAGAGTTACATGTGTATTTCGTGGATCTCTTTGCTAGCCTTATTTCTGTGGAATCTGAGAACAGATATTTCCGATCCCTTTGAAGACTATAGGGCCAAAGGAAATATCCTCCGATAACAAAGAGAAAGAAGCTTTCTGAGAAACTTCTTTGTGTTCTGTGAAATCATCTCACAGAGTTACAGCTTTACCCTCAAGAACCCTTTCGATAAGACAGTTCTTTTGGAATTGGCAAAGTGATATTTGGAAGCCCAAAGAGGGCTAAGGTGAAAAAGGAAATATCCTCAGATGAAATCTGGAAAGAAGCTTTCTGAGAAACTGCTTAGTGTTCTGTTAATTCATCTCACAGAGTTACATGTGTATTTCGTGGATCTCTTTGCTAGCCTTATTTCTGTGGAAATTGAGAACAGATATTTCGGATCCCTTTGAAAACTATAGGGCCAAAGGAAATATCCTCCGATAACAAAGAGAAAGAAGGTTTCTGAGAAACTTCTCTGTGTTCTGTGAAATCATCTCACAGAGTTACAGCTTTCCCCTAAAGAAGCCTTTCGCTATGACAGTTCTTGTGGAAAAGGCAAAGTGATATTTGGAAGCCCATAGATGGTTTGGTGAAAAAGGAAATATCCTCAGATGAAAAATGGAAAGAAGCTTTCTGAGAAACTGCTTAGTGTTCTGTTATTTCATCTCACAGAGTTACATGTGTATTTCGTGGATCTCTTTGCTAGCCTTATTTCTGTGGAATCTGAGGTCTGATATTTCGGATCCCATTGAAGACAATAGGGCCAAAGGAAATATCCTCCTATAACAAAGAGAAAGAAGCTTTCTGAGAAACTTCTTTGTGTTCTGTGAAATCATCTCACAGAGTTTCAGCATTCCCCTCAAGAAGCCTTTCACTAAGACAGTTCTTCTGGAATTGGCAAAGTGATATTTGGAAGCCCTACAGGGCTATGGTGAAAAAGGAAATATCCTCAGATGAAATCTGGAAAGAAGATTTCTGAGAAACTGCTTAGTGTTCTGTTAATTCAGCTCACAGAGTTACATGTGTATTTCGTGGATCTCTTTGCTAGCCTTATTTCTGTGGAATCTGAGAACAGATATTTCGGATCCCTTTGAAGACTACAGGGCCAAAGGAAATATCCTCCGATAACAAAGAGAAAGAAGCTTTCTGAGAAACTTCTTTGTATTCTGTTAAATCATCTCACAGAGTTATAGCTTTCGCCTCAAGAAGCCTTTCGCTAAGACAGTTCTTGTGGAATTGGCAAAGTGATATTTGGAAGCCCATAGAGGGCTATGGTGAAAAAGGAAATATCCTCAGATGAAATCTGGAAAGAAGCTTTCTGAGAAACTGCTTAGTGTTCTGTTAATTCATCTCACAGAGTTACATCTGTATTTCGTGGATCTCTTTGCTAGCCTTATTTCTGTGGAATCTGAGAACCGATATTTCGGATCCCTTTGAAGACTATAGGGCCAAAGGAAATATCCTCCCATAACAAAGAGAAAGAAGCTTTCTGAGAAACTTCTTTGTGTTCTGTGAAATCATCTCACAGAGTTACAGCATTCCCCTCAAGAATCCTTTCACTAAGACAGTTCTTGTGGAATTGGAAAAGTGATATTTGGAAGCCCTAGAGGGCTATGGTGAAAAAGGAAATATCCTCCGATGAAATCTGGAAAGAAGCTTTCTGAGAATCTGCTTAGTGTTCTGTTAATTCATCTCACAGAGTTACATGTGTATTTCGTGGATCGCTTTGCTAGCCTTATTTCTGTGGAATCTGAGAACAGATATTTCGGATCCCTTTGAAGACTATAGGGCCAAAGGAAATATCCTCCGATAACAAAGAGAAAGAAGGTTTCTGAGAAACTTCTTTGTGTTCTGTGAAATCATCTCACAGAATTACAGCTTTTCCCTCAAGAACCCTTTCGCTAAGACAGTTCTTTTGGAATTGGCAAAGTGATATTTGGAAGCCCATAGAGGGCTATGGTGAAAAAGGAAATATCCTCAGATGAAATCTGGAAAGAAGCTTTCTGAGAAACTGCTTAGTGTTCTGTTAATTCATCTCACAGAGTTACATGTGTATTTCGTGGATCTCTTTGCTAGCCTTATTTCTGTGGAATCTGAGTACAGATATTTCGGATCCCATTGAAGACAATAGGGACAAAGGAAATATCCTCCTATAACAAAGAGAAAGAAGCTTTCTGAGAAACTTCTTTGTGTTCTGTGAAATCATCTCACAGAGTTACAGCATTCCCCTCAAGAAGCCTTTCACTAAGACAGTTCTTCTGGAATTGGCAAAGTGATATTTGGAAGACCTAGAGGGCTATGGTGAAAAAGGAAATATCCTCAGATGAAATCTGGAAAGAAGATTTCTGAGAAACTGCTTAGTGTTCTGTTAATTCATCTCACAGAGTTACATGTGTATTTCGTGGATCTCTTTGCTAGCCTTATTTCTGTGGAATCTGAGAACAGATATTTCGGATCCCTTTGAAGACTATAGGGCCAAAGGAAATATCCTCCGATAACAAAGAGAAAGAAGGTTTCTGAGAAACTTCCTTGTGTTCTGTGAAATCATCTCACAGAGTTACAGCTTTCCCCTCAAGAAGCCTTTCGCTAAGACAGTTCTTGTGGAATTGGCAAAGTGATATTTGGAAGCCCATAGAGGGCTATGGTGAAAAAGGAAATATCCTCCGATGAAATCTGGAAAGAAGCTTTCTGAGAAACTGCTTAGTGTTCTTTTAATTCATCTCACAGAGTTACATCTGTATTTCGTGGATCTCTTTTCTAGCCTTGTTTCTTTGGAATCTGAGTACAGATATTTCGGATCCCATTGAAGACAATAGGGCCAAAGGAAATATCCTCCGATAACAAAGAGAAAGAAGCTTTCTGAGAAACTTCTTTGTGTTCTGTGAAATCATCTCACAGAGTTACAGCTTTCCGCTCAAGAAGCCTTTCGCTAAGACAGTTCTTGTGGAATAGGCAATGTGATATTTGGAAGCCCATAGAGGGCTATGGTGAAAAAGGCAATATCCTCAGATGAAATCTGGAAAGAAGCTTTCTGAGAAACTGCTTAGTGTTGTGTTAATTCATCTCACAGAGTTACATGTGTATTTCGTGGATCTCTTTGCTAGCCTTATTTCTGTGGAATCTGAGAACCGATATTTCGGATCCCTTTGAAGACTATAGGGCCAAAGGAAATATCCTCCCATAACAAAGAGAAAGAAGCTTTCTGACAAACTTCTTTGTGTTCTGTGAAATCATCTCACAGAGTTACAGCATTCCCCTCAAGAAGCCTTTCACTAAGACTGTTCTTATGGAATTGGCAAAGTGATATTTGGAACCCCTAGAGGGCTATGGTGAAAAAGGAAATATCCTCAGATGAAATCTGGAAAGAAGCTTTCTGAGAAACTGCTTAGTGTTGTGTTAATTCATCTCACAGAGTTACATGTGTATTTCGTGGATCTCTTTGCTAGCCTTATTTCTGTGGAATCTGAGAACAGATATTTCGGGTTCCCTTTGAAGACTATAGGGCCAAAGGAAATATGCTCCGATAACAAAGAGAAAGAAGGTTTCTGAGAAACTTCTTTGTGTTCTGTGAAATCATCTCACCGAGTTACAGCTTTCCCCTCAAGAAGCCTTTTGCTAAGACAGTTCTTGTGCAATAGGCAAAGTGATATTTGGAAGCCCATAGAGGGCTATGGTGAAAAAGGCAATATCCTCAGATGAAATCTGGAAAGAAGCTTTCTGAGAAACTGCTTAGTGTTCTGTTAATTCATCTCACAGAGTTACATCTGTATTTCGTGGATCTCTTTGCTAGCCTTATTTCTGTGGAATCTGAGTACAGATATTTCGGATCCCATTGAAGACAATAGGGCCAAAGGAAATATCCTCCTATAACAAAGAGAAAGAAGCTTTCTGAGAAACTTCTTTGTGTTCTGTGAAATCATCTCACAGAGTTACAGCTTTCCCCTCAAGAAGCCTTTCGCTAAGACAGATCTTGTGGAATTGGCAAAGTGATGTTTGGAAGCCCATAGAGGGCTATGGTGAAAAAGGAAATATCCTCAGATGAAATCTGGAAAGAAGTTTTCTGAGAAACTGCTTAGTGTTCTGTTAATTCATCTCACAGAGTTACATGTGTATTTCGTGGATTTCTTTGCTAGCATTATTTCTGTGGAATCTGAGAACGGATATTTCGGATCCCTTTGAAAACTATAGGGCCAAAGGAAATATCCTCCGATAACAAAGAGAAAAAACCTTTCTGAGAAACTTCTTTGTGTTCTGTGAAATCATCTCACAGAGTTACAGCTTTCCCCTCAAGATGCCTTTCGCTATGACAGTTCTTGTGGAATAGGTAAAGTGATATTTGGAAGCCCATAGAGGGCTACGGTGAAAAAGGAAATATCCTCAGATGAAATCTGGAAAGAAGCTCTCTGAGAAACTGCTTAGTGTTCTGTTAATTCATCTCACAGAGTTACATGTGTATTTCGTGGATCTCTTTGCTAGCCTTATTTCTGTGGAATCTGAGAACAGATATTTCGGATCCCTTTGAAGACTATAGGGCCGAAGGAAATATCCTCCGATAACAAAGAGAAAGAAGGTTACTGAGAAACTTCTTTGTGTTCTTTGAAATCATCTCACAGAGTTACAGCTTTCCCCTCAGGAAGCCTTTCGCTAAGACAGTTCTTGTGGAATAGGCAAAGTGATATTTGGAAGCCCATAGATGGTTTGGTGAAAAAGGAAATATCCTCAGATGAAAAATGGAAAGAAGCTTTCTGAGAAACTGCTTAGAGTTCTGTTAATTCAACTCACAGAGTTACATGTGTATTTCGTGGATCTCTTTGCTAGCCTTATTTCTGAGGAATCTGAGAACAGATATTTCGGATCCCTTTGAAGACTATAGGGCCAAAGGAAATATCCTCCGATAACAAAGAGAAAGAAGCTTTCTGAGAAACTTCTTTGTGTTCTGTGAAATCATCTCACAGAGTTACAGCTTTCCCCTCAAGAAGCCTTTCGCTAAGACAGTTCTTGTGGAATTGGCAAAGTGATATTTGGAAGCCCATAGAGGGCTATGGTGAAAAAGGAAATATCCTCCGATGAAATCTGGAAAGAAGCTTTCTGAGAAACTGCTTAGTGTTCTGTTAATTCATCTCACAGAGTTACATCTGTATTTCGTGGATCTCTTTGCTAGCCTTATTTCTGTGGAATCTGAGTACAGATATTTCGGATCCCATTGAAGACAATAGGGCCAAAGGAAATATCCTCCTATAACAAAGAGAAAGAAGCTTTCTGAGAAACTTCTTTGTGTTCTGTGAAATCATCTCACAGAGTTACAGCTTTCCCCTCAAGAACCCGTTCGCTAAGACAGTTCTTGTGGAATTGGCAAAGTGATATTTGGAAGCCCATAGAGGGCTATGGTGAAAAAGGAAATATCCTTAGATGAAATCTGGGAAGAAGCTTTATGAGAAACTGCTTAGTGTACTGTTAATTCATCTCACAGAGTTACATGTGTATTTCGTGGATCTCTTTGCTAGCCTTATTTCTGTGGAATCTGAGAACAGATATTTCGGATCCCTTAGAAAACTATAGGGCCAAAGGAAATGTCCTCCGATAACAAAGAGAAAGAAGGTTTCTGAGAAACTTCTTTGTGTTCTGTGAAATCATCTCACAGAGTTATAGCTTTCCCCTCAAGAAGCCTTTCGCTAAGACAGTTCTTGTGGAATTGGCAAAGTGATATTTGGAAGCCCATAGTGGGCTATGGTGAAAAAGGAAATATCCTCTGATGAAATCTGGAAAGAAGCTTTCTGAGAAACTGCTTAGTGTTCTGTTAATTCATCTCACAGAGTAACATCTGTATTTCGTGGATCTCTTTGCTAGCCTTATTTCTGTGGAATCTGAGTACAGATATTTCGGATCCCATTGAAGACAAAAGGGCCAAAGGAAATATCCTCCTATAACAAAGAGAAAGAAGGTTTCTGAGAAACTTCTTTGTGTTCTGTGAAATCATCTCACAGAGTTACAGCTTTCCCCTCAAGAAGCCTTTTGCTAAGACAGTTCTTGTGCAATAGGCAAAGTGATATTTCGAAGCCCATAGAGGGCTATGGTGAAAAAGGAAATATCCTCAGATGAAATCTGGAAAGAAGCTTTCTGAGAAACTGCTTAGTGTTCTGTTAATTCATCTCACAGAGTTACATCTGTATTTCGTGGACCACTTTGCTAGCCTTATTTCTGTGGAATCTGAGTACAGATATTTCGGATCCCTTTGAAGACAATAGGGCCAAAGGAAATATCCTCCTATAACAAAGAGAAAGAAGCTTTCGGTGAAACTTCTTTGTGTTCTGTGAAATCATCTCACAGAGTTACAGCTTTCCCCTCTAGAAGCCTTTCGCTAAGACAGTTCTTGTGGAATTGGCAAAGTGATATTTGGTAGACCATAGAGGGCTATGGTGAAAAAGGAAATATCCTCAGATGAAATCTGGAAAGAAGCTTTCTGAGAAACTGCTTACTGTTCTGTTAATTCATCTCACAGCGTTACATGTGTATTTCGCGGATCTCTTTGCTAGCTTTATTTCTGTGAAATCTGAGAACAGATATTTGGGATCCCTTTCAAGACTATAGGGCCAAAGGAAATATCCTCCAATAACAAAGAGAAAGAAGCTTTCTGAGGAACTTCTTTGTGTTCTGTGAAATCATCGCACAAAGATACAGCATTCCCCTCAAGAAGCCTTTCGCTAAGACAGTTCTTGTGGAATTGGCAAAGTGATATTTGGAAGCCCATAGAGGGCAATGTTGAAAAAGGAAATATCCTCAGATGAAATGTGGAAAGAAGCCTTCTGGGAAACTACTTAGTGTTCTGTTAATTCTTCTCACAGAGTTAAATGTGTATTTCGTGGATCTCTTTACTATTCTTATTTCTGTGGAATCTGAGAACAGATATTTCGGAACCCTTTGAAGACTATAGGGCCAAAGGAAATATCCTCTGATAACAAAGAGAAAGAAGCTTTCTGAGAAACTTCTTTGTGTTCTGTGAAATCATCTCACAGAGTTACAGCTTTCCCCTCAAGAAGCCTTTCGCTAAGACAGTTCTTGTGGAATTGGCAAAGTGATATTTGGAAGCCCGTAGACGGCTATGGTGAAAAAGGAAATATCGTCAGATGAAATCTGGAAAGAAGCTTTCTGAGAAACTGCTTAGTGTTCTGTTAATTCACCTCACAGAGTTACATGTGTATTTCGTGGCTCTCTTTGCTAGCCTTATTTCTGTGGAATCTGAGAAAAGATATTTCGGATCCCTTTGAGAATATAGGGCTAAAGGAAATATCCTCCGATAACAAAGAGAAAGAAGCTTTCTGAGAAACTTCTTTGTGTTCTGTGAAATCATCTCACAGAGTTACAGCTTTCCCCTCAAGAAGCCTTTCGCTAAGACAGTTCTTGTGGAATTGGCAAAGTGATATTTGGAAGCCCATAGAAGACTACGGTGAAAAAGGAAATATCCTCAGATGAAATCTTGAAAGAAGCTTTCTGGGAAACTGCTTAGTGTTCTGTTAATTCATCACACAGAGTTACATGTGTATTTCGTGGATCTCTTTACGAGCCTTATTTCTGTGGAATCTGAGAAGAGATATTTCGGATCCCTTTGAAGACTATAGGGCCAAAGGAAATATCCTCCGATAACAAAGAGAAAGAAGCTTTCTGAGAAACTTCTTTGTGTTCTGGGAAATCATGTCACAGAGTTACAGCTTTCCAATCAAGAAGCCTTTCGCTAAGACAGTTCTTGTGGAATTGGCAAAGTGATATTTGGAAGCCCATAGAGGGTTATGGTGAAAAAGGAAATATCCTCAGATGAAATCTGGAAAGAAGCTTTCTGAGAAACTGCTTAGTGTTCTGTTAATTCATCTCACAGAGTTACATATGTGTTTCGTGGATCTCTTTAGTAGTCTTATTTCTGTGGAATCCGAGAACAGATATTTCGGATCCCTTTGAAGACTATAGGGCCAAAGGAAATATCCTCCGATAACAAAGAGAAAGAAGCTTTCTGAGAAACTTCTTTGTGTTCTGTGAAATCGTCTCACAGAGTTACAGCTTTCCCCTCAATAAGCCTTTCGCTAAGACAGTTCTTGTGGAATTCGCAAAGTGATATTTGGAAGCCCTTAAAGGGCTATGGTGAAAAAGGAAATATCCTCAGAGGAAATCTGGAAAGAAGGTTTCTGAGAAACTTCTTAGTGTTCTGTTAATTCATCTCACAGAGTTACATGTATATTTCGTGGATCTCTTTGCTAGTCTTATTTCTGTGAGACCTGAGAACAGATATTTCGGATCCCATTGAAGACTATTGGGTCAAAGGAAATAACCTCCGATAACAAAGAGAAAGAAGTTTTCTGAAAATCTTCCTTGTGTTCAGAGAAATCATCTCACAGAGTTACAGCTTTGTCCTCAAGAAGCCTTTCGCTAAGACAGTTCTTGTGGAATTGGCAAAGTGATATTTGGAAGCCTATAGAGGGCTATGGTGATAAAGCAAATATCCTCCGATGAAATCTGGAAAGAAACTTTCTGAGAAACTGCTTAGTGTTCTGTTAATTCATCTCACAGAGTTACATGTGTATTTAGTGGATCTCTTTGCTAGCCTTATTTCTGTGGAATCTGAGAACGGATATTTCGGATCCCTTTGAAGACTATAGGGCCAAAGGAAATATACTCCGATAACAAAGAGAAAGAAGCTTTATGAGAAACTTCTTTGTGTTCTGTGAAATCATCTCACAGAGTTACAGCTTTCCCGTCAGGAAGACTTTCGCTAAGACAGTTCTTGTGGAATTGGCAAAGTGATATTTGGAAGCCAATAGTGGGCTTTGATGAAAAAGGAAATATCCTCAGATGAAATCTGGAAAGAAGCTTTCTGTGAAACTGCTTAGTGTACTGTAAATTCATCTCACAGAGTTACATGTGTATTTCGTGGATCTCTTTGCTAGCCTTAATTCTGTGGAATCTGAGAATAGATATTTCGGATCCCTTTGAAGACTACAGGGCCAAAGGAAATATCCTCCGATAACAAAGAGAAAGAAGCTTTCTGAGAAACTTCTTTGTGTTCTGTGATATCATCTCACAGAGTTATAGCTTTCCCCTCAACAAGCCTTTCGCTAAGACAGTTCTTGTGGAATTGGCAAAGTGATATTTGGAAGCCCATAGTGGGCTATGGTGGAAACGGAAATATCCTTAGAAGAAATCTGGAAAGAAGCTTTCTGAGAAACTGCTTAGTGTTCTGTTAATTCATCTCACAGAGTTACATGTGTATTTCGTGGATCTCTTTGCTAGCCTTATTTCTGTGGAATCTGAGAACAGATATTTCAGATCCCTTTGAAGACTATAGGGCCAAAGGAAATATCCTACGATAACAAAGAGAAAGAAGCTTTCTGAGAAACTTCTTTGTGTTCTGTGAAATCATCTCACAGAGTTACAGATTTCCCCTCAAGAAGCCGTTACCTAAGACAATTCTTGTGGAATTGGCAAAGTGATATTTGGAAGCCCATAGAGGGCTCTGGTGAAAAAGGAAATATCCTCAGATGAAATCTGGAAAGAATCTTTCTAAGAAACTGCTTGGTGTTCTGTTAATTCATCTCACAGAGTTAACTGTGTATTTCGTGGATCTCCTTGCTAGCCTTATTTCTGTGGAATCTGAGAACAGATATTTCGGATCACATTGAAGACTAAGGGCCAAAGGAAATATCCTCCGATTACAAAGAGAAAGAAGCTTTCTGAGAAACTTCTTTGTGTTCTGTGCAATCATCTCACAGAGTTACAGCTTTCCCCTCAAGAAGGCTTTCGCTAAGACAGTTCTTGTGTAATTGGGAAAGTGATATTTGGAATCCCATAGAGGGCTATGGTGAAAAAGGAAATATCCTCAGATGATATCTGGAAAGAAGCTTTCTGAGAAACTGCTTAGTGTTCTGTTAATTCATCTCACAAAGTTACATGTGTATTTCGTGGATCTCTTTGCTAGCCTTATTTCTGTGGAATCTGAGAATAGATATTTCGGATCCCTTGAAGACTATAGGGCCAAAGGAAATATCCTCCGATAACAAAGAGAAAGAAGCTTTCGATGAAACTTCTTTGTGTTCTGTGAAATCATCTCACAGAGTTACAGCTTTCCCCTCAAGAAGGCTTTCGCTATGACAGTTCTCGTGGAATTGGCAAAATGATATTTGGAAGCCCATAGAGGGCTATGGTGAAAAAGGAAATATCCTCTGAAGAAATCTGGAAAGAAGCTTTCTGAGAAACTGCTTAGTGTTCTGTTAATTCATCTCACAGAGTTATATGTGTATTTCGTGGCTCTCTTTCCTAGCCTTATTTCTGTGGAATCTGAGAACAGATATTTCGGATCCCTTTGAAGACTATAGGGCTAAAGCAAATATCCTCCGATAACAAAGAGAAAGAAGCTTTCTGAGAAACTTCTTTGTGTTCTGGGAAATCATGTCACAGAATTACAGCTTTCCCCTCAAGAAGCCTTTCGCTAAGACAGTTCTTGTGGAATTGGCAAAGTGATATTTGGAAGCCCATAGAGGGCAACGGTAAAAAGGAAATATCCTCAGATGAAATCTGGAAGGAAGCTTTCTGCGAAACAGCTTAGTGTTCTGTTAATTCATCTCACAGAGTTACATGTGTATATCGTGGATCTCTTTGCTAGCCTTATTTCTGTGGAATCTGAGAACCGATATTTCGGATCCCTTTGAAGACTATAGGGCCAAAGGAAATATCCTCCGATAACAAAGAGAAAGAAGCTTTCTGAGAAACTTCTTTGTGTTCTGTGAAATCATCTCACAGAGTTACAGCTTTCCCCTCCAGAGGCCTTTCGCTAAGACAGTTCTTGTGGAATTGGCAAAGTGATATTTGGAAGCCCATAGAGGTCTATAGTGAAAAAGGAAATATCCTCAGATGAAATCTGGGAAGAAGCTTTCTGGGAAACTTCTTAGTGTTCTGTTAATTCATCTCACCGAGTTACATGTGTATTTCGTGGATCTCTTTGCTAGCCTTATTTCTGTGGAATCTGAGAACAGATATTTCGGATCCCTTTGAAGACTATAGGGCCAAAAGAAATATCCTCCGATAACAAAGAGAAAGAAGCTTTCTGAGAAACTTCTTTGTGTTCTGGGAATTCATCTCACAGAGTCACAGCTTTGACCTCAAGAAGTCTTTCGCTAAGACCGTTCTTGTGGAATTTGCAAAGTGATATTTGGAAGCCCATAGAGGGCTATGGTGAAAAAGGAAATATCCTCAGATGAAATCTGGAAAGAAGCTTTCTGAGAAACTGCTTAGTGTTCTGTTAATTCTTCTCACAGAGTTACATGTGTATTTCGTGGATCTCTTTGCTAGCCTTATTTTTGTGGAATCTGAGAACAGATATTATGGATCCCTTTGAAGACTATAGGGCCAAAGGAAACATCCTCCGATAACAAAGAGAAAGAAGCTTTCCGAGAAACTTCTATGTGTTCTGTGAAATCATCTCACAGAGTTAGAGCTTTCCCCTCAAGAAGCCTTTCACTAAGACACTTCTTGTGGAATTGGCAAAGTGATATTTGGAAGCCCATAGAGGGCTATGTTGAAAAAGGAAATATCCTCAGTTGAAATCTGGAAAGAAGCTTTCTGAGAAACTGCTTAGTGTTCTGTTAATTCATCTCACAGAGTTACATGTATTTTTGGTGGATCTCCTTGCTAGCCGTATTTCTGTGGAATCTGAGAACAGATATTTCGGATCCCTTTGAAGACTATAACTCCAAAGGAAATATCTTCTGATAACAAAGAGAAAGAAGCTTTCTGAGAAACTTCTTTGTGTTCTGTGAAATCATCTCACAGAGTTATAGCTTTCCCCTCAAGAAGCCTTTCGCAAAGACAGTTCTTGTGGAATTGGCAAAGTGATATTTGGAAGCCCATAGAGGGCTATGGTGAAAAAGGAAATATCCTCAGATGAAATCTGGAAAGAAGCTTTCTGAGAAACTGCTTAGTGTTCTGTTAATTCATCTCACGGAGTTACATGTGTATTTCGTGGATCTCTTTGCTAGCCTTATTTCTGTGAAATCTGAGAACAGATATTTCGGATCCCTTTCAAGACTATAGGGCCAAAGGAAATATCCTCCGATAACAAAGAGAAAGAAGCTTTCAGAGAAACTTCCTTGTGTTCTGTGAAATCGTCTCACAGAGTTACAGCTTTCCCCTCAAGAAGCCTTTTGCTATGACAGTTCTTGTGGAATTGGCAAAGTGATATTTGGAAGCCCATAGAGGGCTAGGGTGAAAAAGGAAATATCCTCAGTTGAAATCTGGAAAGAAGCTTTCTGAGAAACTGCTTAGTGTTCTGTTAATTCATCTCACAGAGTTACCTGTGTATTTCGTGGATCTCCTTGCTAGCCTTATTTCTGGGGAATCTGAGAACAGATATTTCAGATCCCTTTGAAGACTATAGGGCCAAAGGAAATATCCTCTGATAACAAAGAGAAAGAAGCTTTCTGAGGAACTTCTTTGTGTTCTGTGAAGTCATCTCACAGAGTTACAGCGTTGGCCTCAAGAAGCCTTTCGCTAAGACAGTTCTTGTGGAATTGGCAAAGTGATATTTGGAAGCCCATAGAGGGCAATGTTGAAAAAGGAAATATCCTCAGATGAAATGTGGAATGAAGCTTTCTGAGAAACTGCTTAGTGTTCTGTTAATTCATCTCACAGAGTTACATGTGTATTTCGGGGATCTCTTTACTATTCTTATTTCTGTGGAATCTGAGAACCGATATTTCGGATCCCTTTGAAGACTATAGGGCCAAAGGAAATATCCTCCGATAACAAAGAGAAAGAAGCTTTCTGAGAAACTTCTTTGTGTTCTGTGAAATCATCTCACAGAGTTACAGCTTTCCCCTCAAGAAGCCTTTCGCTGGACAGTTCTTGTGGAATTTGCAAAGTGATATTTGGAAGCCCATAGAGGGTTATGGTGAAAAAGGAAATATCCACAGATGAAATCTGGAAAGAATCTTTCTGAGAAACTGCTTAGTGTTCTGTTAATTCATCTCACGGAGTTACATGTGTATTTCATGGATGTCTTTGCTAGCCTTATTTCTGTGGAATCTCAGAACAGATATTTTGGATCCCTTTGAAGACTATAGGGCCAGAGGAAACATCCTCCGATAACAAAGAGAAAGAAGCTTTCTGAGAAACTTCTTTGTGTTCTGTGAAATCATCTCACAGAGTTACAGCTTTCCCTCAAGAAGCCTTTCGCTAAGACAGTTCTTGTGGAATTGGCAAAGTGATATTTGGAAGCCCATAGAGGGCTATGGTGAAAAAGGAAATATCCTCAGTTGAAATCTGGAAAGAAGCTTTCTGAGAAACTGCTTAGTGTTCTGTTAATTCATCTCACAGAGTTACATGTGTATTTCGTGGATCTCCTTGCTAGCCTTATTTCTGTGGAATCTGAAACCAGATATTTCGGATCCCTTTGAAGACAATAGGGCCACAGGAAATATCCTCCGATAACAAAGAGAAAGAAGCTTTCTGAGAAACTTCTTTGGGTTCTGTGAAATCATCTCACAGAGTTACAGCTTTCCCCTCAAGAAGCCTTTCGCTAAGACAGTTCTTGTGGAATTGGCAAAGTGATATTTGGTAGCCCATAGAGGGCTATGGTGAAAAAGGAAATATCCTCAGATGAAATCTGGAAAGAAGCTTTCTGAGAAACTGCTTACTGTTCTGTTAATTCATCTCACAGCGTTACATGTGTATTTCGCGGATCTCTTTGCTAGCTTTATTTCTGTGAAATCTGAGAACAGATATTTCGGATCCCTTTCAAGACTATAGGGCCAAAGGAAATATCCTCCAATAACAAAGAGAAAGAAGCTTTCTGAGGAACTTCTTTGTGTTCTGTGAAATCATCGCACAAAGATACAGCATTCCCCTCAAGAAGCCTTTCGCTAAGACAGTTCTTGTGGAATTGGCAAAGTGATATTTGGAAGCCCATAGAGGGCAATGTTGAAAAAGGAAATATCCTCAGATGAAATGTGGAAAGAAGCCTTCTGGGAAACTACTTAGTGTTCTGTTAATTCTTCTCACAGAGTTAAATGTGTATTTCGTGGATCTCTTTACTATTCTTATTTCTGTGGAATCTGAGAACAGATATTTCGGATCCCTTTGAAGACTATAGGGCCAAAGGAAATATCCTCCGATAACAAAGAGAAAGAAGCTTTCTGAGAAACTTCTTTGTGTTCTGTGAAATCATCTCACAGAGTTACAGCTTTCCCCTCAAGAAGCCTTTCGCTGAGACAGTTCTTGTGGAATTGGCAAAGTGATATTTGGAAGCCCGTAGACGGCTATGGTGAAAAAGGAAATATCGTCAGATGAAATCTGGAAAGAAGATTTCTGAGAAACTGCTTAGTGTTCTGTTAATTCACCTCACAGAGTTACATGTGTATTTCGTGGCTCTCTTTGCTAGCCTTATTTCTGTGGAATCTGAGAAAAGATATTTCGGATCCCTTTGAGAATATAGGGCTAAAGGAAATATCCTCCGATAACAAAGAGAAAGAAGCTTTCTGAGAAACTTCTTTGTGTTCTGTGAAATCATCTCACAGAGTTACAGCTTTCCCCTCAAGAAGCCTTTCGCTAAGACAGTTCTTGTGGAATTGGCAAAGTGATATTTGGAAGCCCATAGAAGGCTACGGTGAAAAAGGAAATATCCTCAGATGAAATCTTGAAAGAAGCTTTCTGGGAAACTGCTTAGTGTTCTGTTAATTCATCACACAGAGTTACATGTGTATTTCGTGGATCTCTTTACGAGCCTTATTTCTGTGGAATCTGAGAAGAGATATTTCGGATCCCTTTGAAGACTATAGGGCCAAAGGAAATATCCTCCGATAACAAAGAGAAAGAAGCTTCCTGAGAAACTTCTTTGTGTTCTGGGAAATCATGTCACAGAGTAACAGCTTTCCAATCAAGAAGCCTTTCGCTAAGACAGTTCTTGTGGAATTGGCAAAGTGATATTTGGAAGCCCTTAGAGGGCAATGGTGAAAAAGGAAATATCCTCAGATGAAATCTGGAAGGAAGCTTTCTGAGAAACAGCTTAGTGTTCTGTTAATTCATCTCACAGAGTTACATGTGTATTTCGTGGATGTCTTTGCTAGCCTTATTTCTGTGGAATCTGAGAACCGATATTTCGGATCCCTTTGAAGACTATAGGGGCAAAGGAAATAAACTCCGATAACAAAGAGAAAGAAGCTTTCTGAGAAACTTCTTTGGGTTCTGTGAAATCATCTCACAGAGTTACAGCTTTCCCCTCAAGAAGCCTTTCGCTAAGACAGTTCTTGTGGAATTGGCAAAGTGATATTTGGAAGCCCATAGAGGGTTATGGTGAAAAAGGAAATATCCTCAGATGAAATCTGGAAAGAAGCTTTCTGAGAAACTGCTTAGTGTTCTGTTAATTCATCTCACAGAGTTACATATGTGTTTCGTGGATCTCTTTAGTAGTCTTATTTCTGTGGAATCCGAGAACAGATATTTCGGATCCCTTTGAAGACTATAGGGCCAAAGGAAATATCCTCCGATAAAAAAGAGAAAGAAGCTTTCTGAGAAACTTCTTTGTGTTCTGTGAAATCGTCTCACAGAGTTACAGCTTTCCCCTCAATAAGCCTTTCGCTAAGACAGTTCTTGTGGAATTCGCAAAGTGATATTTGGAAGCCCTTAAAGGGCTATGGTGAAAAAGGAAATATCCTCAGAGGAAATCTGGAAAGAAGGTTTCTGAGAAACTTCTTAGTGTTCTGTTAATTCATCTCACAGAGTTACATATATATTTCGTGGATCTCTTTGCTAGTCTTATTTCTGTGGGACCTGAGAACAGATATTTCGGATCCCATTGAAGACTATTGGGTCAAAGGAATTAACCTCCGATAACAAAGAGAAAGAAGTTTTCTGAAAATCTTCCTTGTGTTCAGAGAAATCATCTCACAGAGTTACAGCTTTGTCCTCAAGAAGCCTTTCGCTAAGACAGTTCTTGTGGAATTGGCAAAGTGATATTTGGAAGCCTATAGAGGGCTATGGTGATAAAGCAAATATCCTCCGATGAAATCTGGAAAGAAACTTTCTGAGAAACTGCTTAGTGTTCTGTTAATTCATCTCACAGAGTTACATGTGTATTTAGTGGATCTCTTTGCTAGCCTTATTTCTGTGGAATCTGAGTACGGATATTTCGGATCCCTTTGAAGACTATAGGGCCAAAGGAAATATACTCCGATAACAAAGAGAAAGAAGCTTTATGAGAAACTTCTTTGTGTTCTGTGAAATCATCTCACAGAGTTACAGCTTTCCCGTCAGGAAGACTTTTGCTAAGACAGTTCTTGTGGAATTGGCAAAGTGATATTTGGAAGCCAATAGTGGGCTTTGATGAAAAAGGAAATATCCTCAGATGAAATCTGGAAAAAAGCTTTCTGTGAAACTGCTTAGTGTACTGTAAATTCATCTCACAGAGTTACATGTGTATTTCGTGGATCTCTTTGCTAGCCTTAATTCTGTGGAATCTGAGAATAGATATTTCGGATCCCTTTGAAGACTACAGGGCCAAAGGAAATATCCTCCGATAACAAAGAGAAAGAAGCTTTCTGAGAAACTTCTTGGTGTTCTGGGAAATCATCTCACAGAGTTACAGCTTTCCCCTCAAGAAGCCTTTCGTTAAGACAGTCCTTGTGGAATTGGCAAAGTGATATTTGGAGGCCCATAGAGGGCTATGGTGAAAAAGGAAATATCCTCAGATGAAATGTGGAAAGAAGCTTTCTGAGAAACTGCTTAGTGTTCTGTTAATTCATCTCACAGAGTTATATGTGTATTTCGTGGATCTCTTTGCTAGCCTTATTTCTGAGGAATCTGAGAACAGATATTTCGGATCCCTTTGAAGATTCTAGGGCCAAACGAAATATCCTCCGATAACAAAGAGAAAGAAGCTTTCTGAGAAACTTCTTTGTGTTCTGTGAAATCATCTCACAGAGTTACAGCTTTCCCCTCAAGAAGCCTTTCGGTAAGATAGTTCTTGTGGAATTGGCAAAGTGATATTTGGAAGCCCATAGAGGGCTATGGTGAAAAAGGAAATATCCTCAGATGAAATCTGGAAAGAAGCTTTCTGAGAAACTGCTTAGTGTTCTGTTAATTCATCTCACTGATTTACATGTGTATTTCGTGGATCTCTTTGCTAGCCTTATTTCTTTGGAATCTGAGAACAGATATTTGGGATCACTTTGAAGACTATGGGGCCAAAGGAAATATCCTCCGATAACAAAGAGAAAGAAGCTTTCTGAGAAACTGCTTAGTGATCTGTTAATTCATTTCACAGAGTTACATGTGTATTTCGTGGATCTCTTTGCTAGCCTTATTTCTGTGGAATCAGAGAACACGTATTTCGGATCCCATTGAAGACTATAGTTCCAAAAGAAATATAAACCGATAACAAAGAGAAAGATGCTTTCTGAGAAACTTCTTTGTGTTCTGTGAAATCATCTCACAGAGTTACAGCTTTCCCCTCAAGAAGCCTTTCGCTAAGACCGTACTTGTGGAATTGGCAAAGTGATATTTGGAAGCCCTTAGAGGGCTATGGTGAGAAAGGAAATATCCTCAGATGAAATCTGGAAAGAAGCTTTCTGAGAAACTGCTTAGTGTTCTGTTAATTCGTCTCACAGAGTTATATGTGTATTTCGTGGATCTCTCTGCTAACCTTATTTCTGTGGAATCTGAGAACAGATATTTCGGATCGCATTGAAGACTATAGGGCCAAAGGAAGTATCCTCCAATAACAAAGAGAAAGAAGCTTTCTGAGAACCTGCTTAGTGTTCTTTTAATTCATCTCACAGAGTTACATGTGTATTCCTTGGATCTCTTTGCTAGCCTTATTTCTGTGGAATCTGAGAACAGATATTTCGGATCGCATTGAAGACTATAGGGGAAAGGAGATATCCTCCGATAACAATGAGAAAGAAGCTTTCTGAGAAACTTCTTTGTGTTCTGTGAAATCATCTCACAGAGTTACAGCTTTCCCTTCAAGAAGCCTTTCGGTAAGACAGTTCTTGTGGAATTGGCAAAGTGATATTTGGAAGCCCGTAGAGGGCTATGGTGAAAAAGGAAATATCCTCAGATGAAATCTGGAAAGAAGCTTTGTGAGAAACTGCTTAGTGTTCTGTTAATTCATCTCACAGAGTTACATGTCTATTTCGTGGATCTCTTTGCTAGCCTTATTTCTGAGGAATCTGAGAACAGACATTTCGGATCACATTGAAGACTACTGGGCCAAAGGAAATATCCTCCTATAAAAAAGAGAAAGAAGTTTTCTGAGAAACTTCTTTGTGTTCTGTGAAATCATCTCACAGAGTTACAGCTTTCCCTTCAAGAAGCCTTTCGCTAAGACAGTTCTTGTGGAATTGGCAAAGTGATATTTGGAAGCCCATAGAGGGCTATTGTGAAAAAGGAAATATCCTCAGATGAAATCTGGAAAGATGCTTTCTGAGAAACTGCTTAGAGTTCTGTTAATTCATCTCACAGAGTTACATGTGTATTTCGTGGATCTCTTTGCTAGCATTATTTCTTTGGAATCTGAGAACAGATATTTGGGATCTCTTTGAAGACTGTAGGGCCAAAGGAAATATCCTCCGATAACAAAGAGAAAGAAGCTTTCTGAGAAACTTCTTTGTGTTCTGTGAAATCATCTCACAGAGTTACAGCTTTCCCCTCAAGAAGCCTTTCGCTAAGACAGTTCTTGTGGAATTGGCAAAGTGATATTTGGAAGCCTATAGAGGGCTATGGTGATAAAGCAAATATCCTCCGATGAAATCTGGAAAGAAACTTTCTGAGAAACTGCTTAGTGTTCTGTTAATTCATCTCACAGAGTAACATCTGTATTTCGTGGATCTCTTTGCTAGCCTTATTTCTGTGGAATCTGAGTACAGATATTTCGGATCCCATTGAAGACAAAAGGGCCAAAGGAAATATCCTCCTATAACAAAGAGAAAGAAGGTTTCTGAGAAACTTCTTTGTGTTCTGTGAAATCATCTCACAGAGTTACAGCTTTCCCCTCAAGAAGCCTTTTGCTAAGACAGTTCTTGTGCAATAGGCAAAGTGATATTTCGAAGCCCATAGAGGGCTATGGTGAAAAAGGAAATATCCTCAGATGAAATCTGGAAAGAAGCTTTCTGAGAAACTGCTTAGTGTTCTGTTAATTCATCTCACAGAGTTACATCTGTATTTCGTGGACCACTTTGCTAGCCTTATTTCTGTGGAATCTGAGTACAGATATTTCGGATCCCTTTGAAGACAATAGGGCCAAAGGAAATATCCTCCTATAACAAAGAGAAAGAAGCTTTCTGAGAAACTTCTTTGTGTTCTGTGAAATCATATCACAGAGTTACAGCTTTCCCCTCAAAGAGCCTTTCGCTAAGACAGTTCTTGCGGAATTGGCAAAGTGATATTTGAAAGCCCATAGAGGGCTATGGTGAAAAAGGAAATATCCTCCGATGAAATCTGGAAAGAAGCTTTCTGAGAAACTGCTTAGTGCTCTGTTAATTCATCTCACAGAGTTACATGTGTATTTCGTGGATTTCTTTGCTAGCCTTATTTCTGTGGAATCTGAGAACGGATATTTCGGATCCCTTTGAAAACTATAGGGCCAAAGGAAATATCCTCCGATAACAAAGAGAAAGAAGCTTTCTGAGAAACTTCTTTGTGTTCTGTGAAATCATCTCACAGAGTTACAGCTTTACCCTCAAGAACCCTTTCGATAAGACAGTTCTTTTGGAATTGGCAAAGTGATATTTGGAAGCCCAAAGAGGGCTAAGGTGAAAAAGGAAATATCCTCAGATGAAATCTGGAAAGAAGCTTTCTGAGAAACTGCTTAGTGTTCTGTTAATTCATCTCACAGAGTTACATGTGTATTTCGTGGATCTCTTTGCTAGCCTTATTTCTGTGGAAATTGAGAACAGATATTTCGGATCCCTTTGAAAACTATAGGGCCAAAGGAAATATCCTCCGAAAACAAAGAGAAAGAAGGTTTCTGAGAAACTTCTCTGTGTTCTGTGAAATCATCTCACAGAGTTACAGCTTTCCCCTAAAGAAGCCTTTCGCTATGACAGTTCTTGTGGAAAAGGCAAAGTGATATTTGGAAGCCCATAGATGGTTTGGTGAAAAAGGAAATATCCTCAGATGAAAAATGGAAAGAAGCTTTCTGAGAAACTGCTTAGTGTTCTGTTATTTCATCTCACAGAGTTACATGTGTATTTCGTGGATCTCTTTGCTAGCCTTATTTCTGTGGAATCTGAGAACAGATATTTCCGATCCCTTTGAAGACTATAGGGCCAAAGGAAATATCCTCCGATAACAAAGAGAAAGAAGCTTTCTGAGAAACTTCTTTGTGTTCTGTGAAATCATCTCACAGAGTTACAGCTTTACCCTCAAGAACCCTTTCGATAAGACAGTTCTTTTGGAATTGGCAAAGTGATATTTGGAAGCCCAAAGAGGGCTAAGGTGAAAAAGGAAATATCCTCAGATGAAATCTGGAAAGAAGCTTTCTGAGAAACTGCTTAGTGTTCTGTTAATTCATCTCACAGAGTTACATGTGTATTTCGTGGATCTCTTTGCTAGCCTTATTTCTGTGGAAATTGAGAACAGATATTTCGGATCCCTTTGAAAACTATAGGGCCAAAGGAAATATCCTCCGATAACAAAGAGAAAGAAGGTTTCTGAGAAACTTCTCTGTGTTCTGTGAAATCATCTCACAGAGTTACAGCTTTCCCCTAAAGAAGCCTTTCGCTATGACAGTTCTTGTGGAAAAGGCAAAGTGATATTTGGAAGCCCATAGATGGTTTGGTGAAAAAGGAAATATCCTCAGATGAAAAATGGAAAGAAGCTTTCTGAGAAACTGCTTAGTGTTCTGTTATTTCATCTCACAGAGTTACATGTGTATTTCGTGGATCTCTTTGCTAGCCTTATTTCTGTGGAATCTGAGGTCTGATATTTCGGATCCCATTGAAGACAATAGGGCCAAAGGAAATATCCTCCTATAACAAAGAGAAAGAAGCTTTCTGAGAAACTTCTTTGTGTTCTGTGAAATCATCTCACAGAGTTTCAGCATTCCCCTCAAGAAGCCTTTCACTAAGACAGTTCTTCTGGAATTGGCAAAGTGATATTTGGAAGCCCTACAGGGCTATGGTGAAAAAGGAAATATCCTCAGATGAAATCTGGAAAGAAGATTTCTGAGAAACTGCTTAGTGTTCTGTTAATTCAGCTCACAGAGTTACATGTGTATTTCGTGGATCTCTTTGCTAGCCTTATTTCTGTGGAATCTGAGAACAGATATTTCGGATCCCTTTGAAGACTACAGGGCCAAAGGAAATATCCTCCGATAACAAAGAGAAAGAAGCTTTCTGAGAAACTTCTTTGTATTCTGTTAAATCATCTCACAGAGTTATAGCTTTCGCCTCAAGAAGCCTTTCGCTAAGACAGTTCTTGTGGAATTGGCAAAGTGATATTTGGAAGCCCATAGAGGGCTATGGTGAAAAAGGAAATATCCTCAGATGAAATCTGGAAAGAAGCTTTCTGAGAAACTGCTTAGTGTTCTGTTAATTCATCTCACAGAGTTACATCTGTATTTCGTGGATCTCTTTGCTAGCCTTATTTCTGTGGAATCTGAGAACCGATATTTCGGATCCCTTTGAAGACTATAGGGCCAAAGGAAATATCCTCCCATAACAAAGAGAAAGAAGCTTTCTGAGAAACTTCTTTGTGTTCTGTGAAATCATCTCACAGAGTTACAGCATTCCCCTCAAGAATCCTTTCACTAAGACAGTTCTTGTGGAATTGGAAAAGTGATATTTGGAAGCCCTAGAGGGCTATGGTGAAAAAGGAAATATCCTCCGATGAAATCTGGAAAGAAGCTTTCTGAGAATCTGCTTAGTGTTCTGTTAATTCATCTCACAGAGTTACATGTGTATTTCGTGGATCGCTTTGCTAGCCTTATTTCTGTGGAATCTGAGAACAGATATTTCGGATCCCTTTGAAGACTATAGGGCCAAAGGAAATATCCTCCGATAACAAAGAGAAAGAAGGTTTCTGAGAAACTTCTTTGTGTTCTGTGAAATCATCTCACAGAATTACAGCTTTTCCCTCAAGAACCCTTTCGCTAAGACAGTTCTTTTGGAATTGGCAAAGTGATATTTGGAAGCCCATAGAGGGCTATGGTGAAAAAGGAAATATCCTCAGATGAAATCTGGAAAGAAGCTTTCTGAGAAACTGCTTAGTGTTCTGTTAATTCATCTCACAGAGTTACATGTGTATTTCGTGGATCTCTTTGCTAGCCTTATTTCTGTGGAATCTGAGTACAGATATTTCGGATCCCATTGAAGACAATAGGGACAAAGGAAATATCCTCCTATAACAAAGAGAAAGAAGCTTTCTGAGAAACTTCTTTGTGTTCTGTGAAATCATCTCACAGAGTTACAGCATTCCCCTCAAGAAGCCTTTCACTAAGACAGTTCTTCTGGAATTGGCAAAGTGATATTTGGAAGACCTAGAGGGCTATGGTGAAAAAGGAAATATCCTCAGATGAAATCTGGAAAGAAGATTTCTGAGAAACTGCTTAGTGTTCTGTTAATTCATCTCACAGAGTTACATGTGTATTTCGTGGATCTCTTTGCTAGCCTTATTTCTGTGGAATCTGAGAACAGATATTTCGGATCCCTTTGAAGACTATAGGGCCAAAGGAAATATCCTCCGATAACAAAGAGAAAGAAGGTTTCTGAGAAACTTCCTTGTGTTCTGTGAAATCATCTCACAGAGTTACAGCTTTCCCCTCAAGAAGCCTTTCGCTAAGACAGTTCTTGTGGAATTGGCAAAGTGATATTTGGAAGCCCATAGAGGGCTATGGTGAAAAAGGAAATATCCTCCGATGAAATCTGGAAAGAAGCTTTCTGAGAAACTGCTTAGTGTTCTTTTAATTCATCTCACAGAGTTACATCTGTATTTCGTGGATCTCTTTTCTAGCCTTGTTTCTTTGGAATCTGAGTACAGATATTTCGGATCCCATTGAAGACAATAGGGCCAAAGGAAATATCCTCCGATAACAAAGAGAAAGAAGCTTTCTGAGAAACTTCTTTGTGTTCTGTGAAATCATCTCACAGAGTTACAGCTTTCCGCTCAAGAAGCCTTTCGCTAAGACAGTTCTTGTGGAATAGGCAATGTGATATTTGGAAGCCCATAGAGGGCTATGGTGAAAAAGGCAATATCCTCAGATGAAATCTGGAAAGAAGCTTTCTGAGAAACTGCTTAGTGTTGTGTTAATTCATCTCACAGAGTTACATGTGTATTTCGTGGATCTCTTTGCTAGCCTTATTTCTGTGGAATCTGAGAACCGATATTTCGGATCCCTTTGAAGACTATAGGGCCAAAGGAAATATCCTCCCATAACAAAGAGAAAGAAGCTTTCTGACAAACTTCTTTGTGTTCTGTGAAATCATCTCACAGAGTTACAGCATTCCCCTCAAGAAGCCTTTCACTAAGACTGTTCTTATGGAATTGGCAAAGTGATATTTGGAACCCCTAGAGGGCTATGGTGAAAAAGGAAATATCCTCAGATGAAATCTGGAAAGAAGCTTTCTGAGAAACTGCTTAGTGTTGTGTTAATTCATCTCACAGAGTTACATGTGTATTTCGTGGATCTCTTTGCTAGCCTTATTTCTGTGGAATCTGAGAACAGATATTTCGGGTTCCCTTTGAAGACTATAGGGCCAAAGGAAATATGCTCCGATAACAAAGAGAAAGAAGGTTTCTGAGAAACTTCTTTGTGTTCTGTGAAATCATCTCACCGAGTTACAGCTTTCCCCTCAAGAAGCCTTTTGCTAAGACAGTTCTTGTGCAATAGGCAAAGTGATATTTGGAAGCCCATAGAGGGCTATGGTGAAAAAGGCAATATCCTCAGATGAAATCTGGAAAGAAGCTTTCTGAGAAACTGCTTAGTGTTCTGTTAATTCATCTCACAGAGTTACATCTGTATTTCGTGGATCTCTTTGCTAGCCTTATTTCTGTGGAATCTGAGTACAGATATTTCGGATCCCATTGAAGACAATAGGGCCAAAGGAAATATCCTCCTATAACAAAGAGAAAGAAGCTTTCTGAGAAACTTCTTTGTGTTCTGTGAAATCATCTCACAGAGTTACAGCTTTCCCCTCAAGAAGCCTTTCGCTAAGACAGATCTTGTGGAATTGGCAAAGTGATGTTTGGAAGCCCATAGAGGGCTATGGTGAAAAAGGAAATATCCTCAGATGAAATCTGGAAAGAAGTTTTCTGAGAAACTGCTTAGTGTTCTGTTAATTCATCTCACAGAGTTACATGTGTATTTCGTGGATTTCTTTGCTAGCATTATTTCTGTGGAATCTGAGAACGGATATTTCGGATCCCTTTGAAAACTATAGGGCCAAAGGAAATATCCTCCGATAACAAAGAGAAAAAACCTTTCTGAGAAACTTCTTTGTGTTCTGTGAAATCATCTCACAGAGTTACAGCTTTCCCCTCAAGATGCCTTTCGCTATGACAGTTCTTGTGGAATAGGTAAAGTGATATTTGGAAGCCCATAGAGGGCTACGGTGAAAAAGGAAATATCCTCAGATGAAATCTGGAAAGAAGCTCTCTGAGAAACTGCTTAGTGTTCTGTTAATTCATCTCACAGAGTTACATGTGTATTTCGTGGATCTCTTTGCTAGCCTTATTTCTGTGGAATCTGAGAACAGATATTTCGGATCCCTTTGAAGACTATAGGGCCGAAGGAAATATCCTCCGATAACAAAGAGAAAGAAGGTTACTGAGAAACTTCTTTGTGTTCTTTGAAATCATCTCACAGAGTTACAGCTTTCCCCTCAGGAAGCCTTTCGCTAAGACAGTTCTTGTGGAATAGGCAAAGTGATATTTGGAAGCCCATAGATGGTTTGGTGAAAAAGGAAATATCCTCAGATGAAAAATGGAAAGAAGCTTTCTGAGAAACTGCTTAGAGTTCTGTTAATTCAACTCACAGAGTTACATGTGTATTTCGTGGATCTCTTTGCTAGCCTTATTTCTGAGGAATCTGAGAACAGATATTTCGGATCCCTTTGAAGACTATAGGGCCAAAGGAAATATCCTCCGATAACAAAGAGAAAGAAGCTTTCTGAGAAACTTCTTTGTGTTCTGTGAAATCATCTCACAGAGTTACAGCTTTCCCCTCAAGAAGCCTTTCGCTAAGACAGTTCTTGTGGAATTGGCAAAGTGATATTTGGAAGCCCATAGAGGGCTATGGTGAAAAAGGAAATATCCTCCGATGAAATCTGGAAAGAAGCTTTCTGAGAAACTGCTTAGTGTTCTGTTAATTCATCTCACAGAGTTACATCTGTATTTCGTGGATCTCTTTGCTAGCCTTATTTCTGTGGAATCTGAGTACAGATATTTCGGATCCCATTGAAGACAATAGGGCCAAAGGAAATATCCTCCTATAACAAAGAGAAAGAAGCTTTCTGAGAAACTTCTTTGTGTTCTGTGAAATCATCTCACAGAGTTACAGCTTTCCCCTCAAGAACCCGTTCGCTAAGACAGTTCTTGTGGAATTGGCAAAGTGATATTTGGAAGCCCATAGAGGGCTATGGTGAAAAAGGAAATATCCTTAGATGAAATCTGGGAAGAAGCTTTATGAGAAACTGCTTAGTGTACTGTTAATTCATCTCACAGAGTTACATGTGTATTTCGTGGATCTCTTTGCTAGCCTTATTTCTGTGGAATCTGAGAACAGATATTTCGGATCCCTTAGAAAACTATAGGGCCAAAGGAAATGTCCTCCGATAACAAAGAGAAAGAAGGTTTCTGAGAAACTTCTTTGTGTTCTGTGAAATCATCTCACAGAGTTATAGCTTTCCCCTCAAGAAGCCTTTCGCTAAGACAGTTCTTGTGGAATTGGCAAAGTGATATTTGGAAGCCCATAGTGGGCTATGGTGAAAAAGGAAATATCCTCTGATGAAATCTGGAAAGAAGCTTTCTGAGAAACTGCTTAGTGTTCTGTTAATTCATCTCACAGAGTAACATCTGTATTTCGTGGATCTCTTTGCTAGCCTTATTTCTGTGGAATCTGAGTACAGATATTTCGGATCCCATTGAAGACAAAAGGGCCAAAGGAAATATCCTCCTATAACAAAGAGAAAGAAGGTTTCTGAGAAACTTCTTTGTGTTCTGTGAAATCATCTCACAGAGTTACAGCTTTCCCCTCAAGAAGCCTTTTGCTAAGACAGTTCTTGTGCAATAGGCAAAGTGATATTTCGAAGCCCATAGAGGGCTATGGTGAAAAAGGAAATATCCTCAGATGAAATCTGGAAAGAAGCTTTCTGAGAAACTGCTTAGTGTTCTGTTAATTCATCTCACAGAGTTACATCTGTATTTCGTGGACCACTTTGCTAGCCTTATTTCTGTGGAATCTGAGTACAGATATTTCGGATCCCTTTGAAGACAATAGGGCCAAAGGAAATATCCTCCTATAACAAAGAGAAAGAAGCTTTCTGAGAAACTTCTTTGTGTTCTGTGAAATCATATCACAGAGTTACAGCTTTCCCCTCAAAGAGCCTTTCGCTAAGACAGTTCTTGCGGAATTGGCAAAGTGATATTTGAAAGCCCATAGAGGGCTATGGTGAAAAAGGAAATATCCTCCGATGAAATCTGGAAAGAAGCTTTCTGAGAAACTGCTTAGTGCTCTGTTAATTCATCTCACAGAGTTACATGTGTATTTCGTGGATTTCTTTGCTAGCCTTATTTCTGTGGAATCTGAGAACGGATATTTCGGATCCCTTTGAAAACTATAGGGCCAAAGGAAATATCCTCCGATAACAAAGAGAAAGAAGCTTTCTGAGAAACTTCTTTGTGTTCTGTGAAATCATCTCACAGAGTTACAGCTTTACCCTCAAGAACCCTTTCGATAAGACAGTTCTTTTGGAATTGGCAAAGTGATATTTGGAAGCCCAAAGAGGGCTAAGGTGAAAAAGGAAATATCCTCAGATGAAATCTGGAAAGAAGCTTTCTGAGAAACTGCTTAGTGTTCTGTTAATTCATCTCACAGAGTTACATGTGTATTTCGTGGATCTCTTTGCTAGCCTTATTTCTGTGGAAATTGAGAACAGATATTTCGGATCCCTTTGAAAACTATAGGGCCAAAGGAAATATCCTCCGAAAACAAAGAGAAAGAAGGTTTCTGAGAAACTTCTCTGTGTTCTGTGAAATCATCTCACAGAGTTACAGCTTTCCCCTAAAGAAGCCTTTCGCTATGACAGTTCTTGTGGAAAAGGCAAAGTGATATTTGGAAGCCCATAGATGGTTTGGTGAAAAAGGAAATATCCTCAGATGAAAAATGGAAAGAAGCTTTCTGAGAAACTGCTTAGTGTTCTGTTATTTCATCTCACAGAGTTACATGTGTATTTCGTGGATCTCTTTGCTAGCCTTATTTCTGTGGAATCTGAGAACAGATATTTCCGATCCCTTTGAAGACTATAGGGCCAAAGGAAATATCCTCCGATAACAAAGAGAAAGAAGCTTTCTGAGAAACTTCTTTGTGTTCTGTGAAATCATCTCACAGAGTTACAGCTTTACCCTCAAGAACCCTTTCGATAAGACAGTTCTTTTGGAATTGGCAAAGTGATATTTGGAAGCCCAAAGAGGGCTAAGGTGAAAAAGGAAATATCCTCAGATGAAATCTGGAAAGAAGCTTTCTGAGAAACTGCTTAGTGTTCTGTTAATTCATCTCACAGAGTTACATGTGTATTTCGTGGATCTCTTTGCTAGCCTTATTTCTGTGGAAATTGAGAACAGATATTTCGGATCCCTTTGAAAACTATAGGGCCAAAGGAAATATCCTCCGATAACAAAGAGAAAGAAGGTTTCTGAGAAACTTCTCTGTGTTCTGTGAAATCATCTCACAGAGTTACAGCTTTCCCCTAAAGAAGCCTTTCGCTATGACAGTTCTTGTGGAAAAGGCAAAGTGATATTTGGAAGCCCATAGATGGTTTGGTGAAAAAGGAAATATCCTCAGATGAAAAATGGAAAGAAGCTTTCTGAGAAACTGCTTAGTGTTCTGTTATTTCATCTCACAGAGTTACATGTGTATTTCGTGGATCTCTTTGCTAGCCTTATTTCTGTGGAATCTGAGGTCTGATATTTCGGATCCCATTGAAGACAATAGGGCCAAAGGAAATATCCTCCTATAACAAAGAGAAAGAAGCTTTCTGAGAAACTTCTTTGTGTTCTGTGAAATCATCTCACAGAGTTTCAGCATTCCCCTCAAGAAGCCTTTCACTAAGACAGTTCTTCTGGAATTGGCAAAGTGATATTTGGAAGCCCTACAGGGCTATGGTGAAAAAGGAAATATCCTCAGATGAAATCTGGAAAGAAGATTTCTGAGAAACTGCTTAGTGTTCTGTTAATTCAGCTCACAGAGTTACATGTGTATTTCGTGGATCTCTTTGCTAGCCTTATTTCTGTGGAATCTGAGAACAGATATTTCGGATCCCTTTGAAGACTACAGGGCCAAAGGAAATATCCTCCGATAACAAAGAGAAAGAAGCTTTCTGAGAAACTTCTTTGTATTCTGTTAAATCATCTCACAGAGTTATAGCTTTCGCCTCAAGAAGCCTTTCGCTAAGACAGTTCTTGTGGAATTGGCAAAGTGATATTTGGAAGCCCCTAGAGGGCTATGGTGAAAAAGGAAATATCCTCAGATGAAATCTGGAAATAAGCTTTCTGAGAAACTGCTTAGTGTTCTGTTAATTCATCTCACAGAGTTACATCTGTATTTCGTGGATCTCTTTGCTAGCCTTATTTCTGTGGAATCTGAGAACCGATATTTCGGATCCCTTTGAAGACTATAGGGCCAAAGGAAATATCCTCCCATAACAAAGAGAAAGAAGCTTTCTGAGAAACTTCTTTGTGTTCTGTGAAATCATCTCACAGAGTTACAGCATTCCCCTCAAGAATCCTTTCACTAAGACAGTTCTTGTGGAATTGGAAAAGTGATATTTGGAAGCCCTAGAGGGCTATGGTGAAAAAGGAAATATCCTCCGATGAAATCTGGAAAGAAGCTTTCTGAGAATCTGCTTAGTGTTCTGTTAATTCATCTCACAGAGTTACATGTGTATTTCGTGGATCGCTTTGCTAGCCTTATTTCTGTGGAATCTGAGAACAGATATTTCGGATCCCTTTGAAGACTATAGGGCCAAAGGAAATATCCTCCGATAACAAAGAGAAAGAAGGTTTCTGAGAAACTTCTTTGTGTTCTGTGAAATCATCTCACAGAATTACAGCTTTTCCCTCAAGAACCCTTTCGCTAAGACAGTTCTTTTGGAATTGGCAAAGTGATATTTGGAAGCCCATAGAGGGCTATGGTGAAAAAGGAAATATCCTCAGATGAAATCTGGAAAGAAGCTTTCTGAGAAACTGCTTAGTGTTCTGTTAATTCATCTCACAGAGTTACATGTGTATTTCGTGGATCTCTTTGCTAGCCTTATTTCTGTGGAATCTGAGTACAGATATTTCGGATCCCATTGAAGACAATAGGGACAAAGGAAATATCCTCCTATAACAAAGAGAAAGAAGCTTTCTGAGAAACTTCTTTGTGTTCTGTGAAATCATCTCACAGAGTTACAGCATTCCCCTCAAGAAGCCTTTCACTAAGACAGTTCTTCTGGAATTGGCAAAGTGATATTTGGAAGACCTAGAGGGCTATGGTGAAAAAGGAAATATCCTCAGATGAAATCTGGAAAGAAGATTTCTGAGAAACTGCTTAGTGTTCTGTTAATTCATCTCACAGAGTTACATGTGTATTTCGTGGATCTCTTTGCTAGCCTTATTTCTGTGGAATCTGAGAACAGATATTTCGGATCCCTTTGAAGACTATAGGGCCAAAGGAAATATCCTCCGATAACAAAGAGAAAGAAGCTTTCTGAGAAACTTCTTTGTGTTCTGTGAAATCATCTCACAGAGTTATAGCTTTCCCCTCAAGAAGCCTTTCGCTAAGACAGTTCTTGTGGAATTGGCAAAGTGATATTTGGAAGCCCATAGAGGGCTATGGTGAAAAAGGAAATATCCTTAGATGAAATCTGGGAAGAAGCTTTATGAGAAACTGCTTAGTGTACTGTTAATTCATCTCTCAGAGTTACATGTGTATTTCGTGGATCTCTTTGCTAGCCTTATTTCTGTGCAATCTGAGAACAGATATTTCGGATCCCTTAGAAAACTATAGGGCCAAAGGAAATATCCTCCGATAACAAAGAGAAAGAAGGTTTCTGAGAAACTTCTTTGTGTTCTGTGAAATCATCTCACAGAGTTACAGCGTTCCCCTCAAGAAAACTTTCGCTAAGACAGTTCTTTTGGAATTGGCAAAGTGATATTTGGAAGCCCATAGAGGGCTATGGTGAAAAAGGAAATATCCTCAGATGAAATCTGGAAAGAAGCTTTCTGAGAAACTGCTTAGTGTTGTGTTAATTCATCTCACAGAGTTACATGTGTATTTCGTGGATCTCTTTGCTAGCCTTATTTCTGTGGAATCTGAGAACAGATATTTCGGATCCCTTAGAAAACTATAGGGCCAAAGGAAATATCCTCCGATAACAAAGAGAAAGAAGTTTTCTGAGAAACTTCTTTGTGTTCTGTGAAATCATCTCACAGAATTACAGCTTTCCCCTCAAGAAGCCTTTCGCTATGACAGTTCTTGTGGAATAGGCAAAGTGATATTTGGAAGCCCATAGAGGGCTACGGTGAAAAAGGAAATATCCTCAGATGAAATCTGGAAAGAAGCTTTCTGAGAAACTGCTTAGTGTTCTGTTAATTCATCTCACAGAGTTACATGTGTATTTCGTGGATCTCTTTGCTAGCCTTATTTCTGTGGAATCTGAGAACAGATATTTCGGATCCCTTTGAAGACTATAGGGCCAAAGGAAATATCCTCCGATAACAAAGAGAAAGAAGCTTTCTGAGAAACTTCTTTGTGTTCTGTGAAATCCTCTCACAGAATTACAGCTTTTCCCTCAAGAACCCTTTCGCTAAGACAGTTCTTTTGGAATTGGCAAAGTGATATTTGGAAGCCCATAGAGGGCTATGGTGAAAAAGGAAATATCCTCAGATGAAATCTGGAAAGAAGCTTTCTGAGAAACTGCTTAGTGTTCTGTTAATTCATCTCACAGAGTTACCTGTGTATTTCGTGGATCTCTTTGCTAGCCTTATTTCTGTGGAATCTGAGAACAGATATTTCGGATCCCTTTGAAGACTATAGGGCCAAAGGAAATATCCTCCGATAACAAAGAGAAAGAAGCTTTCTGAGAAACTTCTTTGTGTTCTGTGAAATCATCTCACAGAGTTACAGCATTCCCCTCAAGAAGCCTTTCACTAAGACAGTTCTTGTGGAATTGGCAAAGTGATATTTGGAAGCCCTAGAGGGCTACGGTGAAAAAGGAAATATCCTCAGATGAAATCTGGAAAGAAGATTTCTGAGAAACTGCTTAGTGTTCTGTTAATTCATCTCACAGAGTTACATGTGTATTTCGTGGATCTCTTTGCTAGCCTTATTTCTGTGGAATCTGAGAACAGATATTTCGGATCCCTTTGAAGACTATAGGGCCAAAGGAAATATCCTCCGATAACAAAGAGAAAGAAGCTTTCTGAGAAACTTCTTTGTATTCTGTTAAATCATCTCACAGAGTTATAGCTTTCCCCTCAAGAAGCCTTTCGCTAATACAGTTCTTGTGGAATTGGCAAAGTGATATTTGGAAGCCCATAGAGGGCTATGGTGAAAAAGGAAATATCCTCAGATGAAATCTGGAAAGAAGCTTTCTGAGAAACTGCTTAGTGTTCTGTTAATTCATCTCACAGAGTTATCTGTGTATTTCGTGGACCTCTTTGCTAGCCTTATTTCTGTGGAATCTGAGAACAGATATTTCGGATCCCTTTGAAGACTATAGGGCCAAAGGAAATATCCTCCGATAACAAAGAGAAAGAAGGTTTCTGAGAAACTTCTTTGTGTTCTGTGAAATCATCTCACAGAGTTACAGCTTTCCCTTCAAGAAGCCTTTTGCTAAGACAGTTCTTGTGCAATAGGCAAAGTGATATTTGGAAGCCCATAGAGGGCTATGGTGAAAAAGGAAATATCCTCAGATGAAATCTGGAAAGAAGCTTTCTGAGAAACTGCTTAGTGTTCTGTTAATTCATCTCACAGAGTTCCATGTGTATTTCGTGGATCTCTTTGCTAGCCTTATTTCTGTGGAATCTGAGAACAGATATTTCGGATCCCTTTGAAGACTATAGGGCCAAAGGAAATATCCTCCGATAATAAAGAGAAAGAAGCTTTCTGAGAAACTTCTTTGTGTTCTGTGAAATCATCTCACAGAGTTATAGCTTTCCCCTCAAGAAGCCTTTCGCTAAGACAGTTCTTGTGGAATTGGCAAAGTGATATTTGGAAGCCCATAGAGGGTTATGGTGAAAAAGGAAATATCCTCAGATGAAATCTGGAAAAAAGCTTAGTGAGAAACTGCTTGGTGTTCTGTTAATTCATCTTAGAGAGTTACATGTGTATTTCGTGGATCTCTTTGCTAGCCTTGTTTCTGTGGAATCTGAGAACAGATATTTCGGAACCCTTTGAAGACTATAGGGCCAAAGGAAATATCATGCCAAAACAAAGAGAAAGAAGCTTTCTGAGAAACTTCTTTGTGTTCTGTGAAATCATCTCACAGAGTTACAGCTTTCCCCTCAAGAAGCCTTTCGCTAAGACAGTTCTTGTGGAATTGGCAAAGTGATATTTGGAAGCCCATAGAGGGCTATGGTGAAAAAGGAAATATCCTCAGATGAAATCTGGAAAGAAGCTTTCTGAGAAACTGCTTAGTGTTCTGTTAATTCATCTCACAGAGTTACATGTGTATTTCGTGTATCTCTTTGCTAGCCTTATTTCTGTGGAATCTGAGAACAGATATTTCGGATCCCTTTGATGACTATAGGGCCAAAGGAAATATCCTCCTATAACAAAGAGAAAGAAGCTTTCTGAGAAACTTCTTTGTGTTCTGTGAAATCATCTCACAGAGTTACAGCATTCCCCTCAAGAAGCCTTTCACTAAGACAGTTCTTGTGGAATTGGCAAAGTGATATTTGGAAGCCCTAGAGGGCTACGGTGAAAAAGGAAATATCCTCAGATGAAATCTGGAAAGAAGATTTCTGAGAAACTGCTTAGTGTTCTGTTAATTCATCTCACAGAGTTACATGTGTATTTCGTGGATCTCTTTGCTAGCCTTATTTCTGTGGAATCTGAGAACAGATATTTCGGATCCCTTTGAAGACTATAGGGCCAAAGGAAATATCCTCCGATAACAAAGAGAAAGAAGCTTTCTGAGAAACTTCTTTGTGTTCTGTGAAATAATCTCACAGAGTTATAGCTTTCCCCTCAAGAAGCCTTTCGCTAAGACAGTTCTTGTGGAATTGGCAAAGTGATATTTGGAAGCCCATAGAGGGTTATGGTGAAAAAGGAAATATCCTCAGATGAAATCTGGAAAAAAGCTTCGTGAGAAACTACTTGGTGTTCTGTTAATTCATCTTAGAGAGTTACATGTGTATTTCGTGGATCTCCTTGCTAGCCTTATTTCTGTGGAATCTGAGAACAGATATTTCGGAACCCTTTGAAGACTATAGGGCCAAAGGAAATATCATGCCAAAACAAAGAGAAAGAAGCTATCTGAGAAACTTCTTTGTGTTCTGTGAAATCATCTCACAGAGTTACAGCTTTCCCCTCAAGAAGCCTTTCGCTAAGACAGTTCTTGTGGAATTGGCAAAGTGATATTTGGAAGCCCATAGAGGGCTATGGTGAAAAAGGAAATATCCTCAGATGAAATCTGGAAAGAAGCTTTCTGAGAAACTGCTTAGTGTTCTGTTAATTCATCTCACAGAGTTACATGTGTATTTCGTGTATCTCTTTGCTAGCCTTATTTCTGTGGAATCTGAGAACAGATATTTCGGATCCCATTGATGACTATAGGGCCAAAGAAAATATCCTCCGATAACAAAGAGAAAGAAGCTTTCTGAGAAACTTCTTTGTATTCTGTGAAATCATCTCGTAGAATTACAGCTTTCCCCTCAAGAAGCCTTTCGCTAAGACAGTTCTTGTGGAATTGGCAAGGTGATATTTAGAAGCCCATAGAGGGCTATGGTGAAAAAGGAAATATCCTCTGATGAAATCTGGAAGGAAGCTTTCTGAGAAACTGCTTAGTGTTCTGTTAATTCATCTCACAGAGTTACATCTGTATTTCGTGGATCTCTTTGCTAGCCTTATTTCTGTGGAATCTGAGTACAGATATTTCGGATCCCATTGAAGACAATAGTGCCAAAGGAAATATCCTCCTATAACAAAGAGAAAGAAGCTTTCTGAGAAACTTCTTTGTGTTCTGTGAAATCATCTCACAGAGGTACAGCTTTCCCCTCAAGAAGCCTTTCGCTAAGACAGTTCTTGTGGAATTGGCAAAGTGATGTTTGGAAGCCCATAGAGGGCTATGGAGAAAAAGGAAATATCCTCCGATGAAATCTGGAAAGAAGTTTTCTGAGAAACTGCTTAGTGTTCTGTTAATTCATCTCAGAGAGTTACATGTGTATTTCGTGGATTTCTTTGCTAGACTTATTTCTGTGGAATCTGAGAACGGATATTTCGGATCCCTTTGAAAACTATATGGCCAAAGGAAATATCCTCCGATAACAAAGAGAAAGAAGCTTTCTGAGAAACTTCTTTGTGTTCTGTGAAATCATATCACAGAGTTACAGCTTTCCCCTCAAGATGCCTTTCGCTATGACAGTTCTTGTGGAATAGCGAAAGTGATATTTGGAAGCCCATAGAGGGCTACGGTGAAAAAGGAAATATCCTCAGATGAAATCTGGAAAGAAGCTTTCTGAGAAACTGCTTAGTGTTCTGTTAATTCATCTCACAGAGTTACATGTGTATTTCGTGGATCTCTTTGCTAGCCTTATTTCTGTGAAATCTGAGTACAGATATTTCGGATCCCATTGAAGACAAAAGGGCCAAAGGAAATACCCTCCTATAACAAACAGAAAGAAGCTTTCTGAGAAACTTCTCTGTGTTCTGTGAAATCACCTCACAGAGTTACACCTTTCCCCTCAAGAACCCTTTCGCTAAGACAGTTCTTTTGGAATTGGCAAAGTGATATTTGGAAGCCCATAGAGGGCTATGGTGAAAAAGGAAATATCCTCAGATGAAATCTGGAAAGAAGCTTTCTGAGAAACTGCTTAGTGTTCTGTTAATTCATCTCACAGAGTTACATGTGTATTTCGTGGATCTCTTTGCTAGCCTTATTTCTGTGGAATCTGAGAACAGATATTTCGGATCCCTTTGAAAACTATAGGGCCAAAGGAAATATCCTCCGATAACAAAGAGAAAGAAGCTTTCTGAGAAACTTCTTTGTGTCTTTGAAATCATCTCACAGAGTTACAGCTTTCCGCTCAAGAAGCCTTTCGATAAGACAGTTCTTGTGGAATAGGCAAAGTGATATTTGGAAGCCCATAGATGTTTTGGTGAAAAAGGAAATATCCTCAGATGAAAAATGGAAAGAAGCTTTCTGAGAAACTGCTTAGAGTTCTGTTAATTCATCTCACAAAGTTACATGTGTATTTCGTGGATCTCTTTGCTAGCCTTATTTCTGTGGAATCTGAGAACAGATATTTCGGATCCCTTTGAAGACTATAGGGCCAAAGGAAATATCCTCCGATAACAAAGAGAAAGAAGCTTTCTGAGAAACTTCTTTGTGTTCTGTGAAATCATCTCACAGAGTTACAGCTTTCCCCTCAAGAAGCCTTTCGCTAAGACAGTTCTTGTGGAATTGGCAAAGTGATATTTGGAAGCCCATAGAGGGCTATGGTGAAAAAGGAAATATCCTCCGATGAAATCTGGAAAGAAGCTTTCTGAGAAACTGCTTAGTGTTCTGTTAATTCATCTCACAGAGTTACATCTGTATTTCGTGGATCTCTTTGCTAGCCTTATTTCTGTGGAATCTGAGTACAGATATTTCGGATCCCTTTGAAGACAATAGGGCCAAAGTAAATATCCTCCTATAACAAAGAGAAAGAAGCTTTCTGAGAAACTTCTTTGTGTTCTGTGAAATCATCTCACAGAGTTACAGCTTTCCCCTCAAGAACCCTTTCGCTAAGACAGTTCTTGTGGAATTGGCCAAGTGATATTTGGAAGCCCATAGAGGGCTATGGTGAAAAAGGAAATATCCTTAGATGAAATCTGGGAATAAGCTTTATGAGAAACTGCTTAGTGTACTGTTAATTCATCTCACAGAGTTACATGTGTATTTCGTGGATCTCTTTGCTAGTCTTATTTCTGTGGAATCTGAGAACAGATATTTCGGATCCCTTAGAAAACTATAGGGCCAAAGGAAATATCCTCCGATAACAAAGAGAAAGAAGGCTTCTGAGAAACTTCTTTGTGTTCTGTGAAATCATCTCACAGAGTTACAGCTTTCCCCTCATGAAGCCTTTCGCTAAGACAGTTCTTTTGGAATTGGCAAAGTGATATTTGGAAGCCCATAGAGGGCTATGGTGAAAAAGGAAATATCCTCAGATGAAATCTGGAAAGAAGCTTTCTGAGAAACTGCTTAGTGTTCTGTTAATTCATCTCACAGAGTTACATGTGTATTTCGTGGATCTCTTTGCTAGCCTTATTTCTGTGGAATCTGAGAACAGATATTTCGGATCCCTTTGAAAAATATAGGGCCAAAGAAATATCCTCCGATAACAAAGAGAAGGAAGGTTTCTGAGAAACTTCTTTGTGTTGTGTGAAATCATCTCACAGAATTACAGATTTCCCCTCAAGAAGCCTTTCGCTAAGACAGTTCTTGTGGAATAGGCAAAGTGATATTTGGAGGCCCATAGAGGGCTATGGTGAAAAAGGAAATATCCCCAGATGAAATCTGGAAAGAAGCTTTCTGAGAAACTGCTTAGTGTTCTGTTAAATCTCCTCACAGAGTTACATGTGTATTTCGTGGATCTCTTTGCTAGCCTTATTTCTGTGAAATCTGAGTACAGATATTTCGGATCCCATTGAAGACAATAGGGCCAAAGGAAATTTCCTCCTATAACAAAGAGAAAGAAGCTTTATGAGAAACTTCTTTGTGTTCTGTGAAATCATCTCACAGGGTTACAGCGTTCCCCTCAAGAACCCTTTCGCTAAGACAGTTCTTTTGGAATTGGCAAAGTGATATTTGGAAGCCCATAGAGGGCTATGGTTAAAAAGGAAATATCCTCAGATGTAATCTGGAAAGAAGCTTTCTGAGAAACTGCTTAGTGTTCTGTTAATTCATCTCACAGAGTTACATGTGTATTTCGTGGATCTCTTTGCTAGCCTTATTTCTGCGGAATCTGAGAACAGATATTTCGGATCCCTTTCAAGACTATAGGTCCAAAGGAAATATCCTCCGATAACAAAGAGAAAGAAGCTTTCTGAGAAACTTCTTCGTGTTCTGTGAAATCATCTCACAGAGTTACAGCTTTCCCCTAAAGAAGCCTTTCGCTAAGACAGTTATTGTGGAATTGGCAAAGTGATATTTGGAAGCCCATAGAGGGCTATGGAGAAAAAGGAAATATCCTCAGATGAAATCTGGAAAAAAGCTTCGTGAGAAACTGCTTGGTGTTCTGTTAATTCATCTTAGAGAGTTACATGTGTATTTCGTGGATCTCTTTGCTAGCCTTATTTCTGTGGAATCTGAGAACAGATATTTCGGAACCCTTTGAAGACTATAGGGCCAAAGGAAATATCATGCCAAAACAAAGAGAAAGAAGCTTTCTGAGAAACTTCTTTGTGTTCTGTGAAATCATCTCACAGAGTTACAGCTTTCCCCTCAAGAAGCCTTTCGCTAAGACAGTTCTTGTGGAATTGGCAAAGTGATATTTGGAAGCCCATAGAGGGCTATGGTGAAAAAGGAAATATCCTCAGATGAAATCTGGAAAGAAGCTTTCTGAGAAACTGCTTAGTGTTCTGTTAATTCATCTCACAGAGTTACATGTGTATTTCGTGGATCTCTTTGCTAGCCTTATTTCTGTGGAATCTGAGAACAGATATTTCGGATCCCATTGATGACTATAGGGCCAAAGGAAATATTCTCCGATAACAAAGAGAAAGAAGCTTTCTGAGAAACTTGTTTGTATTCTGTGAAATCATCTCGCAGAATTACAGCTTTCCCCTCAAGAAGCCTTTCGCTAAGACAGTTCTTGTGGAATTGGCAAAGTGATATTTAGAAGCCCATAGAGGGCTATGGTGAAAAAGGAAATATCCTCTGATGAAATCTGGAAGGAAGCTTTCTGAGAAACTGCTTAGTGTTCTGTTAATTCATCTCACAGAGTTACATCTGTATTTCGTGGATCTCTTTGCTAGCCTTATTTCTGTGGAATCTGAGCACAGATATTTCGGATCCCATTGAAGACAATAGTGCCAAAGGAAATATCCTCCTATAACAAAGAGAAAGAAGCTTTCTGAGAAACTTCTTTGTGTTCTGTGAAATCATCTCACAGAGTTACAGCTTACCCCTCAAGAAGCCTTTCGCTAAGACAGTTCTTGTGGAATTGGCAAAGTGATGTTTGGAAGCCCATAGAGGGCTACGGTGAAAAAGGAAATATCCTCCGATGAAATCTGGAAAGAAGTTTTCTGAGAAACTGCTTAGTGTTCTGTTAATTCATCTCAGAGAGTTACATGTGTATTTCGTGGATTTCTTTGCTAGACTTATTTCTGTGGAATCTGAGAACAGATATTTCGGATCCCATTAAAGACTTTAGGGCCAACGGAAATATCCTCCGATAACAAAGAGAAAGAAGCTTTCTGAGAAACTTCTTGGCATTCTGTGAAATCATCTCACAGAGTTACAGATTTCCCCTCAAGAAGCCTTTCGCTAAGACAATTCTTGTGGAATTGGCAAAGTGATATTTCGTGGCCCATAGAGCGCTATGGTGAATAAGGAAATATCCTCATATGTAATCTGGAAAGAAGCTTTCTGAGAAACTGCTTAGTGTTCTGTTAATTCATCTCACAGAGTTACATGTGTATTTCGTGGATCTGTTTGCTAGCCTTATTTCGGTGAAATCTGAGAACAGATATTTCGGATCCCTTAGAAAACTATAGGGCAAAGGAAATATCCTCCGATAACAAAGAGAAAGAAGGTTTCTGAGAAACTTCTTTGTGTTCTGTGAAATCATCTCACAGAGTTACAGCTTTCCCCTCAAGAAGCCTTTCGCTAAGACAGTTCTTGTGGAATTGGCAAAGTGATATTTGGACGACCATAGGGGGCTATGGTGAAAAAGGAAATATCCTCAGATGAAATCTGGAAAGAAGCTTTCTGAGAAACTGCTTAGTGTTCTGTTAATTCATCTCACAGAGTTACATGTGTATTTCGTGGATCTCTTTGCTAGCCTTATTTCTGTGGAATCTGAGAACAGATATTTCGGATCCCTTTGAAAAATATAGGGCCAAAGAAATATCCTCCGATAACAAAGAGAAAGAAGGTTTCTGAGAAACTTCTTTGTGTTCTGTGAAATCATCTCACAGAATTACAGCTTTCCCCTCAAGAAGCCTTTCGCTAAGACAGTTCTTGTGGAATAGGCAAAGTGATATTTGGAGGCCCATAGAGGGCTATGGTGAAAAAGGAAATATCCTCAGATGAAATCTGGAAAGAAGCTTTCTGAGAAACTGCTTAGTGTTCTGTTAAATCTCCTCAAAGAGTTACATGTGTATTTCGTGGATCTCTTTGCTAGCCTTATTTCTGTGAAATCTGAGTACAGATATTTCGGATCCCATTGAAGACAATAGGGCCAAAGGAAATATCCTCCTATAACAAAGAGAAAGAAGCTTTCTGAGAAACTTCTTTGTGTTCTGTGAAATCATCTCACAGGGTTCCAGCGTTCCCCTCAAGAACCCTTTCGCTAAGACAGTTCTTTTGGAATTGGCAAAGTGATATTTGGAAGCCCATAGAGGGCTATGGTTAAAAAGGAAATATCCTCAGATGAAATCTGGAAAGAAGCTTTCTGAGAAACTGCTTAGTGTTCTGTTAATTCATCTCACAGAGTTACATGTGTATTTCGTGGATCTCTTTGCTAGCCTTATTTCTGCGGAATCTGAGAAAAGATATTTCGGATCCCTTTCAAGACTATAGGTCCAAAGGAAATATCCTCCGATAACAAAGAGAAAGAAGCTTTCTGAGAAACTTCTTCGTGTTCTGTGAAATCATCTCACAGAGTTACAGCTTTCCCCTAAAGAAGCCTTTCGCTAAGACAGTTATTGTGGAATTGGCAAAGTGATATTTGGAAGCCCATAGAGGGCTATGGAGAAAAAGGAAATATCCTCAGATGAAATCTGGAAAAAAGCTTCGTGAGAAACTGCTTGGTGTTCTGTTAATTCATCTTAGAGAGTTACATGTGTATTTCGTGGATCTCTTTGCTAGCCTTATTTCTGTGGAATCTGAGAACAGATATTTCGGAACCCTTTGAAGACTATAGGGCCAAAGGAAATATCATGCCAAAACAAAGAGAAAGAAGCTTTCTGAGAAACTTCTTTGTGTTCTGTGAAATCATCTCACAGAGTTACAGCTTTCCCCTCAAGAAGCCTTTCGCTAAGACAGTTCTTGTGGAATTGGCAAAGTGATATTTGGAAGCCCATAGAGGGCTATGGTGAAAAAGGAAATATCCTCAGATGAAATCTGGAAAGAAGCTTTCTGAGAAACTGCTTAGTGTTCTGTTAATTCATCTCACAGAGTTACATGTGTATTTCGTGGATCTCTTTGCTAGCCTTATTTCTGTGGAATCTGAGAACAGATATTTCGGATCCCATTGATGACTATAGGGCCAAAGGAAATATTCTCCGATAACAAAGAGAAAGAAGCTTTCTGAGAAACTTGTTTGTATTCTGTGAAATCATCTCGCAGAATTACAGCTTTCCCCTCAAGAAGCCTTTCGCTAAGACAGTTCTTGTGGAATTGGCAAAGTGATATTTAGAAGCCCATAGAGGGCTATGGTGAAAAAGGAAATATCCTCTGATGAAATCTGGAAGGAAGCTTTCTGAGAAACTGCTTAGTGTTCTGTTAATTCATCTCACAGAGTTACATCTGTATTTCGTGGATCTCTTTGCTAGCCTTATTTCTGTGGAATCTGAGCACAGATATTTCGGATCCCATTGAAGACAATAGTGCCAAAGGAAATATCCTCCTATAACAAAGAGAAAGAAGCTTTCTGAGAAACTTCTTTGTGTTCTGTGAAATCATCTCACAGAGTTACAGCTTACCCCTCAAGAAGCCTTTCGCTAAGACAGTTCTTGTGGAATTGGCAAAGTGATGTTTGGAAGCCCATAGAGGGCTACGGTGAAAAAGGAAATATCCTCCGATGAAATCTGGAAAGAAGTTTTCTGAGAAACTGCTTAGTGTTCTGTTAATTCATCTCAGAGAGTTACATGTGTATTTCGTGGATTTCTTTGCTAGACTTATTTCTGTGGAATCTGAGAACGGATATTTCGGATCCCTTTGAAAACTATAGGGCCAAAGGAAATATCCTCCGATAACAAAGCGAAAGAAGCTTTCTGAGAAACTTCTTGGTTTCTGTGAAATCATATCACAGAGTTACAGCTTTCTCCTCAAGATGCCTTTCGCTATGACAGTTCTTGTGGAATAGGGAAAGTGATATTTGGAAGCCCATAGAGGGCTACGGTGAAAAAGGAAATATCCTCAGATAAAATCTGAAAGGAAGCTTTCTGAGAAACTGCTTAGTGTTCTGTTAATTCATCTCACAGAGTTACATCGGTATTTCGTGGATCTCTTTGCTAGCCTTATTTCTGTGAAATCTGAGTACAGATATTTCGGATCCCATTGAAGACAAAAGAGCCAAAGGAAATATCCTCCTATAACAAAGAGAAAGAAGCTTTCTGAGAAACTTCTTTGTGTTCTGTGAAATCATCTCACAGAGTTACAGCTTTCCCCTCAAGAACCCTTTCGCTAAGACTGTTCTTTTGGAATTGGCAAAGTGATATTTGGAAGCCCATAGAGGGCTATGGTGAAAAAGGAAATATCCTCAGATGAAATCTGGAAAGAAGCTTTCTGAGAAACTGCTTAGTGTTCTGTTAATTCATCTCACAGAGTTACATGTGTATTTCGTGGATCTCTTTGCTAGCCTTATTTCTGTGGAATCTGAGAACAGATATTTCGGATCCCTTAGAAAACTATAGGGCCAAAAGAAATATCCTCCGATAACAAAGAGAAAGAAGCTTTCTGAGTAACTTCTTTGTGTTCTGTGAAATCATCTCACAGAATTACAGCTTTCCCCTCAAGAACCCTTTCGCTAAGACAGTTCTTTTGGAATTGGCAAAGTGATATTTGGAAGCCCATAGAGGGCTATGGTGAAAAAGGAAATATCCTCAGATGAAATCTGGGAGGAAGCTTTCTGAGAAACTGCTTAGTGTTCTGTTAATTCATCTCACAGAGTTACATGTGTATTTCGTGGATCTCTTTGCTAGCCTTATTTCTGTGGAATCTGAGAACAGATATTTCGGATCCCTTAGAAAACTATAGGGCCAAAGGAAATATCCTCCGATAACAAAGAGAAAGAAGGTTTCTGAGAAACTTCTTTGTGTTCTGGGAAATCATCTCACAGAGTTACAGCTTTCCCCTCAAGAAGCCTTTCGCTAAGACAGTTCTTTTGGAATTGGCAAAGTGATATTTGGAAGCCCATAGAGGGTTTGGTGAAAAAGGAAATATCCTCAGATGAAATCTGGAAAGAAGCTTTCTGAGAAACTGCTTAGTGTTCTGTTAATTCATCTCACAGAGTTACATGTGTATTTCGTGGATCTCTTTGCTAGCGTTATTTGTGTGGAATCTGAGAACAGATATTTCGGATCCCTTTGAAGACTCTAGGGCCAAAGGAAATATCCTCCGATAACAAAGAGAAAGAATCTTTCTGAGAAACTTCTTCGTGTTCTGTGAAATCATCTCACAGAGTTACAGCTTTCCCCTCAAGAAGCCTTTCGCTAAGACAGTTCTTGTGGAATTGGCAAAGTGATATTTGGAAGCCCATAGAGGGCTATGGTGAAAAAGGAAATATCCTCAGATGAAATCTGGAAAGAAGCTTTCTGAGAAACTGCTTAGTGTTCTGTTAATTCATCTCACAGAGTTACATGTGTATTTCGTGGATGTTTTTGCTAGCCTTATTTCTGTGGAATCTGAGTACAGATATTTCGGATCCCATTGAAGACAATAGGGCCAAAGGAAATATCCTCCTATAACAAAGAGAAAGAAGCTTTCTGAGAAACTTCTTTGTGTTCTGTGAAATCATCTCACAGAATTACAGCTTTCCCCTCAAGAACCCTTTCGCTAAGACAGTTCTTTTGGAATTGGCAAAGTGATATTTGGAAGCCCATAGAGGGCTACGGTGAAAAAGGAAATATGCTCTGATGAAATGTGGAAAGAAGCTTTCTGAGAAACTGCTTAGTGTTCTGTTAATTCATCTCACAGAGTTACATGTGTATTTCGTGGATTTCTTTGCTAGCGTTATTTCTGTGGGATCTGAGAACAGATATTTCGGATCCCTTTGAAAAATATAGGGCCAAAGAAATATCCTCCGATAACAAAGATAAAGAAGGTTTCTGAGAAACTTCTTTGTGTTCTGTGAAATCATCTCACAGAGTTACAGCTTTCCCCTCAAGAAGCCTTTCGCTAAGACAGTTCTTGTGGAATAGGCAAAGTGATACTTGGAAGCCCATAGAGGGCTATGGTGAAAAAGGAAATATCCTCAGATGAAATCTGGAAAGAAGCTTTCTGAGAAACTGCCTAGTGTTCTGTTAATTCATCTCACAGAGTTACATCTGTATTCGTGGATCTCTTTGCTAGCCTTATTTCTGTGAAATCTGAGTACAGATATTTCGGATCCCATTGAAGACAATAGGGCCAAAGGAAATATCCTCCTATAACAAAGAGAAAGAAGCTTTCTGAGAAACTTCTTTGTGTTCTGTGAAATCATCTCACAGAGTTACAGCGTTCCCCTCAAGAACCCTTTCGCTAAGACAGTTCTTTTGGAATTGGCAAAGTGATATTTGGAAGCCCATAGAGGGCTATGGAGAAAAAGGAAATATCCTCAGATGAAATCTGGAAAGAAGCTTTCTGAGAAACTGCTTAGTGTTCTGTTAATTCATCTCACAGAGTTACATGTGTATTTCGTGGATCTCTTTGCTAGCCTTATTTCTGTGGAATCTGAGAACAGATATTTCGGATCCCTTAGAAAACTATAGGGCAAAGGAAATATCCTCCGATAACAAAGAGAAAGAAGGTTTCTGAGAAACTTCTTTGTGTTCTGTGAAATCATCTCACAGAGTTACAGCTTTCCCCTCAAGAAGCCTTTCGCTAAGACAGTTCTTGTGGAATTGGCAAAGTGATATTTGGACGCCCATAGGGGGCTATGGTGAAAAAGGAAATATCCTCCGATGAAATCTGGAAAGAAGCTTTCTGAGAAACTGCTTAGTGTTCTGTTAATTCATCTCACAGAGTTACATGTGTATTTCGTGGATCTCTTTGCTAGCCTTATTTCTGTGGAATCTGAGAACAGATATTTCGGATCCCTTTGAAGACTATAGGGCCAAAGGAAATATCCTCCAATAACAAAAGAAAGAATCTTTCTGAGAAACTTCTTTGTGTTCTGTGAAATCATCTCACAGAGTTTCAGCGTTCCCCTCAAGAACCCTTTCGCTAAGACAGTTCTTTTGGAATTGGCAAAGTGATATTTGGAAGCCCATAGAGGGCTATGGTGAAAAAGGAAATATCCTCAGATGAAATCTGGAAAGAAGCTTTCTGAGAAACTGCTTAGTGTTCTGTTAATTCATCTCACAGAGTTACATGTGTATTTCGTAGATCTATTTGCTAGCCTTATTTCTGTGGAATCTGAGAACAGATATTTCGGATCCCTTAGAAAACTATAGGGCCAAAGGAAATATCCTCCGATAACAACGAGAAAGAAGGTTTCTGAGAAACTTCTTTGTGTTCTGTGAAATCATCTCACAGAGTTACAGCTTTCCCCTCAAGAAGCCTTTCGCTAAGACAGTTCTTGTGGAATTGGCAAAGTGATATTTGGAAGCCCATAGAGGGCTATGGTGAAAAAGGAAATATCCTCAGATGAAATCTGGAAAGAAGCTTTCTGAGAAACTGCTTAGTGTTCTGTTAATTCATCTCACAGAGTTACATGTGTATTTCGTGGATCTCTTTGCTAGCCTTATTTCTGTGGAATCTGAGAACAGATATTTCGGATCCCTTAGAAAACTATAGGGCCAAAGGAAATATCCTCCGATAACAAAGAGAAGGAAGGTTTCTGAGAAACTTCTTTGTGTTCTGTGAAATCATCTCACAGAGTTACAGCTTTCTCCTCAAGAAGCCTTTCGCTAAGACAGTTCTTGTGGAATTGGCAAAGTGATATTTTGAAGCCCATAGAGGGTTTGGTGAAAAAGGAAATATCCTCAGATGAAATCTGGAAAGAAGCTTTCTGAGAAACTGCTTAGTGTTCTGTTAATTCATCTCACAGAGTTACATGTGTATTTCGTGGATCTCTTTGCTAGCGTTATTTGTGTGGAATCTGAGAACAGATATTTCGGATCCCTTTGAAGACTCTAGGGACAAAGGAAATATCCTCCGATAACAAAGAGAAAGAATCTTTCTGAGAAACTTCTTTGTGTTCTGTGAAATCATCTCACAGAGTTACAGCTTTCCCCTCAAGAAGCCTTTCGCTAAGACAGTTCTTGTGGAATTGGCAAAGTGATATTTGGACGCCCATAGGGGGCTATGGTGAAAAAGGAAATATCCTCAGATGAAATCTGGAAAGAAGCTTTCTGAGAAACTGCTTAGTGTTCTGTTAATTCATCTCACAGAGTTACATGTGTATTTCGTGGATCTCTTTGCTAGCCTTATTTCTGTGGAATCTGAGAACAGATATTTCGGATCCCTTTGAAGACTATAGGGCCAAAGGAAATATCCTCCAATAACAAAAGAAAGAATCTTTCTGAGAAACTTCTTTGTGTTCTGTGAAATCATCTCACAGAGTTTCAGCGTTCCCCTCAAGAACCCTTTCGCTAAGACAGTTCTTTTGGAATTGGCAAAGTGATATTTGGAAGCCCATAGAGGGCTATGGTGAAAAAGGAAATATCCTCAGATGAAATCTGGAAAGAAGCTTTCTGAGAAACTGCTTAGTGTTCTGTTAATTCATCTCACCGAGTTACATGTGTATTTCGTGGATCTCTTTGCTAGCCTTATTTCTGTGGAATCTGAGAACAGATATTTCGGATCCCTTAGAAAACTATAGGGCCAAAGGAAATATCCTCCGATAACAACGAGAAAGAAGGTTTCTGAGAAACTTCTTTGTGTTCTGTGAAATCATCTCACAGAGTTACAGCTTTCCGCTCAAGAAGCCTTTCGCTAAGACAGTTCTTGTGGAATTGGCAAAGTGATATTTGGAAGCCCATAGAGGGCTATGGTGAAAAAGGAAATATCCTCAGATGAAATCTGGAAAGAAGCTTTCTGAGAAACTGCTTAGTGTTCTGTTAATTCATCTCACAGAGTTACATGTGTATTTCGTGGATCTCTTTGCTAGCCTTATTTCTGTGGAATCTGAGAACAGATATTTCGGATCCCTTAGAAAACTATAGGGCCAAAGGAAATATCCTCCGATAACAAAGAGAAAGAAGGTTTCTGAGAAACTTCTTTGTGTTCTGTGATATCATCTCACAGAGTTACAGCTTTCCCCTCAAGAAGCCTTTCGCTAAGACAGTTCTTGTGGAATTGGCAAAGTGATATTTTGAAGCCCATAGAGGGTTTGGTGAAAAAGGAAATATCCTCAGATGAAATCTGGAAAGAAGCTTTCTGAGAAACTGCTTAGTGTTCTGTTAATTCATCTCACATAGTTACATGTGTATTTCGTGGATCTCTTTGCTAGCGTTATTTGTGTGGAATCTGAGAACAGATATTTCGGATCCCTTTGAAGACTCTAGGGCCTAAGGAAATATCCTCCGATAACAAAGAGAAAGAAGGTTTCTGAGAAACTTCTTTGTGTTCTGTGAAATCATCTCACAGAGTTACAGCTTTCCCCTCAAGAAGCCTTTCGCTAAGACAGTTCTTGTGGAATTGGCAAAGTGATATTTGGAAGCCCATAGAGGGCTATGGTGAAAAAGGAAATATCCTCAGATGAAATCTGGAAAGAAGCTTTCTGAGAAACTGCTTAGTGTTCTGTTAATTCATCTCACAGAGTTACATCTCTATTTCGTGGATCTCTTTGCTAGCCTTATTTCTGTGGAATCTGAGTACAGATATTTCGGATCCCTTTGAAGACAATAGGGCCAAAGGAAATATCCTCCTATAACAAAGAGAAAGAAGCTTTCTGAGAAACTTCTTTGTGTTCTGTGAAATCTTCTCACAGAATTACAGCTTTCCCCTCAAGAACCCTTTCGCTAAGACAGTTCTTTTGGAATTGGCAAAGTGATATTTGGAAGCCCATAGAGGGCTACAGTGAAAAAGGAAATATGCTCAGATGAAATGTGGAAAGAAGCTTTCTGAGAAACTGCTTAGTGTTCTGTTAATTCATCTCACAGAGTTACATCTGTATTTCGTGGATATCTTTGCTAGCGTTATTTCTGTGGAATCTGAGAACAGATATTTCGGATCCCTTTGAAAAATATAGGGCCAAAGAAATATCCTCCGATAACAAAGAGAAAGAAGCTTTCTGAGAAACTTCTTTGTGTTCTGTGAAATCATCTCACAGAGTTACAGCTTTCCCCTCAAGAAGCCTTTCGCTAAGACAGTTCTTGTGGAATAGGCAAAGTGATATTTGGAAGCCCATAGAGGGCTATGGTGAAAAAGGAAATATCCTCAGATGAAATCTGGAAAGAAGCTTTCTGAGAAACTTCTTAGTGTTCTGTTAATTCATCTCACAGAGTTACATCTGTATTCGTGGATCTCTTTGCTAGCCTTATTTCTGTGAAATCTGAGTACAGATATTTCGGATCCCATTGAAGACAATAGGGCCAAAGGAAATATCCTCCTATAACAAAGAGAAAGAAGCTTTCTGAGAAACTTCTTTGTGTTCTGTGAAATCATCTCACAGAGTTACAGCGTTCCCGTCAAGAACCCTTTCGCTAAGACAGTTCTTTTGGAATTGGCAAAGTGATATTTGGAAGCCCATAGAGGGCTATGGTGAAAAAGGAAATATCCTCAGATGAAATCTGGAAAGAAGCTTTCTGAGAAACTGCTTAGTGTTCTGTTAATTCATCTCACAGAGTTACATGTGTATTTCGTGGATCTCTTTGCTAGCCTTATTTCTGTGGAATCTGAGAACAGATATTTCGGATCCCTTAGAAAACTATAGGGCAAAGGAAATATCCTCCGATAACAAAGAGAAAGAAGGTTTCTGAGAAACTTCTTTGTGTTCTGTGAAATCATCTCACAGAGTTACAGCTTTCCCCTCAAGAAGCCTTTCGCTAAGACAGTTCTTGTGGAATTGGCAAAGTGATATTTGGACGCCCATAGGGGGCTATGGTGAAAAAGGAAATATCCTCAGATGAAATCTGGAAAGAAGCTTTCTGAGAAACTGCTTAGTGTTCTGTTAATTCATCTCACAGAGTTACATGTGTATTTCGTGGATCTCTTTGCTAGCCTTATTTCTGTGGAATCTGAGAACAGATATTTCGGATCCCTTTGAAGACTATAGGGCCAAAGGAAATATCCTCCAATAACAAAAGAAAGAATCTTTCTGAGAAACTTCTTTGTGTTCTGTGAAATCATCTCACAGACTTACAGCGTTCCCCTCAAGAACACTTTCGCTAAGACAGTTCTTTTGGAATTGGCAAAGTGATATTTGGAAGCCCATAGAGGGCTATGGTGAAAAAGGAAATATCCTCAGATGAAATCTGGAAAGAAGCTTTCTGAGAAACTGCTTAGTGTTCTGTTAATTCATCTCACCGAGTTACATGTGTATTTCGTGGATCTCTTTGCTAGCCTTATTTCTGTGGAATCTGAGAACAGATATTTCGGATCCCTTTGAAGACTATAGGGCCAAAGGAAATATCCTCCGATAACAAAGAGAAAGAAGGTTTCTGAGAAACTTCTTTGTGTTCTGTGAAATCATCTCACAGAGTTACAGCTTTCCCCTCAAGAAGCCTTTTGCTAAGACAGTTCTTGTGCAATAGGCAAAATGATATTTGGAAGCCCATAGAGGGCTATGGTGAAAAAGAAAATATCCTCTGATGAAATCTGGAAAGAAGCTTTCTGAGAAACTGCTTAGTGTTCTGTTAATTCATCTCACAGAGTTACATGTGTATTTCGTGGATCTCTTTGCTAGCCTTATTTCTGTGGAATCTGAGTACAGATATTTCGGATCCCTTTGAAGACAATAGTGCCAAAGGAAATATCTTCCTATAACAAAGAGAAAGAAGCTTTCTGAGAAACTTCTTTGTGTTCTGTGAAATCATATCACAGAGTTACAGCTTTCCCCTCAAGAAGCCTTTCGCTAAGACAGTTCTTGTGGAATTGGCAAAGTGATATTTGGAAGCCCATTGAGGGCTATGGTGAAAAAGGAAATATCCTCAGATGAAATCTGGAAAGAAGCTTTCTGAGAAACTGCTTAGTGTTCTGTTAATTCATCTCACAGAGTTACATGTGTATTTCGTGAATTTCTTTGCTAGCCTTATTTCTGTGGAATCTGAGAACGGATATTTCGGATCCCTTTGAAAACTATAGGGCCAAAGGAAATATCCTCCGATAACAAAGAGAAAGAAGGTTTCTGAGAAACTTCTTTGTGTTCTGTGAAATCATCTCACAGAGTTACAGCTTTCCCCTCAAGAAGCCTTTCGCTAAGACAGTTCTTTTGGAATTGGCAAAGTGATATTTGGAAGCCCATAGAGGGCTATGGTGAAAAAGGAAATATCCTCTGATGAAATCTGGAAAGAAGCTTTCTGAGAAACTGCTTAGTGTTCTGTTAATTCATCTCACAGAGTTACATCTGTATTTCGTGGATCTCTTTGCTAGCCTTATTTCTGTGGAATCTGAGTACAGATATTTCGGATCCCATTGAAGACAATAGGGCCAAAGGAAATATCCTCCTATAACAAAGAGAAAGAAGCTTTCTGAGAAACTTCTTTGTGTTCTGTGAAATCATCTCACAGAGTTACAGCGTTCCCGTCAAGAACCCTTTCGCTAAGACAGTTCTTTTGGAATTGGCAAAGTGATATTTGGAAGCCCATAGAGGGCTATGGTGAAAAAGGAAATATCCTCAGATGAAATCTGGAAAGAAGCTTTCTGAGAAACTGCTTAGTGTTCTGTTAATTCATCTCACAGAGTTACATGTGTATTTCGTGGATCTCTTTGCTAGCCTTATTTCTGTGGAATCTGAGAACAGATATTTCGGATCCCTTAGAAAACTATAGGGCAAAGGAAATATCCTCCGATAACAAAGAGAAAGAAGGTTTCTGAGAAACTTCTTTGTGTTCTGTGAAATCATCTCACAGAGTTACAGCTTTCCCCTCAAGAAGCCTTTCGCTAAGACAGTTCTTGTGGAATTGGCAAAGTGATATTTGGACGCCCATAGGGGGCTATGGTGAAAAAGGAAATATCCTCAGATGAAATCTGGAAAGAAGCTTTCTGAGAAACTGCTTAGTGTTCTGTTAATTCATCTCACAGAGTTACATGTGTATTTCGTGGATCTCTTTGCTAGCCTTATTTCTGTGGAATCTGAGAACAGATATTTCGGATCCCTTTGAAGACTATAGGGCCAAAGGAAATATCCTCCAATAACAAAAGAAAGAATCTTTCTGAGAAACTTCTTTGTGTTCTGTGAAATCATCTCACAGACTTACAGCGTTCCCCTCAAGAACACTTTCGCTAAGACAGTTCTTTTGGAATTGGCAAAGTGATATTTGGAAGCCCATAGAGGGCTATGGTGAAAAAGGAAATATCCTCAGATGAAATCTGGAAAGAAGCTTTCTGAGAAACTGCTTAGTGTTCTGTTAATTCATCTCACCGAGTTACATGTGTATTTCGTGGATCTCTTTGCTAGCCTTATTTCTGTGGAATCTGAGAACAGATATTTCGGATCCCTTTGAAGACTATAGGGCCAAAGGAAATATCCTCCGATAACAAAGAGAAAGAAGGTTTCTGAGAAACTTCTTTGTGTTCTGTGAAATCATCTCACAGAGTTACAGCTTTCCCCTCAAGAAGCCTTTTGCTAAGACAGTTCTTGTGCAATAGGCAAAATGATATTTGGAAGCCCATAGAGGGCTATGGTGAAAAAGAAAATATCCTCTGATGAAATCTGGAAAGAAGCTTTCTGAGAAACTGCTTAGTGTTCTGTTAATTCATCTCACAGAGTTACATGTGTATTTCGTGGATCTCTTTGCTAGCCTTATTTCTGTGGAATCTGAGTACAGATATTTCGGATCCCTTTGAAGACAATAGTGCCAAAGGAAATATCTTCCTATAACAAAGAGAAAGAAGCTTTCTGAGAAACTTCTTTGTGTTCTGTGAAATCATATCACAGAGTTACAGCTTTCCCCTCAAGAAGCCTTTCGCTAAGACAGTTCTTGTGGAATTGGCAAAGTGATATTTGGAAGCCCATTGAGGGCTATGGTGAAAAAGGAAATATCCTCAGATGAAATCTGGAAAGAAGCTTTCTGAGAAACTGCTTAGTGTTCTGTTAATTCATCTCACAGAGTTACATGTGTATTTCGTGAATTTCTTTGCTAGCCTTATTTCTGTGGAATCTGAGAACGGATATTTCGGATCCCTTTGAAAACTATAGGGCCAAAGGAAATATCCTCCGATAACAAAGAGAAAGAAGGTTTCTGAGAAACTTCTTTGTGTTCTGTGAAATCATCTCACAGAGTTACAGCTTTCCCCTCAAGAAGCCTTTCGCTAAGACAGTTCTTTTGGAATTGGCAAAGTGATATTTGGAAGCCCATAGAGGGCTATGGTGAAAAAGGAAATATCCTCTGATGAAATCTGGAAAGAAGCTTTCTGAGAAACTGCTTAGTGTTCTGTTAATTCATCTCACAGAGTTACATCTGTATTTCGTGGATCTCTTTGCTAGCCTTATTTCTGTGGAATCTGAGTACAGATATTTCGGATCCCTTTGAAGACAATAGGGCCAAAGGAAATATCTTCCTATAACAAAGAGAAAGAAGCTTTCTGAGAAACTTCTTTGTGTTCTGTGAAATCATATCACAGAGTTACAGCTTTCCCCTCAAGAAGCCTTTCGCTAAGACAGTTCTTGTGGAATTGGCAAAGTGATGTTTGGAAGCCCATAGAGGGCTATGGTGAAAAAGGAAATATCCTCCGATGAAATCTCGAAAGAAGTTTTCTGAGAAACTGCTTAGTGTTCTGTTAATTCATCTCACAGAGTTACATGTGTATTTCGTGGTTTTCTTTGCTAGCCTTATTTCTGTGGAATCTGAGAACGGATATTTGGGATCCCTTTGAAAACTATAGGGCCAAAGGAAATATCCTCCGATAACAAAGAGAAAGAAGCTTTCTGAGAAACTTCTTTGTGTTCTTTGAAATCATCTCACAGAGTTACAGCTTTCCGCTCAAGAAGCCTTTCGCTAAGACAGTTCTTGTGGAATAGGCAAAGTGATATTTGGAAGCCCATAGATGTTTTGGTGAAAAACGAAATATCCTCAGATGAAAAATGGAAAGAAGCTTTCTGAGAAACTGCTTAGAGTTCTGTTAATTCATCTTAGAGAGTTACATGTGTATTTCGTGGATCTCTTTGCTAGCCTTATTTCTGTGGAATCTGAGAACAGATATTTCGGATCCCTTTGAAGACTATAGGGCCAAAGGAAATATCCTCCGATAACAAAGAGAAAGAAGCTTTCTGAGAAACTTCTTTATGTTCTCTGAAATCATCTCACAGAGTTACAGCTTTCCCCTCAAGAAGCCTTTCGCTAAGACAGTTCTTGTGGAATTGGCAAAGTGATATTTGGAAGCCCATAGAGGGCTATGGTGAAAAAGGAAATATCCTCAGATGAAATCTGGAAAGAAGCTTTCTGAGAAACTGCTTAGTGTTCTGTTAATTCATCTCACAGAGTTACATCTGTATTTCGTGGATATCTTTGCTAGCCTTATTTCTGTGGAATCTGAGTACAGATATTTCGAGCCCATTGAAGACAATAGGGCCAAAGGAAATATCCTCCTATAACAAAGAGAAAGAAGCTTTCTGAAAAACTTCTTTGTGTTCTGTGAAATCATCTCACAGAGTTACAGCTTTCCCCTCAAGAACCCTTTCGCTAAGACAGTTCTTGTGGAATTGGCAAAGTGATATTTGGAAGCCCATAGAGGGCTATGGTGAAAAAGGAAATATCCTTAGATGAAATCTGGGAAGAAGCTTTATGAGAAACTGCTTAGTGTACTGTTAATTCATCTTACAGAGTTACCTGTGTATTTGGTGGATCTCTTTGCTAGCCTTATTTCTGTGGAATCTGAGAACGGATATTTGGGATCCCTTTGAAAACTATAGGGCCAAAGGAAATATCCTCCGATAACAAAGAGAAAGAAGTTTTCTGAGAAACTTCTTTGTATTCTTTGAAATCATCTCACAGAGTTACAGCTTTCCGCTCAAGAAGCCTTTCGCTAAGACAGTTCTTGTGGAATAGGCAAAGTGATATTTGGAAGCCCATAGATGTTTTGGTGAAAAAGGAAATATCCTCAGATGAAAAATGGAAAGAAGCTTTCTGAGAAACTGCTTAGAGTTCTGTTAATTCATCTTAGAGAGTTACATGTGTATTTCGTGGATTTCTTTGCTAGCCTTATTTCTGTGGAATCTGAGAACGGATATTTCGGATCCCTTTGAAAACTATAGGGCCAAAGGAAATATCCTCCGATAACAAAGAGAAAGAAGGTTTCTGAGAAACTTCTTTGTGTTCTGTGAAATCATCTCACAGAGTTACAGCTTTCCCCTCAAGAAGCCTTTCGCTAAGACAGTTCTTGTGGAATAGGCAAAGTGATATTTGGAAGCCCATAGAGGGCTATGGTGAAAAAGGAAATATCCTCTGATGAAATGTGGAAAGAAGCTTTCTGAGAAACTGCTTAGTGTTCTGTTAATTCATCTCACAGATTTACATCTGTATTTCGTGGATCTCTTTGCTAGCCTTATTTCTGTGGAATCTGAGTACAGATATTTCGGATCCCTTTGAAGACAATAGGGCCAAAGGAAATATCTTCCTATAACAAAGAGAAAGAAGCTTTCTGAGAAACGTCTTTGTGTTCTGTGAAATCATATCACAGAGTTACAGCTTTCCCCTCAAGAAGCCTTTCGCTAAGACAGTTCTTGTGGAATTGGAAAAGTGATGTTTGGAAGCCCATAGAGGGCTATGGTGAAAAAGGAAATATCCTCCGATGAAATCTCGAAAGAAGATTTCTGAGAAACTGCTTAGTGTTCTGTTAATTCATCTCACAGAGTTACATGTGTATTTCGTGGTTTTCTTTGCTAGCCTTATTTCTGTGGAATCTGAGAACGGATATTTGGGATCCCTTTGAAAACTATAGGGCCAAAGGAAATATCCTCCGATAACAAAGAGAAAGAAGCTTTCTGAGAAACTTCTTTGTGTTCTTTGAAATCATCTCACAGAGTTACAGCTTTCCGCTCAAGAAGCCTTTCGCTAAGACAGTTCTTGTGGAATAGGCAAAGTGATATTTGGAAGCCCATAGATGTTTTGGTGAAAAAGGAAATATCCTCAGATGAAAAATGGAAAGAAGCTTTCTGAGAAACTGCTTAGAGTTCTGTTAATTCATCTTAGAGAGTTACATGTGTATTTCGTGGATCTCTTTGCTAGCCTTATTTCTGTGGAATCTGAGAACAGATATTTCGGATCCCTTTGAAGACTATAGGGCCAAAGGAAATATCCTCCGATAAGAAAGAGAAAGAAGCTTTCTGAGAAACTTCTTTGTGTTCTGTGAAATCATCTCACAGAGTTACAGCTTTCCCCTCAAGAAGCCTTTCGCTAAGACAGTTCTTGTGGAATTGGCAAAGTGATATTTGGAAGCCCATAGAGGGCAATGGTGAAAAAGGAAATATCCTCAGATGAAATCTGGAAAGAAGCTTTCTGAGAAACTGCTTAGTGTTCTGTTAATTCATCTCACAGAGTTACATCTGTATATCGTGGATCTCTTTGCTAGCCTTATTTCTGTGGAATCTGAGTACAGATATTTCGGATCCCTTTGAAGACAATAGGGCCAAAGGAAATATCCTCCTATAACAAAGAGAAAGAAGCTTTCTGAGAAATTTCTTTGTGTTCTGTGAAATCATCTCACAGAGTTACAGCTTTCCCCTCAAGAACCCTTTCGCTAACACAGTTCTTGTGGAATTGGCAAAGTGATATTTGGAAGCCCATAGAGGGCTATGGTGAAAAAGGAAATATCCTTAGATGAAATCTGGGAAGAAGCTTTATGAGTAACTGCTTAGTGTACTGTTAATTCATCTCACAGAGTTACATGTGTATTTCGTGGATTTCTTTGCTAGCCTTATTTCTGTGGAATCTGAGAAAGGATATTTGGGATCCCTTTGAAAACTATAGGGCCAAAGGAAATATCCTCCGATAACAAAGAGAAAGAAGCTTTCTGAGAAACTTCTTTGTGTTCTTTGAAATCATCTCACAGAGTTACAGCTTTCCGCTCAAGAAGCCTTTCGCTAAGACAGTTCTTTTGGAATTGGCAAAGTGATATTTGGAAGCCCATAGAGGGCTATGGTGAAAAAGGAAATATCCTCTGATGATATCTGGAAAGAAGCTTTCTGAGAAACTGCTTAGTGTTCTGTTAATTCATCTCACAGAGTTACATGTGTATTTCGTGGATCTCTTTGCTAACCTTATTTCTGTGGAATCTGAGAACCGATATTTCGGATCCCTTTGAAAAATATAGGGCCAAAGAAATATCCTCCGATAACAAAGAGAAAGAAGGTTTCTGAGAAACTTCTTTGTGTTCTGTGAAATCATCTCACAGAGTTACAGCTTTCCCGTCAAGAAGCCTTTCGCTATGACAGTTCTTGTGCAATAGGCAAAGTGATATTTGAAGCCCATAGAGGGCTACGGTGAAAAAGGAAATATCCTCAGATGAAATCTGGAAAGAAGCTTTCTGAGAAACTGCTTAGTGTTCTGTTAATTCTCCTCACAGAGTTACATGTGTATTTCGTGGAACTCTTTGCTAGCCTTATTTCTGTGAAATCTGAGTACAGATATTTCGGATCCCATTGAAGACAATAGGGCCAAAGGAAATATCCTCCTATAACAAAGAGAAAGAAGCTTTCTGAGAAACTTCTTTGTGTTCTGTGAAATCATCTCACAGAGTTACAGCGTTCCCCTCAAGAACCCTTTCGCTAAGCCAGTTCTTTTGGAATTGGCAAAGTGATATTTGGAAGCCCATAGAGGGCTATGGTGAAAAAGGAAATATCCTCAGATGAAATCTGGGAAGAAGCTTTCTGAGAAACTGCTTAGTGTTCTGTTAATTCATCTCACAGAGTTACATGTGTATTTCGTGGATCTCTTTGCTAGCCTTATTTCTGTGGAATCTGAGAACAGATATTTCGGATCCCTTAGAAAACTATAGGGCCAAAGGAAATATCCTCCGATAACAAAGAGAAAGAAGCTTTCTGAGAAACTTCTTTGTGTTCTGTGAAATCATCTCACAGAGTTACAGCTTTCCCCTCAAGAAGCCTTTCGCTAAGACAGTTCTTGTGGAATTGGCAAAGTGATATTTGGAAGCCCATAGAGGGTTTGGTGAAAAAGGAAATATCCTCAGATGAAATCTGGAAAGAAGCTTTCTGAGAAACTGCTTAGTGTTCTGTTAATTCATCTCACAGAGTTACATGTGTATTTCGTGGATCTCTTTGCTAGCGTTATTTGTGTGGAATCTGAGAACAGATATTTCGGATCCCTTTGAAGACTCTAGGGCCAAAGGAAATATCCACCTATAACAAAGAGAAAGAAGCTTTCTGAGAAACTTCTTTGTGTTCTGTGAAATCATCTCACAGAATTACAGCTTTCCCCTCAAGAACCCTTTCGCTAAGCCAGTTGTTTTGGAATTGCCAAAGTGATATTTGGAAGCCCATAGAGGGCTACGGTGAAAAAGGAAATATGCTCAGATGAAATGTGGAAAGAAGCTTTCTGAGAAACTGCTTAGTGTTCTGTTAATTCATCTCACAGAGTTACATGTGTATTTCGTGGATCTCTTTGCTAGCGTTATTTCTGTGGCATCTGAGAACAGATATTTCGGATCCCTTTGAAAAATATAGGGCCAAAGAAATATCCTCCGATAACAAAGAGAAAGAAGGTTTCTGAGAAACTTCTTTGTGTTCTGTGAAATCATCTCACAGAGTTACAGCTTTCCCCTCAAGAAGCCTTTCGCTAAGACAGTTCTTGTGGAATAGGCAAAGTGATATTTGGAAGCCCATAGAGGGCTATGGTGAAAAAGGAAATATCCTCAGATGAAATCTGGAAAGAAGCTTTCTGAGAAACTGCTTAGTGTTCTGTTAATTCATCTCACAGAGTTACATCTGTATTCGTGGATCTCTTTGCTAGCCTTATTTCTGTGAAATCTGAGTACAGATATTTCGGATCCCATTGAAGACAATAGGGCCAAAGGAAATATCCTCCTATAACAAAGAGAAAGAAGCTTTCTGAGAAACTTCTTTGTGTTCTGTGAAATCATCTCACAGAGTTACAGCGTTCCCCTCAAGAACCCTTTCGCTAAGACAGTTCTTTTGGAATTGGCAAAGTGATATTTGGAAGCCCATAGAGGGCTATGGAGAAAAAGGAAATATCCTCAGATGAAATCTGGAAAGAAGCTTTCTGAGAAACTGCTTAGTGTTCTGTTAATTCATCTCACAGAGTTACATGTGTATTTTGTGGATCTCTTTGCTAGCCTTATTTCTGTGGAATCTGAGAACAGATATTTCGGATCCCTTAGAAAACTATAGGGCAAAGGAAATATCCTCCGATAACAAAGAGAAAGAAGGTTTCTGAGAAACTTCTTTGTGTTCTGTGAAATCATCTCACAGAGTTACAGCTTTCCCCTCAAGAAGCCTTTCGCTAAGACAGTTCTTGTGGAATTGGCAAAGTGATATTTGGACGCCCTTAGGGGGCTATGGTGAAAAAGGAAATATCCTCAGATGAAATCTGGAAAGAAGCTTTCTGAGAAACTGCTTAGTGTTATGTTAATTCATCTCACAGAGTTACATGTGTATTTCGTGGATCTCTTTGCTAGCCTTATTTCTGTGGAATCTGAACAGATATTTCGGATCCCTTTGAAGACTATAGGGCCAAAGGAAATATCCTCCAATAACAAAAGAAAGAATCTTTCTGAGAAACTTCTTTGTGTTCTGTGAAATCATCTCACAGAGTTACAGCGTTCCCCTCAAGAACCCTTTCGCTAAGACAGTTCTTTTGGAATTGGCAAAGTGATATTTGGAAGCCCATAGAGGGCTATGGTGAAAAAGGAAATATCCTCAGATGAAATCTGGAAAGAAGCTTTCTGAGAAACTGCTTAGTGTTCTGTTAATTCATCTCACAGAGTTACATCTGTATTTCGTGGATCTCTTTGCTAGCCTTATTTCTGTGGAATCTGAGTACAGATATTTCGGATCCCTTTGAAGACAATAGGACCAAAGGAAATATCTTCCTATAACAAAGAGAAAGAAGCTTTCTGAGAAACTTCTTTTTGTTCTGTGAAATCATATCACAGAGTTACAGCTTTCCCCTCAAGAAGCCTTTCGCTAAGACAGTTCTTGTGGAATTGGCAAAGTGATATTTGGAAGCCCATTGAGGTCTATGGTGAAAAAGGAAATATCCTCCGATGAAATCTGGAAAGAAGCTTTCTGAGAAACTGCTTAGTGTTCTGTTAATTCATCTCACAGAGTTACATGTGTATTTCGTGAATTTCTTTGCTAGCCTTATTTCTGTGGAATCTGAGAACGGATATTTCGGATCCCTTTGAAAACCATAGGGCCAAAGGAAATATCCTCCGATAACAAAGAGAAAGAAGGTTTCTGAGAAACTTCTTTGTGTTCTGTGAAATCATCTCACAGAGTTACAGCTTTCCCCTCAAGAAGCCTTTCGCTAAGACAGTTCTTTTGGAATTGGCAAAGTGATATTTGGAAGCCCATAGAGGGCTATGGTGAAAAAGGAAATATCCTCAGATGAAATCTGGAAAGAAGCTTTCTGAGAAACTGCTTAGTGTTCTGTTAATTCATCTCACAGAGTTACATCTGTATTTCGTGGATCTCTTTGCTAGCCTTATTTCTGTGGAATCTGAGTACAGATATTTCGGATCCCTTTGAAGACAATAGGGCCAAAGGAAATATCTTCCTATAACAAAGAGAAAGAAGCTTTCTGAGAAACTGCTTAGTGTTCTGTTAATTCATCTCACAGAGTTACATCTGTATTCGTGGATCTCTTTGCTAGCCTTATTTCTGTGAAATCTGAGTACAGATATTTCGGATCCCATTGAAGACAATAGGGCCAAAGGAAATATCCTCCTATAACAAAGAGAAAGAAGCTTTCTGAGAAACTTCTTTGTGTTCTGTGAAATCATCTCACAGAGTTACAGCGTTCCCCTCAAGAACCCTTTCGCTAAGACAGTTCTTTTGGAATTGGCAAAGTGATATTTGGAAGCCCATAGAGGGCTATGGAGAAAAAGGAAATATCCTCAGATGAAATCTGGAAAGAAGCTTTCTGAGAAACTGCTTAGTGTTCTGTTAATTCATCTCACAGAGTTACATGTGTATTTCGTGGATCTCTTTGCTAGCCTTATTTCTGTGGAATCTGAGAACAGATATTTCGGATCCCTTAGAAAACTATAGGGCAAAGGAAATATCCTCCGATAACAAAGAGAAAGAAGGTTTCTGAGAAACTTCTTTGTGTTCTGTGAAATCATCTCACAGAGTTACAGCTTTCCCCTCAAGAAGCCTTTCGCTAAGACAGTTCTTGTGGAATTGGCAAAGTGATATTTGGACGCCCTTAGGGGGCTATGGTGAAAAAGGAAATATCCTCAGATGAAATCTGGAAAGAAGCTTTCTGAGAAACTGCTTAGTGTTATGTTAATTCATCTCACAGAGTTACATGTGTATTTCGTGGATCTCTTTGCTAGCCTTATTTCTGTGGAATCTGAGAACAGATATTTCGGATCCCTTTGAAGACTATAGGGCCAAAGGAAATATCCTCCAATAACAAAAGAAAGAATCTTTCTGAGAAACTTCTTTGTGTTCTGTGAAATCATCTCACAGAGTTACAGCGTTCCCCTCAAGAGCCCTTTCGCTAAGACAGTTCTTTTGGAATTGGCAAAGTGATATTTGGAAGCCCATAGAGGGCTATGGTGAAAAAGGAAATATCCTCAGATGAAATCTGGAAAGAAGCTTTCTGAGAAACTGCTTAGTGTTCTGTTAATTCATCTCACAGAGTTACATCTGTATTTCGTGGATCTCTTTGCTAGCCTTATTTCTGTGGAATCTGAGTACAGATATTTCGGATCCCTTTGAAGACAATAGGGCCAAAGAAATATCTTCCTATAACAAAGAGAAAGAATCTTTCTGAGAAACTTCTTTTTGTTCTGTGAAATCATATCACAGAGTTACAGCTTTCCCCTCAAGAACCCTTTCGCTAAGACAGTTCTTGTGGAATTGGCAAAGTGATATTTGGAAGCCCATTGAGGTCTATGGTGAAAAAGGAAATATCCTCCGATGAAATCTGGAAAGAAGCTTTCTGAGAAACTGCTTAGTGTTCTGTTAATTCATCTCACAGAGTTACATGTGTATTTCGTGAATTTCTTTGCTAGCCTTATTTCTGTGGAATCTGAGAACGGATATTTCGGATCCCTTTGAAAACCATAGGGCCAAAGGAAATATCCTCCGATAACAAAGAGAAAGAAGGTTTCTGAGAAACTTCTTTGTGTTCTGTGAAATCATCTCACAGAGTTACAGCTTTCCCCTCAAGAAGCCTTTCGCTAAGACAGTTCTTTTGGAATTGGCAAAGTGATATTTGGAAGCCCATAGAGGGCTATGGTGAAAAAGGAAATATCCTCAGATGAAATCTGGAAAGAAGCTTTCTGAGAAACTGCTTAGTGTTCTGTTAATTCATCTCACAGAGTTACATCTGTATTTCGTGGATCTCTTTGCTAGCCTTATTTCTGTGGAATCTGAGTACAGATATTTCGGATCCCTTTGACGACAATAGGGCCAAAGGAAATATCTTCCTATAACAAAGAGAAAGAAGCTTTCTGAGAAACTGCTTAGTGTTCTGTTAATTCATCTCACAGAGTTACATCTGTATTCGTGGATCTCTTTGCTAGCCTTATTTCTGTGAAATCTGAGTACAGATATTTCGGATCCCATTGAAGACAATAGGGCCAAAGGAAATATCCTCCTATAACAAAGAGAAAGAAGCTTTCTGAGAAACTTCTTTGTGTTCTGTGAAATCATCTCACAGAGTTACAGCGTTCCCCTCAAGAACCCTTTCGCTAAGACAGTTCTTTTGGAATTGGCAAAGTGATATTTGGAAGCCCATAGAGGGCTATGGAGAAAAAGGAAATATCCTCAGATGAAATCTGGAAAGAAGCTTTCTGAGAAACTGCTTAGTGTTCTGTTAATTCATCTCACAGAGTTACATGTGTATTTCGTGGATCTCTTTGCTAGCCTTATTTCTGTGGAATCTGAGAACAGATATTTCGGATCCCTTAGAAAACTATAGGGCAAAGGAAATATCCTCCGATAACAAAGAGAAAGAAGGTTTCTGAGAAACTTCTTTGTGTTCTGTGAAATCATCTCACAGAGTTACAGCTTTCCCCTCAAGAAGCCTTTCGCTAAGACAGTTCTTGTGGAATTGGCAAAGTGATATTTGGACGCCCTTAGGGGGCTATGGTGAAAAAGGAAATATCCTCAGATGAAATCTGGAAAGAAGCTTTCTGAGAAACTGCTTAGTGTTATGTTAATTCATCTCACAGAGTTACATGTGTATTTCGTGGATCTCTTTGCTAGCCTTATTTCTGTGGAATCTGAGAACAGATATTTCGGATCCCTTTGAAGACTATAGGGCCAAAGGAAATATCCTCCAATAACAAAAGAAAGAATCTTTCTGAGAAACTTCTTTGTGTTCTGTGAAATCATCTCACAGAGTTACAGCGTTCCCCTCAAGAGCCCTTTCGCTAAGACAGTTCTTTTGGAATTGGCAAAGTGATATTTGGAAGCCCATAGAGGGCTATGGTGAAAAAGGAAATATCCTCAGATGAAATCTGGAAAGAAGCTTTCTGAGAAACTGCTTACTGTTCTGTTAATTCATCTCACAGAGTTACATCTGTATTTCGTGGATCTCTTTGCTAGCCTTATTTCTGTGGAATCTGAGTACAGATATTTCGGATCCCTTTGAAGACAATAGGGCCAAAGAAATATCTTCCTATAACAAAGAGAAAGAAGCTTTCTGAGAAACTTTTTTTTGTTCTGTGAAATCATATCACAGAGTTACAGCTTTCCCCTCAAGAACCCTTTCGCTAAGACAGTTCTTGTGGAATTGGCAAAGTGATATTTGGAAGCCCATTGAGGTCTATGGTGAAAAAGGAAATATCCTCCGATGAAATCTGGAAAGAAGCTTTCTGAGAAACTGCTTAGTGTTCTGTTAATTCATCTCACAGAGTTACATGTGTATTTCGTGAATTTCTTTGCTAGCCTTATTTCTGTGGAATCTGAGAACGGATATTTCGGATCCCTTTGAAAACCATAGGGCCAAAGGAAATATCCTCCGATAACAAAGAGAAAGAAGGTTTCTGAGAAACTTCTTTGTGTTCTGTGAAATCATCTCACAGAGTTACAGCTTTCCCCTCAAGAAGCCTTTCGCTAAGACAGTTCTTTTGGAATTGGCAAAGTGATATTTGGAAGCCCATAGAGGGCTATGGTGAAAAAGGAAATATCCTCAGATGAAATCTGGAAAGAAGCTTTCTGAGAAACTGCTTAGTGTTCTGTTAATTCATCTCACAGAGTTACATCTGTATTTCGTGGATCTCTTGGCTAGCCTTATTTCTGTGTAATCTGAGTACAGATATTTCGGATCCCTTTGAAGACAATAGGGCCAAAGGAAATATCTTCCTATAACAAAGAGAAAGAAGCTTTCTGAGAAACTACTTTGTGTTCTGTGAAATCATATCACAGAGTTACAGCTTTCCCCTCAAGAAGCCTTTCGCTAAGACAGTTCTTGTGGAATTGGCAAAGTGATATTTGGAAGCCCATAGAGGGCTACGGTGAAAAAGGCAATATCCTCCGATGAATTCTGGAAAGAAGCTTTCTGAGAAACTGCTTAGTGTTCTGTTAATTCATCTCACAGAGTTACATGTGTATTTCGTGGATCTCTTTGCTAGCCTTATTTCTGTGGAATCTGAGAACAGATATTTCGGATCCCTTAGAAAACTATAGGGCCAAAGGAAATATCCTCCGATAACAAAGAGAAATAAGGTTTCTGAGAAACTTCTTTGTGTTCTGTGAAATCATCTCACAGAGTTACAGCTTTCCCCTCAAGAAGCCTTTCGCTAAGACAGTTCTTGTGGAATTGGCAAAGTGATATTTGGAAGCCCATGGAGGGTTTGGTGAAAAAGGAAATATCCTCAGATGAAATCTGGAAAGAAGCTTTCTGAGAAACTGCTTAGTGTTCTGTTAATTCATCTCACAGAGTTACATGTGTATTTCGTGGATCTCTTTGCTAGCGTTATTTGTGTGGAATCTGAGAACAGATATTTCGGATCCCTTTGAAGACTCTAGGGCCAAAGGAAATATCCACCTATAACAAAGAGAAAGAAGCTTTCTGAGAAACTTCTTTGTGTTCTGTGAAATCATCTCACAGAATTACAGCTTTCCCCTCAAGAACCCTTTCGCTAAGCCAGTTCTTTTGGAATTGGCAAAGTGATATTTGGAAGCCCATAGAGGGCTACGGTGAAAAAGGAAATATGCTCAGATGAAATGTGGAAAGAAGCTTTCTGAGAATCTGCTTAGTGTTCTGTTAATTCATCTCACAGAGTTACATGTGTATTTCGTGGATCTCTTTGCTAGCGTTATTTCTGTGGCATCTGAGAACAGATATTTCGGATCCCTTTGAAAAATATAGGGCCAAAGAAATATCCTCCGATAACAAAGAGAAAGAAGGTTTCTGAGAAACTTCTTTGTGTTCTGTGAAATCATCTCACAGAGTTACAGCTTTCCCCTCAAGAAGCCTTTCGCTAAGACAGTTCTTGTGGAATAGGCAAAGTGATATTTGGAAGCCCCTAGAGGGCTATGGTGAAAAAGGAAATATCCTCAGATGAAATCTGGAAAGAAGCTTTCTGAGAAACTGCTTAGTGTTCTGTTAATTCATCTCACAGAGTTACATCTGTATTCGTGGATCTCTTTGCTAGCCTTATTTCTGTGAAATCTGAGTACAGATATTTCGGATCCCATTGAAGACAAGAGGGCCAAAGGAAATATCCTCCTATAACAAAGAGAAAGAAGCTTTCTGAGAAACTTCTTTGTGTTCTGTGAAATCATCTCACAGAGGTACAGCGTTCCCCTCAAGAACCCTTTCGCTAAGACAGTTCTTTTGGAATTGGCAAAGTGATGTTTGGAAGCCCTTAGAGGGCTATGGTGAAAAAGGAAATATCCTCCGATGAAATCTCGAAAGAAGTTTTCTGAGAAACTGCTTAGTGTTCTGTTAATTCATCTCACAGAGTTACATGTGTATTTCGTGGTTTTCTTTGCTAGCCTTATTTCTGTGGAATCTGAGAACGGATATTTGGGATCCCTTTGAAAACTATAGGGCCAAAGGAAATATCCTCCGATAACAAAGAGAAAGAAGCTTTCTGAGAAACTTCTTTGTGTTCTTTGAAATCATCTCACAGAGTTACAGCTTTCCGCTCAAGAAGCCTTTCGCTAAGACAGTTCTTGTGGAATAGGCAAAGTGATATTTGGAAGCCCATAGATGTTTTGGTGAAAAAGGAAATATCCTCAGATGAAAAATGGAAAGAAGCTTTCTGAGAAACTGCTTAGAGTTCTGTTAATTCATCTTAGAGAGTTACATGTGTATTTCGTGGATCTCTTTGCTAGCCTTATTTCTGTGGAATCTGAGAACAGATATTTCACATCCCTTTGAAGACTATAGGGCCAAAGGAAATATCCTCCGATAACAAAGAGAAAGAAGCTTTCTGAGAAACTTCTTTGTGTTCTGTGAAATCATCTCACAGAGTTACAGCTTTCCCCTCAAGACGCCTGTCGCTATGACAGTTCTTGTGGAATACGAAAAGTGATATTTGGAAGCCCATAGAGGGCTATGGTGAAAAAGGAAATATCCTCAGATGAAATCTGGAAAGAAGGTTTCTGTGAAACTGCTTAGTGTTCTGTTAATTCATCTCACAGAGTTACATGTGTATTTCGTGGATCTCTTTGCTAGCCTTATTTCTGTGGAATCTGAGTACAGATATTTCGGATCCCATTGAAGACAATAGGGCCAAAGGAAATATCCTCCTAAAACAAAGAGAAAGAAGCTTTCTGAGAAACTTCTTTGTGTTCTGTGAAATCATCTCACAGAGTTACAGCTTTCCCCTCAAGAACCCTTTCGCTAAGACAGTTCTTGTGGAATTGGCAAAGTGATATTTGGAAGCCCATAGAGGGCTATGATGAAAAAGGAAATATCCTTAGATGAAATCTGGGAAGAAGCTTTATGAGAAACTCCTTAGTGTACTGTTAATTCATCTCACAGAGTTACATGTGTATTTCGTGGATCTCTTTGCTAGCCTTATTTCTGTGGAATCTGAGAACAGATATTTCGGATCCCTTAGAAAACTATAGGGCCAAAGGAAATATCCTCCGATAACAAAGAGAAAGAAGGTTTCTGAGAAACTTCTTTGTGTTCTGTGAAATCATCTCACAGAGTTACAGCTTTCCCCTCATGAAGCCTTTCGCTATGACAGTTCTTGTGGAATAGGCAAAGTGATATTTGGAAGCCCATAGAGGGCTATGGTGAAAAAGGAAATATCCTCAGATGAAATCTGGAAAGAAGCTTTCCGAGAAACTGCTTAGGGTTCTGTTAATTCATCTCACAGAGTTACATCTGTATTTCGTGGATCTCTTTGCTAGCCTTATTTCTGTGAAATCTGAGTACAGATATTTCGGATCCCATAGAAGACAATAGGGCCAAAGGAAATATCCTCCTATAACAAAGAGAAAGAAGCTTTCTGAGAAACTTCTTTGTGTTCTGTGAAATCATCTCACAGAGTTACAGCGTTCCCCTCAAGAAAACTTTCGCTAAGACAGTTCTTTTGGAATTGGCAAAGTGATATTTGGAAGCCCATAGAGGGCTATGGTGAAAAAGGAAATATCCTCAGATGAAATCTGGAAAGAAGCTTTCTGAGAAACTGCTTAGTGTTCTGTTAATTCATCTCACAGAGTTACATGTGTATTTCGTGGATCTCTTTGCTAGCCTTATTTCTGTGGAATCTGAGAACAGATATTTCGGATCCCTTAGAAAACTATAGGGCCAAAGGAAATATCCTCCGATAATAAAGAGAAAGAAGCTTTCTGAGAAACTTCTTTGTGTTCTGTGAAATCATCTCACAGAGTTACAGCTTTCCCCTCAAGAAGCCTTTCGCTAAGACAGTTCTTGTGGAATTGGCAAAGTGATATTTGGAAGCCCATAGAGGGCTATGGTGAAAAAGGAAATATCCTCAGATGAAATCTGGAAAGAAGCTTTCTGAGAAACTGCTTAGTGTTCTGTTAATTCATCTCACAGAGTTACATCTGTATTTCGTGGATCTCTTTGCTAGCCTTATTTCTGTGGAATCTGAGTACAGATATTTCGGATCCCATTGAAGACAATAGGGCCAAAGGAAATATCCTCCGATAAGAAAGAGAAAGAAGCTTTCTGAGAAACTTCTTTGTGTTCTGTGAAATCATCTCACAGAGTTACAGCTTTCCCCTCAAGAACCCTTTCCCTAAGACAGTTCTTGTGGAATTGGCAAAGTGATATTTGGAAGCCCATAGAGGGCTATGGTGAAAAAGGAAATATCCTTAGATGAAATCTGGGAAGAAGTTTTATGAGAAACTGCTTAGTGTTCTGTTAATTCATCTCACAGAGTTACATGTGTATTTCGTGGATCTCTTTGCTAGCCTTATTTCTGCGGAATCTGAGAACAGATATTTCGGATCCCTTAGAAAACTATAGGGCCAAAGGAAATATCCTCCGATAACAAAGAGAAAGAAGGTTTCTGAGAAACTTCTTTGTGTTCTGTGAAATCATCTCACAGAGTTACAGCTTTCCCCTCATGAAGCCTTTCGCTATGACAGTTCTTGTGGAATAGGCAAAGTGATATTTGGAAGCCCATAGAGGGCTATGGTGAAAAAGGAAATATCCTCCGATGAAATCTGGAAAGAAGCTTTCTGAGAAACTGCTTAGGGTTCTGTTAATTCATCTCACAGAGTTACATCTGTATTTCGTGGATCTCTTTGCTAGCCTTATTTCTGTGAAATCTGAGTACAGATATTTCGGATCCCATTGAAGACAATAGGGCCAAAGGAAATATCCTCCTATAACAAAGAGAAAGAAGCTTTCTGAGAAACTTCTTTGTGTTCTGTGAAATCATCTCACAGAGTTACAGCGTTCCCCTCAAGAAAACTTTCGCTAAGACAGTTCTTTTGGAATTGGCAAAGTGATATTTGGAAGCCCATAGAGGGCTATGGTGAAAAAGGAAATATCCTCAGATGAAATCTGGAAAGAAGCTTTCTGAGAAACTGCTTACTGTTCTGTTAATTCATCTCACAGAGTTACATGTGTATTTCGTGGATCTCTTTGTTAGCGTTATTTCTGTGGAATCTGAGAACAGATATTTCGGATCCCTTAGAAAACTATAGGGCCAAAGGAAATATCCTCCGATAACAAAGAGAAAGAAGCTTTCTGAGTATCTTCTTTGTGTTCTGTGAAATCATCTCACAGAATTACAGCTTTCCCCTCAAGAACCCTTTTGCTAAGACAGTTCTTTTGGAATTGGCAAAGTGATATTTGGAAGCCCATAGAGGGCTATGGTGAAAAAGGAAATATCCTCTGATGAAATCTGGAAAGAAGCTTTCTGAGAAACTGCTTAGTGTTCTGTTAATTCATCTCACAGAGTTACATGTGTATTTCGTGGATCTCTTTGCTAACCTTATTTCTGTGGAATCTGAGAACCGATATTTCGGATCCCTTTGAAAAATATAGGGCCAAAGAAATATCCTCCGATTACAAAGAGAAAGAAGGTTTCTGAGAAACTTCTTTGTGTTCTGTGAAATCATCTCACAGAGTTACAGCTTTCCCGTCAAGAAGCCTTTCGCTATGACAGTTCTTGTGCAATAGGCAAAGTGATATTTGAAGCCCATAGAGGGCTACGGTGAAAAAGGAAATATCCTCAGATGAAATCTGGAAAGAAGCTTTCTGAGAAACTGCTTAGAGTTCTGTTAATTCATCTCACAGAATTACATGTGTATTTCGTGGATCTCTTTGCTAGCCTTATTTCTGTGGAATCTGAGAACAGATATTTCGGATCTCTTTGAACAATATAGGCCAAAGAAATATCCTCCGATAACAAAGAGAAAAAAGGTTTCTGAGAAACTTCTTTGTGTTCTGTGAAATCATCTCACAGAATTACAGCTTTCCCCTCAAGAAGCCTTTCGCTAAGACAGTTCTTGTGGAATAGGCAAAGTGATATTTGGAGGCCCATAGAGGGCTATGGTGAAAAAGGAAATATCCTCCGATGAAATCTGGAAAGAAGCTTTCTGAGAAACTGCTTAGTGTTCTGTTAATTCTCCTCACAGAGTTACATGTGTATTTCGTGGAACTCTTTGCTAGCCTTATTTCTGTGAAATCTGAGTACAGATATTTCGGATCCCATTGAAGACAATAGGGCCAAAGGAAATATCCTCCTATAACAAAGAGAAAGAAGGTTTCTGAGAAACTTCTTTGTGTTCTGTGAAATCATCTCACAGAGTTACAGCGTTCCCCTCAAGAACCCTTTCGCTAAGCCAGTTCTTTTGGAATTGGCAAAGTGATATTTGGAAGCCCATAGAGGGCTATGGTGAAAAAGGAAATATCCTCAGATGAAATCTGGGAAGAAGCTTTCTGAGAAACTGCTTAGTGTTCTGTTAATTCATCTCACAGAGTTACATGTGTATTTCGTGGATCTCGTTGCTAGCGTTATTTGTGTGGAATCTGAGAACAGATATTTCGGATCCCTTAGAAAACTATAGGGCCAAAGGAAATATCCTCCGATAACAAAGAGAAATAAGGTTTCTGAGAAACTTCTTTGTGTTCTGTGAAATCATCTCACAGAGTTACAGCTTTCCCCTCAAGAAGCCTTTCGCTAAGACAGTTCTTGTGGAATTGGCAAAGTGATATTTGGAAGCCCATGGAGGGTTTGGTGAAAAAGGAAATATCCTCAGATGAAATCTGGAAAGAAGCTTTCTGAGAAACTGCTTAGTGTTCTGTTAATTCATCTCACAGAGTTACATGTGTATTTCGTGGATCTCTTTGCTAGCGTTATTTGTGTGGAATCTGAGAACAGATATTTCGGATCCCTTTGAAGACTCTAGGGCCAAAGGAAATATCCACCTATAACAAAGAGAAAGAAGGTTTCTGAGAAACTTCTTTGTGTTCTGTGAAATCATCTCACAGAATTACAGCTTTCCCCTCAAGAACCCTTTCGCTAAGCCAGTTCTTTTGGAATTGGCAAAGTGATATTTGGAAGCCCATAGAGGGCTACGGTGAAAAAGGAAATATGTTCAGATGAAATGTGGAAAGAAGCTTTCTGAGAAACTGCTTAGTGTTCTGTTAATTCATCTCACAGAGTTACATGTGTATTTCGTGGATCTCTTTGCTAGCGTTATTTCTGTGGCATCTGAGAACAGATATTTCGGATCCCTTTGAAAAATATAGGGCCAAAGAAATATCCTCCGATAACAAAGAGAAAGAAGGTTTCTGAGAAACTTCTTTGTGTTCTGTGAAATCATCTCACAGAGTTACAGCTTTCCCCTCAAGAAGCCTTTCGCTAAGACAGTTCTTGTGGAATAGGCAAAGTGATATTTGGAAGCCCCTAGAGGGCTATGGTGAAAAAGGAAATATCCTCAGATGAAATCTGGAAAGAAGCTTTCTGAGAAACTGCTTAGTGTTCTGTTAATTCATCTCACAGAGTTACATCTGTATTCGTGGATCTCTTTGCTAGCCTTATTTCTGTGAAATCTGAGTACAGATATTTCGGATCCCATTGAAGACAAGAGGGCCAAAGGAAATATCCTCCTATAACAAAGAGAAAGAAGCTTTCTGAGAAACTTCTTTGTGTTCTGTGAAATCATCTCACAGAGTTACAGCGTTCCCCTCAAGAACCCTTTCGCTAAGACAGTTCTTTTGGAATTGGCAAAGTGATATTTGGAAGCCCATAGAGGGCTATGGAGAAAAAGGAAATATCCTCAGATGAAATCTGGAAAGAAGCTTTCTGAGAAACTGCTTAGTGTTCTGTTAATTCATCTCACAGAGTTACATGTGTATTTCGTGGATCTCTTTGCTAGCCTTATTTCTGTGGAATCTGAGAACAGATATTTCGGATCCCTTAGAAAACTATAGGGCAAAGGAAATATCCTCCGATAAAAAAGAGAAAGAAGGTTTCTGAGAAACTTCTTTGTGTTCTGTGAAATCATCTCACAGAGTTACAGCTTTCCCCTCAAGAAGCCTTTCGCTAAGACAGTTCTTGTGGAATTGGCAAAGTGATATTTGGACGCCCGTAGGGGGCTATGGTGAAAAAGGAAATATCCTCAGATGAAATCTGGAAAGAAGCTTTCTGAGAAACTGCTTAGTGTTATGTTAATTCATCTCACAGAGTTACATGTGTATTTCGTGGATCTCTTTGCTAGCCTTATTTCTGTGGAATCTGAGAACAGATATTTCGGATCCCTTTGAAGACTATAGGGCCAAAGGAAATATCCTCCAATTACAAAAGAAATAATCTTTCTGAGAAACTTCTTTGTGTTCTGTGAAATCATCTCACAGAGTTACAGCGTTCCCCTCAAGAAGCCTTTCGCTAAGACAGTTCTTGTGGAATTGGCAAAGTGATATTTGGAAGCCCATAGAGGGCTATGGTGAAAAAGGAAATATCCTCAGATGAAATCTGGAAAGAAGCTTTCTGAGAAACTGCTTAGTGTTCTGTTAATTCATCTCACAGAGTTACATGTGTATTTCGTGGATCTCTTTGCTAGCCTTATTTCTGTGGAATCTGAGAACAGATATTTCGGATCCCTTAGAAAACTATAGGGCCAAAGGAAATATCCTCCGATAACAAAGAGAAAGAAGGTTTCTGAGAAACTTCTTTGTGTTCTGTGAAATCATCTCACAGAGTTACAGCTTTCCCCTCAAGAAGCCTTTTGCTAAGACAGTTCTTGTGCAATAGGCAAAATGATATTTGGAAGCCCATAGAGGGCTATGGTGAAAAAGGAAATATCCTCTGATGAAATCTGGAAAGAAGCTTTCTGAGAAACTGCTTAGTGTTCTGTTAATTCATCTCACAGAGTTACATCTGTATTTCGTGGATCTCTTTGCTAGCCTTATTTCTGTGTAATCTGAGTACAGATATTTCGGATCCCTTAGAAAACTATAGGGCCAAAGGAAATATCCTCCGATAATAAAGAGAAAGAAGCTTTCTGAGAAACTTCTTTGTGTTCTGTGAAATCATCTCACAGAGTTACAGCTTTCCCCTCAAGAAGCCTTTCGCTAAGACAGTTCTTGTGGAATTGGCAAAGTGATATTTGGAAGCCCATAGAGGGCTATGGTGAAAAAGGAAATATCCTCAGATGAAATCTGGAAAGAAGCTTTCTGAGAAACTGCTTAGTGTTCTGTTAATTCATCTCACAGAGTTACATCTGTATTTCGTGGATCTCTTTGCTAGCCTTATTTCTGTGGAATCTGAGTACAGATATTTCGGATCCCATTGAAGACAATAGGGCCAAAGGAAATATCCTCCGATAAGAAAGAGAAAGAAGCTTTCTGAGAAACTTCTTTGTGTTCTGTGAAATCATCTCACAGAGTTACAGCTTTCCCCTCAAGAACCCTTTCCCTAAGACAGTTCTTGTGGAATTGGCAAAGTGATATTTGGAAGCCCATAGAGGGCTATGGTGAAAAAGGAAATATCCTTAGATGAAATCTGGGAAGAAGCTTTTTGAGAAACTGCTTAGTGTTCTGTTAATTCATCTCACAGAGTTACATGTGTATTTCGTGGATCTCTTTGCTAGCCTTATTTCTGCGGAATCTGAGAACAGATATTTCGGATCCCTTAGAAAACTATAGGGCCAAAGGAAATATCCTCCGATAACAAAGAGAAAGAAGGTTTCTGAGAAACTTCTTTGTGTTCTGTGAAATCATCTCACAGAGTTACAGCTTTCCCCTCATGAAGCCTTTCGCTATGACAGTTCTTGTGGAATAGGCAAAGTGATATTTGGAAGCCCATAGAGGGCTATGGTGAAAAAGGAAATATCCTCTGATGAAATCTGGAAAGAAGCTTTCTGAGAAACTGCTTAGTGTTTTGTTAATTCATCTCACAGAGTTACATGTGTATTTCGTGGATCTCTTTGCTAACCTTATTTCTGTGGAATCTGAGAACCGATATTTCGGATCCCTTTGAAAAATATAGGGCCAAAGAAATATCCTCCGATTACAAAGAGAAAGAAGGTTTCTGAGAAACTTCTTTGTGTTCTGTGAAATCATCTCACAGAGTTACAGCTTTCCCGTCAAGAAGCCTTTCGCTATGACAGTTCTTGTGCAATAGGCAAAGTGATATTTGAAGCCCATAGAGGGCTACGGTGAAAAAGGAAATATCCTCAGATGAAATCTGGAAAGAAGCTTTCTGAGAAACTGCTTAGAGTTCTGTTAATTCATCTCACAGAATTACATGTGTATTTCGTGGATCTCTTTGCTAGCCTTATTTCTGTGGAATCTGAGAACAGATATTTCGGATCTCTTTGAACAATATAGGCCAAAGAAATATCCTCCGATAACAAAGAGAAAAAAGGTTTCTGAGAAACTTCTTTGTGTTCTGTGAAATCATCTCACAGAATTACAGCTTTCCCCTCAAGAAGCCTTTCGCTAAGACAGTTCTTGTGGAATAGGCAAAGTGATATTTGGAGGCCCATAGAGGGCTATGGTGAAAAAGGAAATATCCTCCGATGAAATCTGGAAAGAAGCTTTCTGAGAAACTGCTTAGTGTTCTGTTAATTCTCCTCACAGAGTTACATGTGTATTTCGTGGAACTCTTTGCTAGCCTTATTTCTGTGAAATCTGAGTACAGATATTTCGGATCCCATTGAAGACAATAGGGCCAAAGGAAATATCCTCCTATAACAAAGAGAAAGAAGCTTTCTGAGAAACTTCTTTGTGTTCTGTGAAATCATCTCACAGAGTTACAGCGTTCCCCTCAAGAACCCTTTCGCTAAGCCAGTTCTTTTGGAATTGGCAAAGTGATATTTGGAAGCCCATAGAGGGCTATGGTGAAAAAGGAAATATCCTCAGATGAAATCTGGGAAGAAGCTTTCTGAGAAACTGCTTAGTGTTCTGTTAATTCATCTCACAGAGTTACATGTGTATTTCGTGGATCTCGTTGCTTGCCTTATTTCTGTGGAATCTGAGAACAGATATTTCGGATCCCTTTGAAGACAATAGGGCCAAAGGAAATATCTTCCTATAACAAAGAGAAAGAAGCTTTCTGAGAAACTTCTTTGTGTTATGTGAAATCATATCACAGAGTTACAGCTTTCCCCTCAAGAACTCTTTCGCTAAGACAGTTCTTGTGGAATTGGCAAAGTGATATTTGGAAGCCCATTGAGGGCTATGGTGAAAAAGCAAATATCCTCCGATGAAATCTGGAAAGAAGCTTTCTGAGAAACTGCTTAGTGTTCTGTTAATTCATCTCACAGAGTTACATGTGTATTTCGTGGATTTCTTTGCTAGCCTTATTTCTGTGGAATCTGAGAACGGATATTTCGGATCCCTTTGAAAAGTATAGGGCCAAAGGAAATATCCTCCGATAACAAAGAGAAAGAAGGTTTCTGAGAAACTTCTTTGTGTTCTGTGAAATCATCTCTCAGAGTTACAGCTTTCCCCTCAAGAAGCCTTTCGCTAAGACAGTTCTTGTGGAATTGGCAAAGTGATATTTGGAAGCCCATAGAGGGCTATGGTGAAAAAGGAAATATCCTCAGATGAAATCTGGAAAGAAGCTTTCTGTGAAACTGCTTAGTGTTCTGTTAATTCATCTCACAGAGTTACATGTGTATTTCGTGGATCTCTTTGCTAGCCTTATTTCTGTGGAATCTGAGTACAGATATTTCGGATCCCATTGAAGACAATAGGGCCAAAGGAAATATCCTCCGATAACAAAGAGAAAGAAGCTTTCTGAGAAACTTCTTTGTGTTCTGTGAAATCATCTCAAAGAGTTACAGCTTTCCCCTCAAGAACCCTTTCGCTAAGACAGTAATTGTGGAATTGGCAAAGTGATATTTGGAAGCCCATAGAGGGCTATGATGAAAAAGGAAATATCCTTAGATGAAATCTGGGAAGAAGCTTTATGAGAAACTCCTTAGTGTACTGTTAATTCATCTCACAGAGTTACATGTGTATTTCGTGGATCTCTTTGCTAGCCTTATTTCTGTGGAATTTGAGAACAGATATTTCGGATCTCTTTGAACAATATAGGCCAAAGAAATATCCTCCGATAACAAAGAGAAAAAAGGTTTCTGAGAAACTTCTTTGTGTTCTGTGAAATCATCTCACAGAATTACAGCTTTCCCCTCAAGAAGCCTTTCGCTATGACACTTCTTGTGGAATTGGCAAAGTGATATTTGGAAGCCCATAGAGGGTTCGGTGAAAAAGGAAATATCCTCAGATGAAATCTGGAAAGAAGCTTTCTGAGAAACTGCTTAGTGTTCTGTTAATTCATCTCACAGAGTTACATGTGTATTTCGTGGATCTCTTTGCTAGCGTTATTTGTGTGGAATCTGAGAACAGATATTTCGGATCCCTTTGAAGACTCTAGGGCCAAAGGAAATATCCTCCGATAACAAAGAGAAAGAAGCTTTCTGAGAAACTTCTTTGTGTTCTGTGAAATCATCTCACAGAGTTACAGCTTTCCCCTCAAGAAGCCTTTCGCTAAGACAGTTCTTGTGGAATTGGCAAAGTGATATTTGGAAGCCCATAGAGGGCTATGGTGAAAAAGGAAATATCCTCAGATGAAATCTGGAAAGAAGCTTTCTGAGAAACTGCTTAGTGTTCTGTTAATTCATCTCACAGAGTTACATCTCTATTTCGTGGATCTCTTTGCTAGCCTTATTTCTGTGGAATCTGAGTACAGATATTTCGGATCCCATTGAAGACAATAGGGCCAAAGGAAATATCCTCCTATAACAAAGAGAAAGAAGCTTTCTGAGAAACTTCTTTGTGTTCTGTGAAATCATCTCACAGAATTACAGCTTTCCCCTCAAGAACCCTTTCGCTAAGACAGTTCTTTTGGAATTGGCAAAGTGATATTTGGAAGCCCATAGAGGGCTACAGTGAAAAAGGAAATATGCTCAGATGAAATGTGGAAAGAAGCTTTCTGAGAAACTGCTTAGTGTTCTGTTAATTCATCTCACAGAGTTACATGTGTATTTCGTGGATCTCTTTGCTAGCGTTATTTCTGTGGAATCTGAGAACAGATATTTCGGATCCCTTTGAAAAATATAGGGACAAAGAAATATCCTCCGAAAACAAAGAGAAAGAAGGTTTCTGAGAAACTTCTTTGTGTTCTGTGAAATCATCTCACAGAGTTACAGCTTTACCCTCAAGAAGCCTTTCGCTAAGACAGTTCTTGTGGAATAGGCAAAGTGATATTTGGAAGCCCATAGAGGGCTATGGTGAAAAAGGAAATATCCTCAGATGAAATCTGGAAAGAAGCTTTCTGAGAAACTGCTTAGTGTTCTGTTAATTCATCTCACAGAGTTACATCTGTATTCGTGGATCTCTTTGCTAGCCTTATTTCTGTGAAATCTGAGTACAGATATTTCGGATCCCATTGAAGACAATAGGGCCAAAGGAAATATCCTCCTATAACAAAGACAAAGAAGCTTTCTGAGAAACTTCTTTGTGTTCTGTGAAATCATCTCACAGAGTTACAGCGTTCCCCTCAAGAACCCTTTCGCTAAGACAGTTCTTTTGGAATTGGCAAAGTGATATTTGGAAGCCCATAGCGGGCTATGGAGAAAAAGGAAATATCCTCAGATGAAATCTGGAAAGAAGCTTTCTGAGAAACTGCTTAGTGTTCTGTTAATTCATCTCACAGAGTTACATGTGTATTTCGTGGATCTCTTTGCTAGCCTTATTTCTGTGGAATCTGAGAACAGATATTTCGGATCCCTTAGAAAACTATTGGGCAAAGGAAATATCCTCCGATAACAAAGAGAAAGAAAGTTTCTGAGAAACTTCTTTGTGTTCTGTGAAATCATCTCACAGAGTTACAGCTTTCCCCTCAAGAAGCCTTTCGCTAAGACAGTTCTTGTGGAATTGGCAAAGTGAAATTTGGAAGCCCATAGAGGGCTATGGTGAAAAAGGAAATATCCTCAGATGAAAAATGGAAAGAAGCTATCTGAGAAACTGCTTAGTGTTCTGTTAATTCATCTCACAGAGTTACATGTGTATTTCGTGGATCTCTTTGCTAGCCTTATTTCTGTGGAATCTGAGAACAGATATTTCGGATCCCTTAGAAAAGTATAGGGCCAAAGGAAATATCCTCCGATAACAAAGAGAAAGAAGGTTTCTGAGAAACTTCTTTGTGTTCTGTGAAATCATCTCACAGAGATACAGCTTTCCCCTCAAGAAGCCTTTCGCTAAGACAGTTCTTGTGGAATAGGCAAAGTGATATTTGGAGGCCCATAGAGGGCTATGGTGAAAAAGGAAATATCCTCCGATGAAATCTGGAAAGAAGCTTTATGAGAAACTGCTTAGTGTTCTGTTAATTCTCCTCACAGAGTTACATGTGTATTTCGTGGAACTCTTTGCTAGCCTTATTTCTGTGAAATCTGAGTACAGATATTTCGGATCCCATTGAAGACAATAGGGCCAAAGGAAATATCCTCCTATAACAAAGAGAAAGAAGCTTTCTGAGAAACTTCTTTGTGTTCTGTGAAATCATCTCACAGAGTTACAGCGTTCCCCTCAAGAACCCTTTCGCTAAGACAGTTCTTTTGGAATTGGCAAAGTGATATTTGGAAGCCCATAGAGGGCTATGGTGAAAAAGGAAATATCCTCAGATGAAATCTGGGAAGAAACTTTCTGAGAAACTGCTTAGTGTTCTGTTAATTCATCTCACAGAGTTACATGTGTATTTCGTGGATCTCTTTGCTAGCCTTATTTCTGTGGAATCTGAGAACAGATATTTCGGATCCCTTAGAAAACTATAAGGCCAAAGGAAATATCCTCCGATAACAAAGAGAAAGAAGGTTTCTGAGAAACTTCTTTGTGTTCTGTGAAATCATCTCACAGAGTTACATCTTTCCCCTCAAGAAGCCTTTCGCTAAGACAGTTCTTGTGGAATTGGCAAAGTGATATTTGGAAGCCCATAGAGGGTTTGGTGAAAAAGGAAATATCCTCAGATGAAATCTGGAAAGAAGCTTTCTGAGAAACTGCTTAGTGTTCTGTTAATTCATCTCACAGAGTTACATGTGTATTTCGTGGATCTCTTTGCTAGCGTTATTTGTGTGGAATCTGAGAACAGATATTTCGGATCCCTTTGAAGACTCTAGGGCCAAAGGAAATATCCTCCGATAACAAAGAGAAAGAAGCTTTCTGAGAAACTTCTTTGTGTTCTGTGAAATCATCTCACAGAGTTACAGCTTTACCCTCAAGAAGCCTTTCGCTAAGACAGTTCTTGTGGAATTGGCAAAGTGATATTTGGAAGCCCATAGAGGGCTATGGTGAAAAAGGAAATATCCTCAGATGAAATCTGGAAAGAAGCTTTCTGAGAAACTGCTTAGTGTTCTGTTAATTCATCTCACAGAGTTACATGTGTATTTCGTGGATCTCTTTGCTAGCCTTATTTCTGTGGAATCTGAGAACAGATATTTCGGATCCCTTAGAAAACTATAGGGCCAAAGGAAATATCCTCCGATAACAAAGAGAAAGAAGGTTTCTGAGAAACTTCTTTGTGTTCTGTGAAATCATCTCACAGAGTTACAGCTTTCCCCTCAAGAAGCCTTTTGCTAAGACAGTTCTTGTGCAATAGGCAAAATGATATTTGGAAGCCCATAGAGGGCTATGGTGAAAAAGGAAATATCCTCTGATGAAATCTGGAAAGAAGCTTTCTGAGAAACTGCTTAGTGTTCTGTTAATTCATCTCACAGAGTTACATGTGTATTTCGTGGATCTCTTTGCTAGCGTTATTTCTGTGGAATCTGAGAACAGATATTTCGGATCCCTTTGAAAAATATAGGGCCAAAGAAATATCCTCCGAAAACAAAGAGAAAGAAGGTTTCTGAGAAACTTCTTTGTGTTCTGTGAAATCATCTCACAGAGTTACAGCTTTACCCTCAAGAAGCCTTTCGCTAAGGCAGTTCTTGTGGAATAGGCAAAGTGATATTTGGAAGCCCATAGAGGGCTATGGTGAAAAAGGAAATATCCTCAGATGAAATCTGGAAAGAAGCTTTCTGAGAAACTGCTCAGTGTTCTGTTAATTCATCTCACAGAGTTACATCTGTATTCGTGGATCTCTTTGCTAGCCTTATTTCTGTGAAATCTGAGTACAGATATTTCGGATCCCTTTGAAGACAATAGGGCCAAAGGAAATATCCTCCTATAACAAAGAGAAAGAAGCTTTCTGAGAAACTTCTTTGTGTTCTGTGAAATCATCTCACAGAGTTACAGCGTTCCCCTCAAGAACCCTTTCGCTAAGACAGTTCTTGTGGAATTGGCAAAGTGATATTTGGAAGCCCATAGAGGGCTATGGTGAAAAAGGAAATATCCTCAGATGAAAAATGGAAAGAAGCTATCTGAGAAACTGCTTAGTGTTCTGTTAATTCATCTCACAGAGTTACATGTGTATTTCGTGGATCTCTTTGCTAGCCTTATTTCTGTGGAATCTGAGAACAGATATTTCGGATCCCTTAGAAAACTATAGGGCCAAAGGAAATATCCTCCGATAACAAAGAGAAAGAAGGTTTCTGAGAAACTTCTTTGTGTTCTGTGAAATCATCTCACAGAGATACAGCTTTCCCCTCAAGAAGCCTTTCGCTAAGACAGTTCTTGTGGAATAGGCAAAGTGATATTTGGAGGCCCATAGAGGGCTATGGTGAAAAAGGAAATATCCTCCGATGAAATCTGGAAAGAAGCTTTCTGAGAAACTGCTTAGTGTTCTGTTAATTCTCCTCACAGAGTTACATGTGTATTTCGTGGAACTCTTTGCTAGCCTTATTTCTGTGAAATCTGAGTACAGATATTTCGAATCCCATTGAAGACAATAGGGCCAAAGGAAATATCCTCCTATAACAAAGAGAAAGAAGCTTTCTGAGAAACTTCTTTGTGTTCTGTGAAATCATCTCACAGAGTTACAGCGTTCCCCTCAAGAACCCTTTCGCTAAGCCAGTTCTTTTGGAATTGGCAAAGTGATATTTGGAAGCCCATAGAGGGCTATGGTGAAAAAGGAAATATCCTCAGATGAAATCTGGGAAGAAGCTTTCTGAGAAACTGCTTAGTGTTCTGTTAATTCATCTCACAGAGTTACATGTGTATTTCGTGGATCTCTTTGCTAGCCTTATTTCTGTGGAATCTGAGAACAGATATTTCGGATCCCTTAGAAAACTATAGGCCAAAGGAAATATCCTCCGATAACAACGAGAAAGAAGGTTTCTGAGAAACTTCTTTGTGTTCTGTGAAATCATCTCACAGAGTTACATCTTTCCCCTCAAGAAGCCTTTCGCTAAGACAGTTCTTGTGGAATTGGCAAAGTGATATTTGGAAGCCCATAGAGGGTTTGGTGAAAAAGGAAATATCCTCAGATGAAATGTGGAAAGAAGCTTTCTGAGAAACTGCTTAGTGTTCTGTTAATTCATCTCACAGAGTTACATGTGTATTTCGTGGATCTCTTTGCTAGCCTTATTTCTGTGGAATCTGAGAACAGATATTTCGGATCCCTTTGAAGACTCTAGGGCCAAAGGAAATATCCTCCGATAACAAAGAGAAAGAAGCTTTCTGAGAAACTTCTTTGTGTTCTGTGAAATCATCTCAAAGAGTTACAGCTTTCCCCTCAAGAAGCCTTTCGCTAAGACAGTTCTTGTGGAATTGGCAAAGTGATATTTGGAAGCCCATAGAGGGCTATGGTGAAAAAGGAAATATCCTCAGATGAAATCTGGAAAGAAGCTTTCTGAGAAACTGCTTAGTGTTCTGTTAATTCATCTCACAGAGTTACATGTGTATTTCGTGGATCTCTTTGCTCGCCTTATTTCTGTGGAATCTGAGAACAGATATTTCGGATCCCTTAGAAAACTATAGGGCCAAAGGAAATATCCTCCGATAACAAAGAGAAAGAATGTTTCTGAGAAACTTCTTTGTGTTCTGTGAAATCATCTCACAGAGTTACAGCTTTCCCCTCAAGAAGCCTTTTGCTAAGACAGTTCTTGTGCAATAGGCAAAATGATATTTGGAAGCCCATAGAGGGCTATGGTGAAAAAGGAAATATCCTCTGATGAAATCTGGAAAGAAGCTTTCTGAGAAACTGCTTAGTGTTCTGTTAATTCATCTCACAGAGTTACATCTGTATTTCGTGGATCTCTTTGCTAGCCTTATTTCTGTGGAATCTGAGTACAGATATTTCGGATCCCTTTGAAGACAATAGGGCCAAAGGAAATATCTTCCTATAACAAAGAGAAAGAAGCTTTCTGAGAAACTTCTTTGCGTTCTGTGAAATCATATCACAGAGTTACAGCTTTCCCCTCAAGAAGCCTTTCGCTAAGACATTTCTTGTGGAATTGGCAAAGTGATATTTGGAAGCCCATTGAGGGCTATGGTGAAAAAGGAAATATCCTCCGATGAAATCTGGAAAGAAGCTTTCTGAGAAACTGCTTAGTGTTCTGTTAATTCATCTCACAGAGTTACATGTGTATTTCGTGGATTTCTTTGCTAGCCTTATTTCTGTGGAATCTGAGAACGGATATTTCGGATCCCTTTGAAAACTATAGGGCCAAAGGAAATATCCTCCGATAACAAAGAGAAAGAAGGTTTCTGAGAAACTTCTTTGTGTTCTGTGAAATCATCTCACAGAGTTACAGCTTTCCCCTCAAGAAGCCTTTCGCTAAGACAGTTCTTTTGGAATTGGCAAAGTGATATTTGGAAGCCCATAGAGGGCTATGGTGAAAAAGGAAATATCCTCTGATGAAATCTGGAAAGAAGCTTTCTGAGAAACTGCTTAGTGTTCTGTTAATTCATCTCACAGAGTTACATCTGTATTTCGTGGATCTCTTTGCTAGCCTTATTTCTGTGGAATCTGAGTACAGATATTTCGGATCCCTTTGAAGACAATAGGGCCAAAGGAAATACCTTCCTATAACAAAGAGAAAGAAGCTTTCTGAGAAACTTCTTTGTGTTCTGTGAAATCATATCACAGAGTTACAGCTTTCCCCTCAAGAAGCCTTTCGCTAAGACAGTTCTTGTGGAATTGGCAAAGTGATATTTGGAAGCCCATAGAGGGCTACGGTGAAAAAGGAAATAACCTCCGATGAAATCTGGAAAGAAGCTTTCTGAGAAACTGCGTAGTGTTCTGTTAATTCATCTCACAGAGTTACATGTGTATTTCGTGGATTTCTTTGCTAGCCTTATTTCTGTGGAATATGAGAACGGATATTTCGGATTCCTTTGAAAACTATAGGGCCAAAGGAAATATCCTCCGATAACAAAGAGAAAGAAGCTTTCTGAGAAACTTCTTTGTGTTCTGTGAAACCATCTCACAGAGTTACAGCTTTCCTCTCAAGAAGCCTTTCGCTAAGACAGTTCTTGTGGAATTGGCAAAGTGATGTTTGGAAGCCCATAGAGGGCTATGGTGAAAAAGGAAATATCCTCCGATGAAATCTCGAAAGAAGTTTTCTGAGAAACTGCTTAGTGTTCTGTTAATTCATCTCACAGAGTTACATGTGAATTTCGTGGTTTTCTTTGCTAGCCTTATTTCTGTGGAATCTGAGAACGGATATTTGGGATCCCTTTGAAAACTATAGGGCCAAAGGAAATATCCTCCGATAACAAAGAGAAAGAAGCTTTCTGAGAAACTTCTTTGTGTTCTTTGAAATCATCTCACAGAGTTACAGCTTTCCGCTCAAGAAGCCTTTCGCTAAGACAGTTCTTGTGGAATAGGCAAAGTGATATTTGGAAGCCCATAGATGTTTTGGTGAAAAAGGAAATATCCTCAGATGAAAAATGGAAAGAAGCTTTCTGAGAAACTGCTTAGAGTTCTGTTAATTCATCTTAGAGAGTTACATGTGTATTTCGTGGATCTCTTTGCTAGCCTTATTTCTGTGGAATCTGAGAACAGATATTTCGGATCCCTTTGAAGACTATAGGGCCAAAGGAAATATCCTCCGATAACAAAGAGAAAGAAGCTTTCTGAGAAACTTCTTTGTGTTCTGTGAAATCATCTCACAGAGTTACAGCTTTCCCCTCAAGAAGCCTTTCGCTAAGACAGTTCTTGTGGAATTGGCAAAGTGATATTTGGAAGCCCATAGAGGGCTAAGGTGAAAAAGGAAATATCCTCAGATGAAATCTGGAAAGAAGCTTTCTGTGAAACTGCTTAGTGTTCTGTTAATTCATCTCACAGAGTTACATGTGTATTTCGTGGATCTCTTTGCTAGCCTTATTTCTGTGGAATCTGAGTACAGATATTTCGGATCCCATTGAAGACAAAAGGGCCAAAGGAAATATCCTCCTATAACAAAGAGAAAGAAGCTTTCTGAGAAACTTCTTTGTGTTCTGTGAAATCATCTCACAGAGTTACAGCTTTCCCCTCAAGAACCCTTTCGCTAAGACAGTTCTTGTGGAATTGGCAAAGTGATATTTGGAAGCCCATAGAGGGCTATGATGAAAAAGGAAATATCCTTAGATGAAATCTGGGAAGAAGCTTTATGAGAAACTCCTTAGTGTTCTGTTAATTCATCTCACAGAGTTACATGTGTATTTCGTGGATCTCTTTGCTAGCCTTATTTCTGTGGAATCTGAGAACAGATATTTCGGATCCCTTAGAAAACTATAGGGCCAAAGGAAATATCCTCCGATAACAAAGAGAAAGAAGCTTTCTGAGAAACTTCTTTGTGTTCTGTGAAATCATCTCACAGAGTTACAGCTTTCCCCTCAAGAAGCCTTTCGCTAAGACAGTTCTTGTGGAATTGGCAAAGTGATATTTGGAAGCCCATAGAGGGCTATGGTGAAAAAGGAAATATCCTCAGATGAAATCTGGAAAGAAGCTTTCTGAGAAACTGCTTAGTGTTCTGTTAATTCATCTCACAGAGTTACATCTGTATTTCGTGGATCTCTTTGCTAGCCTTATTTCTGTGGAATCTGAGTACAGATATTTCGGATCCCATTGAAGACAATAGAGCCAAAGGAAATATCCTCCGATAAGAAAGAGAAAGAAGCTTTCTGAGAAACTTCTTTGTGTTCTGTGAAATCATCTCACAGAGTTACAGCTTTCCCCTCAAGAACCCTTTCGCTAAGACAGTTCTTGTGGAATTGGCAAAGTGATATTTGGAAGCCCATAGAGGGCTATGGTGAAAAAGGAAATATCCTTAGATGAAATCTGGGAAGAAGCTTTATGAGAAACTGCTTAGTGTACTGTTAATTCATCTCACAGAGTTACATGTGTATTTCGTGGATCTCTTTGCTAGCCTTATTTCTGTGGAATCTGAGAACAGATATTTCGGATCCCTTAGAAAACTATAGGGCCAAAGGAAATATCCTCCGATAACAAAGAGAAAGAAGGTTTCTGAGAAACTTCTTTGTGTTCTGTGAAATCATCTCACAGAGTTACAGCTTTCCCCTCATGAAGCCTTTCGCTATGACAGTTCTTGTGGAATAGGCAAAGTGATATTTGGAAGCCCATAGAGGGCTATGGTGAAAAAGGAAATATCCTCCGATGAAATCTGGAAAGAAGCTTTCCGAGAAACTGCTTAGGGTTCTGTTAATTCATCTCACAGAGTTACATCTGTATTTCGTGGATCTCTTTGCTAGCCTTATTTCTGTGAAATCTGAGTACAGATATTTCGGATCCCATTGAAGACAATAGGGCCAAAGGAAATATCCTCCTATAACAAAGAGAAAGAAGCTTTCTGAGAAACTTCTTTGTGTTCTGTGAAATCATCTCACAGAGTTACAGTGTTCCCCTCAAGAACCCTTTCGCTAAGACAGTTCTTTTGGAATTGGCAAAGTGATATTTGGAAGCCCATAGAGGGCTATGGTGAAAAAGGAAATATCCTCAGATGAAATCTGGAAAGAAGCTTTCTGAGAAACTGCTTAGTGTTCTGTTAATTCATCTCACAGAGTTACATGTGTATTTCGTGGATCTCTTTGTTAGCCTTATTTCTGTGGAATCTGAGAACAGATATTTCGGATCCCTTAGAAAACTATAGGGCCAAAGGAAATATCCTCCGATAACAAAGAGAAAGAAGCTTTCTGAGAAACTTCTTTGTGTTCTGTGAAATCATCTCACAGAGTTACAGCTTTCCCCTCAAGAAGCCTTTCACTAAGACAGTTCTTGTGGAATTGGCAAAGTGATATTTGGAAGCCCATAGAGGGCTATGGTGAAAACGGAAATATCCTCAGATTAAATCTGGAAAGAAGCTTTCTGAGAAACTGCTTAGTGTTCTGTTAATTCATCTCACAGAGTTACATGTGTATTTAGTGGATCTCTTTGCTAGCCTTATTTCTGTGGAATCTGAGAACAGATATTTCGGATCTCTTTGAACAATATAGGCCAAAGAAATATCCTCCGATAACAAAGAGAAAAAAGGTTTCTGAGAAACTTCTTTGTGTTCTGTGAAATCATCTCACAGAATTACAGCTTTCCCCTCAAGAAGCCTTTCGCTAAGACAGTTCTTGTGGAATAGGCAAAGTGATATTTGGAGGCCCATAGAGGGCTATGGTGAAAAAGGAAATATCCTCCGATGAAATCTGGAAAGAAGCTTTCTGAGAAACTGCTTAGTGTTCTGTTAATTCTCCTCACAGAGTTACATGTGTATTTCGTGGAACTCTTTGCTAGCCTTATTTCTGTGAAATCTGAGTACAGATAATTCGGATCCCATTGAAGACAATAGGGCCAAAGGAAATATCCTCCTATAACAAAGAGAAAGAAGCTTTCTGAGAAACTTCTTTGTGTTCTGTGAAATCATCTCACAGAGTTACAGCGTTCCCCTCAAGAACCCTTTCGCTAAGCCAGTTCTTTTGGAATTGGCAAAGTGATATTTGGAAGCCCATAGAGGGCAATGGTGAAAAAGGAAATATCCTCAGATGAAATCTGGGAAGAAGCTTTCTGAGAAACTGCTTAGTGTTCTGTTAATTCATCTCACAGAGTTACATGTGTATTTCGTGGATCTCTTTGCTAGCCTTATTTCTGTGGAATCTGAGAACAGATATTTCGGATCCCTTAGAAAACTATAGGGCCAAAGGAAATATCCTCTGATAACAAAGAGAAAGAAGGTTTCTGAGAAACTTCTTTGTGTTCTGTGAAATCATCTCACAGAGTTACAGCTTTCCCCTCAAGAAGCCTTTTGCTAAGACATTTCTTGTGCAATAGGCAAAATGATATTTGGAAGCCCATAGAGGGCTATGGTTAAAAAGGAAATATCCTCTGATGAAATCTGGAAAGAAGCTTTCTGAGAAACTGCTTAGTGTTCTGTTAATTCATCTCACAGAGTTACATCTGTATTTCGTGGATCTCTTTGCTAGCCTTATTTCTGTGGAATCTGAGTACAGATATTTCGGATCCCTTTGAAGACAATAGGGCCAAAGGAAATATCTTCCTATAACAAAGAGAAAGAAGCTTTCTGAGAAACTTCTTTGTGTTCTGTGAAATCATATCACAGAGTTACAGCTTTCCCCTCAAGAAGCCTTTCGCTAAGACAGTTCTTGTGGAATTGGCAAAGTGATATTTGGAAGCCCATTGAGGGCTATGGTGAAAAAGGAAATATCCTCCGATGAAATCTGGAAAGAAGCTTTCTGAGAAACTGCTTAGTGTTCTGTTATTTCATCTCACAGAGTTACATGTGTATTTCGTGGATTTCTTTGCTAGCCTTATTTCTGTGGAATCTGAGAACGGATAGTACGGATCCCTTTGAAAACTATAGGGCCAAAGGAAATATCCTCCGATAACAAAGAGAAAGAAGGTTTCTGAGAAACTTCTTTGTGTTCTGTGAAATCATCTTACAGAGTTACAGCTTTCCCCTCAAGAAGCCTTTCGCTAAGACAGTTCTTTTGGAATTGGCAAAGTGATATTTGGAAGCCCATAGAGGGCTATGGTGAAAAAGGAAATATCCTCTGATGAAATCTGGAAAGAAGCTTTCTGAGAAACTGCTTAGTGTTCTGTTAATTCATCTCACAGAGTAACATCTGTATTTCGTGGATCTCTTTGCTAGCCTTATTTCTGTGGAATCTGAGTACAGATATTTCGGATCCCTTTGAAGACAATAGGGCCAAAGGAAATATCTTCCTATAACAAAGAGAAAGAAGCTTTCTGAGAAACTTCTTTGTGTTCTGTGAAATCATATCACAGAGTTACAGCTTTCCCCTCAAGAAGCCTTTCGCTAAGACAGTTCTTGTGGAATTGGCAAAGTGATATTTGGAAGCCCATAGAGGGCTACGGTGAAAAAGGAAATATCCTCCGATGAAATCTGGAAAGAAGCTTTCTGAGAAACTGCTTAGTGTTCTGTTAATTCATCTCACAGAGTTACATGTGTATTTCGTGGATTTCTTTGCTAGCCTTATCTCTGTGGAATCTGAGAACGGATATTTCGGATCCCTTTGAAAACTATAGGGCCAAAGGAAATATCCCCCGATTACAAAGAGAAAGAAGCTTTCTGAGAAACTTCTTTGTGTTCTGTGAAATCATCTCACAGATTTACAGCTTTCCCCTCAAGAAGTCTTTCGCTAAGACAGTTCTTGTGGAATTGGCAAAGTGATGTTTGCAAGCCCATAGAGGGCTATGGTGAAAAAGGAAATATCCTCCGATGAAATCTCGAAAGAAGTTTTCTGAGAAACTGCTTAGTGTTCTGTTAATTCATCTCACAGAGTTACATGTGTATTTCGTGGATTTCTTTGCTAGCCTTATTTCTGTGGAATCTGAGAACGGATATTTGGGATCCCTTTGAAAACTATAGGGACAAAGGAAATATCCTACGATAACAAAGAGAAAGAAGCTTTCTGCGAAACTTCTTTGTGTTCTGTGAAATCATCTCACAGAGTTACAGCTTTCCCCTCAAGAAGCCTTTCGCTAAGACAGTTCTTGTGGAATAGGCTAAGTGATATTTGGAAGCCCATAGATGGTTTGGTGAAAAAGGAAATATCCTCAAATGAAAAATGGAAAGAAGCTTTCTGAGAAACTGCTTAGTGTTCTGTTAATTCATCTCACAGAGTTACATCTGTATTCGTGGATCTCTTTGCTAGCCTTATTTCTGTGAAATTTGAGTACAGATATTTCGGATCCCATTGACGACAATAGGGCCAAAGGAAATATCCTACTATAACGAAGAGAAAGAAACTTTCTGAGAAACTTCTTTGTGTTCTGTGAAATCATCTCACAGAGTTACAGCGTTCCCCTCAAGAACCCTTTCGCTAAGACTGTTCTTTTGGAATTGGCAAAGTGATATTTGGAAGCCCGTAGAGGGCTATTGTGAAAAAGGAAATATCCTCAGATGAAATCTGTAAAGAAGCTTTCTGAGAAACTGCTTAGTGTTCTGTTAATTCATCTCACAGAGTTACGTGTGTATTTCGTGCATCTCTTTGCTAGCCTTATTTCTGTGGAATCTGAGAACAGATATTTCGGATCCCTTTGAAAACTACAGGGCCAAAGGAAATATCCTCCGATAACAAAGAGAAAGAAGGTTTCTGAGAAACTTCTTTGTGTTCTGTGAAATCATCTCACAGAGTTACAGCTTTCCCCTCAAGAAGCCTTTCGCTAAGACATTTCTTGTGGAATAGGCAAAGTGATATTTGGAAGCCCATAGATGGTTTGGTGAAAAAGGAAATATCCTCACATGAAAACTGGAAAGAAGCTTTCTGAGAAAATGCTTAGTGTTCTGTTAATTCATCTCACAGAGTTACATCTGTATTCGTGGATCTCTTTGCTAGCCTTATTTCTGTGAAATCTGAGTACAGATATTTCGGATCCCTTTGAAGACAATAGGGCCAAAGGAAATATCCTCCTATAACAAAGAGAAAGAAGCTTTCTGAGAAACTTCTTTGTGTTCCGTGAAATCATCTCACAGAGTTACAGCGTTCCCCTCAAGAACCCTTTCGCTAAGACAGTTCTTTTGGAATTGGCAAAGTGATATTTGGAAGCCCATAGAGGGCTATGGTGAAAAAGGAAATATCTTCAGATGAAATCTGGAAAGAAGCTTTCTGAGAAACTGCTTAGTGTTCTGTTAATTCATCTCACAGAGTTACATGTGTATTTCGTTGATCTCTTTGCCAGCCTTATTTCTGTGGAATCTGAGAACAGATATTTCGGATCTCTTAGAAAACTATAGGGCCAAAGGAAATATCCTCCCATAACAAAGAGAAAGAAGCTTTCTGAGAAACTTCTTTGTGTTCTGTGAAATCATCTCACAGAGTTACAGCTTTCCCCTCAAGAAGCCTTTCGCTAAGACAGTTCTTGTGGATTTGGCAAAGTGATATTTGGACGCCCATAGGGGGCTATGGTGAAAAAGGAAATATCCTCAGATGAAATCTGGAAAGAAGCTTTCTGAGAAACTGCTTAGTGTTCTGTTAATTCATCTCACAGAGTTACATGTGTATTTCGTGGATTTCTTTGCTAGCCTTATTTCTGTGGAATCTGAGAACGGATATTTCGGATCCCTTTGAAAACTATAGGGCCAAAGGAAATATCCTCCGATAACAAAGAGAAAGAAGCTTTCTGAGAAACTTCTTTGTGTTCTGTGAAATCATCTCACAGAGTTACAGCTTTCCCATCAAGAACCCTTTCGCTAAGACTGTTCTTTTGGAATTGGCAAAGTGATATTTGGAAGCCCGTAGAGGGCTATTGTGAAAAAGGAAATATCCTCAGATGAAATCTGGAAAGAAGCTTTCTGAGAAACTGCTTAGTGTTCTGTTAATTCATCTCACAGAGTTACGTGTGTATTTCGTGGATCTCTTTGCTAGCCTTATTTCTGTGGAATCTGAGAACAGATATTTCGGATCCCTTTGAAAACTACAGGGCCAAAGGAAATATCCTCCGATAACAAAGAGAAAGAAGGTTTCTGAGAAACTTCTTTGTGTTCTGTGAAATCATCTCACAGAGTTACAGCTTTCCCCTCAAGAAGCCTTTCGCTAAGACATTTCTTGTGGAATAGGCAAAGTGATATTTGGAAGCCCATAGATGGTTTGGTGAAAAAGGAAATATCCTCAAATGAAAACTGGAAAGAAGCTTTCTGAGAAAATGCTTAGTGTTCTGTTAATTCATCTCACAGAGTTACATCTGTATTCGTGGATCACTTTGCTAGCCTTATTTCTGTGAAATCTGAGTACAGATATTTCGGATCCCATTGAAGACTATAGGGCCAAAGGAAATATCCTCCTATAACAAAGAGAAAGAAGCTTTCTGAGAAACTTCTTTGTGTTCTGTGAAATCATCTCACAGAGTTACAGCGTTCCCCTCAAGAACCCTTTCGCTAAGACAGTTCTTTTGGAATTGGCAAAGTGATATTTGGAAGCCCATAGAGGGCTATGGTGAAAAAGGAAATATCTTCAGATGAAATCTGGAAAGAAGCTTTCTGAGAAACTGCTTAGTGTTCTGTTAATTCATCTCACAGAGTTACATGTGTATTTCGTGGATCTCTTTGCCAGCCTTATTTCTGTGGAATCTGAGAACAGATATTTCGGATCCCTTAGAAAACAATAGGGCCAAAGGAAATATCCTCCGATAAAAAAGAGAAAGAAGCTTTCTGAGAAACTTCTTTGTGTTCTGTGAAATCATCTCACAGAGTTACAGCTTTCCCCTCAAGAAGCCTTTCGCTAAGACAGTTCTTGTGGAATTGGCAAAGTGATATTTGGAAGCCCATAGAGGGTTTGGTGAAAAAGGAAATATCCTCAGATGAAATCTGGAAAGAAGCTTTCTGAGAAACTGCTTAGTGTTCTGTTAATTCATCTCACAGAGTTACATGTGTATTTCGTGGATCTCTTTGCTAGCGTTATTTGTGTGGAATCTGAGAACAGATATTTCGGATCCCTTTGAAGACTCTAGGGCCAAAGGAAATATCCTCCGATAACAAAGAGAAAGAAGCTTTCTGAGAAACTTCTTTGTGTTCTGTGAAATCATCTCACAGAGTTACAGCTTTCCCCTCAAGAAGCCTTTCGCTAAGACAGTTCTTGTGGAATTGGCAAAGTGATATTTGGAAGCCCATAGAGGGCTATGGTGAAAAAGGAAATATCCTCAGATGAAATCTGGAAAGAAGCTTTCTGAGAAACTGCTTAGTGTTCTGTTAATTCATCTCACAGAGTTACATCTCTATTTCGTGGATCTCTTTGCTAGCCTTATTTCTGTGGAATCTGAGTACAGATAATTCGGATCCCATTGAAGACAATAGGGCCAAAGGAAATATCCTCCTATATCAAAGAGAAAGAAGCTTTCTGAGAAACTTCTTTGTGTTCTGTGAAATCATCTCACAGAATTACAGCTTTCCCCTCAAGAACCCTTTCGCTAAGACAGTTCTTTTGGAATTGGCAAAGTGATATTTGGAAGCCCATAGAGGGCTACGGTGAAAAAGGAAATATGCTCAGATGAAATGTGGAAAGAAGCTTTCTGAGAAACTGCTTAGTGTTCTGTTAATTCATCTCACAGAGTTACATGTGTATTTCGTGGATCTCTTTGCTAGCGTTATTTCTGTGGAATCTGAGAACAGATATTTCGGATCCCTTTGAAAAATATAGGGCCAAAGAAATATCCTCCGAAAACAAAGAGAAAGAAGGTTTCTGAGAAACTTCTTTGTGTTCTGTGAAATCATCTCACAGAGTTACAGCTTTCCCCTCAAGAAGCCTTTCGCTAAGACAGTTCTTTTGGAATTGGCAAAGTGATATTTGGAAGCCCATAGAGGGCTATGGTGAAAAAGGAAATATCCTCTGATGAAATCTGGAAAGAAGCTTTCTGAGAAACTGCTTAGTGTTCTGTTAATTCATCTCACAGAGTAACATCTGTATTTCGTGGATCTCTTTGCTAGCCTTATTTCTGTGGAATCTGAGTACAGATATTTCGGATCCCTTTGAAGACAATAGGGCCAAAGGAAATATCTTCCTATAACAAAGAGAAAGAAGCTTTCTGAGAAACTTCTTTGTGTTCTGTGAAATCATATCACAGAGTTACAGCTTTCCCCTCAAGAAGCCTTTCGCTAAGACAGTTCTTGTGGAATTGGCAAAGTGATATTTGGAAGCCCATAGAGGGCTACGGTGAAAAAGGAAATATCCTCCGATGAAATCTGGAAAGAAGCTTTCTGAGAAACTGCTTAGTGTTCTGTTAATTCATCTCACAGAGTTACATGTGTATTTCGTGGATTTCTTTGCTAGCCTTATCTCTGTGGAATCTGAGAACGGATATTTCGGATCCCTTTGAAAACTATAGGGCCAAAGGAAATATCCCCCGATAACAAAGAGAAAGAAGCTTTCTGAGAAACTTCTTTGTGTTCTGTGAAATCATCTCACAGAGTTACAGCTTTCCCCTCAAGAAGTCTTTCGCTAAGACAGTTCTTGTGGAATTGGCAAAGTGATGTTTGCAAGCCCATAGAGGGCTATGGTGAAAAAGGAAATATCCTCCGATGAAATCTCGAAAGAAGTTTTCTGAGAAACTGCTTAGTGTTCTGTTAATTCATCTCACAGAGTTACATGTGTATTTCGTGGATTTCTTTGGTAGCCTTATTTCTGTGGAATCTGAGAACGGATATTTGGGATCCTTTTGAAAACTATAGGGACAAAGGAAATATCCTACGATAACAAAGAGAAAGAAGCTTTCTGAGAAACTTCTTTGTGTTCTGTGAAGTCATCTCACAGAGTTACAGCTTTCCCCTCAAGAAGCCTTTCGCTAAGACAGTTCTTGTGGAATAGGCTAAGTGATATTTGGAAGCCCATAGATGGTTTGGTGAAAAAGGAAATATCCTCAAATGAAAAATGGAAAGAAGCTTTCTGAGAAACTGCTTAGTGTTCTGTTAATTCATCTCACAGAGTTACATCTGTATTCGTGGATCTCTTTGCTAGCCTTATTTCTGTGAAATTTGAGTACAGATATTTCGGATCCCATTGAAGACAATAGGGCCAAAGGAAATATCCTACTATAACAAAGAGAAAGAAGCTTTCTGAGAAACTTCTTTGTGTTCTGTGAAATCATCTCACAGAGTTACAGCGTTCCCCTCAAGAACCCTTTCGCTAAGACAGTTCTTTTGGAATTGGCAAAGTGATATTTGGAAGCCCATAGAGGGCTATGGTGAAAAAGTAAATATCCTCAGATGAAATCTGCAAAGAAGCTTTCTGAGAAACTGCTTAGTGTTCTGTTAATTCATCTCACAGAGTTACATGTGTATTTCGTGGATCTCTTTCCTAGCCTTATTTCTGTGGAATCTGAGAACAGATATTTCGGATCCCTTAGAAAACTATAGGGCCAAAGGAAATATCCTCCGATAACAAAGAGAAAGAAGGTTTCTGAGAAACTTCTTTGTGTTCTGTGAAATCATCTCACAGAGTTACAGCTTTCCCCTCAAGAAGCCTTTCGCTAAGACAGTTCTTGTGGAATTGGCAAAGTGATATTTGGAAGCCCATAGAGGGCTATGGTGAAAAAGGAAATATCTTCAGATGAAATCTGGAAAGAAGCTTTCTGAGAAACTGCTTAGTGTTCTGTTAATTCATCTCACAGAGTTACATGTGTATTTCGTGGATCTCTTTGCCAGCCTTATTTCTGTGGAATCTGAGAACAGATATTTCGGATCTCTTAGAAAACTATAGGGCCAAAGGAAATATCCTCCCATAACAAAGAGAAAGAAGCTTTCTGAGAAACTTCTTTGTGTTCTGTGAAATCATCTCACAGAGTTACAGCTTTCCCCTCAAGAAGCCTTTCGCTAAGACAGTTCTTGTGGAATTGGCAAAGTGATATTTGGACGCCCATAGGGGGCTATGGTGAAAAAGGAAATATCCTCAGATGAAATCTGGAAAGAAGCTTTCTGAGAAACTGCTTAGTGTTCTGTTAATTCATCTCACAGAGTTACATGTGTATTTCGTGGATTTCTTTGCTAGCCTTATTTCTGTGGAATCTGAGAACGGATATTTCGGATCCCTTTGAAAACTATAGGGCCAAAGGAAATATCCTCCGATAACAAAGAGAAAGAAGCTTTCTGAGAAACTTCTTTGTGTTCTGTGAAATCATCTCACAGAGTTACAGCTTTCCCCTCAAGAACCCTTTCGCTAAGACTGTTCTTTTGGAATTGGCAAAGTGATATTTGGAAGCCCGTAGAGGGCTATTGTGAAAAAGGAAATATCCTCAGATGAAATCTGGAAAGAAGCTTTCTGAGAAACTGCTTAGTGTTCTGTTAATTCATCTCACAGAGTTACGTGTGTATTTCGTGGATCTCTTTGCTAGCCTTATTTCTGTGGAATCTGAGAACAGATATTTCGGATCCCTTTGAAAACTACAGGGCCAAAGGAAATATCCTCCGATAACAAAGAGAAAGAAGGTTTCTGAGAAACTTCTTTGTGTTCTGTGAAATCATCTCACAGAGTTACAGCTTTCCCCTCAAGAAGCCTTTCGCTAAGACATTTCTTGTGGAATAGGCAAAGTGATATTTGGAAGCCCATAGATGGTTTGGTGAAAAAGGAAATATCCTCAAATGAAAACTGGAAAGAAGCTTTCTGAGAAAATGCTTAGTGTTCTGTTAATTCATCTCACAGAGTTACATCTGTATTCGTGGATCTCTTTGCTAGCCTTATTTCTGTGAAATCTGAGTACAGATATTTCGGATCCCATTGAAGACAATAGGGCCAAAGGAAATATCCTCCTATAACAAAGAGAAAGAAGCTTTCTGAGAAACTTCTTTGTGTTCTGTGAAATCATCTCACAGAGTTACAGCGTTCCCCTCAAGAACCCTTTCGCTAAGACAGTTCTTTTGGAATTGGCAAAGTGATATTTGGAAGCCCATAGAGGGCTATGGTGAAAAAGGAAATATCTTCAGATGAAATCTGGAAAGAAGCTTTCTGAGAAACTGCTTAGTGTTCTGTTAATTCATCTCACAGAGTTACATGTGTATTTCGTGGATCTCTTTGCCAGCCTTATTTCTGTGGAATCTGAGAACAGATATTTCGGATCTCTTAGAAATCTATAGTGCCAAAGGAAATATCCTCCGATAAAAAAGAGAAAGAAGGTTTCTGAGAAACTTCTTTGTGTTCTGTGAAATCATCTCACAGAGTTACAGCTTTCCCCTCAAGAAGCCTTACGCTAAGACAGTTCTTGTGGAATTGGCAAAGTTATATTTGGACGCCCATAGGGGGCTATGGAGAAAAAGGAAATATCCTCAGATGAAATCTGGAAAGAAGCTTTCTGAGAAACTGCTTAGTGTTCTGTTAATTCACCTCACAGAGTTACATGTGTATTTCATGGATCTCTTTGCTAGCCTTATTTCTGTGGAATCTGAGAACCGATATTTCGGATCCCTTAGAAAACTATAGGGCCAAAGGAAATATCCTCCGATAACAACGAGAAAGAAGGTTTCTGAGAAACTTCTTTGTGTTCTGTGAAATCATCTCACAGAGTTACAGCTTTCCCCTCAAGAAGCCTTTCGCTAAGACAGTTCTTGTGGAATTGGCAAAGTGATATTTGGAAGCCCATAGAGGGCTATGTTGAAAAAGGAAATATCCTCAGATGAAATCTGGAAAGAAGCTTTCTGAGAAACTGCTTAGTGTTCTGTTAATTCATCTCACAGAGTTACATGTGTATTTCGTGGATCTCTTTGCTAGCCTTATTTCTGTGGAATCTGAGAACAGATATTTCGGATCCCTTTGAAGACTATAGAGCCAATGGAAATATCCTACGATAACAAAGAGAAAGAAGGTTTCTGAGAAACTTCTTTGTGTTCTGTGAAATCATCTCACAGAGTTACAGCTTTCCCCTCAAGAAGCCTTTTGCTAAGACAGTTCTTGTGCAATAGGCAAAGTGATATTTGGAAGCCCATAGTGGGCTATGGTGAAAAAGGAAATATCCTCAGATGAAATCTGGAAAGAAGCTTTCTGAGAAACTGCGTAGTGTTCTGTTAATTCATCTCACAGAGTTACATCTGTATTTCGTGGATCTCTTTGCTAGCCTTATTTCTGTGGAATCTGAGTACAGATATTTCGGATCCCATTGAAGACAATAGGGCCAAAGGAAATATCCTCCTATAACAAAGAGAAAGAAGCTTTCTAAGAAACTTCTTTGTGTTCTGTGAAATCATCTCACAGAATTACAGCTTTCCCCTCAAGAACCCTTTCGCTAAGACAGTTCTTTTGGAATTGGCAAAGTGATATTTGGAAGCCCATAGATGGTTTGGTGAAAAAGGAAATATCCTCAAATGAAAACTGGAAAGAAGCTTTCTGAGAAAATGCTTAGTGTTCTGTTAATTCATCTCACAGAGTTACATCTGTATTCGTGGATCTCTTTGCTAGCCTTATTTCTGTGAAATCTGAGTACAGATATTTCGGATCCCATTGAAGACAATAGGGCCAAAGGAAATATCCTCCTATAACAAAGAGAAAGAAGCTTTCTGAGAAACTTCTTTGTGTTCTGTGAAATCATCTCACAGAGTTACAGCGTTCCCCTCAAGAACCCTTTCGCTAAGACAGTTCTTTTGGAATTGGCAAAGTGATATTTGGAAGCCCATAGAGGGCTATGGTGAAAAAGGAAATATCTTCAGATGAAATCTGGAAAGAAGCTTTCTGAGAAACTGCTTAGTGTTCTGTTAATTCATCTCACAGAGTTACATGTGTATTTCGTGGATCTCTTTGCCAGCCTTATTTCTGTGGAATCTGAGAACAGATATTTCGGATCTCTTAGAAATCTATAGTGCCAAAGGAAATATCCTCCGATAAAAAAGAGAAAGAAGGTTTCTGAGAAACTTCTTTGTGTTCTGTGAAATCATCTCACAGAGTTACAGCTTTCCCCTCAAGAAGCCTTACGCTAAGACAGTTCTTGTGGAATTGGCAAAGTTATATTTGGACGCCCATAGGGGGCTATGGAGAAAAAGGAAATATCCTCAGATGAAATCTGGAAAGAAGCTTTCTGAGAAACTGCTTAGTGTTCTGTTAATTCACCTCACAGAGTTACATGTGTATTTCATGGATCTCTTTGCTAGCCTTATTTCTGTGGAATCTGAGAACCGATATTTCGGATCCCTTAGAAAACTATAGGGCCAAAGGAAATATCCTCCGATAACAACGAGAAAGAAGGTTTCTGAGAAACTTCTTTGTGTTCTGTGAAATCATCTCACAGAGTTACAGCTTTCCCCTCAAGAAGCCTTTCGCTAAGACAGTTCTTGTGGAATTGGCAAAGTGATATTTGGAAGCCCATAGAGGGCTATGTTGAAAAAGGAAATATCCTCAGATGAAATCTGGAAAGAAGCTTTCTGAGAAACTGCTTAGTGTTCTGTTAATTCATCTCACAGAGTTACATGTGTATTTCGTGGATCTCTTTGCTAGCCTTATTTCTGTGGAATCTGAGAACAGATATTTCGGATCCCTTTGAAGACTATAGAGCCAATGGAAATATCCTACGATAACAAAGAGAAAGAAGGTTTCTGAGAAACTTCTTTGTGTTCTGTGAAATCATCTCACAGAGTTACAGCTTTCCCCTCAAGAAGCCTTTTGCTAAGACAGTTCTTGTGCAATAGGCAAAGTGATATTTGGAAGCCCATAGTGGGCTATGGTGAAAAAGGAAATATCCTCAGATGAAATCTGGAAAGAAGCTTTCTGAGAAACTGCGTAGTGTTCTGTTAATTCATCTCACAGAGTTACATCTGTATTTCGTGGATCTCTTTGCTAGCCTTATTTCTGTGGAATCTGAGTACAGATATTTCGGATCCCATTGAAGACAATAGGGCCAAAGGAAATATCCTCCTATAACAAAGAGAAAGAAGCTTTCTAAGAAACTTCTTTGTGTTCTGTGAAATCATCTCACAGAATTACAGCTTTCCCCTCAAGAACCCTTTCGCTAAGACAGTTCTTTTGGAATTGGCAAAGTGATATTTGGAAGCCCATAGAGGGCTACGGTGAAAAAGGAAATATCCTCAGATGAAATCTGGAAAATAGCTTTCTGAGAAACTGCTTAGTGTTCTGTTAATTCATCTCACAGAGTTACATGTGTATTTCGTGGATCTCTTTGCTAGCCTTATTTCTGTGGAATCTGAGAACAGATATTTCGGATCCCTTTGAAAAATATAGGGCCAAAGAAATATCCTCCGATAACAAAGAGAAAGAAAGTTTCTGAGAAACTTCTTTGTGTTCTGTGAAATCATCTCACTGAGTTACAGCTTTCCCCTCAAGAAGCCTTTCGCTAAGACAGTTCTTGTGGAATAGGCAATGTGATATTTGGAAGCCCATAGAGGGCTATGGTGAAAAAGGAAATATCCTCCGATGAAATCTGGAAAGAAGCTTTCTGAGAAACTGCTTAGTGTTCTGTTAATTCATCTCACAGAGTTACATCTGTATTTCGTGGATCTCTTTGCTAGCCTTATTTCTGTGGAATCTGAGAACGGATATTTGGGATCCCTTTGAAAACTATAGGGACAAAGGAAATATCCTACGATAACAAAGAGAAAGAAGCTTTCTGAGAAACTTCTTTGTGTTCTGTGAAATCATCTCACAGAGTTACAGCTTTCCCCTCAAGAAGCCTTTCGCTAAGACAGTTCTTGTGGAATAGGCTAAGTGATATTTGGAAGCCCATAGATGGTTTGGTGAAAAAGGAAATATCCTCAAATGAAAAATGGAAAGAAGCTTTCTGAGAAACTGCTTAGTGTTCTGTTAATTCATCACACAGAGTTACATCTGTATTCGTGGATCTCTTTGCTAGCCTTATTTCTGTGAAATTTGAGTACAGATATTTCGGATCCCATTGAAGACAATTGGGCCAAAGGAAATATCCTACTATAACGAAGAGAAAGAAACTTTCTGAGAAACTTCTTTGTGTTCTGTGAAATCATCTCACAGAGTTACAGCGTTCCCCTCAAGAACCCTTTCGCTAAGACTGTTCTTTTGGAATTGGCAAAGTGATATTTGGAAGCCCGTAGAGGGCTATTGTGAAAAAGGAAATATCCTCAGATGAAATCTGGAAAGAAGCTTTCTGAGAAACTGCTTAGTGTTCTGTTAATTCATCTCACAGAGTTACGTGTGTATTTCGTGGATCTCTTTGCTAGCCTTATTTCTGTGGAATCTGAGAACAGATATTTCGGATCCCTTTGAAAACTACAGGGCCAAAGGAAATATCCTCCGATAACAAAGAGAAAGAAGGTTTCTGAGAAACTTCTTTGTGTTCTGTGAAATCATCTCACAGAGTTACAGCTTTCCCCTCAAGAAGCCTTTCGCTAAGACATTTCTTGTGGAATAGGCAAAGTGATATTTGGATGCCCATAGATGGTTTGGTGAAAAAGGAAATATCCTCACATGAAAACTGGAAAGAAGCTTTCTGAGAAAATGCTTAGTGTTCTGTTAATTCATCTCACAGAGTTACATCTGTATTCGTGGATCTCTTTGCTAGCCTTATTTCTGTGAAATCTGAGTACAGATATTTCGGATCCCTTTGAAGACAATAGGGCCAAAGGAAATATCCTCCTATAACAAAGAGAAAGAAGCTTTCTGAGAAACTTCTTTGTGTTCCGTGAAATCATCTCACAGAGTTACAGCGTTCCCCTCAAGAACCCTTTCGCTAAGACAGTTCTTTTGGAATTGGCAAAGTGATATTTGGAAGCCCATAGAGGGCTATGGTGAAAAAGGAAATATCTTCAGATGAAATCTGGAAAGAAGCTTTCTGAGAAACTGCTTAGTGTTCTGTTAATTCATCTCACAGAGTTACATGTGTATTTCGTTGATCTCTTTGCCAGCCTTATTTCTGTGGAATCTGAGAACAGATATTTCGGATCTCTTAGAAAACTATAGGGCCAAAGGAAATATCCTCCCATAACAAAGAGAAAGAAGCTTTCTGAGAAACTTCTTTGTGTTCTGTGAAATCATCTCACAGAGTTACAGCTTTCCCATCAAGAACCCTTTCGCTAAGACTGTTCTTTTGGAATTGGCAAAGTGATATTTGGAAGCCCGTAGAGGGCTATTGTGAAAAAGGAAATATCCTCAGATGAAATCTGGAAAGAAGCTTTCTGAGAAACTGCTTAGTGTTCTGTTAATTCATCTCACAGAGTTACGTGTGTATTTCGTGGATCTCTTTGCTAGCCTTATTTCTGTGGAATCTGAGAACAGATATTTCGGATCCCTTTGAAAACTACAGGGCCAAAGGAAATATCCTCCGATAACAAAGAGAAAGAAGGTTTCTGAGAAACTTCTTTGTGTTCTGTGAAATCATCTCACAGAGTTACAGCTTTCCCCTCAAGAAGCCTTTCGCTAAGACATTTCTTGTGGAATAGGCAAAGTGATATTTGGAAGCCCATAGATGGTTTGGTGAAAAAGGAAATATCCTCAAATGAAAACTGGAAAGAAGCTTTCTGAGAAAATGCTTAGTGTTCTGTTAATTCATCTCACAGAGTTACATCTGTATTCGTGGATCTCTTTGCTAGCCTTATTTCTGTGAAATCTGAGTACAGATATTTCGGATCCCATTGAAGACAATAGGGCCAAAGGAAATATCCTCCTATAACAAAGAGAAAGAAGCTTTCTGAGAAACTTCTTTGTGTTCTGTGAAATCATCTCACAGAGTTACAGCGTTCCCCTCAAGAACCTTTTCGCTAAGACAGTTCTTTTGGAATTGGCAAAGTGATATTTGGAAGCCCATAGAGGGCTATGGTGAAAAAGGAAATATCTTCAGATGAAATCTGGAAAGAAGCTTTCTGAGAAACTGCTTAGTGTTCTGTTAATTCATCTCACAGAGTTACATGTGTATTTCGTGGATCTCTTTGCCAGCCTTATTTCTGTGGAATCTGAGAACAGATATTTCGGATCCCTTAGAAAACAATAGGGCCAAAGGAAATATCCTCCGATAAAAAAGAGAAAGAAGCTTTCTGAGAAACTTCTTTGTGTTCTGTGAAATCATCTCACAGAGTTACAGCTTTCCCCTCAAGAAGCCTTTCGCTAAGACAGTTCTTGTGGAATTGGCAAAGTGATATTTGGAAGCCCATAGAGGGTTTGGTGAAAAAGGAAATATCCTCAGATGAAATCTGGAAAGAAGCTTTCTGAGAAACTGCTTAGTGTTCTGTTAATTCATCTCACAGAGTTACATGTGTATTTCGTGGATCTCTTTGCTAGCGTTATTTGTGTGGAATCTGAGAACAGATATTTCGGATCCCTTTGAAGACTCTAGGGCCAAAGGAAATATCCTCCGATAACCAAGAGAAAGAAGCTTTCTGAGAAACTTCTTTGTGTTCTGTGAAATCATCTCACAGAGTTACAGCTTTCCCCTCAAGAAGCCTTTCGCTAAGACAGTTCTTGTGGAATTGGCAAAGTGATATTTGGAAGCCCATAGAGGGCTATGTTGAAAAAGGAAATATCCTCAGATGAAATCTGGAAAGAAGCTTTCTGAGAAACTGCTTAGTGTTCTGTTAATTCATCTCACAGAGTTACATCTCTGTTTCGTGGATCTCTTTGCTAGCCTTATTTCTGTGGAATCTGAGTACAGATAATTCGGATCCCATTGAAGACAATAGGGCCAAAGGAAATATCCTCCTATAACAAAGAGAAAGAAGCTTTCTGAGAAACTTCTTTGTGTTCTGTGAAATCATCTCACAGAATTACAGCTTTCCCCTCAAGAACCCTTTCGCTAAGACAGTTCTTTTGGAATTGGCAAAGTGATATTTGGAAGCCCATAGAGGGCTACGGTGAAAAAGGAAATATGCTCAGATGAAATGTGGAAAGAAGCTTTCTGAGAAACTGCTTAGTGTTCTGTTAATTCATCTCACAGAGTTACATGTGTATTTCGTGGATCTCTTTGCTAGCGTTATTTCTGTGGAATCTGAGAACAGATATTTCGGATCCCTTTGAAAAATATAGGGCCAAAGAAATATCCTCCGAAAACAAAGGGAAAGAAGGTTTCTGAGAAACTTCTTTGTGTTCTGTGAAATCATCTCACAGAGTTACAGCTTTCCCCTCAAGAAGCCTTTCGCTAAGACAGTTCTTTTGGAATTGGCAAAGTGATATTTGGAAGCCCATAGAGGGCTATGGTGAAAAAGGAAATATCCTCTGATGAAATCTGGAAAGAAGCTTTCTGAGAAACTGCTTAGTGTTCTGTTAATTCATCTCACAGAGTAACATCTGTATTTCGTGGATCTCTTTGCTAGCCTTATTTCTGTGGAATCTGAGTACAGATATTTCGGATCCCTTTGAAGACAATAGGGCCAAAGGAAATATCTTCCTATAACAAAGAGAAAGAAGCTTTCTGAGAAACTTCTTTGTGTTCTGTGAAATCATATCACAGAGTTACAGCTTTCCCCTCAAGAAGCCTTTCGCTAAGACAGTTCTTTTGGAATTGGCAAAGTGATATTTGGAAGCCCATAGAGGGCTACGGTGAAAAAGGAAATATCCTCCGATGAAATCTGGAAAGAAGCTTTCTGAGAAACTGCTTAGTGTTCTGTTAATTCATCTCACAGAGTTACATGTGTATTTCGTGGATTTCTTTGCTAGCCTTATCTCTGTGGAATCTGAGAACGGATATTTCGGATCCCTTTGAAAACTATAGGGCCAAAGGAAATATCCCCCGATAACAAAGAGAAAGAAGCTTTCTGAGAAACTTCTTTGTGTTCTGTGAAATCATCTCACAGAGTTGCAGCTTTCCCCTCAAGAAGTCTTTCGCTAAGACAGTTCTTGTGGAATTGGCAAAGTGATGTTTGCAAGCCCATAGAGGGCTATGGTGAAAAAGGAAATATCCTCCGATGAAATCTCGAAAGAAGTTTTCTGAGAAACTGCTTAGTGTTCTGTTAATTCATCTCACAGAGTTACATGTGTATTTCGTGGATTTCTTTGCTAGCCTTATTTCTGTGGAATCTGAGAACGGATATTTGGGATCCCTTTGAAAACTATAGGGACAAAGGAAATATCCTACGATAACAAAGAGAAAGAAGCTTTCTGAGAAACTTCTTTGTGTTCTGTGAAATCATCTCACAGAGTTACAGCTTTCCCCTCAAGAAGCCTTTCGCTAAGACAGTTCTTGTGGAATAGGCTAAGTGATATTTGGAAGCCCATAGATGGTTTGGTGAAAAAGGAAATATCCTCAAATGAAAAATGGAAAGAAGCTTTCTGAGAAACTGCTTAGTGTTCTGTTAATTCATCTCACAGAGTTACATCTGTATTCGTGGATCTCTTTGCTAGCCTTATTTCTGTGAAATTTGAGTACAGATATTTCGGATCCCATTGAAGACAATAGGGCCAAAGGAAATATCCTACTATAACAAAGAGAAAGAAGATTTCTGAGAAACTTCTTTGTGTTCTGTGAAATCATCTCACAGAGTTACAGCGTTCCCCTCAAGAACCCTTTCGCTAAGACAGTTCTTTTGGAATTGGCAAAGTGATATTTGGAAGCCCATAGAGGGCTATGGTGAAAAAGGAAATATCCTCAGATGAAATCTGCAAAGAAGCTTTCTGAGAAACTGCTTAGTGTTCTGTTAATTCATCTCACAGAGTTACATGTGTATTTCGTGGATCTCTTTGCCAGCCTTATTTCTGTGGAATCTGAGAACAGATATTTCGGATCTCTTAGAAAACTATAGGGCCAAAGGAAATATCCTCCCATAACAAAGAGAAAGAAGCTTTCTGAGAAACTTCTTTGTGTTCTGTGAAATCATCTCACAGAGTTACAGCTTTCCCCTCAAGAAGCCTTTCGCTAAGACAGTTCTTGTGGAATTGGCAAAGTGATATTTGGACGCCCATAGGGGGCTATGGTGAAAAAGGAAATATCCTCAGATGAAATCTGGAAAGAAGCTTTCTGAGAAACTGCTTAGTGTTCTGTTAATTCATCTCACAGAGTTACATGTGTATTTCGTGGATTTCTTTGCTAGCCTTATTTCTGTGGAATCTGAGAACGGATATTTCGGATCCCTTTGAAAACTATAGGGCCAAAGGAAATATCCTCCGATAACAAAGAGAAAGAAGCTTTCTGAGAAACTTCTTTGTGTTCTGTGAAATCATCTCACAGAGTTACAGCTTTCCCCTCAAGAACCCTTTCGCTAAGACTGTTCTTTTGGAATTGGCAAAGTGATATTTGGAAGCCCGTAGAGGGCTATTGTGAAAAAGGAAATATCCTCAGATGAAATCTGGAAAGAAGCTTTCTGAGAAACTGCTTAGTGTTCTGTTAATTCATCTCACAGAGTTACGTGTGTATTTCGTGGATCTCTTTGCTAGCCTTATTTCTGTGGAATCTCAGAACAGATATTTCGGATCCCTTTGAAAACTACAGGGCCAAAGGAAATATCCTCCGATAACAAAGAGAAAGAAGGTTTCTGAGAAACTTCTTTGTGTTCTGTGAAATCATCTCACAGAGTTACAGCTTTCCCCTCAAGAAGCCTTTCGCTAAGACATTTCTTGTGGAATAGGCAAAGTGATATTTGGAAGCCCATAGATGGTTTGGTGAAAAAGGAAATATCCTCAAATGAAAACTGGAAAGAAGCTTTCTGAGAAAATGCTTAGTGTTCTGTTAATTCATCTCACAGAGTTACATCTGTATTCGTGGATCTCTTTGCTAGCCTTATTTCTGTGAAATCTGAGTACAGATATTTCGGATCCCATTGAAGACAATAGGGCCAAAGGAAATATCCTCCTATAACAAAGAGAAAGAAGCTTTCTGAGAAACTTCTTTGTGTTCTGTGAAATCATCTCACAGAGTTACAGCGTTCCCCTCAAGAACCCTTTCGCTAAGACAGTTCTTTTGGAATTGGCAAAGTGATATTTGGAAGCCCATAGAGGGCTATGGTGAAAAAGGAAATATCTTCAGATGAAATCTGGAAAGAAGCTTTCTGAGAAACTGCTTAGTGTTCTGTTAATTCATCTCACAGAGTTACATGTGTATTTCGTGGATCTCTTTGCCAGCCTTATTTCTGTGGAATCTGAGAACAGATATTTCGGATCTCTTAGAAATCTATAGTGCCAAAGGAAATATCCTCCGATAAAAAAGAGAAAGAAGGTTTCTGAGAAACTTCTTTGTGTTCTGTGAAATCATCTCACAGAGTTACAGCTTTCCCCTCAAGAAGCCTTACGCTAAGACAGTTCTTGTGGAATTGGCAAAGTTATATTTGGACGCCCATAGGGGGCTATGGAGAAAAAGGAAATATCCTCAGATGAAATCTGGAAAGAAGCTTTCTGAGAAACTGCTTAGTGTTCTGTTAATTCACCTCACAGAGTTACATGTGTATTTCATGGATCTCTTTGCTAGCCTTATTTCTGTGGAATCTGAGAACCGATATTTCGGATCCCTTAGAAAACTATAGGGCCAAAGGAAATATCCTCCGATAACAACGAGAAAGAAGGTTTCTGAGAAACTTCTTTGTGTTCTGTGAAATCATCTCACAGAGTTACAGCTTTCCCCTCAAGAAGCCTTTCGCTAAGACAGTTCTTGTGGAATTGGCAAAGTGATATTTGGAAGCCCATAGAGGGCTATGTTGAAAAAGGAAATATCCTCAGATGAAATCTGGAAAGAAGCTTTCTGAGAAACTGCTTAGTGTTCTGTTAATTCATCTCACAGAGTTACATGTGTATGTCGTGGATCTCTTTGCTAGCCTTATTTCTGTGGAATCTGAGAACAGATATTTCGGATCCCTTTGAAGACTATAGAGCCAATGGAAATATCCTACGATAACAAAGAGAAAGAAGGTTTCTGAGAAACTTCTTTGTGTTCTGTGAAATCATCTCACAGAGTTACAGCTTTCCCCTCAAGAAGCCTTTTGCTAAGACAGTTCTTGTGCAATAGGCAAAGTGATATTTGGAAGCCCATAGTGGGCTATGGTGAAAAAGGAAATATCCTCAGATGAAATCTGGAAAGAAGCTTTCTGAGAAACTGCGTAGTGTTCTGTTAATTCATCTCACAGAGTTACATCTGTATTTCGTGGATCTCTTTGCTAGCCTTATTTCTGTGGAATCTGAGTACAGATATTTCGGATCCCATTGAAGACAATAGGGCCAAAGGAAATATCCTCCTATAACAAAGAGAAAGAAGCTTTCTAAGAAACTTCTTTGTGTTCTGTGAAATCATCTCACAGAATTACAGCTTTCCCCTCAAGAACCCTTTCGCTAAGACAGTTCTTTTGGAATTGGCAAAGTGATATTTGGAAGCCCATAGAGGGCTACGGTGAAAAAGGAAATATCCTCAGATGAAATCTGGAAAATAGCTTTCTGAGAAACTGCTTAGTGTTCTGTTAATTCATCTCACAGAGTTACATGTGTATTTCGTGGATCTCTTTGCTAGCCTTATTTCTGTGGAATCTGAGAACAGATATTTCGGATCCCTTTGAAAAATATAGGGCCAAAGAAATATCCTCCGATAACAAAGAGAAAGAAGGTTTCTGAGAAACTTCTTTGTGTTCTGTGAAATCATCTCACTGAGTTACAGCTTTCCCCTCAAGAAGCCTTTCGCTAAGACAGTTCTTGTGGAATAGGCAATGTGATATTTGGAAGCCCATAGAGGGCTATGGTGAAAAAGGAAATATCCTCCGATGAAATCTGGAAAGAAGCTTTCTGAGAAACTGCTTAGTGTTCTGTTAATTCACCTCACAGAGTTACATGTGTATTTCATGGATCTCTTTGCTAGCCTTATTTCTGTGGAATCTGAGAACCGATATTTCGGATCCCTTAGAAAACTATAGGGCCAAAGGAAATATCCTCCGATAACAACGAGAAAGAAGGTTTCTGAGAAACTTCTTTGTGTTCTGTGAAATCATCTCACAGAGTTACAGCTTTCCCCTCAAGAAGCCTTTCGCTAAGACAGTTCTTGTGGAATTGGCAAAGTGATATTTGGAAGCCCATAGAGGGCTATGTTGAAAAAGGAAATATCCTCAGATGAAATCTGGAAAGAAGCTTTCTGAGAAACTGCTTAGTGTTCTGTTAATTCATCTCACAGAGTTACATGTGTATGTCGTGGATCTCTTTGCTAGCCTTATTTCTGTGGAATCTGAGAACAGATATTTCGGATCCCTTTGAAGACTATAGAGCCAATGGAAATATCCTACGATAACAAAGAGAAAGAAGGTTTCTGAGAAACTTCTTTGTGTTCTGTGAAATCATCTCACAGAGTTACAGCTTTCCCCTCAAGAAGCCTTTTGCTAAGACAGTTCTTGTGCAATAGGCAAAGTGATATTTGGAAGCCCATAGTGGGCTATGGTGAAAAAGGAAATATCCTCAGATGAAATCTGGAAAGAAGCTTTCTGAGAAACTGCGTAGTGTTCTGTTAATTCATCTCACAGAGTTACATCTGTATTTCGTGGATCTCTTTGCTAGCCTTATTTCTGTGGAATCTGAGTACAGATATTTCGGATCCCATTGAAGACAATAGGGCCAAAGGAAATATCCTCCTATAACAAAGAGAAAGAAGCTTTCTAAGAAACTTCTTTGTGTTCTGTGAAATCATCTCACAGAATTACAGCTTTCCCCTCAAGAACCCTTTCGCTAAGACAGTTCTTTTGGAATTGGCAAAGTGATATTTGGAAGCCCATAGAGGGCTACGGTGAAAAAGGAAATATCCTCAGATGAAATCTGGAAAATAGCTTTCTGAGAAACTGCTTAGTGTTCTGTTAATTCATCTCACAGAGTTACATGTGTATTTCGTGGATCTCTTTGCTAGCCTTATTTCTGTGGAATCTGAGAACAGATATTTCGGATCCCTTTGAAAAATATAGGGCCAAAGAAATATCCTCCGATAACAAAGAGAAAGAAGGTTTCTGAGAAACTTCTTTGTGTTCTGTGAAATCATCTCACTGAGTTACAGCTTTCCCCTCAAGAAGCCTTTCGCTAAGACAGTTCTTGTGGAATAGGCAATGTGATATTTGGAAGCCCATAGAGGGCTATGGTGAAAAAGGAAATATCCTCCGATGAAATCTGGAAAGAAGCTTTCTGAGAAACTGCTTAGTGTTCTGTTAATTCATCTCACAGAGTTACATCTGTATTTCGTGGATCTCTTTGCTAGCCTTATTTCTGTGAAATCTGAGTACAGATATTTCGGATCCCTTTGAAGACTATAGGGCCAAAGGAAATATCCTCCGATAACAAAGAGAAAGAAGCTTTCTGAGAAACTTCTTTGTGTTCTGTGAAATCATCTCACAGAGTTACAGCTTTCCCCTCAAGAAGCCTTTCGCTAAGACAGTTCTTGTGGAATTGGCAAAGTGATATTTGGAAGCCCATAGAGGGCTATGGTGAAAAAGGAAATATCCGCAGATGAAATCTGGAAAGAAGCTCTCTGAGAAACTGCTTAGTGTTCTGTTAATTCATCTAACAGAGTTACATCTGTATTTCGTGGATCTCTTTTCTAGCCTTATTTCTGTGGAATCTGAGTACAGATATTTCGGATCCCATTGAAGACAATAGGGCCAAAGGAAATATCCTCCTATAACAAAGAGAAAGAAGCTTTCTGAGAAACTTCTTTGTGTTCTGTTAAATCATCTCACAGGGTTACAGCGTTCCCCTCAAGAACCCTTTCGCTAAGACAGTTCTTTTGGAATTGGCAAAGTGATATTTGGAATCCCATAGAGGGCTACGGTGAAAAAGGAAATATCCTCAGATGAAATCTGGAAAGAAGCTTTCTGAGAAACTGCTTAGTGTTCTGTTAATTCATCTCACAGAGTTACATGTGTATTTCGTGGATCTCTTTGCTAGCCTTATTTCTGTGGAATCAGAGAACAGATATTTCGGATCCCTTTGAAAACTATAGGGCCAAAGGAAATATCCTCCGATAACAAAGAGAAAGAAGCTTTCTGAGAAACTTCTTTGTGTTCTGTGAAATCATCTCACAGAGTTACAGCTTTCCCCTCAAGAAGCCTTTCGCTAAGACAGTTGTTGTGGAATAGGCAAAGTGATATTTGGAAGCCCATAGAGGGCTATGGTGAAAAAGGAAATATCCTCAGATGAAATCTGGAAAGAAGCTTTCTGAGAAACTGCTTAGTGTTCTGTTAATTCATCTCACAGAGTTACATGTGTATTTCGAGGATCTCTTTGCTAGCCTTATTTCTGTGGAATCTGAGTACAGATATTTCGGATCCCAATGAAGACAATAGGGTCAAAGGAAATATCCTCCTATAACAAAGAGAAAGAAGCTTTCTGAGAAACTTCTTTGTGTTCTGTGAAATCATCTCACAGAACTACAGCTTTCCCCTCAAGAACCCTTTCGCTAAGACAGTTCTTTTGGAATTGGCAAAGTGATATTTGGAAGTCCATAGAGGGCTACGGTGAAAAAGGAAATATCCTCAGATGAAATGTGGAAGGAAGCTTTCTGAGAAACTGCTTAGTGTTCTGTTAATTCATCTCACAGAGTTACATGTGTATTTCGTGGATCTCTTTGCTAGCCTTATTTTGTGGAATCTGAGAACAGATATTTCGGATCCCTTTGAAAAAGATAGGGCCAAAGAAATATCCTCCGATAACAAAGAGAAAGAAGGTTTCTGAGAAACTTCTTTGTGTTCTGTGAAATCATCTCACAGAGTTACAGCTTTCCCCTCAAGAAGCCTTTCGCTAAGACAGTTCTTGTGGAATAGGCAAAGTGATATTTGGAAGCCCATAGAGGGCTATGGTGAAAAAGGAAATATCCTCAGATGAAATCTGGAAAGAAGCTTTCTGAGAAACTGCTTAGTGTTCTTTAATTCATCTCACAGAGTTACATCTGTATTCGTGGATCTCTTTGCTAGCCTTATTTCTGTGAAATCTGAGTACAGATATTTCGGATCCCATTGAAGACAATAGGGCCAAAGGAAATATCCTCCTATAACAAAGAGAAAGAAGCTTTCTGAGAAACTTCTTTGTGTTCTGTGAAATCATCTCACAGAGTTACAGCGTTCCCCTCAAGAACCCTTTCGCTAAGACAGTTCTTGTGGAATTGGCAAAATGATATTTGGAAGCCCTTAGAGGGCTATGGTGAAAAAGGAAATATCCTCAGATGAAATCTGGAAAGAAGCTTTCTGAGAAACTGCTTAGTGTTCTGTTAATTCATCTCACAGAGATACATGTGTATTTCGTGGATCTCTTTGCTAGCCTTATTTCTGTGGAATCTGAGAACAGATATTTCGGATCCCTTAGAAAACTATAGGGCCAGAGGAAATATCCTCCGATAACAAAGAGAAAGAAGGTTTCTGAGAAACTTCTTTGTGTTCTGTGAAATCATCTCACAGAGTTACAGCTTTCCCCTCAAGAAGCCTTTCGCTAAGACAGTTCTTGTGGAATTGGCAAAGTGATATTTGGACGCCCATAGGGGGCTATGGTGAAAAAGGAAATATCCTCAGATGAAATCTGGAAAGAAGCTTTCTGAGAAACTGCTTAGTGTTCTGTTAATTCATCTCACAGAGTTACATGTGTATTTCATGGATCTCTTTGCTAGCCTTATTTCTGTGGAATCTGAGAACCGATATTTCGGATCCCTTTGAAGACTATAGTGCCAAAGGAAATATCCTCCCATAACAAAGAGAAAGAAGCTTTCTGAGAAACTTCTTTGTGTTCTGTGAAATCATCTCACAGAGTTACAGCGTTCCCCTCAAGAACCCTTTCGCTAAGACAGTTCTTTTGGAATTGGCAAAGTGATATTTGGAAGTCCATAGAGGGCTATGGTGAAAAAGGAAATATCCTCAGATGAAATCTGGAAAGAAGCTTTCTCAGAAACTGCTTAGTTTTCTGTTAATTCATCTCACAGAGTTACATCTGTATTTCGTGGATTTCTTTGCTAGCCTTATTTCTGTGGAATCTGAGAACGGATATTTCGGATCCCTTTGAAAACTATAGGGCCAAAGGAAATATCCTCCGATAACAAAGAGAAAGAAGCTTTCTGAGAAACTTCTTTGTGTTCTGTGAAATCATCGCACAGAGTTACAGCATTCCCCTCAAGAAGCCTTTCACTAAGACAGTTCTTGTGGAATTGGCAAAGTGATGTTTGGAAGCCCATAGAGGGCTACGGTGAAAAAGGAAATATCCTCCGATGAAATCTCTAAAGAAGTTTTCTGAGAAACTGCTTAGTGTTCTGTTAATTCATCTCACAGAGTTACATGTGTATTTCGTGGATTTCTTTGCTAGCCTTATTTCTGTGGAATCTGAGAACGGATATTTCGGATCCCTTTGAAAACTATAGGGCCAAAGGAAATATCCTCCGATAACAAAGAGAAAGAAGCTTTCTGAGAAACTTCTTTGTGTTCTGTGAAATCATCTCACAGAGTTACAGCTTTCCCCTCAAGAACCCTTTCGCTAAGACTGTTCTTTTGGAATTGGCAAAGTTATATTTGGACGCCCGTAGGGGGCTATGGAGAAAAAGGAAATATCCTCAGATGAAATCTGGAAAGAAGCTTTCTGAGAAACTGCTTAGTGTTCTGTTAATTCACCTCACAGAGTTACATGTGTATTTCATGGATCTCTTTGTTAGCCTTATTTCTGTGGAATCTGAGAACCGATATTTCGGATACCTTTGAAGACTATAGTGCCAAAGGAAATATCCTCCCATAACAAAGAGAAAGAAGCTTTCTGAGAAACTTCTTTGTGTTCTGTGAAATCATCTCACAGAGTTACAGCATTCCCCTCAAGAAGCCTTTCACTAAGACAGTTCTTGTGGAATTGGCAAAGTGATATTTGGAAGCCCTAGAGGGCTATGGTGAAAAAGGAAATATCCTCAGATGAAATCTGGAAAGAAGATTTCTGAGAAACTGCTTAGTGTTCTGTTAATTCATCTCACAGAGTTACATGTGTATTTCGTGGATCTCTTTGCTAGCCTTATTTCTGTGGAATCTGAGAACAGATATTTCGGATCCCTTTGAAGACTATAGGGCCAAAGGAAATATCCTCCGATAACAAAAGAAAGAATCTTTCTGAGAAACTTCTTTGTGTTCTGTGAAATCATCTCACAGAATTACAGCTTTCCCCTCAAGAACCCTTTCGCTAAGACAGTTCTTATGGAATTGGCAAAGTGATATTTGGAAGCCCATAGAGGGCTACGGTGAAAAAGGAAATATCCTCAGATGAAATGTGGAAGGAAGCTTTCTGAGAAACTGCTTAGTGTTCTGTTAATTCATCTCACAGAGTTACATGTGTATTTCGTGGATCTCTTTGCTAGCCTTATTTCTGTGGAATCTGAGAACAGATATTTCGGATCCCTTTGAAAAAGATAGGGCCAAAGAAATATCCTCCGATAACAAAGAGAAAGAAGGTTTCTGAGAAACTTCTTTGTGTTCTGTGAAATCATCTCACAGAGTTACAGCTTTCCCCTCAAGAAGCCTTTCGCTAAGACAGTTCTTTTGGAATTGGCAAAGTGATATTTGGAAGCCCATAGAGAGCTATGGTGAAAAAGGAAATATCCTCAGATGAAATCTGGAAAGAAGCTTTCTGAGAAACTGCTTAGTGTTCTTTAATTCATCTCACAGAGTTACATCTGTATTCGTGGATCTCATTGCTAGCCTTATTTCTGTGAAATCTGAGTACAGATATTTCCGATCCCATTGAAGACAATAGGGCCAAAGGAAATATCCTCCTATAACAAAGAGAAAGAAGCTTTCTGAGAAACTTCTTTGTGTTCTGTGAAATCATCTCACAGAGTTACAGCGTTCCCCTCAAGAACCCTTTCGCTAAGACAGTTCTTGTGGAATTGGCAAAATGATATTTGGAAGCCCATAGAGGGCTATGGTGAAAAAGGAAATATCCTCCGATGAAATCTGGAAAGAAGCTTTCTGAGAAACTGCTTAGTGTTCTGTTTATTCATCTCACAGAGATACATGTGTATTTCGTGGATCTCTTTGCTAGCCTTATTTCTGTGGAATCTGAGAACAGATATTTCGGATCCCTTAGAAAACTATAGGGCCAAAGGAAATATCCTCCGATAACAAAGAGAAAGAAGGTTTCTGAGAAACTTCTTTGTGTTCTGTGAAATCATCTCACAGAGTTACAGCTTTCCCCTCAAGAAGCCTTTCGCTAAGACAGTTCTTGTGGAATTGGCAAAGTGATATTTGGACGCCCATAGGGGGCTATGGTGAAAAAGGAAATATCCTCAGATGAAATCTGGAAAGAAGCTTTCTGAGAAACTGCTTAGTGTTCTGTTAATTCATCTCACAGAGTTACATGTGTATTTCATGGATCTCTTTGCTAGCCTTATTTCTGTGGAATCTGAGAACCGATATTTCGGATCCCTTTGAAGACTATAGTGCCAAAGGAAATATCCTCCCATAACAAAGAGAAAGAAGCTTTCTGAGAAACTTCTTTGTGTTCTGTGAAATCATCTCACAGAGTTACAGCGTTCCCCTCAAGAACCCTTTCGCTAAGACAGTTCTTTTGGAATTGGCAAAGTGATATTTGGAAGCCCATAGAGGGCTATGGTGAAAAAGGAAATATCCTCAGATGAAATCTGGAAAGAAGTTTTCTGAGAAACTGCTTAGTTTTCTGTTAATTCATCTCACAGAGTTACATCTGTATTTCGTGGATTTCTTTGCTAGCCTTATTTCTGTGGAATCTGAGAACGGATATTTCGGATCCCTTTGAAAACTATAGGGCCAAAGGAAATATCCTCCGATAACAAAGAGAAAGAAGCTTTCTGAGAAACTTCTTTGTGTTCTGTGAAATCATCGCACAGAGTTACAGCTTTCCCCTCAAGAAGCCTTTCACTAAGACAGTTCTTGTGGAATTGGCAAAGTGATGTTTGGAAGCCCATAGAGGGCTACGGTGAAAAAGGAAATATCCTCCGATGAAATCTCTAAAGAAGTTTTCTGAGAAACTGCTTAGTGTTCTGTTAATTCATCTCACAGAGTTACATGTGTATTTCGTGGATTTCTTTGCTAGCCTTATTTCTGTGGAATCTGAGAACGGATATTTCGGATCCCTTTGAAAACTATAGGGCCAAAGGAAATATCCTCCGATAACAAAGAGAAAGAAGCTTTCTGAGAAACTTCTTTGTGTTCTGTGAAATCATCTCACAGAGTTACAGCTTTCCCCTCAAGACGCCTTTCGCTATGACAGTTCTTGTGGAATAGGAAAAGTGATATTTGGAAGCCCATAGAGGGCTATGGTGAAAAAGGAAATATCCTCAGATGAAATCTGGAAAGAAGCTTTCTGAGAAACTGCTTAGTGTTCTGTTAATTCATCTCACAGAGTTACATCTGTATTTCGTAGATCTCTTTGCTAGCCTTATGTCTGTGAAATCTGAGTACAGATATTTCGTATCCCATTGAAGACAATAGGGCCAAAGGAAATATCCTCCTATAACAAAGAGAAAGAAGCTTTCTGAGAAACTTCTTTGTGTTCTGTGAAATCATCTCACAGAGTTACAGCTTTCCCCTCAAGAACCCTTTCGCTAAGACTGTTCTTTTGGAATTGGCAAAGTGATATTTGGAAGCCCGTAGAGGGCTATTGTGAAAAAGGAAATATCCTCAGATGAAATCTGGAAAGAAGCTTTCTGAGAAACTGCTTAGTGTTCTGTTAATTCATCTCACAGAGTTACATGTGTATTTCGTGGATCTCTTTGCTAGCCTTATTTCTGTGGAATCTGAGAACAGATATTTCGGATCCCTTTGAAAACTATAGGGCCAAAGGAAATATCCTCCGATAACAAAGAGAAAGAAGCTTTCTGAGAAACTTCTTTGTGTTCTGTGAAATCATCTCACAGAGTTACAGCTTTCCCCTCAAGAAGCCTTTCGCTAAGACAGTTGTTGTGGAATAGGCAAAGTGATATTTGGAAGCCCATAGAGGGCTATGGTGAAAAAGGAAATATCCTCAGATGAAATCTGAAAAGAAGCTTTCTGAGAAACTGCTTAGTGTTCTGTTAATTCATCTCACAGAGTTACATGTGTATTTCGAGGATCTCTTTGCTAGCCTTATTTCTGTGGAATCTGAGTACAGATATTTCGGATCCCAATGAAGACAATAGGGTCAAAGGAAATATCCTCCTATAACAAAGAGAAAGAAGCTTTCTGAGAAACTTCTTTGTGTTCTGTGAAATCATCTCACAGAGTTACAGCTTTCGCCTCAAGAAGCCTTTCGCTAAGACAGTTCTTGTGGAAGAGGCAAAGTGATATTTGGAAGCCCATAGAGGGCTATGGTGAAAAAGGAAATATCCTCAGATGAAATGTGTAAAGAAGCTTTCTGAGAAACTGCTTAGTGTTCTGTTAATGCATCTCACAGAGTTACATGTGTATTTCGTGGATCTCTTTGCTTGCCTTATTTCTGTGGAATCTGAGAACAGATATTTCGGATCCCTTTGAAAAATATAGGGCCAAAGAAATATCCTCCGATAACAAAGAGAAAGAAAGTTTCTGAGAAACTTCTTTGTGTTCTGTGAAATCATCTCACAGAGTTACAGCGTTCCCCTCAAGAACCCTTTCGCTAAGACAGTTCTTTTGGAATTGGCAAAGTGATATTTGGAAGCCCATAGACGGCTATGGTGAAAAAGGAAATATCCTCAGATGAAATCTGGAAAGAAGCTTTCTGAGAAACTGCTTAGTGTTCTGTTAATTCATCTCACAGAGTTACATCTGTATTTCGTGGATCTCTTTGCTAGACTTATTTCTGTGGAATCTGAGTACAGATATTTCGGATCCCATTGAAGACAATAGGGCCAAAGGAAATATCCTCCTATAACAAAGAGAAAGAAGCTTTCTGAGAAACTTCTTTGTGTTCTGTGAAATCATCTCACAGAGTTACAGCTTTCCCCTCAAGAACCCTTTCGCTAACACAGTTCTTTTGGAATTGGCGAAGTGATATTTGGAAGCCCATAGAGGGCTACGGTGAAAAAGGAAATATCCGCAGATGAAATCTGGAAAGAAGCTTTCTGAGAAACTGCTTAGTGTTCTGTTAATTCATCTCACAGAGTTATATCTGTATTTCGTGGATCTCTTTGCTAGCGTTATTTCTGTGGAATCTGAGAACAGATATTTCGGATCCCTTTGAAAAATATAGGGCCAAAGAAATATCCTCCGATAACAAAGAGAAAGAAGGTTTCTGAGAAACTTCTTTGTGTTCTGTGAAATCATCTCACAGAGTTACAGCTTTCCCCTCAAGAAGCCTTTCGCTAAGACAGTTCTTGTGGAAAAGGCAAAGTGATATTTGGAAGCCCATAGAGGGCTATGGTGAAAAAGGAAATATCCTCAGATGAAATCTGGAAAGAAGCTTTCTGAGAAACATCTTAGTGTTCTGTTAATTCATCTCACAGAGTTACATCTGTATTCGTGGATCTCTTTGCTAGCCTTATTTCTGTGAAATCTGAGTACAGATATTTCCGATCCCATTGAAGACAATAGGGCCAAAGGAAATATCCTCCTATAACAAAGAGAAAGAAGCTTTCTGAGAAACTTCTTTGTGTTCTGTGAAATCATCTCACAGAGTTACAGCGTTCCCCTCAAGAAGCCTTTCGCTAAGACAGTTCTCTTGGAATTGGCAAAGTGATATTTGGAAGCCCATAGAGGGCTATGGTGAAAAAGGAAATATCCTCAGATGAAATCTGGAAAGAAGCTTTCTGAGAAACTGCTTAGTGTTCTGTTAATTCATCTCACAGAGTTACATGTGTATTTCGTGGATCTCTTTGCTAGCCTTATTTCTGCGGAATCTGGGAACAGATATTTCGGATCCCTTGGAAAACTGTAGGGCCAAAGGAAATATCCTCCGATAACAAAGAGAAAGAAGGTTTCTGAGAAACTTCTTTGTGTTCTGTGAAATCATCTCACAGAGTTACAGCTTTCCCCTAAAGAAGCCTTTCGCTAAGACAGTTCTTGTGGAATTGGCAAAGTGATATTTGGACGCCCATACGGGGCTATGGTGAAAAAGGAAATATCCTCAGATGAAATCTGGAAAGAAGCTTTCTGAGAAACTGCTTAGTGTTCTGTTAATTCATCTCACAGAGTTACATGTGTATTTCATGGATCTCTTTGCTAGCCTTATTTCTGTGGAATCTGAGAACCGATATTTCGGATCCCTTTGAAGACTATAGTGCCAAAGGAAATATCCTCCCATAACAAAGAGAAAGAAGCTTTCTGAGAAACTTCTTTGTGTTCTGTGAAATCATCTCACAGAGTTACAGCATTCCCCTCAAGAAGCCTTTCACTAAGACAGTTCTTGTGGAATTGGCAAAGTGATATTTGGAAGCCCTAGAGGGCTATGGTGAAAAAGGAAATATCCTCAGATGAAATCTGGAAAGAAGCTTTCTGAGAAACTGCTTAGTGTTCTGTTAATTCATCTCACAGAGTTACATGTGTATTTCGTGGATCTCTTTGCTAGCCTTATTTCTGTGGAATCTGAGAACAGATATTTCGGATCCCTTTGAAGACTATAGGGCCAAAGGAAATATCCTCCGATAACAAAAGAAAGAATATTTCTGAGAAACTTCTTTGTGTTCTGTGAAATCATCTCACAGAGTTACAGCGTTCCCCTCAAGAACTCTTTCGCTAAGACAGTTCTTTTGGAATTGGCAAAGTGATATTTGGAAGCCCATAGAGGGCTATGGTGAAAAAGGAAATATCCTCAGATGAAATCTGGAAAGAAGCTTTCTGAGAAACTGCTTAGTGTTCTGTTAATTCATCTCACAGAGTTACATGTGTATTTCGTGGATCTCTTTGCTAGCCTTATTTCTGTGGAATCTGAGAACAGATATTTCGGATCCCTTAGAAAACTATAGGGCCAAAGGAAATATCCTCCGATAACAACGAGAAAGAAGGTTTCTGAGAAACTTCTTTGTGTTCTGTGAAATCATCTCACAGAGTTACAGCTTTCCCCTCAAGAAGCCTTTCGCTAAGACAGTTCTTGTGGAATTGGCAAAGTGATATTTGGAAGCCCATAGAGGGCTATGGTGAAAAAGGAAATATCCTCAGATGAAATCTGGAAAGAAGCTTTCTGAGAAACTGCTTAGTGTTCTGTTAATTCATCTCACAGAGTTACATGTGTATTTCGTGGATCTCTTTGCTAGCCTTATTTCTGTGGAATCTGAGAACAGATATTTCGGATCCCTTTGAAGACTATAGAGCCAACGGAAATATCCTACGATAACAAAGAGAAAGAAGGTTTCTGAGAAACTTCTTTGTGTTCTGTGAAATCATCTCACAGAGTTACAGCTTTCCCCTCAAGAAGCCTTTCGCTAAGACAGTTCTTGTGGAAAAGGCAAAGTGATATTTGGAAGCCCATAGAGGGCTATGGTGAAAAAGGAAATATCCTCAGAAGAAATCTGGAAAGAAGCTTTCTGAGAAACTTCTTAGTGTTCTGTTAATTCATCTCACAGAGTTACATCTGTATTCGTGGATCTCTTTGCTAGCCTTATTTCTGTGAAATCTGAGTACAGATATTTCGGATCCCATTGAAGACAATAGGGCCAAAGGAAATATCCTCCTATAACAAAGAGAAAGAAGCTTTCTGAGAAACTTCTTTGTGTTCTGTGAAATCATCTCACAGAGTTACAGCGTTCCCCTCAAGAACACTTTCGCTAAGACAGTTCTTTTGGAATTGGCAAAGTGATATTTGGAAGCCCGTAGAGGGCTATGGTGAAAAAGGAAATATCTTCAGATGAAATCTGGAAAGAAGCTTTCTGAGAAACTGCTTAGTGTTCTGTTAATTCATCTCACAGAGTTACATGTGTATTTCGTGGATCTCTTTGCCAGCCTTATTTCTGTGGAATCTGAGAACAGATATTTCGGATCTCTTAGAAAACTATAGGGCCAAAGGAAATATCCTCCGATAAAAAAGAGAAAGAAGGTTTCTGAGAAACTTCTTTGTGTTCTGTGAAATCATCTCACAGAGTTACAGCTTTCCCCTCAAGAAGCCTTTAGCTAAGACAGTTCTGGTGGAATTGGCAAAGTGATATTTGGAAGCCCAGAGAGGGCTATGGTGAAAAAGGAAATATCCTCAGATGAAATCTGGAAAGAAGCTTTCTGAGAAACTGCTTAGTGTTCTGTTAATTCATCTCACAGAGTTACATCTGTATTTCGTGGATCTCTTTGCTAGCCTTATTTCTGTGAAATCTGAGTACCGATATTTCGGATCCCATTGAAGACAATAGGGCCAAAGGAAATATCCTCCTATAACAAAGAGAAAGAAGCTTTCTGAGAAACTTCTTTGTGTTCTGTGAAATCATCTCACAGAGTTACAGCGTTCCCCACAAGAACCCTTTCGCTAAGACAGTTCTTTTGGAATTGGCAAAGTGATATTTGGATGCCCATAGAGGGCTATGGTGAAAAAGGAAATATCCTCAGATGAAATCTGGAAAGAAGCTTTCTGAGAAACTGCTTAGTGTTCTGTTAATTCATCTCACAGAGTTACGTGTGTATTTCGTGGATCTCTTTGCTAGCCTTATTTCTGTGGAATCTGAGTACAGATATTTCGGATCCATTAGAAAACTATAGGGCCAAAGGAAATATCCTCCGATAACAAAGAGAAAGAAGGTTTCTGAGAAACTTCTTTGTGTTCTGTGAAATCATCTCACAGAGTTACAGCTTTCCCCTCAAGAAGCCTTTCGCTAAGACAGTTCTTGTGGAATAGGCAAAGTGATATTTGGAAGCCCATAGAGGGCTATGGTGAAAAAGGAAATATCCTCAGATGAAATCTGGAAAGAAGCTTTCTGAGAAACTGCTTAGTGTTCGGTTAATTCATCTCACAGAGTTACATGTGTATTTCCTGGATCTCTTTCCTAGCCTTATTTCTGTGGAATCTGAGTAGAGATATTTCGGATCCCATTGAAGACAATAGGGCCAAAGGAAATATCCTCCTATAACAAAGAGAAAGAAGCTTTCTGAGAAACTTCTTTGTGTTCTGTTAAATCATCTCACAGAGTTACAGCGTTCCCCTCAAGAACCCTTTCGCTAAGACAGTTCTTTTGGAATTGGCAAAGTGATATTTGGAATCCCATAGAGGGCTACGGTGAAAAAGGAAATATCCTCAGATGAAATCTGGAAAGAAGCTTTCTGAGAAACTGCTTAGTGTTCTGTTAATTCATCTCACAGAGTTACATGTGTATTTCGTGGATCTCTTTGCTAGCCTTATTTCTGTGGAATCAGATAACAGATATTTCGGATCCCTTTGAAAACTATAGGGCCAAAGGAAATATCCTCCGATAACAAAGAGAAAGAAGGTTTCTGAGAAACTTCTTTGTGTTCTGTGAAACCATCTCACAGAGTTACAGCTTTCCCCTCAAGAAGCCTTTCGCTAAGACAGTTCTTGTGGAATAGGCAAAGTGATATTTGGAAGCCCATAGAGGGCTATGGTGAAAAAGGAAATATCCTCAGATGAAATCTGGAAAGAAGCTTTCTGAGAAACTGCTTAGTGTTCTGTTAATTCATCTCACAGAGTTACATGTGTATTTCGAGGATCTCTTTGCTAGCCTTATTTCTGTGGAATCTGAGAACAGATATTTCGGATCCCTTTGAAAACTATAGGGCCAAAGGAAATATCCTCCGATAACAAAGACAAAGAAGGTTTCTGAGAAACTTCTTTGTGTTCTGTGAAATCATCTCACAGAGTTACAGCTTTCCCCTCAAGAAGCCTTTCGCTAAGACAGTTGTTGTGGAATAGGCAAAGTGATATTTGGAAGCCCATAGAGGGCTATGGTGAAAAAGGAAATATCCTCAGATGAAATCTGGAAAGAAGCTTTCTGAGAAACTGCTTAGTGTTCTGTTAATTCATCTCACAGAGTTACATGTGTATTTCATGGATCTCTTTGCTAGCCTTATTTCTGTGGAATCTGAGAACCGATATTTCGGATCCCTTTGAAGACTATAGTCCCAAAGGAAATATCCTCCCATAACAAAGAGAAAGAAGCTTTCTGAGAAACTTCTTTGTGTTCTGTGAAATCATCTCACAGAGTTACAGCATTCCCCTCAAGAAGCCTTTCACTAAGACAGTTCTTGTGGAATTGGCAAAGTGATATTTGGAAGCCCTAGAGGGCTATGGTGAAAAAGGAAATATCCTCAGATGAAATCTGGAAAGAAGCTTTCTGAGAAACTGCTTAGTGTTCTGTTAATTCATCTCACAGAGTTACATGTGTATTTCGTGGATCTCTTTGCTAGCCTTATTTCTGTGGAATCTGAGAACAGATATTTCGGATCCCTTTGAAGACTATAGGGCCAAAGGAAATATCCTCCGATAACAAAAGAAAGAATATTTCTGAGAAACTTCTTTGTGTTCTGTGAAATCATCTCACAGAGTTACAGCGTTCCCCTCAAGAACTCTTTCGCTAAGACAGTTCTTTTGGAATTGGCAAAGTGATATTTGGAAGCCCATAGAGGGCTATGGTGAAAAAGGAAATATCCTCAGATGAAATCTGGAAAGAAGCTTTCTGAGAAACTGCTTAGTGTTCTGTTAATTCATCTCACAGAGTTACATGTGTATTTCGTGGATCTCTTTGCTAGCCTTATTTCTGTGGAATCTGAGAACAGATATTTCGGATCCCTTAGAAAACTATAGGGCCAAAGGAAATATCCTCCGATAACAACGAGAAAGAAGGTTTCTGAGAAACTTCTTTGTGTTCTGTGAAATCATCTCACAGAGTTACAGCTTTCCCCTCAAGAAGCCTTTCGCTAAGACAGTTCTTGTGGAATTGGCAAAGTGATATTTGGAAGCCCATAGAGGGCTATGGTGAAAAAGGAAATATCCTCAGATGAAATCTGGAAAGAAGCTTTCTGAGAAACTGCTTAGTGTTCTGTTAATTCATCTCACAGAGTTACATGTGTATTTCGTGGATCTCTTTGCTAGCCTTATTTCTGTGGAATCTGAGAACAGATATTTCGGATCCCTTTGAAGACTATAGAGCCAACGGAAATATCCTACGATAACAAAGAGAAAGAAGGTTTCTGAGAAACTTCTTTGTGTTCTGTGAAATCATCTCACAGAGTTACAGCTTTCCCCTCAAGAAGCCTTTCGCTAAGACAGTTCTTGTGGAAAAGGCAAAGTGATATTTGGAAGCCCATAGAGGGCTATGGTGAAAAAGGAAATATCCTCAGAAGAAATCTGGAAAGAAGCTTTCTGAGAAACTTCTTAGTGTTCTGTTAATTCATCTCACAGAGTTACATCTGTATTCGTGGATCTCTTTGCTAGCCTTATTTCTGTGAAATCTGAGTACAGATATTTCGGATCCCATTGAAGACAATAGGGCCAAAGGAAATATCCTCCTATAACAAAGAGAAAGAAGCTTTCTGAGAAACTTCTTTGTGTTCTGTGAAATCATCTCACAGAGTTACAGCGTTCCCCTCAAGAACCCTTTCGCTAAGACAGTTGTTTTGGAATTGGCAAAGTGATATTTGGAAGCCCATAGAGGGCTATGGTGAAAAAGGAAATATCTTCAGATGAAATCTGGAAAGAAGCTTTCTGAGAAACTGCTTAGTGTTCTGTTAATTCATCTCACAGAGTTACATGTGTATTTCGTGGATCTCTTTGCCAGCCTTATTTCTGTGGAATCTGAGAACAGATATTTCGGATCTCTTAGAAAACTATAGGGCCAAAGGAAATATCCTCCGATAAAAAAGAGAAAGAAGGTTTCTGAGAAACTTCTTTGTGTTCTGTGAAATCATCTCACAGAGTTACAGCTTTCCCCTCAAGAAGCCTTTCGCTAAGACAGTTCTGGTGGAATTGGCAAAGTGATATTTGGAAGCCCAGAGAGGGCTATGGTGAAAAAGGAAATATCCTCAGATGAAATCTGGAAAGAAGCTTTCTGAGAAACTGCTTAGTGTTCTGTTAATTCATCTCACAGAGTTACATCTGTATTTCGTGGATCTCTTTGCTAGCCTTATTTCTGTGAAATCTGAGTACCGATATTTCGGATCCCATTGAAGACAATAGGGCCAAAGGAAATATCCTCCTATAACAAAGAGAAAGAAGCTTTCTGAGAAACTTCTTTGTGTTCTGTGAAATCATCTCACAGAGTTACAGCGTTCCCCACAAGAACCCTTTCGCTAAGACAGTTCTTTTGGAATTGGCAAAGTGATATTTGGATGCCCATAGAGGGCTATGGTGAAAAAGGAAATATCCTCAGATGAAATCTGGAAAGAAGCTTTCTGAGAAACTGCTTAGTGTTCTGTTAATTCATCTCACAGAGTTACGTGTGTATTTCGTGGATCTCTTTGCTAGCCTTATTTCTGTGGAATCTGAGTACAGATATTTCGGATCCATTAGAAAACTATAGGGCCAAAGGAAATATCCTCCGATAACAAAGAGAAAGAAGGTTTCTGAGAAACTTCTTTGTGTTCTGTGAAATCATCTCACAGAGTTACAGCTTTCCCCTCAAGAAGCCTTTCGCTAAGACAGTTCTTGTGGAATAGGCAAAGTGATATTTGGAAGCCCATAGAGGGCTATGGTGAAAAAGGAAATATCCTCAGATGAAATCTGGAAAGAAGCTTTCTGAGAAACTGCTTAGTGTTCGGTTAATTCATCTCACAGAGTTACATGTGTATTTCCTGGATCTCTTTCCTAGCCTTATTTCTGTGGAATCTGAGTAGAGATATTTCGGATCCCATTGAAGACAATAGGGCCAAAGGAAATATCCTCCTATAACAAAGAGAAAGAAGCTTTCTGAGAAACTTCTTTGTGTTCTGTTAAATCATCTCACAGAGTTACAGCGTTCCCCTCAAGAACCCTTTCGCTAAGACAGTTCTTTTGGAATTGGCAAAGTGATATTTGGAATCCCATAGAGGGCTACGGTGAAAAAGGAAATATCCTCAGATGAAATCTGGAAAGAAGCTTTCTGAGAAACTGCTTAGTGTTCTGTTAATTCATCTCACAGAGTTACATGTGTATTTCGTGGATCTCTTTGCTAGCCTTATTTCTGTGGAATCAGATAACAGATATTTCGGATCCCTTTGAAAACTATAGGGCCAAAGGAAATATCCTCCGATAACAAAGAGAAAGAAGGTTTCTGAGAAACTTCTTTGTGTTCTGTGAAACCATCTCACAGAGTTACAGCTTTCCCCTCAAGAAGCCTTTCGCTAAGACAGTTCTTGTGGAATAGGCAAAGTGATATTTGGAAGCCCATAGAGGGCTATGGTGAAAAAGGAAATATCCTCAGATGAAATCTGGAAAGAAGCTTTCTGAGAAACTGCTTAGTGTTCTGTTAATTCATCTCACAGAGTTACATGTGTATTTCGAGGATCTCTTTGCTAGCCTTATTTCTGTGGAATCTGAGAACAGATATTTCGGATCCCTTTGAAAACTATAGGGCCAAAGGAAATATCCTCCGATAACAAAGACAAAGAAGGTTTCTGAGAAACTTCTTTGTGTTCTGTGAAATCATCTCACAGAGTTACAGCTTTCCCCTCAAGAAGCCTTTCGCTAAGACAGTTGTTGTGGAATAGGCAAAGTGATATTTGGAAGCCCATAGAGGGCTATGGTGAAAAAGGAAATATCCTCAGATGAAATCTGGAAAGAAGCTTTCTGAGAAACTGCTTAGTGTTCTGTTAATTCATCTCACAGAGTTACATGTGTATTTCGCGGATCTCTTTGCTAGCCTTATTTCTGTGGAATCTGAGAACAGATATTTCGGATCCCGTTGAAGACTGTAGGGCCAAAGGAAATATCCTCCGATAACAAAGAGAAAGAAGCTTTCTGAGAAACTTCTTTGTGTTCTGTGAAATCATCTCACAGAGTTACAGCTTTCCCCTCAAGAAGCCTTTCGCTAAGACAGTTCTTGTGGAATAGGCAAAGTGATATTTGGAAGCCCATAGAGGGCTATGGTTACAAAGGAAATACCCTCAGATGAAATCTGGAAAGAAGCTTTCTGAGAAACTGCTTAGTGTTCTGTTAATTCATCTCACAGAGTTACATCTGTATTTCGTGGATCTCTTTGCTAGCCTTATTTCTGTGGAATCTGAGTACAGATATTTCGGATCTCATTGAAGACAGTAGGGCCAAAGGAAATATCCTCCGATAACAAAGAGAAAGAAGCTTTCTGAGAAACTTCTTTGTGTTCTGTGAAATCATCTCACAGAGTTACAGCTTTCCCCTCAAGAACCCTTTCGCTAAGACAGTTCTTGTGGAATTGGCAAAGTGATATTTGGAAGCCCATAGAGGGCTAAGGTGAAAAAGGAAATATCCTCAGATGAAATCTGCAAAGAAGCTTTCTGAGAAACTGCTTAGTGTTCTGTTAATTCATCTCACAGAGTTACATGTGTATTTCGTGGATCTCTTTGCTAGCCTTATTTCTGTGGAATCTGAGAACAGATATTTCGGATCCCTTTGAAGACTATAGGGCCAAAGGAAATATCCTCCGATAACAAAGAGAAAGAAGCTTTCTGAGAAACTTCTTTGTGTTCTGTGAAATCATCTCAAAGAATTACAGCTTTCCCCTCAAGAAGCCTTTCGCTAAGACAGTTCTTGTGGAATAGGCAAAGTGATATTTGGAAGCCCATAGAGGGCTATGGTGAAAAAATAAATATCCTCAGATGAAATCTGGAAAGAAGCTTTCTCAGAAACTGCTTAGAGTTCTGTTAATTCATCTCACAGAGTTACATCTGTATTTCGTGGATCTCTTTGCTAGCCTTATTTCTGTGGAATCTGAGTACAGATATTTCGGATCCCATTGAAGACAATAGGGCCAAAGGAAATATCCTCCTATAGCAAAGAGAAAGAAGCTTTCTGAGAAACTTCTTTGTGTTCTGTGAAATCATCTCACAGAATTACAGCTTTCCCCTCAAGAACCCTTTCGCTAAGACAGTTCTTTTGGAATTGGAAAAGTGATATTTGGAAGCCCATAGAGGGCTACGGTGAAAAAGGAAATATCCTCAGATGAAATCTGGAAAGAAGCTTTCTGAGAAACTGCTTAGTGTTCTGTTAATTCATCTCACAGAGTTACATGTGTATTTCGTGGATCTCTTTGCTAGCCTTATTTCTGTGGAATCTGAGAACAGATATTTCGGATCCCTTTGAAGACTATAGGGCCAAAGGAAATATCCTCCGATAACAAAGAGAAAGAAGCTTTCTGAGAAACTTCTTTGTGTTCTGTGAAATCATCTCACAGAGTTACAGCTTTCCCCTCAAGAAGCCTTTCGCTAAGACAGTTCTTGTGGAATAGGCAAAGTGATATTTGGAAGCCCATAGAGGGCTATGGTTAAAAAGGAAATATCCTCAGATGAAATCTGGGAAGAAGCTTTCTGAGAAACTGCTTAGCGTTCTGTTAATTCATCTCACAGAGGTACATGTGTATTTCTTGGAACTCTTTGCTAGCCTTATTTCTGTGGAATCTGAGAACAGATATTTCGGATCCAATTGAAGACTATAGGGCCAAAGGAAATATCCTCCGATAACAAAGAGAAACAAGCTTTCTGAGGAACTTCTTTGTGTTCTGTGAAATCATCTCACAGAGTTACAGCTTTCCCCTCAAGAAGCCTTTCGCTAAGACAGTTCTTGTGGAATTGGCAAAGTGATATTTGGAAGCCCATAGAGGGCTATGGTGAAAAAGAAAATATCCTCAGATGAAATCTGGAAAGAAGCTTTCTGAGAAACTGCTTAGTGTTCTGTTAATTCATCTCACAGAGTTACATGTGTATTTCGTGGATCTCTTTGCTAGCCTTATTTCTGTGGAATCTGAGTACAGATATTTCGGAACCCTTTGAAGACTATAGGGCCAAAGGAAATATCATGCCAAAACAAAGAGAAAGAAGCTTTCTGACAAACTTCTTTGTGTTCTGTGAAATCATCTCACAGAGTTACAGCTTTCCCCTCAAGAAGCCTTTCGCTAAGACAGTTCTTGTGGAATTGGCAAAGTGATATTTCGAATCCCGTAGAGGGCTATGGTGAAAAAGGAAATATCCTCAGATGAAATCTGGAAAGAAGCTTTCTGAGAAACTGCTTAGTGTTCTGTTAATTCATCTCACAGAGTTACATGTGTATTTCGTGGAACTCTTTGCTAGCCTTATTTCTGTGGAATCTGAGAACAGATATTTCGGATCCCATTGAAGACTATAGGGCCAAAGGAAATATCCTCCGATAAAAAAGAGAAAGAAGCTTTCTGAGAAACTTCTTTGTGTTCTGTGAAATCATCTCACAGAGTTACAGCTTTCCCCTCAAGAAGCCTTTCGCTAAGACAGTTCTTTTGGAATTGGCAAAGTGATATTTGGAAGCCCATAGAGGGCTATGGTGAAAAAGGAAATATCATCACAGGAAATCTGGAAAGAAGCTTTCTGAGAAACTGCTTAGTGTTCTGTTAATTCATCTCACAGAGTTACATGTGTATTTCGTGGATCTCTTTGCTAGCCTTATTTCTGTGGAATCTGAGAACAGATATTTCGAATCTCTTAGAAAACTATAGGGTCAAAGGAAATATCCTCCGATAACAAAGAGAAAGAAGGTTTCTGAGAAACTTCTTTGTGTTCTGTTAAATCATCTCACAGAGTTACAGCGTTCCCCTCAAGAACCCTTTCGCTAAGACAGTTCTTTTGGAATTGGCTAAGTGATATTTGGAATCCCATAGAGGGCTACGGTGAAAAAGGAAATATCCTCAGATGAAATCTGGAAAGAAGCTTTCTGAGAAACTGCTTAGTGTTCTGTTAATTCATCTCACAGAGTTACATGTGTATTTCGTGGATCTCTTTGCTCGCCTTATTTCTGTGGAATCTGAGAACAGATATTTCGGATCCCTTTGAAAACTATAGGGCCAAAGGAAATATCCTCCGATAACAAAGAGAAAGAAGGTTTCTGAGAAACTTCTTTGTGTTCTGTGAAATCATCTCACAGAGTTACAGCTTTCCCCTCAAGAAGCCTTTCGCTAAGACAGTTCTTCTGGAATAGGCAAAGTGATATTTGGAAACCCTTAGAGGGCTATGGTGAAAAAGGAAATATCCTCAGATGAAATCTGGAAAGAAGCTTTCTGAGAAACTGCTTAGTGTTCTGTTAATTCATCTCACAGAGTTACATGTGTATTTCGAGGATCTCTTTGCTAGCCTTATTTCTGTGGAATCTGAGAACAGATATTTCGGATCCCTTTGAAGACTATAGGGCCAAAGGAAATATCCTCCGATAACAAAGAGAAAGAAGCTTTCTGAGAAACTTCTTTGTGTTCTGTGAAATCATCTCACAGAGTTACAGCTTTCCCCTCAAGAAGCCTTTCGCTAAGACAGTTCTTGTGGAATAGGCAAAGTGATATTTGGAAGCCCATAGAGGGCTATGGTTAAAAAGGAAATATCCTCAGGTGAAATCTGGAAAGAAGCTTTCTGAGAAACTGCTTAGCGTTCTGTTAATTCATCTCACAGAGTTACATGTGTATTTCTTGGAACTCTTTGCTAGCCTTGTTTCTGTGGAATCTGAGAACAGATATTTCGGATCCAATTGAAGACTATAGGGCCAAAGGAAATATCCTCCGATAACAAAGAGAAAGAAGCTTTCTGAGGAACTTCTTTGTGTTCTGTGAAATCATCTCACAGAGTTACAGCTTTCCCCTCAAGAAGCCTTTCGCTAAGACAGTTCTTGTGGAATTGACAAAGTGGTATTTGGAAGCCCATAGGGGGCTATGGTGAAAAAGGAAATATCCTCAGATGAAATCTGGAAAGAAGCTTTCTGAGAAACTGCTTAGTGTTCTGTTAATTCATCTCACAGAGTTACATGTGTATTTCGTGGATCTCATTGCTAGCCTTATTTCTGTGGAATCTGAGAACAGATATTTCGGATCCCATTGAAGACTATAGGGCCAAAGGAAATATCCTCCGATAACAAAGAGAAAGAAGCTTTCTGAGAAACTTCTTTTTGTTCTGTGAAATCATCTCACAGAGTTACAGATTTCCCCTCAAGAAGCCTTTCGCTAAGACAGTTCTTGTGGAATTGGCAAAGTGATATTTGGAAGCCCATAGAGGGCTATGGTGAAAAAGAAAATATCCTCAGATGAAATCTGGAAAGAAGCTTTCTGAGAAACTGCTTAGTGTTCTGTTAATTCATCTCTCAGAGTTTTATGTGTATTTCGTGGATCTCTTTGCAGCCTTATTTCTGTGGAATCTGAGTACAGATATTTCGGAACCCTTTGAAGACTATAGGGCCAAAGGAAATATCCTCCGATAACAAAGAGAAAGAAGCTTTCTGAGAAACTTCTTTGTGTTCTGTGAAATCATCTCACAGAGTTACAGCTTTCCCCTCGAGAAGCCTTTCGCTAAGACAGCTCTTGTGGAATTGGCAAAGTGATATTTGGAAACCCATAGAGTTCTATGGTGAAAAAGGAAATATCCTCCGATGAAATCTGGAAAGAAGCTTTCTGAGAAACTGCTTAGTGTTCTGTTAATTCATCTCACAGTGTTACATGTGTATTTCGCGGATCTCTTTGCTAGCCTTATTTCTGTGGAATCTGAGAACAGATATTTCGGATCCCGTTGAAGACTGTAGGGCCAAAGGAAATATCCTCCGATAACAAAGAGAAAGAAGCTTTCTGAGAAACTTCTTTGTGTTCTGTGAAATCATCTCACAGAGTTACAGCTTTCCCCTCAAGAAGCCTTTCGCTAAGACAGTTCTTGTGGAATAGGCAAAGTGATATTCGGAAGCCCATAGAGGGCTATGGTTAAAAAGGAAATATCCTCAGATGAAATCTGGAAAGAAGCTTTCTGAGAAACTGCTTAGTGTTCTGTTAATTCATCTCACAGAGTTACATCTGTATTTCGTGGATCTCTTTGCTAGCCTTATTTCTGTGGAATCTGAGTACAGATATTTCGGATCTCATTGAAGACAGTAGGGCCAAATGAAATATCCTCCGATAACAAAGAAAAAGAAGCTTTCTGAGAAACTTCTTTGTGTTCTGTGAAATCATCTCACAGAGTTACAGCTTTCCCCTCAAGAACCCTTTCGCTAAGACAGTTCTTGTGGAATTGGCAAAGTGATATTTGGAAACCCATAGAGGGCTATGGTGAAAAAGGAAATATCCTTAGATGAAATCTGGAAAGAAGCTTTATGAGAAACTGCTTAGTGTTCTGTTAATTCATCTCACAGAGTTACATGTGTATTTCGTGGATCTCTTTGCTAGCCTTATTTCTGTGGAATCTGAGAACAGATATTTCGGATCCCTTTGAAAACTATAGGGCCAAAGGAAATATCCTCCGATAACAAAGAGAAAGAAAGTTTCTGAGAAACTTCTTTGTGTTCTGTGAAATCATCTCACAGAGTTACAGCTTTCCCCTCAAGAAGCCTTTCGCTAAGACAGTTCTTGTGGAATAGGCAAAGTGATATTTGGAAGCCCATAGAGGGCTAAGGTGAAAAAGGAAATATCCTCAGATGAAATCTGGAAAGAAGCTTTCTGAGAAACTGCTTAGTGTTCTGTAAATTCATCTCACAGAGTTACATGTGTATTTCGTGGATCTCTTTGCTAGCCTTATTTCTGTGGAATTTGAGAACAGATATTTCGGATCCCTTTGAAGACTATAGGGCCAAAGAAAATATCCTCCGATAACAAAGAGAAAGAAGCTTTCTGAGAAACTTCTTTGTGTTCTGTGAAATCATCTCAAAGAATTACAGCTTTCCCCTCAAGAACCCTTTCGCTAAGACAGTTCTTTTGGAATTGGAAAAGTGATATTTGGAAGCCCATAGAGGGCTACGGTGAAAAAGGAAATATCCTCAGATGAAATCTGGAAAGAAGCTTCCTGAGAAACTGCTTAGTGTTCTGTTAATTCATCTCACAGAGTTACATGTGTATTTCGTGGATCTCTTTGCTAGCCTTATTTCTGTGGAATCTGAGAACAGATATTTCGGATCCCTTTGAAGACTATAGGGCCAAAGGAAATATCCTCCGATAACAAAAAGAAAGAAGCTTTCTGAGAAACTTCTTTGTGTTCTGTGAAATCATCTCACAGAGTTACAGCTTTCCCCTCAAGAAGCCTTTCGCTAAGACAGTTCTTGTGGAATAGGCAAAGTGATATTTGGAAGCCCATAGAGGGCTATGGTTAAAAAGGAAATATCCTCAGGTGAAATCTGGAAAGAAGCTTTCTGAGAAACTGCTTAGCGTTCTGTTAATTCATCTCACAGAGTTACATGTGTATTTCTTGGAACTCTTTGCTAGCCTTATTTCTGTGGAATCTGAGAACAGATATTTCGGATCCAATTGAAGACTATAGGGCCAAAGGAAATATCCTCCGATAACAAAGAGAAAGAAGCTTTCTGAGGAACTTCTTTGTGTTCTGTGAAATCATCTCACAGAGTTACAGCTTTCCCCTCAAGAAGCCTTTCGCTAAGACAGTTCTTGTGGAATTGACAAAGTGGTATTTGGAAGCCCATAGGGGGCTATGGTGAAAAAGGAAATATCCTCAGATGAAATCTGGAAAGAAGCTTTCTGAGAAACTGCTTAGTGTTCTGTTAATTCATCTCACAGAGTTACATGTGTATTTCGTGGATCTCTTTGCTAGCCTTATTTCTGTGGAATCTGAGAACAGATATTTCGGATCCCATTGAAGACTATAGGGCCAAAGGAAATATCCTCCGATAACAAAGAGAAAGAAGCTTTCTGAGAAACTTCTTTTTGTTCTGTGAAATCATCTCACAGAGTTACAGATTTCCCCTCAAGAAGCCTTTCGCTAAGACAGTTCTTGTGGAATTGGCAAAGTGATATTTGGAAGCCCATAGAGGGCTATGGTGAAAAAGAAAATATCCTCAGATGAAATCTGGAAAGAAGCTTTCTGAGAAACTGCTTGGTGTTCTGTTAATTCATCTCACAGAGTTATATGTGTATTTCGTGGATCTCTTTGCTAGCCTTATTTCTGTGGAATCTGAGTACAGATATTTCGGAACCCTTTGAAGACTATAGGGCCAAAGGAAATATCATGCCAAAACAAAGAGAAAGAAGCTTTCTGACAAACTTCTTTGTGTTCTGTGAAATCATCTCACAGAGTTACAGCTTTCCCCTCAAGAAGCCTTTCGCTAAGACAGTTCTTGTGGAATTGGCAAAGTGATATTTCGAATCCCGTAGAGGGCTATGGTGAAAAAGGAAATATCCTCAGATGAAATCTGGAAAGAAGCTTTCTGAGAAACTGCTTAGTGTTCTGTTAATTCATCTCACAGAGTTACATGTGTATTTCGTGGAACTCTTTGCTAGCCTTATTTCTGTGGAATCTGAGAACAGATATTTCGGATCCCATTGAAGACTATAGGGCCAAAGGAAATATCCTCCGATAACAAAGAGAAAGAAGGTTTCTGAGAAACTTCTTTGTGTTCTGTGAAATCATCTCACAGAGTTACAGCTTTCCCCTCAAGAAGCCTTTCGCTAAGACAGTTCTTTTGGAATTGGCAAAGTGATATTTGGAAGCCCATAGAGGGCTATGGTGAAAAAGGAAATATCATCACAGGAAATCTGGAAAGAAGCTTTCTGAGAAACTGCTTAGTGTTCTGTTAATTCATCTCACAGAGTTACATGTGTATTTCGTGGATCTCTTTGCTAGCCTTATTTCTGTGGAATCTGAGAACAGATATTTCTGATCCCTTAGAAAACTATAGGGCCAAAGGAAATATCCTCCGATAACAAAGAGAAAGAAGGTTTCTGAGAAACTTCTTTGTGTTCTGTGAAATCATCTCACAGAGTTACAGCTTTCCCCTCAAGAAGCCTTTCGCTAAGACAGTTCTTGTGGAATAGGCAAAGTGATATTTGGAAGCCCATAGAGGGTTTGGTGAAAAAGGAAATATCCCCAGATGAAATCTAGAAAGAAGCTTTCTGAGAAACTGCTTAGTGTTCTGTTAATTCATCTCACAGAGTTACATCTGTATTTCGCGGATCTCGTTGCTAGCCTTATTTCTGTGGAATCTGAGAACAGATATTTCGGATCCCTTTGAAAACTACAGGGCCAAAGTAAATATCCTCCGATAACAAAGAGAAAGAAGCTTTCTGAGAAACTTCATTTTGTTCTGTGAAATTATCTCACAGAGTTACAGCTTTCCCCTCAAGAAGCCTTTCGCTAAGACAGTTCTTGTGGAATTGGCAAAGTGATATTTGGAAGCCAATAGAGGGCTATGGTGAAAAAGGAAATATCCTACGATGAAATCTGGAAAGAAGCTTTCTGAGAAACTGCTTAGTGTTCTGTTAATTCATCTCACAGAGTTACATGTGTATTTCGTGGATCTCTTTGCTAGCCTTATTTCTGTGGAATCTGAGAACAGATATTTCGGAACCCTTTGAAGACTATAGGGCCAATGGAAATATCGTGCCAAAACAAAGAGAAAGAAGCTTTCTGACAAACTTCTTTGTGTTCTGTGAAATCATCTCACAGAGTTACAGCTTTCCCCTCAAGAAGCCTTTCGCTAAGACAGTTCTTGTGGAATAGGCAAAGTGATATTTGGAAGCCCATAGAGGGCTATGGTTAAAAAGGAAATATCCTCAGATGAAATCTGGAAGGAAGCTTTCTGAGAAACTGCTTAGTGTTCTGTTAATTCATCTCACAGAGTTACATGCGTATTTCCTGGTTCTCTTTCCTAGCCTTATTTCTGTGGAATCTGAGTACAGATATTTCGGATCCCATTGAAGACAATAGGGCCAAAGGAAATATCCTCCGATAACAAAGAGAAAGAAGGTTTCTGAGAAACTTCTTTGTGTTCTGTGAAATCATCTCACAGAGTTACAGCTTTCCCCTCAAGAAGCCTTTCGCTAAGACAGTTCTTTTGGAATAGGCAAAGTGATATTTGGAAGCCCATAGAGGGCTTGGTGAAAAAGGAAATATCCACAGATGAAATCTGGAAAGAAGCTTTCAGAGAAACTGCTTAGTGTTCTGTTAATTCATCTCACAGAGTTACATGTGTATTTCGTGGATCTCTTTGCTAGCGTTATTTCTGTGGAATCTGAGAACAGATATTTCGGATCCCTTTGAAGACTATAGGGCCAAAGGAAATATCCTCCGATAACAAAGAGAAAGAAGCTTTCTGAGAAACTTCTTTGTGTTCTGTGAAATCATCTCACAGAGTTATAGCGTTCCCCTCAAGAACCCTTTCACTAAGACAGTTCTTTTGGAACTGGCAAAGTGATATTTGGAAGCCCATAGAGGGCTATGGTGAAAAAGGAAATATCCTCAGATGAAATCTGGAAAGAAGCTTTCTGAGAAACTGCTTAGTGTTCTGTTAATTCATCTCACAGAGTTACATGTGTATTTCGTGGATCTCTTTGCTAGCCTTATTTCTGTGGAATCTGAGAACAGATATTTCGGATCCCTTTGAAAACTATAGGGCCAAAGGAAATATCCTCCGATAACAAAGACAAAGAAGGTTTCTGAGAAACTTCTTTGTGTTCTGTGAAATCATCTCACAGAGTTACAGCTTTCCCCTCAAGAAGCCTTTCGCTAAGACAGTTCTTGTGGAATAGGCAAAGTGATATTTGGAAGCCCATAGAGGGTTTGGTGAAAAAGGAAATATCCTCAGATGAAATCTGGAAAGAGGCTTTCTGAGAAACTGCTTAGTGTTCTGTTAATTCATCTCACAGAGTTACATGTGTGTTTCGTGGATCTCTTTGCTAGCGTTATTTCAGTGGAATCTGAGAAAAGATATTTCGGATCCCTTTGAAGACTATAGGGCCAAAGGAAATATCCTCCGATAACAAAGAGAAAGAAGCTTTCTGAGAAACTTCTTTGTGTTCTGTGAAATTATCTCACAGAGTTACAGCTTTCCCCTGAATAACCCTTTCGCTAATACAGTTCTTGTGGAATTGGCGTAGTGATATTTGGAAGCCCATAGAGGGCTATGGTGAAAAAGAAAATATCCTCAGATGAAATCTGGAAAGAAGCTTTCTGAGAAACTGCTTAGTGTTCTGTTAATTCATCTCACAGAGTTACATGTGTATTTCGTGGATCTCTTTGATAGCCTTATTTCTGTGGAATCTGAGAACAGATATTTCGGAACCCTTTGTAGACTATAGGGCCAAAGGAAATATCATGCCAAAACAAAGAGAAAGAAGCTTTCTGAGAAACTTCTTTGTGTTCTGTGAAATCATCTCACAAAGTTACAGCTTTCCCCTCAAGAACCCTTTCGCTAAGACAGTTCTTGTGGAACTGGCAAAGTGATATTTGGAAGCCCATAGAGGGCTATGGTGAAAAAGGAAATATCCTCACAGGAAAACTGGAAAGAAGCTTTCTGAGAAACTGCTTAGTGTTCTGTTAATGCATCTCACAGAGTTACATGTGTATTTCGTGGATCTCTTTGCTAGCCTTATTTCTGTGGAATCTGAGTACAGATATTTCGGATCCCTTAGAAAACTATAGGGCCAAAGGAAATATCCTCCGATAACGAAGAGAAAGAAGCTTTCTGAGAAACTTCTTTGTGTTCTGTGAAATCATCTCACAGAGTTACAGCTTTCCCCTCAAGAAGCCTTTCGCTAAGACAGTTCTTGTGGAATAGGCAAAGTGATATTTAGAAGCCCATAGAGGGTTTGGTTAAAAAGGAAATATCCTCAGATGAAATCTGGAAAGAAGCTTTCTGAGAAACTGCTTAGTGTTCTGTTAATTCATCTCACAGAGTTACATGTGTATTTCGTGGATCACTTTGCTAGCCTTATTTCTGTGGAATCTGAGAACAGATATTTCGGATCCCGTTGAAGACTATAGGGCCAAAGGAAATATCCTCCGATAACAAAGAGAAAGAAGGTTTCTGAGAAACTTCTTTGTGTTCTGTGAAATCATCTCACAGAGTTACAGCTTTCCCCTCAAGAAGCCTTTTGCTAAGACAGTTCTTGTTTAATAGGCAAAGTGATATTTGGAAGCCCATAGAGGGTTTGGTGAAAAAGGAAATATCCTCAGATGAAATCTGGAAAGAAGCTTTCTGAGAAACTGCTTAGTGTTCTGTTAATTCATCTCACAGAGTTACATGTGTATTTCGTGGATCTCTTTGCTAGCCTTATTTCTGTGTAATCTGAGAACAGATATTTCGGAACCCTTTGAAGACTATAGGGCCAATGGAAATATCGTGCCAAAACAAAGAGAAAGAAGCTTTCTGACAAACTTCTTTGTGTTCTGTGAAATCATCTCACAGAGTTACAGCTTTCCACTCAAGAAGCCTTTCGCTAAGACAGTTCTTGTGGAATAGGCAAAGTGATATTTGGAAGCCCATAGAGGGCTATGGTTAAAAAGGAAATATCCTCAGATGAAATCTGGAAAGAAGCTTTCTGAGAAACTGCTTAGTGTTCTGTTAATTCATCTCACAGAGTTACATGCGTATTTCCTGGATCTCTTTCCTAGCCTTATTTCTGTGGAATCTGAGTACAGATATTTCGGATCCCATTGAAGACAATAGGGCCAAAGGAAATATCCTCCGATAACAAAGAGAAAGAAGCTTTCTGAGAAACTTCTTTTTGTTCTGTGAAATCATCTCACAGAGTTACAGCTTTCACCTCAAGAAGACTTTCGCTAAGACAGTTCTTGTGGAATTGGCAAAGTGATATTTGGAAGCCCATAGATGGTTATGGTGAAAAAGAAAATATCCTCAGATGAAATCTGGAAAGAAGCTTTCTGAGAAACTGCTTAGTGTTCTGTTAATTTATCTCACAGAGTTACATGTGTATTTCGTGGATCTCTTTGCTAGCCTTATTTCTGTGGAATCTGAGAACAGATATTTCGGAACCCTTTGAAGACTATAGGGCCAAAGGAAATATCATGCCAAAACAAAGAGAAAGAAGCTTTCTGACAAACTTCTTTGTGTTCTGTGAAATCATCTCACAGAGTTAGAGCTTTCCCCTCAAGAAGACTTTCGCTAAGACAGTTCTTGTGGAATTGGCAAAGTGATATTTCGAATCCCGTAGAGGGCTATGGTGAAAAAGGAAATATCCTCAGATGAAATCTGGAAAGAAGCTTTCTGAGAAACTGCTTAGTGTTCTGTTAATTCATCTCACAGAGTTACATGTTTATTTCGTGGATCTCTTTGCTAGCCTTATTTCTGTGGAATCTGAGAACAGATATTTCGGATCCTTTGAAGACTATAGGGACAAAGGAAATATCCTCCGATAACAAAGAGAAAGAAGCTTTCTGAGAAACTTCTTTGTGTTCTGTGAAATCATCTCACAAAGTTACAGCTTTCCCCTCAAGAACCCTTTCGCTAAGACAGTTCTTGTGAAATTGGCAAAGTGATATTTGGAAGCCCATAGAGGGTTTGGTGAAAAAGGAAATATCCTCAGATGAAATCTGGAAAGAAGCTTTCTGAGAAACTGCTTAGTGTTCTGTTAATTCATCTCACAGAGTTACATGTGTATTTCGTGGAACTCTTTGCTAGCCTTATTTCTGTGGAATCTGAGAACAGATATTTCGGATCCCATTGAAGACTATAGGACCAAAGGAAATATCCTCCGATAACAAAGAGAAAGAAGCTTTCTGAGAAACTTCTTTGTGTTCTGTGAAATCATGTCACAGAGTTACAGCTTTCCCCTCAAGAAGCCTTTCGCTAAGACAGTTCTTTTGGAATTGGCAAAGTGATATTTGGAAGCCCATAGAGGGCTATAGTGAAAAAGGAAATATCATCACAGGTAATCTGGAAAGAAGCTTTCTGAGAAACTGCTTAGCGTTCTGTTAATTCATCTCACAGAGTTACATGTTTATTTCGTGGATCTCTTTGCTAGCCTTATTTCTGTGGAATCTGAGAACAGATATTTCGGATCCCTTTGAAAACTATAGGGCCAAAGGAAATATCCTCCGATAACAAAGAGAAAGAAGGTTTCTGAGAAACTTCTTTGTGTTCTGTGAAATCATCTCACAGAGTTACAGCTTTCCCCTCAAGAAGCCTTTCGCTAAGACAGTTCTTCTGGAATAGGCAAAGTGATATTTGGAAGCCCATAGAGGGTTTGGTGAAAAAGGAAATATCCTCAGATGAAATCTGTAAAGAAGCTTTCTGAGAAACTGCTTAGTGTTCTGTTAATTCATCTCACAGAGTTACATGTGTATTTCGTGGAACTCTTTGCTAGCCTTATTTCTGTGGAATCTGAGAACAGATATTTCGGATCCCATTGAAGACTATAGGACCAAAGGAAATATCCTCCGATAACAAAGAGAAAGAAGCTTTCTGAGAAACTTCTTTGTGTTCTGTGAAATCATGTCACAGAGTTACAGCTTTCCCCTCAAGAAGCCTTTCGCTAAGACAGTTCTTTTGGAATTGGCAAAGTGATATTTGGAAGCCCATAGAGGGCTATAGTGAAAAAGGAAATATCATCACAGGTAATCTGGAAAGAAGCTTTCTGAGAAACTGCTTAGCGTTCTGTTAATTCATCTCACAGAGTTACATGTTTATTTCGTGGATCTCTTTGCTAGCCTTATTTCTGTGGAATCTGAGAACAGATATTTCGGATCCCTTTGAAAACTATAGGGCCAAAGGAAATATCCTCCGATAACAAAGAGAAAGAAGGTTTCTGAGAAACTTCTTTGTGTTCTGTGAAATCATCTCACAGAGTTACAGCTTTCCCCTCAAGAAGCCTTTCGCTAACACAGTTCTTCTGGAATAGGCAAAGTGATATTTGGAAGCCCATAGAGGGTTTGGTGAAAAAGGAAATATCCTCAGATGAAATCTGTAAAGAAGCTTTCTGAGAAACTGCTTAGTGTTCTGTTAATTCATCTCACAGAGTTACATCTGTATTTCGCGGATCTCGTTGCTAGCCTTATTTCTGTGGAATCTGAGAACAGATATTTCGGATCCCATTGAAGACTATAGGGCCAAAGGAAATATCCTCCGATTACAAAGAGAAAGAAGGTTTCTGAGAAACTTCTTTGTGTTCTGTGAAATCATCTCACAGAGTTCCAGCTTTCCCCTCAAGAAGCCTTTCGCTAAGACAGTTCTTGTGGAATAGGCAAAGTGATATTTGGAAGCCCATAGAGGGTTTGGTGAAAAAGGAAATATCCTCAGATGAAATCTGGAAAGAAGCTTTCTGAGAAACTGCTTAGTGTTGTGTTAATTTATCTCACAGAGTTACATGTGTATTTCGTGGATCTCTTTGCTAGCGTTATTTCTTTGGAATCTGAGAACAGATATTTCGGATCCCTTTGAAGACTATAGGGCCAAAGGAAATATCCTCCGATAACAAAGAGAAAGAAGCTTTCTGAGAAACTTCTTTGTGTTCTGTGAAATCATCTCACAGAGTTACAGCTTTCCCCTCAAGAAGCCTTTCGCTAAGACAGTTCTTGTGGAATAGGCAAAGTGATATTTGGAAGCCCATAGAGGGCTATGGTTAAAAAGGAAATATCCTCAGATGAAATCTGGAAAGAAGCTTTCTGAGAAACTGCTTAGTGTTCTGTTAATTCATCTCACAGAGTTACATGCGTATTTCCTGGATCTCTTTCCTAGCCTTATTTCTGTGGAATCTGAGTACAGATATTTCGGATCCCATTGAAGACAATAGGGCCAAAGGAAATATCCTCCTATAACAAAGAGAAAGAAGCTTTCTGAGAAACTTCTTTTTGTTCTGTGAAATCATCTCACAGAGTTACAGCTTTCCCCTCAAGAAGCCTTTCGCTAAGACAGTTCTTGTGGAATTGGCAAAGTGATATTTGGAAGCCCATAGAGGGCTATGGTGAAAAAGAAAATATCCTCAGATGAAATCTGGAAAGAAGCTTTCTGAGAAACTGCTTAGTGTTCTGTTAATTTATCTCACAGAGTTACATGTGTATTTCGTGGATCTCTTTGCTAGCCTTATTTCTGTGGAATCTGAGAACAGATATTTCGGAACCCTTTGAAGACTATAGGGCCAAAGGAAATATCATGCCAAAACAAAGAGAAAGAAGCTTTCTGACAAACTTCTTTGTGTTCTGTGAAATCATCTCACAGAGTTACAGCTTTCCCCTCAAGAAGCCTTTCGCTAAGACAGTTCTTGTGGAATTGGCAAAGTGATATTTCGAATCCCTTAGAGGGCTATGGTGAAAAAGGAAATATCCTCAGATGAAATCTGGAAAGAAGCTTTCTGAGAAACTGCTTAGTGTTCTGTTAATTCATCTCACAGAGTTACATGTTTATTTCGTGGATCTCTTTGCTAGCCTTATTTCTGTGGAATCTGAGAACAGATATTTCGGATCCTTTGAAGACTATAGGGACAAAGGAAATATCCTCCGATAACAAAGAGAAAGAAGCTTTCTGAGAAACTTCTTTGTGTTCTGTGAAATCATCTCACAAAGTTACAGCTTTCCCCTCAAGAACCCTTTCGCTAAGACAGTTCTTGTGAAATTGGCAAAGTGATATTTGGAAGCCCATAGAGGGCTATGGTGAAAAAGGAAATATCCTCAGATGAAATCTGGAAAGAAGCTTTCTGAGAAACTGCTTAGTGTTCTGTTAATTCATCTCACAGAGTTACATGTGTATTTCGTGGAACTCTTTGCTAGCCTTATTTCTGTGGAATCTGAGAACAGATATTTCGGATCCCATTGAAGACTATAGGACCAAAGGAAATATCCTCCGATAACAAAGAGAAAGAAGCTTTCTGAGAAACTTCTTTGTGTTCTGTGAAATCATGTCACAGAGTTACAGCTTTCCCCTCAAGAAGCATTTCGCTAAGACAGTTCTTTTGGAATTGGCAAAGTGATATTTGGAAGCCCATAGAGGGCTATAGTGAAAAAGGAAATATCATCACAGGTAATCTGGAAAGAAGCTTTCTGAGAAACTGCTTAGCGTTCTGTTAATTCATCTCACAGAGTTACATGTTTATTTCGTGTATCTCTTTGCTAGCCTTATTTCTGTGGAATCTGAGAACAGATATTTCGGATCCCTTTGAAAACTATAGGGCCAAAGGAAATATCCTCCGATAACAAAGAGAAAGAAGGTTTCTGAGAAACTTCTTTGTGTTCTGTGAAATCATCTCACAGAGTTACAGCTTTCCCCTCAAGAAGCCTTTCGCTAAGACAGTTCTTCTGGAATAGGCAAAGTGATATTTGGAAGCCCATAGAGGGTTTGGTGAAAAAGGAAATATCCTCAGATGAAATCTGTAAAGAAGCTTTCTGAGAAACTGCTTAGTGTTCTGTTAATTCATCTCACAGAGTTACATGTGTATTTCGTGGAACTCTTTGCTAGCCTTATTTCTGTGGAATCTGAGAACAGATATTTCGGATCCCATTGAAGACTATAGGACCAAAGGAAATATCCTCCGATAACAAAGAGAAAGAAGCTTTCTGAGAAACTTCTTTGTGTTCTGTGAAATCATGTCACAGAGTTACAGCTTTCCCCTCAAGAAGCCTTTCGCTAAGACAGTTCTTTTGGAATTGGCAAAGTGATATTTGGAAGCCCTTTGAGGGCTATAGTGAAAAAGGAAATATCATCACAGGTAATCTGGAAAGAAGCTTTCTGAGAAACTGCTTAGCGTTCTGTTAATTCATCTCACAGAGTTACATGTTTATTTCGTGGATCTCTTTGCTAGCCTTATTTCTGTGGAATCTGAGAACAGATATTTCGGATCCCTTTGAAAACTATAGGGCCAAAGGAAATATCCTCCGATAACAAAGAGAAAGAAGGTTTCTGAGAAACTTCTTTGTGTTCTGTGAAATCATCTCACAGAGTTACAGCTTTCCCCTCAAGAAGCCTTTCGCTAACACAGTTCTTCTGGAATAGGCAAAGTGATATTTGGAAGCCCATAGAGGGTTTGGTGAAAAAGGAAATATCCTCAGATGAAATCTGTAAAGAAGCTTTCTGAGAAACTGCTTAGTGTTCTGTTAATTCATCTCACAGAGTTACATCTGTATTTCGCGGATCTCGTTGCTAGCCTTATTTCTGTGGAATCTGAGAACAGATATTTCGGATCCCATTGAAGACTATAGGGCCAAAGGAAATATCCTCCGATTACAAAGAGAAAGAAGGTTTCTGAGAAACTTCTTTGTGTTCTGTGAAATCATCTCACAGAGTTCCAGCTTTCCCCTCAAGAAGCCTTTCGCTAAGACAGTTCTTGTGGAATAGGCAAAGTGATATTTGGAAGCCCATAGAGGGTTTGGTGAAAAAGGAAATATCCTCAGATGAAATCTGGAAAGAAGCTTTCTGAGAAACTGCTTAGTGTTGTGTTAATTTATCTCACAGAGTTACATGTGTATTTCGTGGATCTCTTTGCTAGCGTTATTTCTGTGGAATCTGAGAACAGATATTTCGGATCCCTTTGAAGACTATAGGGCCAAAGGAAATATCCTCCGATAACAAAGAGAAAGAAGCTTTCTGAGAAACTTCTTTGTGTTCTGTGAAATCATCTCACAGAGTTCCAGCTTTCCCCTCAAGAAGCCTTTCGCTAAGACAGTTCTTGTGGAATAGGCAAAGTGATATTTGGAAGCCCATAGAGGGCTATGGTTAAAAAGGAAATATCCTCAGATGAAATCTGGAAAGAAGCTTTCTGAGAAACTGCTTAGTGTTCTGTTAATTCATCTCACAGAGTTACATGCGTATTTCCTGGATCTCTTTCCTAGCCTTATTTCTGTGGAATCTGAGTACAGATATTTCGGATCCCATTGAAGACAATAGGGCCAAAGGAAATATCCTCCTATAACAAGGAGAAAGAAGCTTTCTGAGAAACTTCTTTTTGTTCTGTGAAATCATCTCACAGAGTTACAGCTTTCCCCTCAAGAAGCCTTTCGCTAAGACAGTTCTTGTGGAATTGGCAAAGTGATATTTGGAAGCCCATAGAGGGCTATGGTGAAAAAGAAAATATCCTCAGATGAAATCTGGAAAGAAGCTTTCTGAGAAACTGCTTAGTTTTCTGTTAATTCATCTCACAGAGTTACATGTGTATTTCGTGGATCTCTTTGCTAGCCTTATTTCTGTGGAATCTGAGAACAGATATTTCGGAACCCTTTGAAGACTATAGGGCCAAAGGAAATATCATGCCAAAACAAAGAGAAAGAAGCTTTCTGACAAACTTCTTTGTGTTCTGTGAAATCATCTCACAGAGTTACAGCTTTCCCCTCAAGAAGCCTTTCGCTAAGACAGTTCTTGTGGAATTGGCAAAGTGATATTTCGAATCCCGTAGAGGGCTATGGTGAAAAAGGAAATATCCTCAGATGAAATCTGGAAAGAAGCTTTCTGAGAAACTGCTTAGTGTTCTGTTAATTCATCTCACAGAGTTACATGTTTATTTCGTGGATCTCTTTGCTAGCCTTATTTCTGTGGAATCTGAGAACAGATATTTCGGATCCTTTGAAGACTATAGGGCCAAAGGAAATATCCTCCGATAACAAAGAGAAAGAAGCTTTCTGAGAAACTTCTTTGTGTTCTGTGAAATCATCTCACAAAGTTACAGCTTTCCCCTCAAGAACCCTTTCGCTAAGACAGTTCTTGTGAAATTGGCAAAGTGATATTTGGAAGCCCATAGAGGGCTATGGTGAAAAAGGAAATATCCTCAGATGAAATCTGGAAAGAAGCTTTCTGAGAAACTGCTTAGTGTTCTGTTAATTCATCTCACAGAGTTACATGTGTATTTCGTGGAACTCTTTGCTAGCCTTATTTCTGTGGAATCTGAGAACAGATATTTCGGATCCCATTGAAGACTATAGGACCAAAGGAAATATCCTCCGATAACAAAGAGAAAGAAGCTTTCTGAGAAACTTCTTTGTGTTCTGTGAAATCATGTCACAGAGTTACAGCTTTCCCCTCAAGAAGCCTTTCGCTAAGACAGTTCTTTTGGAATTGGCAAAGTGATATTTGGAAGCCCATAGAGGGCTATAGTGAAAAAGGAAATATCATCACAGGTAATCTGGAAAGAAGCTTTCTGAGAAACTGCTTAGTGTTCTGTTAATTCATCTCACAGAGTTACATGTTTATTTCTTGGATCTCTTTGCTAGCCTTATTTCTGTGGAATCTGAGAACAGATATTTCGGATCCCTTTGAAAACTATAGGGCCAAAGGAAATATCCTCCGATAACAAAGAGAAAGAAGGTTTCTGAGAAACTTCTTTGTGTTCTGTGAAATCATCTCACAGAGTTACAGCTTTCCCCTCAAGAAGCCTTTCGCTAAGACAGTTCTTCTGGAATAGGCAAAGTGATATTTGGAAGCCCATAGAGGGTTTGGTGAAAAAGGAAATATCCTCAGATGAAATCTGTAAAGAAGCTTTCTGAGAAACTGCTTAGTGTTCTGTTAATTCATCTCACAGAGTTACATCTGTATTTCGCGGATCTCGTTGCTAGCCTTATTTCTGTGGAATCTGAGAACAGATATTTCGGATCCCATTGAAGACTATAGGGCCAAAGGAAATATCCTCCGATTACAAAGAGAAAGAAGGTTTCTGAGAAACTTCTTTGTGTTCTGTGAAATCATCTCAAAGAGTTCCAGCTTTCCCCTCAAGAAGCCTTTCGCTAAGACAGTTCTTGTGGAATAGGCAAAGTGATATTTGGAAGCCCATAGAGGGTTTGGTGAAAAAGGAAATATCCTCAGATGAAATCTGGAAAGAAGCTTTCTGAGAAACTGCTTAGTGTTGTGTTAATTTATCTCACAGAGTTACATGTGTATTTCGTGGATCTCTTTGCTAGCGTTATTTCTGTGGAATCTGAGAACAGATATTTCGGATCCCTTTGAAGACTATAGGGCCAAAGGAAATATCCTCCGATAACAAAGAGAAAGAAGCTTTCTGAGAAACTTCTTTGTGTTCTATGAAAACATCTCACAGAGTTACAGCTTTCCCCTCAAGAAGCCTTTCGCTAAGACAGTTCTTGTGGAATAGGCAAAGTGATATTTGGAAGCCCATAGAGGGCTATGGTTAAAAAGGAAATATCCTCAGATGAAATCTGGAAAGAAGCTTTCTGAGAAACTGCTTAGTGTTCTGTTAATTCATCTCACAGAGTTACATGCGTATTTCCTGGATCTCTTTCCTAGCCTTATTTCTGTGGAATCTGAGTACAGATATTTCGGATCCCATTGAAGACAATAGGGCCAAAGGAAATATCCTCCTATAACAAAGAGAAAGAAGCTTTCTGAGAAACTTCTTTTTGTTCTGTGAAATCATCTCACAGAGTTACAGCTTTCCCCTCAAGAAGCCTTTCGCTAAGACAGTTCTTTTGGAATTGGCAAAGTGATATTTGGAAGCCCATAGAGGGCTATGGTGAAAAAGAAAATATCCTCAGATGAAATCTGGAAAGAAGCTTTCTGAGAAACTGCTTAGTTTTCTGTTAATTCATCTCACAGAGTTACATGTGTATTTCGTGGATCTCTTTGCTAGCCTTATTTCTGTGGAATCTGAGAACAGATATTTCGGAACCCTTTGAAGACTATAGGGCCAAAGGAAATATCATGCCAAAACAAAGAGAAAGAAGCTTTCTGACAAACTTCTTTGTGTTCTGTGAAATCATCTCACAGAGTTACAGCTTTCCCCTCAAGAAGCCTTTCGCTAAGACAGTTCTTGTGGAATTGGCAAAGTGATATTTCGAATCCCGTAGAGGGCTATGGTGAAAAAGGAAATATCCTCAGATGAAATCTGGAAAGAAGCTTTCTGAGAAACTGCTTAGTGTTCTGTTAATTCATCTCACAGAGTTACATGTTTATTTCGTGGATCTCTTTGCTAGCCTTATTTCTGTGGAATCTGAGAACAGATATTTCGGATCCTTTGAAGACTATAGGGCCAAAGGAAATATCCTCCGATAACAAAGAGAAAGAAGCTTTCTGAGAAACTTCTTTGTGTTCTGTGAAATCATCTCACAAAGTTACAGCTTTCCCCTCAAGAACCCTTTCGCTAAGACAGTTCTTGTGAAATTGGCAAAGTGATATTTGGAAGCCCATAGAGGGCTATGGTGAAAAAGGAAATATCCTCAGATGAAATCTGGAAAGAAGCTTTCTGAGAAACTGCTTAGTGTTCTGTTAATTCATCTCACAGAGTTACATGTGTATTTCCTGGAACTCTTTGCTGGCCTTATTTCTGTGGAATCTGAGAACAGATATTTCGGATCCCATTGAAGACTATAGGGCCAAAGGAAATATCCTCCGATAACAAAGAGAAAGAAGCTTTCTGAGAAAATTCTTTGTGTTCTGTGAAATCATCTCACAGAGTTACAGCTTTCCCCTCAAGAAGCCTTTCGCTAAGACAGTTCTTCTGGAATAGGCAAAGTGATATTTGGAAGCCCATAGAGGGTTTGGTGAAAAAGGAAATATCCTCAGATGAAATCTGTAAAGAAGCTTTCTGAGAAACTGCTTAGTGTTCTGTTAATTCATCTCACAGAGTTACATCTGTATTTCGCGGATCTCGTTGCTAGCCTTATTTCTGTGGAATCTGAGAACAGATATTTCGGATCCCACTGAAGACTATAGGGCCAAAGGAAATATCCTCCGATTACAAAGAGAAAGAAGGTTTCTGAGAAACTTCTTTGTGTTCTGTGAAATCATCTCACAGAGTTCCAGCTTTCCCCTCAAGAAGCCTTTCGCTAAGACAGTTCTTGTGGAATAGGCAAAGTGATATTTGGAAGCCCATAGAGGGTTTGGTGAAAAAGGAAATATCCTCAGATGAAATCTGGAAAGAAGCTTTCTGAGAAACTGCTTAGTGTTGTGTTAATTTATCTCACAGAGTTACATGTGTATTTCGTGGATCTCTTTGCTAGCGTCATTTCTGTGGAATCTGAGAACAGATATTTCGGATCCCTTTGAAGACTATAGGGCCAAAGGAAATATCCTCCGATAACAAAGAGAAAGAAGCTTTCTGAGAAACTTCTTTGTGTTCTGTGAAATCATCTCACAGAGTTACAGCTTTCCCCTCAAGAAGCCTTTCGCTAAGACAGTTCTTGTGGAATAGGCAAAGTGATATTTGGAAGCCCATAGAGGGCTATGGTTAAAAAGGAAATATCATCACAGGAAATCTGGAAAGAAGCTTTCTGAGAAACTGCTTAGTGTTCTGTTATTTCATCTCACAGAGTTACATGCGTATTTCCTGGATCTCTTTCCTAGCCTTATTTCTGTGGAATCTGAGTACAGATATTTCGGATCCCATTGAAGACAATAGGGCCAAAGGAAATATCCTCCTATAACAAAGAGAAAGAAGCTTTCTGAGAAACTTCTTTTTGTTCTGTGAAATCATCTCACAGAGTTACAGCTTTCCCCTCAAGAAGCCTTTCGCTAAGACAGTTCTTTTGGAATTGGCAAAGTGATATTTGGAAGCCCATAGAGGGCTATGGTGAAAAAGAAAATATCCTCAGATGAAATCTGGAAAGAAGCTTTCTGAGAAACTGCTTAGTGTTCTGTTAATTCATCTCACAGAGTTACATGTGTATTTCGTGGATCTCTTTGCTAGCCTTATTTCTGTGGAATCTGAGAACAGATATTTTGGAACCCTTTGAAGACTATAGGGCCAAAGGAAATATCATGCCAAAACAAAGAGAAAGAAGCTTTCTGACAAACTTCTTTGTGTTCTGTGAAATCATCTCACAGAGTTACAGCTTTCCCCTCAAGAAGCCTTTCACTAAGACAGTTCTTGTGGAATTGGCAAAGTGATATTTCGAATCCCGTAGAGGGCTATGGTGAAAAAGGAAATATCCTCAGATGAAATCTGGAAAGAAGCTTTCTGAGAAACTGCTTAGTGTTCTGTTAATTCATCTCACAGAGTTACATGTTTATTTCGTGGATCTCTTTGCTAGCCTTATTTCTGTGGAATCTGAGAACAGATATTTCGGATCCTTTGAAGACTATAGGGCCAAAGGAAATATCCTCCGATAACAAAGAGAAAGAAGCTTTCTGAGAAACTTCTTTGTGTTCTGTGAAATCATCTCACAAAGTTACATCTTTCCCCTCAAGAACCCTTTCGCTAAGACAGTTCTTGTGAAATTGGCAAAGTGATATTTGGAAGCCCATAGAGGGCTATGGTGAAAAAGGAAATATCCTCAGATGAAATCTGGAAAGAAGCTTTCTGAGAAACTGCTTAGTGTTCTGTTAATTCATCTCACAGAGTTACATGTGTATTTCGTGGAACTCTTTGCTAGCCTTATTTCTGTGGAATCTGAGAACAGATATTTCGGATCCCATTGAAGACTATAGGGCCAAAGGAAATATCCTCCGATAACAAAGAGAAAGAAGCTTTCTGAGAAACTTCTTTGTGTTCTGTGAAATCATCTCACAAAGTTACAGCTTTCCCCTCAAGAACCCTTTCGCTAAGACAGTTCTTGTGAAATTGGCAAAGTGATATTTGGAAGCCCATAGAGGGCTATGGTGAAAAAGGAAATATCCTCAGAAGAAATCTGGAAAGAAGCTTTCTGAGAAACTGCTTAGTGTTCTGTTAATTCATCTCACAGAGTTACATGTGTATTTCGTGGAACTCTTTGCTGGCCTTATTTCTGTGGAATCTGAGAACAGATATTTCGGATCCCTTTGAAGACTATAGGGCCAAAGGAAATATCCTCCGATAACAAAGAGAAAGAAGCTTTCTGAGAAAATTCTTTGTGTTCTGTGAAATCATCTCACAGAGTTACAGCTTTCCCCTCAAGAAGCCTTTCGCTAAGACAGTTCTTCTGGAATAGGCAAAGTGATATTTGGAAGCCCATAGAGGGTTTGGTGAAAAAGGAAATATCCTCAGATGAAATCTGTAAAGAAGCTTTCTGAGAAACTGCTTAGTGTTCTGTTAATTCATCTCACAGAGTTACATCTGTATTTCGCGGATCTCGTTGCTAGCCTTATTTCTGTGGAATCTGAGAACAGATATTTCGGATCCCATTGAAGACTATAGGGCCAAAGGAAATATCCTCCGATTACAAAGAGAAAGAAGGTTTCTGAGAAACTTCTTTGTGTTCTGTGAAATCATCTCACAGAGTTCCAGCTTTCCCCTCAAGAAGCCTTTCGCTAAGACAGTTCTTGTGGAATAGGCAAAGTGATATTTGGAAGCCCATAGAGGGTTTGGTGAAAAAGGAAATATCCTCAGATGAAATCTGGAAAGAAGCTTTCTGAGAAACTGCTTAGTGTTGTGTTAATTTATCTCACAGAGTTACATGTGTATTTCGTGGATCTCTTTGCTAGCGTTATTTCTGTGGAATCTGAGAACAGATATTTCGGATCCCTTTGAAGACTATAGGGCCAAAGGAAATATCCTCCGATAACAAAGAGAAAGAAGCTTTCTGAGAAACTTCTTTGTGTTCTGTGAAATCATCTCACAGAGTTACAGCTTTCCCCTCAAGAAGCCTTTCGCTAAGACAGTTCTTGTGGAATAGGCAAAGTGATATTTGGAAGCCCATAGAGGGCTATGGTTAAAAAGGAAATATCCTCAGATGAAATCTGGAAAGAAGCTTTCTGAGAAACTGCTTAGTGTTCTGTTAATTCATCTCACAGAGTTACATGTGTATTTCGTGGATCTCTTTGCTAGCGTCATTTCTGTGGAATCTGAGAACAGATATTTCGGATCCCTTTGAAGACTATAGGGCCAAAGGAAATATCCTCCGATAACAAAGAGAAAGAAGCTTTCTGAGAAACTTCTTTGTGTTCTGTGAAATCATCTCACAGAGTTACAGCTTTCCCCTCAAGAAGCCTTTCGCTAAGACAGTTCTTGTGGAATAGGCAAAGTGATATTTGGAAGCCCATAGAGGGCTATGGTTAAAAAGGAAATATCATCACAGGAAATCTGGAAAGAAGCTTTCTGAGAAACTGCTTAGTGTTCTGTTATTTCATCTCACAGAGTTACATGCGTATTTCCTGGATCTCTTTCCTAGCCTTATTTCTGTGGAATCTGAGTACAGATATTTCGGATCCCATTGAAGACAATAGGGCCAAAGGAAATATCCTCCTATAACAAAGAGAAAGAAGCTTTCTGAGAAACTTCTTTTTGTTCTGTGAAATCATCTCACAGAGTTACAGCTTTCCCCTCAAGAAGCCTTTCGCTAAGACAGTTCTTTTGGAATTGGCAAAGTGATATTTGGAAGCCCATAGAGGGCTATGGTGAAAAAGAAAATATCCTCAGATGAAATCTGGAAAGAAGCTTTCTGAGAAACTGCTTAGTGTTCTGTTAATTCATCTCACAGAGTTACATGTGTATTTCGTGGATCTCTTTGCTAGCCTTATTTCTGTGGAATCTGAGAACAGATATTTTGGAACCCTTTGAAGACTATAGGGCCAAAGGAAATATCATGCCAAAACAAAGAGAAAGAAGCTTTCTGACAAACTTCTTTGTGTTCTGTGAAATCATCTCACAGAGTTACAGCTTTCCCCTCAAGAAGCCTTTCACTAAGACAGTTCTTGTGGAATTGGCAAAGTGATATTTCGAATCCCGTAGAGGGCTATGGTGAAAAAGGAAATATCCTCAGATGAAATCTGGAAAGAAGCTTTCTGAGAAACTGCTTAGTGTTCTGTTAATTCATCTCACAGAGTTACATGTTTATTTCGTGGATCTCTTTGCTAGCCTTATTTCTGTGGAATCTGAGAACAGATATTTCGGATCCTTTGAAGACTATAGGGCCAAAGGAAATATCCTCCGATAACAAAGAGAAAGAAGCTTTCTGAGAAACTTCTTTGTGTTCTGTGAAATCATCTCACAAAGTTACATCTTTCCCCTCAAGAACCCTTTCGCTAAGACAGTTCTTGTGAAATTGGCAAAGTGATATTTGGAAGCCCATAGAGGGCTATGGTGAAAAAGGAAATATCCTCAGATGAAATCTGGAAAGAAGCTTTCTGAGAAACTGCTTAGTGTTCTGTTAATTCATCTCACAGAGTTACATGTGTATTTCGTGGAACTCTTTGCTAGCCTTATTTCTGTGGAATCTGAGAACAGATATTTCGGATCCCATTGAAGACTATAGGGCCAAAGGAAATATCCTCCGATAACAAAGAGAAAGAAGCTTTCTGAGAAACTTCTTTGTGTTCTGTGAAATCATCTCACAAAGTTACAGCTTTCCCCTCAAGAACCCTTTCGCTAAGACAGTTCTTGTGAAATTGGCAAAGTGATATTTGGAAGCCCATAGAGGGCTATGGTGAAAAAGGAAATATCCTCAGAAGAAATCTGGAAAGAAGCTTTCTGAGAAACTGCTTAGTGTTCTGTTAATTCATCTCACAGAGTTACATGTGTATTTCGTGGAACTCTTTGCTGGCCTTATTTCTGTGGAATCTGAGAACAGATATTTCGGATCCCTTTGAAGACTATAGGGCCAAAGGAAATATCCTCCGATAACAAAGAGAAAGAAGCTTTCTGAGAAAATTCTTTGTGTTCTGTGAAATCATCTCACAGAGTTACAGCTTTCCCCTCAAGAAGCCTTTCGCTAAGACAGTTCTTCTGGAATAGGCAAAGTGATATTTGGAAGCCCATAGAGGGTTTGGTGAAAAAGGAAATATCCTCAGATGAAATCTGTAAAGAAGCTTTCTGAGAAACTGCTTAGTGTTCTGTTAATTCATCTCACAGAGTTACATCTGTATTTCGCGGATCTCGTTGCTAGCCTTATTTCTGTGGAATCTGAGAACAGATATTTCGGATCCCATTGAAGACTATAGGGCCAAAGGAAATATCCTCCGATTACAAAGAGAAAGAAGGTTTCTGAGAAACTTCTTTGTGTTCTGTGAAATCATCTCACAGAGTTCCAGCTTTCCCCTCAAGAAGCCTTTCGCTAAGACAGTTCTTGTGGAATAGGCAAAGTGATATTTGGAAGCCCATAGAGGGTTTGGTGAAAAAGGAAATATCCTCAGATGAAATCTGGAAAGAAGCTTTCTGAGAAACTGCTTAGTGTTGTGTTAATTTATCTCACAGAGTTACATGTGTATTTCGTGGATCTCTTTGCTAGCGTTATTTCTGTGGAATCTGAGAACAGATATTTCGGATCCCTTTGAAGACTATAGGGCCAAAGGAAATATCCTCCGATAACAAAGAGAAAGAAGCTTTCTGAGAAACTTCTTTGTGTTCTGTGAAATCATCTCACAGAGTTACAGCTTTCCCCTCAAGAAGCCTTTCGCTAAGACAGTTCTTGTGGAATAGGCAAAGTGATATTTGGAAGCCCATAGAGGGCTATGGTTAAAAAGGAAATATCCTCAGATGAAATCTGGAAAGAAGCTTTCTGAGAAACTGCTTAGTGTTCTGTTAATTCATCTCACAGAGTTACATGCGTATTTCCTGGATCTCTTTCCTAGCCTTATTTCTGTGGAATCTGAGTACAGATATTTCGGATCCCATTGAAGACAATAGGGCCAAAGGAAATATCCTCCTATAACAAAGAGAAAGAAGCTTTCTGAGAAACTTCTTTTTGTTCTGTGAAATCATCTCACAGAGTTACAGCTTTCCCCTCAAGAAGCCTTTCGCTAAGACAGTTCTTGTGGAATTGGCAAAGTGATATTTGGAAGCCTATAGAGGGCTATGGTGAAAAAGAAAATATCCTCAGATGAAATCTGGAAAGAAGCTTTCTGAGAAACTGCTTAGTGTTCTGTTAATTCATCTCACAGAGTTACATGTGTATTTCGTGGATCTCTTTGCTAGCCTTATTTCTGTGGAATCTGAGAATAGATATTTCGGAACCCTTTGAAGACTATAGGGCCAAAGGAAATATCATGCCAAAACAAAGAGAAAGAAGCTTTCTGACAAACTTCTTTGTGTTCTGTGAAATCATCTCACAGAGTTACAGCTTTCCCCTCAAGAAGCCTTTCGCTAAGACAGTTCTTGTGGAATTGGCAAAGTGATATTTCGAATCCCGTAGAGGGCTATGGTGAAAAAGGAAATATCCTCAGATGAAATCTGGAAAGAAGCTTTCTGAGAAACTGCTTAGTGTTCTGTTAATTCATCTCACAGAGTTACATGTTTATTTCGTGGATCTCTTTGCTAGCCTTATTTCTGTGGAATCTGAGAACAGATATTTCGGATCCTTTGAAGACTATAGGGCCAAAGGAAATATCCTCCGATAACAAAGAGAAAGAAGCTTTCTGAGAAACTTCTTTGTGTTCTGTGAAATCATCTCACAAAGTTACAGCTTTCCCCTCAAGAACCCTTTCGCTAAGACAGTTCTTGTGAAATTGGCAAAGTGATATTTGGAAGCCCATAGAGGGCTATGGTGAAAAAGGAAATATCCTAAGATGAAATCTGGAAAGAAGCTTTCTGAGAAACTGCTTAGTGTTCTGTTAATTCATCTCACAGAGTTACATGCGTATTTCCTGGATCTCTTTCCTAGCCTTATTTCTGTGGAATCTGAGTACAGATATTTCGGATCCCATTGAAGACAATAGGGCCAAAGGAAATATCCTCCTATAACAAAGAGAAAGAAGCTTTCTGAGAAACTTCTTTTTGTTCTGTGAAATCATCTCACAGAGTTACAGCTTTCCCCTCAAGAAGCCTTTCGCTAAGACAGTTCTTTTGGAATTGGCAAAGTGATATTTGGAAGCCCATAGAGGGCTATAGTGAAAAAGGAAATATCATCACAGGTAATCTGGAAAGAAGCTTTCTGAGAAACTGCTTAGCGTTCTGTTAATTCATCTCACAGAGTTACATGTTTATTTCGTGGATCTCTTTGCTAGCCTTATTTCTGTGGAATCTGAGAACAGATATTTCGGATCCCTTTGAAAACTATAGGGCCAAAGGAAATATCCTCCGATAACAAAGAGAAAGAAGGTTTCTGAGAAACTTCTTTGTGTTCTGTGAAATCATCTCACAGAGTTACAGCTTTCCCCTCAAGAAGCCTTTCGCTAAGACAGTTCTTCTGGAATAGGCAAAGTGATATTTGGAAGCCCATAGAGGGTTTGGTGAAAAAGGAAATATCCTCAGATGAAATCTGTAAAGAAGCTTTCTGAGAAACTGCTTAGTGTTCTGTTAATTCATCTCACAGAGTTACATCTGTATTTCGCGGATCTCGTTGCTAGCCTTATTTCTGTGGAATCTGAGAACAGATATTTCGGATCCCATTGAAGACTATAGGGCCAAAGGAAATATCCTCCGATTACAAAGAGAAAGAAGGTTTCTGAGAAACTTCTTTGTGTTCTGTGAAATCATCTCACAGAGTTCCAGCTTTCCCCTCAAGAAGCCTTTCGCTAAGACAGTTCTTGTGGAATAGGCAAAGTGATATTTGGAAGCCCATAGAGGGTTTGGTGAAAAAGGAAATATCCTCAGATGAAATCTGGAAAGAAGCTTTCTGAGAAACTGCTTAGTGTTGTGTTAATTTATCTCACAGAGTTACATGTGTATTTCGTGGATCTCTTTGCTAGCGTTATTTCTGTGGAATCTGAGAACAGATATTTCGGATCCCTTTGAAGACTATAGGGCCAAAGGAAATATCCTCCGATAACAAAGAGAAAGAACCTTTCTGAGAAACTTCTTTGTGTTCTATGAAAACATCTCACAGAGTTACAGCTTTCCCCTCAAGAAGCCTTTCGCTAAGACAGTTCTTGTGGAATAGGCAAAGTGATATTTGGAAGCCCATAGAGGGCTATGGTTAAAAAGGAAATATCCTCAGATGAAATCTGGAAAGAAGCTTTCTGAGAAACTGCTTAGTGTTCTGTTAATTCATCTCACAGAGTTACATGCGTATTTCCTGGATCTCTTTCCTAGCCTTATTTCTGTGGAATCTGAGTACAGATATTTCGGATCCCATTGAAGACAATAGGGCCAAAGGAAATATCCTCCTATAACAAAGAGAAAGAAGCTTTCTGAGAAACTTCTTTTTGTTCTGTGAAATCATCTCACAGAGTTACAGCTTTCCCCTCAAGAAGCCTTTCGCTAAGACAGTTCTTGTGGAATTGGCAAAGTGATATTTGGAAGCCCATAGAGGGCTATGGTGAAAAAGAAAATATACTCAGATGAAATCTGGAAAGAAGCTTTCTGAGAAACTGCTTAGTTTTCTGTTAATTCATCTCACAGAGTTACATGTGTATTTCGTGGATCTCTTTGCTAGCCTTATTTCTGTGGAATCTGAGAACAGATATTTCGGAACCCTTTGAAGACTATAGGGCCAAAGGAAATATCATGCCAAAACAAAGAGAAAGAAGCTTTCTGACAAACTTCTTTGTGTTCTGTGAAATCATCTCACAGAGTTACAGCTTTCCCCTCAAGAAGCCTTTCGCTAAGACAGTTCTTGTGGAATTGGCAAAGTGATATTTCGAATCCCGTAGAGGGCTATGGTGAAAAAGGAAATATCCTCAGATGAAATCTGGAAAGAAGCTTTCTGAGAAACTGCTTAGTGTTCTGTTAATTCATCTCACAGAGTTACATGTTTATTTCGTGGATCTCTTTGCTAGCCTTATTTCTGTGGAATCTGAGAACAGATATTTCGGATCCTTTGAAGACTATAGGGCCAAAGGAAATATCCTCCGATAACAAAGAGAAAGAAGCTTTCTGAGAAACTTCTTTGTGTTCTGTGAAATCATCTCACAAAGTTACAGCTTTCCCCTCAAGAACCCTTTCGCTAAGACAGTTCTTGTGAAATTGGCAAAGTGATATTTGGAAGCCCATAGAGGGCTATGGTGAAAAAGGAAATATCTTCAGATGAAATCTGGAAAGAAGCTTTCTGAGAAACTGCTTAGTGATCTGTTAATTCATCTCACAGAGTTACATGTGTATTTCGTGGAACTCTTTGCTGGCCTTATTTCTGTGGAATCTGAGAACAGATATTTCGGATCCCATTGAAGACTATAGGGCCAAAGGAAATATCCTCCGATAACAAAGAGAAAGAAGCTTTCTGAGAAAATTCTTTGTGTTCTGTGAAATCATCTCACAGAGTTACAGCTTTCCCCTCAAGAAGCCTTTCGCTAAGACAGTTCTTCTGGAATAGGCAAAGTGATATTTGGAAGCCCATAGAGGGTTTGGTGAAAAAGGAAATATCCTCAGATGAAATCTGTAAAGAAGCTTTCTGAGAAACTGCTTAGTGTTCTGTTAATTCATCTCACAGAGTTACATCTGTATTTCGCGGATCTCGTTGCTAGCCTTATTTCTGTGGAATCTGAGAACAGATATTTCGGATCCCATTGAAGACTATAGGGCCAAAGGAAATATCCTCCGATTACAAAGAGAAAGAAGGTTTCTGAGAAACTTCTTTGTGTTCTGTGAAATCATCTCACAGAGTTCCAGCTTTCCCCTCAAGAAGCCTTTCGCTAAGACAGTTCTTGTGGAATAGGCAAAGTGATATTTGGAAGCCCATAGAGGGCTATGGTGAAAAAGGAAATATCCTCAGATGAAATCTGGAAAGAAGCTTTCTGAGAAACTGCTTAGTGTTGTGTTAATTTATCTCACAGAGTTACATGTGTATTTCGTGGATCTCTTTGCTAGCGTTATTTCTGTGGAATCTGAGAACAGATATTTCGGATCCCTTTGAAGACTATAGGGCCAAAGGAAATATCCTCCGATAACAAAGAGAAAGAAGCTTTCTGAGAAACTTCTTTGTGTTCTGTGAAATCATCTCACAGAGTTACAGCTTTCCCCTCAAGAAGCCTTTCGCTAAGACAGTTCTTGTGGAATAGGCAAAGTGATATTTGGAAGCCCATAGAGGGCTATGGTTAAAAAGGAAATATCCTCAGATGAAATCTGGAAAGAAGCTTTCTGAGAAACTGCTTAGTGTTCTGTTAATTCATCTCACAGAGTTACATGCGTATTTCCTGGATCTCTTTCCTAGCCTTATTTCTGTGGAATCTGAGTACAGATAATTCGGATCCCATTGAAGACAATAGGGCCAAAGGAAATATCCTCCTATAACAAAGAGAAAGAAGCTTTCTGAGAAACTTCTTTTTGTTCTGTGAAATCATCTCACAGAGTTACAGCTTTCCCCTCAAGAAGCCTTTCGCTAAGACAGTTCTTGTGGAATTGGCAAAGTGATATTTGGAAGCCCATAGAGGGCTATGGTGAAAAAGAAAATATCCTCAGATGAAATCTGGAAAGAAGCTTTCTGAGAAACTGCTTAGTGTTCTGTTAATTCATCTCACAGAGTTACATGTGTATTTCGTGGATCTCTTTGCTAGCCTTATTTCTGTGGAATCTGAGAACAGATATTTCGGAACCCTTTGAAGACTATAGGGCCAAAGGAAATATCATGCCAAAACAAAGAGAAAGAAGCTTTCTGACAAACTTCTTTGTGTTCTGTGAAATCATCTCACAGAGTTACAGCTTTCCCCTCAAGAAGCCTTTCACTAAGACAGTTCTTGTGGAATTGGCAAAGTGATATTTCGAATCCCGTAGAGGGCTATGGTGAAAAAGGAAATATCCTCAGATGAAATCTGGAAAGAAGCTTTCTGAGAAACTGCTTAGTGTTCTGTTAATTCATCTCACAGAGTTACATGTTTATTTCGTGGATCTCTTTGCTAGCCTTATTTCTGTGGAATCTGAGAACAGATATTTCGGATCCTTTGAAGACTATAGGGCCAAAGGAAATATCCTCCGATAACAAAGAGAAAGAAGCTTTCTGAGAAACTTCTTTGTGTTCTGTGAAATCATCTCACAAAGTTACAGCTTTCCCCTCAAGAACCCTTTCGCTAAGACAGTTCTTGTGAAATTGGCAAAGTGATATTTGGAAGCCCATAGAGGGCTATGGTGAAAAAGGAAATATCCTCAGATGAAATCTGGAAAGAAGCTTTCTGAGAAACTGCTTAGTGTTCTGTTAATTCATCTCACAGAGTTACATGTGTATTTCGTGGAACTCTTTGCTAGCCTTATTTCTGTGGAATCTGAGAACAGATATTTCGGATCCCATTGAAGACTATAGGGCCAAAGGAAATATCCTCCGATAACAAAGAGAAAGAAGCTTTCTGAGAAACTTCTTTGTGTTCTGTGAAATCATCTCACAAAGTTACAGCTTTCCCCTCAAATACCCTTTCGCTAAGACAGTTCTTGTGAAATTGGCAAAGTGATATTTGGAAGCCCATAGAGGGCTATGGTGAAAAAGGAAATATCCTCAGATGAAATCTGGAAAGAAGCTTTCTGAGAAACTGCTTAGTGTTCTGTTAATTCATCTCACAGAGTTACATGTGTATTTCGTGGAACTCTTTGCTGGCCTTATTTCTGTGGAATCTGAGAACAGATATTTCGGAATCCATTGAAGACTATAGGGCCAAAGGAAATATCCTCCGATAACAAAGAGAAAGAAGCTTTCTGAGAAAATTCTTTGTGTTCTGTGAAATCATCTCACAGAGTTACAGCTTTCCCCTCAATAAGCCTTTCGCTAAGACAGTTCTTCTGGAATAGGCAAAGTGATATTTGGAAGCCCATAGAGGGTTTGGTGAAAAAGGAAATATCCTCAGATGAAATCTGTAAAGAAGCTTTCTGAGAAACTGCTTAGTGTTCTGTTAATTCATCTCACAGAGTTACATCTGTATTTCGCGGATCTCGTTGCTAGCCTTATTTCTGTGGAATCTGAGAACAGATATTTCGGATCCCATTGAAGACTATAGGGCCAAAGGAAATATCCTCCGATTACAAAGAGAAAGAAGGTTTCTGAGAAACTTCTTTGTGTTCTGTGAAATCATCTCACAGAGTTCCAGCTTTCCCCTCAAGAAGCCTTTCGCTAAGACAGTTCTTGTGGAATAGGCAAAGTGATATTTGGAAGCCCATAGAGGGTTTGGTGAAAAAGGAAATATCCTCAGATGAAATCTGGAAAGAAGCTTTCTGAGAAACTGCTTAGTGTTGTGTTAATTTATCTCACAGAGTTACATGTGTATTTCGTGGATCTCTTTGCTAGCGTTATTTCTGTGGAATCTGAGAACAGATATTTCGGATCCCTTTGAAGACTATAGGGCCAAAGGAAATATCCTCCGATAACAAAGAGAAAGAAGCTTTCTGAGAAACTTCTTTGTGTTCTGTGAAATCATCTCACAGAGTTACAGCTTTCCCCTCAAGAAGCCTTTCGCTAAGACAGTTCTTGTGGAATAGGCAAAGTGATACTTGGAAGCCCATAGAGGGCTCTGGTTAAAAAGGAAATATCCTCAGATGAAATCTGGAAAGAAGCTTTCTGAGAAACTGCTTAGTGTTCTGTTAATTCATCTCACAGAGTTACATGCGTATTTCCTGGATCTCTTTCCTAGCCTTATTAATGTGGAATCTGAGTACAGATATTTCGGATCCATTGAAGACAATAGGGCCAAAGGAAATATCCTCCTATAACAAAGAGAAAGAAGGTTTCTGAGAAACTTCTTTGTGTTCTGTGAAATCATCTCACAGAGTTACAGCTTTCCCCTCAAGAAGCCTTTCGCTAAGACAGTTCTTGTGGAATTGGCAAAGTGATATTTGGAAGCCCATAGAGGGCTATGGTGAAAAAGAAAATATCCTCAGATGAAATCTGGAAAGAAGCTTTCTGAGAAACTGCTTAGTGTTCTGTTAATTCATCTCACAGAGTTACATGTGTATTTCGTGGATCTCTTTGCTAGCCTTATTTCTGTGGAATCTGAGAACAGATATTTCGGAACCCTTTGAAGACTATAGGGCCAAAGGAAATATCATGCCAAAACAAAGAGAAAGAAGCTTTCTGACAAACTTCTTTGTGTTCTGTGAAATCATCTCACAGAGTTACAGCTTTCCCCTCAAGAAGCCTTTCGCTAAGACAGTTCTTGTGGAATTGGCAAAGTGATATTTCGAATCCCGTAGAGGGCTATGGTGAAAAAGGAAATATCCTCAGATGAAATCTGGAAAGAAGCTTTCTGAGAAACTGCTTAGTGTTCTGTTAATTCATCTCACAGAGTTACATGTTTATTTCGTGGATCTCTTTGCTAGCCTTATTTCTGTGGAATCTGAGAACAGATATTTCGGATCCTTTGAAGACTATAGGGCCAAAGGAAATATCCTCCGATAACAAAGAGAAAGAAGCTTTCTGAGAAACTTCTTTGTGTTCTGTGAAATCATCTCACAAAGTTACAGCTTTCCCCTCAAGAACCCTTTCACTAAGACAGTTCTTGTGAAATTGGCAAAGTGATATTTGGAAGCCCATAGAGGGCTATGGTGAAAAAGGAAATATCCTCAGATGAAATCTGGAAAGAAGCTTTCTGAGAAACTGCTTAGTGTTCTGTTAATTCATCTCACAGAGTTACATGTGTATTTCGTGGAACTCTTTGCTAGCCTTATTTCTGTGGAATCTGAGAACAGATATTTCGGATCCCATTGAAGACTATAGGGCCAAAGGAAATATCCTCCGATAACAAAGAGAAAGAAGCTTTCTGAGAAACTTCTTTGTGTTCTGTGAAATCATCTCACAAAGTTACAGCTTTCCCCTCAAGAACCCTTTCGCTAAGACAGTTCTTGTGAAATTGGCAAAGTGATATTTGGAAGCCCATAAAGGGCTATGGTGAAAAAGGAAATATCCTCAGATGAAATCTGGAAAGAAGCTTTCTGAGAAACTGCTTAGTGTTCTGTTAATTCATCTCACAGAGTTACATGTGTATTTCGTGGAACTCTTTGCTAGCCTTATTTCTGTGGAATCTGAGAACAGATATTTCGGATCCCATTGAAGACTATAGGGCCAAAGGAAATATCCTCCGATAACAAAGAGAAAGAAGCTTTCTGAGAAACTTCTTTGTGTTCTGTGAAATCATCTCACAAAGTTACAGCTTTCCCCTCAAATACCCTTTCGCTAAGACAGTTCTTGTGAAATTGGCAAAGTGATATTTGGAAGCCCATAGAGGGCTATGGTGAAAAAGGAAATATCCTCAGATGAAATCTGGAAAGAAGCTTTCTGAGAAACTGCTTAGTGTTCTGTTAATTCATCTCACAGAGTTACATGTGTATTTCGTGGAACTCTTTGCTGGCCTTATTTCTGTGGAATCTGAGAACAGATATTTCGGATCCCATTGAAGACTATAGGGCCAAAGGAAATATCCTCCGATAACAAAGAGAAAGAAGCTTTCTGAGAAAATTCTTTGTGTTCTGTGAAATCATCTCACAGAGTTACAGCTTTCCCCTCAATAAGCCTTTCGCTAAGACAGTTCTTCTGGAATAGGCAAAGTGATATTTGGAAGCCCATAGAGGGTTTGGTGAAAAAGGAAATATCCTCAGATGAAATCTGTAAAGAAGCTTTCTGAGAAACTGCTTAGTGTTCTGTTAATTCATCTCACAGAGTTACATCTGTATTTCGCGGATCTCGTTGCTAGCCTTATTTCTGTGGAATCTGAGAACAGATATTTCGGATCCCATTGAAGACTATAGGGCCAAAGGAAATATCCTCCGATTACAAAGAGAAAGAAGGTTTCTGAGAAACTTCTTTGTGTTCTGTGAAATCATCTCACAGAGTTCCAGCTTTCCCCTCAAGAAGCCTTTCGCTAAGACAGTTCTTGTGGAATAGGCAAAGTGATATTTGGAAGCCCATAGAGGGTTTGGTGAAAAAGGAAATATCCTCAGATGAAATCTGGAAAGAAGCTTTCTGAGAAACTGCTTAGTGTTGTGTTAATTTATCTCACAGAGTTACATGTGTATTTCGTGGATCTCTTTGCTAGCGTTATTTCTGTGGAATCTGAGAACAGATATTTCGGATCCCTTTGAAGACTATAGGGCCAAAGGAAATATCCTCCGATAACAAAGAGAAAGAAGCTTTCTGAGAAACTTCTTTGTGTTCTGTGAAATCATCTCACAGAGTTACAGCTTTCCCCTCAAGAAGCCTTTCGCTAAGACAGTTCTTGTGGAATAGGCAAAGTGATACTTGGAAGCCCATAGAGGGCTACGGTTAAAAAGGAAATATCCTCAGATGAAATCTGGAAAGAAGCTTTCTGAGAAACTGCTTAGTGTTCTGTTAATTCATCTCACAGAGTTACATGCGTATTTCCTGGATCTCTTTCCTAGCCTTATTAATGTGGAATCTGAGTACAGATATTTCGGATCCATTGAAGACAATAGGGCCAAAGGAAATATCCTCCTATAACAAAGAGAAAGAAGGTTTCTGAGAAACTTCTTTGTGTTCTGTGAAATCATCTCACAGAGTTACAGCTTTCCCCTCAAGAAGCCTTTCGCTAAGACAGTTCTTGTGGAATTGGCAAAGTGATATTTGGAAGCCCATAGAGGGCTATGGTGAAAAAGAAAATATCCTCAGATGAAATCTGGAAAGAAGCTTTCTGAGAAACTGCTTAGTGTTCTGTTAATTCATCTCACAGAGTTACATGTGTATTTCGTGGATCCCTTTGCTAGCCTTATTTCTGTGGAATCTGAGAACAGATATTTCGGAACCCTTTGAAGACTATAGGGCCAAAGGAAATATCATGCCAAAACAAAGAGAAAGAAGCTTTCTGACAAACTTCTTTGTGTTCTGTGAAATCATCTCACAGAGTTACAGCTTTCCCCTCAAGAAGCCTTTCGCTAAGACAGTTCTTGTGGAATTGGCAAAGTGATATTTCGAATCCCGTAGAGGGCTATGGTGAAAAAGGAAATATCCTCAGATGAAATCTGGAAAGAAGCTTTCTGAGAAACTGCTTAGTGTTCTGTTAATTCATCTCACAGAGTTACATGTTTATTTCGTGGATCTCTTTGCTAGCCTTATTTCTGTGGAATCTGAGAACAGATATTTCGGATCCTTTGAAGACTATAGGGCCAAAGGAAATATCCTCCGATAACAAAGAGAAAGAAGCTTTCTGAGAAACTTCTTTGTGTTCTGTGAAATCATCTCACAAAGTTACAGCTTTCCCCTCAAGAACCCTTTCGCTAAGACAGTTCTTGTGAAATTGGCAAAGTGATATTTGGAAGCCCATAGAGGGCTATGGTGAAAAAGGAAATATCCTCAGATGAAATCTGGAAAGAAGCTTTCTGAGAAACTGCTTAGTGTTCTGTTAATTCATCTCACAGAGTTACATGTGTATTTCGTGGAACTCTTTGCTAGCCTTATTTCTGTGGAATCTGAGAACAGATATTTCGGATCCCATTGAAGACTATAGGGCCAAAGGAAATATCCTCCGATAACAAAGAGAAAGAAGCTTTCTGAGAAACTTCTTTGTGTTCTGTGAAATCATCTCACAAAGTTACAGCTTTCCCCTCAAGTACCCTTTCGCTAAGACAGTTCTTGTGAAATTGGCAAAGTGATATTTGGAAGCCCATAGAGGGCTATGGTGAAAAAGGAAATATCCTCAGATGAAATCTGGAAAGAATCTTTCTGAGAAACTGCTTAGTGTTCTGTTAATTCATCTCACAGAGTTACATGTGTATTTCGTGGAACTCTTTGCTGGCCTTATTTCTGTGGAATCTGAGAACAGATATTTCGGATCCCATTGAAGACTATAGGGCCAAAGGAAATATCCTCCGATAACAAAGAGAAAGAAGCTTTCTGAGAAAATTCTTTGTGTTCTGTGAAATCATCTCACAGAGTTACAGCTTTCCCCTCAATAAGCCTTTCGCTAAGACAGTTCTTCTGGAATAGGCAAAGTGATATTTGGAAGCCCATAGAGGGTTTGGTGAAAAAGGAAATATCCTCAGATGAAATCTGTAAAGAAGCTTTCTGAGAAACTGCTTAGTGTTCTGTTAATTCATCTCACAGAGTTACATCTGTATTTCGCGGATCTCGTTGCTAGCCTTATTTCTGTGGAATCTGAGAACAGATATTTCGGATCCCATTGAAGACTATAGGGCCAAAGGAAATATCCTCCGATTACAAAGAGAAAGAAGGTTTCTGAGAAACTTCTTTGTGTTCTGTGAAATCATCTCACAGAGTTCCAGCTTTCCCCTCAAGAAGCCTTTCGCTAAGACAGTTCTTGTGGAATAGGCAAAGTGATATTTGGAAGCCCATAGAGGGTTTGGTGAAAAAGGAAATATCCTCAGATGAAATCTGGAAAGAAGCTTTCTGAGAAACTGCTTAGTGTTGTGTTAATTTATCTCACAGAGTTACATGTGTATTTCGTGGATCTCTTTGCTAGCGTTATTTCTGTGGAATCTGAGAACAGATATTTCGGATCCCTTTGAAGACTATAGGGCCAAAGGAAATATCCTCCGATAACAAAGAGAAAGAAGCTTTCTGAGAAACTTCTTTGTGTTCTGTGAAATCATCTCACAGAGTTACAGCTTTCCCCTCAAGAAGCCTTTCGCTAAGACAGTTCTTGTGGAATAGGCAAAGTGATACTTGGAAGCCCATAGAGGGCTATGGTTAAAAAGGAAATATCCTCAGATGAAATCTGGAAAGAAGCTTTCTGAGAAACTGCTTAGTGTTCTGTTAATTCATCTCACAGAGTTACATGCGTATTTCCTGGATCTCTTTCCTAGCCTTATTAATGTGGAATCTGAGTACAGATATTTCGGATCCATTGAAGACAATAGGGCCAAAGGAAATATCCTCCTATAACAAAGAGAAAGAAGGTTTCTGAGAAACTTCTTTGTGTTCTGTGAAATCATCTCACAGAGTTACAGCTTTCCCCTCAAGAAGCCTTTCGCTAAGACAGTTCTTGTGGAATTGGCAAAGTGATATTTGGAAGCCCATAGAGGGCTATGGTGAAAAAGAAAATATCCTCAGATGAAATCTGGAAAGAAGCTTTCTGAGAAACTGCTTAGTGTTCTGTTAATTCATCTCACAGAGTTACATGTGTATTTCGTGGATCTCTTTGCTAGCCTTATTTCTGTGGAATCTGAGAACAGATATTTCGGAACCCTTTGAAGACTATAGGGCCAAAGGAAATATCATGCCAAAACAAAGAGAAAGAAGCTTTCTGACAAACTTCTTTGTGTTCTGTGAAATCATCTCACAGAGTTACAGCTTTCCCCTCAAGAAGCCTTTCGCTAAGACAGTTCTTGTGGAATTGGCAAAGTGATATTTCGAATCCCGTAGAGGGCTATGGTGAAAAAGGAAATATCCTCAGATGAAATCTGGAAAGAAGCTTTCTGAGAAACTGCTTAGTGTTCTGTTAATTCATCTCACAGAGTTACATGTTTATTTCGTGGATCTCTTTGCTAGCCTTATTTCTGTGGAATCTGAGAACAGATATTTCGGATCCTTTGAAGACTATAGGGCCAAAGGAAATATCCTCCGATAACAAAGAGAAAGAAGCTTTCTGAGAAACTTCTTTGTGTTCTGTGAAATCATCTCACAAAGTTACAGCTTTCCCCTCAAGAACCCTTTCGCTAAGACAGTTCTTGTGAAATTGGCAAAGTGATATTTGGAAGCCCATAGAGGGCTATGGTGAAAAAGGAAATATCCTCAGATGAAATCTGGAAAGAAGCTTTCTGAGAAACTGCTTAGTGTTCTGTTAATTCATCTCACAGAGTTACATGTGTATTTCGTGGAACTCTTTGCTAGCCTTATTTCTGTGGAATCTGAGAACAGATATTTCGGATCCCATTGAAGACTATAGGGCCAAAGGAAATATCCTCCGATAACAAAGAGAAAGAAGCTTTCTGAGAAACTTCTTTGTGTTCTGTGAAATCATCTCACAAAGTTACAGCTTTCCCCTCAAGTACCCTTTCGCTAAGACAGTTCTTGTGAAATTGGCAAAGTGATATTTGGAAGCCCATAGAGGGCTATGGTGAAAAAGGAAATATCCTCAGATGAAATCTGGAAAGAAGCTTTCTGAGAAACTGCTTAGTGTTCTGTTAATTCATCTCACAGAGTTACATGTGTATTTCGTGGAACTCTTTGCTGGCCTTATTTCTGTGGAATCTGAGAACAGATATTTCGGATCCCATTGAAGACTATAGGGCCAAAGGAAATATCCTCCGATAACAAAGAGAAAGAAGCTTTCTGAGAAAATTCTTTGTGTTCTGTGAAATCATCTCACAGAGTTACAGCTTTCCCCTCAATAAGCCTTTCGCTAAGACAGTTCTTCTGGAATAGGCAAAGTGATATTTGGAAGCCCATAGAGGGTTTGGTGAAAAAGGAAATATCCTCAGATGAAATCTGTAAAGAAGCTTTCTGAGAAACTGCTTAGTGTTCTGTTAATTCATCTCACAGAGTTACATCTGTATTTCGCGGATCTCGTTGCTAGCCTTATTTCTGTGGAATCTGAGAACAGATATTTCGGATCCCATTGAAGACTATAGGGCCAAAGGAAATATCCTCCGATTACAAAGAGAAAGAAGGTTTCTGAGAAACTTCTTTGTGTTCTGTGAAATCATCTCACAGAGTTCCAGCTTTCCCCTCAAGAAGCCTTTCGCTAAGACAGTTCTTGTGGAATAGGCAAAGTGATATTTGGAAGCCCATAGAGGGTTTGGTGAAAAAGGAAATATCCTCAGATGAAATCTGGAAAGAAGCTTTCTGAGAAACTGCTTAGTGTTGTGTTAATTTATCTCACAGAGTTACATGTGTATTTCGTGGATCTCTTTGCTAGCGTTATTTCTGTGGAATCTGAGAACAGATATTTCGGATCCCTTTGAAGACTATAGGGCCAAAGGAAATATCCTCCGATAACAAAGAGAAAGAAGCTTTCTGAGAAACTTCTTTGTGTTCTGTGAAATCATCTCACAGAGTTACAGCTTTCCCCTCAAGAAGCCTTTCGCTAAGACAGTTCTTGTGGAATAGGCAAAGTGATACTTGGAAGCCCATAGAGGGCTATGGTTAAAAAGGAAATATCCTCAGATGAAATCTGGAAAGAAGCTTTCTGAGAAACTGCTTAGTGTTCTGTTAATTCATCTCACAGAGTTACATGCGTATTTCCTGGATCTCTTTCCTAGCCTTATTAATGTGGAATCTGAGTACAGATATTTCGGATCCATTGAAGACAATAGGGCCAAAGGAAATATCCTCCTATAACAAAGAGAAAGAAGGTTTCTGAGAAACTTCTTTGTGTTCTGTGAAATCATCTCACAGAGTTACAGCTTTCCCCTCAAGAAGCCTTTCGCTAAGACAGTTCTTGTGGAATTGGCAAAGTGATATTTGGAAGCCCATAGAGGGCTATGGTGAAAAAGAAAATATCCTCAGATGAAATCTGGAAAGAAGCTTTCTGAGAAACTGCTTAGTGTTCTGTTAATTCATCTCACAGAGTTACATGTGTATTTCGTGGATCTCTTTGCTAGCCTTATTTCTGTGGAATCTGAGAACAGATATTTCGGAACCCTTTGAAGACTATAGGGCCAAAGGAAATATCATGCCAAAACAAAGAGAAAGAAGCTTTCTGACAAACTTCTTTGTGTTCTGTGAAATCATCTCACAGAGTTACAGCTTTCCCCTCAAGAAGCCTTTCGCTAAGACAGTTCTTGTGGAATTGGCAAAGTGATATTTCGAATCCCGTAGAGGGCTATGGTGAAAAAGGAAATATCCTCAGATGAAATCTGGAAAGAAGCTTTCTGAGAAACTGCTTAGTGTTCTGTTAATTCATCTCACAGAGTTACATGTTTATTTCGTGGATCTCTTTGCTAGCCTTATTTCTGTGGAATCTGAGAACAGATATTTCGGATCCTTTGAAGACTATAGGGCCAAAGGAAATATCCTCCGATAACAAAGAGAAAGAAGCTTTCTGAGAAACTTCTTTGTGTTCTGTGAAATCATCTCACAAAGTTACAGCTTTCCCCTCAAGAACCCTTTCGCTAAGACAGTTCTTGTGAAATTGGCAAAGTGATATTTGGAAGCCCATAGAGGGCTATGGTGAAAAAGGAAATATCCTCAGATGAAATCTGGAAAGAAGCTTTCTGAGAAACTGCTTAGTGTTCTGTTAATTCATCTCACAGAGTTACATGTGTATTTCGTGGAACTCTTTGCTAGCCTTATTTCTGTGGAATCTGAGAACAGATATTTCGGATCCCATTGAAGACTATAGGGCCAAAGGAAATATCCTCCGATAACAAAGAGAAAGAAGCTTTCTGAGAAACTTCTTTGTGTTCTGTGAAATCATCTCACAAAGTTACAGCTTTCCCCTCAAGTACCCTTTCGCTAAGACAGTTCTTGTGAAATTGGCAAAGTGATATTTGGAAGCCCATAGAGGGCTATGGTGAAAAAGGAAATATCCTCAGATGAAATCTGGAAAGAAGCTTTCTGAGAAACTGCTTAGTGTTCTGTTAATTCATCTCACAGAGTTACATGTGTATTTCGTGGAACTCTTTGCTGGCCTTATTTCTGTGGAATCTGAGAACAGATATTTCGGATCCCATTGAAGACTATAGGGCCAAAGGAAATATCCTCCGATAACAAAGAGAAAGAAGCTTTCTGAGAAAATTCTTTGTGTTCTGTGAAATCATCTCACAGAGTTACAGCTTTCCCCTCAATAAGCCTTTCGCTAAGACAGTTCTTCTGGAATAGGCAAAGTGATATTTGGAAGCCCATAGAGGGTTTGGTGAAAAAGGAAATATCCTCAGATGAAATCTGTAAAGAAGCTTTCTGAGAAACTGCTTAGTGTTCTGTTAATTCATCTCACAGAGTTACATCTGTATTTCGCGGATCTCGTTGCTAGCCTTATTTCTGTGGAATCTGAGAACAGATATTTCGGATCCCATTGAAGACTATAGGGCCAAAGGAAATATCCTCCGATTACAAAGAGAAAGAAGGTTTCTGAGAAACTTCTTTGTGTTCTGTGAAATCATCTCACAGAGTTCCAGCTTTCCCCTCAAGAAGCCTTTCGCTAAGACAGTTCTTGTGGAATAGGCAAAGTGATATTTGGAAGCCCATAGAGGGTTTGGTGAAAAAGGAAATATCCTCAGATGAAATCTGGAAAGAAGCTTTCTGAGAAACTGCTTAGTGTTGTGTTAATTTATCTCACAGAGTTACATGTGTATTTCGTGGATCTCTTTGCTAGCGTTATTTCTGTGGAATCTGAGAACAGATATTTCGGATCCCTTTGAAGACTATAGGGCCAAAGGAAATATCCTCCGATAACAAAGAGAAAGAAGCTTTCTGAGAAACTTCTTTGTGTTCTGTGAAATCATCTCACAGAGTTACAGCTTTCCCCTCAAGAAGCCTTTCGCTAAGACAGTTCTTGTGGAATAGGCAAAGTGATACTTGGAAGCCCATAGAGGGCTATGGTTAAAAAGGAAATATCCTCAGATGAAATCTGGAAAGAAGCTTTCTGAGAAACTGCTTAGTGTTCTGTTAATTCATCTCACAGAGTTACATGCGTATTTCCTGGATCTCTTTCCTAGCCTTATTTCTGTGGAATCTGAGTACAGATATTTCGGATCCATTGAAGACAATAGGGCCAAAGGAAATATCCTCCTATAACAAAGAGAAAGAAGCTTTCTGAGAAACTTCTTTTTGTTCTGTGAAATCATCTCACAGAGTTACAGCTTTCCCCTCAAGAAGCCTTTCGCTAAGAGAGTTCTTGTGGAATTGGCAAAGTGATATTTGGAAGCCCATAGAGGGCTATGGTGAAAAAGAAAATATCCTCAGATGAAATCTGGAAAGAAGCTTTCTGAGAAACTGCTTAGTGTTCTGTTAATTCATCTCACAGAGTTACATGTGTATTTCGTGGATCTCTTTGCTAGCCTTATTTCTGTGGAATCTGAGAACAGATATTTCGGAACCCTTTGAAGACTATAGGGCCAAAGGAAATATCATGCCAAAACAAAGAGAAAGAAGCTTTCTGACAAACTTCTTTGTGTTCTGTGAAATCATCTCACAGAGTTACAGCTTTCCCCTCAAGAAGCCTTTCGCTAAGACAGTTCTTGTGGAATTGGCAAAGTGATATTTCGAATCCCGTAGAGGGCTATGGTGAAAAAGGAAATATCCTCAGATGAAATCTGGAAAGAAGCTTTCTGAGAAACTGCTTAGTGTTCTGTTAATTCATCTCACAGAGTTACATGTTTATTTCGTGGATCTCTTTGCTAGCCTTATTTCTGTGGAATCTGAGAACAGATATTTCGGATCCTTTGAAGACTATAGGGCCAAAGGAAATATCCTCCGATAACAAAGAGAAAGAAGCTTTCTGAGAAACTTCTTTGTGTTCTGTGAAATCATCTCACAAAGTTACAGCTTTCCCCTCAAGAACCCTTTCGCTAAGACAGTTCTTGTGAAATTGGCAAAGTGATATTTGGAAGCCCATAGAGGGCTATGGTGAAAAAGGAAATATCCTCAGATGAAATCTGGAAAGAAGCTTTCTGAGAAACTGCTTAGTGTTCTGTTAATTCATCTCACAGAGTTACATGTGTATTTCGTGGAACTCTTTGCTAGCCTTATTTCTGTGGAATCTGAGAACAGATATTTCGGATCCCATTGAAGACTATAGGACCAAAGGAAATATCCTCCGATAACAAAGAGAAAGAAGCTTTCTGAGAAACTTCTTTGTGTTCTGTGAAATCATGTGACAGAGTTACAGCTTTCCCCTCAAGAAGCCTTTCGCTAAGACAGTTCTTTTGGAATTGGCAAAGTGATATTTGGAAGCCCATAGAGGGCTATAGTGAAAAAGAAAATATCATCACAGGTAATCTGGAAAGAAGCTTTCTGAGAAACTGCTTAGTGTTCTGTTAATTCATCTCACAGAGTTACATGTTTATTTCGTGGATCTCTTTGCTAGCCTTATTTCTGTGGAATCTGAGAACAGATATTTCGGATCCTTTGAAGACTATAGGGCCAAAGGAAATATCCTCCGATAACAAAGAGAAAGAAGCTTTCTGAGAAACTTCTTTGTGTTCTGTGAAATCATCTCACAAAGTTACAGCTTTCCCCTCAAGAACCCTTTCGCTAAGACAGTTCTTGTGAAATTGGCAAAGTGATATTTGGAAGCCCATAGAGGGCTATGGTGAAAAAGGAAATATCCTCAGATGAAATCTGGAAAGAAGCTTTCTGAGAAACTGCTTAGTGTTCTGTTAATTCATCTCACAGAGTTACATGTGTATTTCGTGGAACTCTTTGCTAGCCTTATTTCTGTGGAATCTGAGAACAGATATTTCGGATCCCATTGAAGACTATAGGGCCAAAGGAAATATCCTCCGATAACAAAGAGAAAGAAGCTTTCTGAGAAACTTCTTTGTGTTCTGTGAAATCATCTCACAAAGTTACAGCTTTCCCCTCAAGAACCCTTTCGCTAAGACAGTTCTTGTGGAATTGGCAAAGTGATATTTGGAAGCCCATAGAGGGCTATGGTGAAAAAGGAAATATCCTCAGATGAAATCTGGAAAGAAGCTTTCTGAGAAACTGCTTAGTGTTCTGTTAATTCATCTCACAGATTTACATGTGTATTTCGTGGAACTCTTTGCTGGCCTTATTTCTGTGGAATCTGAGAACAGATATTTCGGATCCCATTGAAGACTATAGGGCCAAAGGAAATATCCTCCGATAACAAAGAGAAAGAAGCTTTCTGAGAAAATTCTTTGTGTTCTGTGAAATCATCTCACAGAGTTACAGCTTTCCCCTCAAGAAGCCTTTCGCTAAGACAGTTCTTCTGGAATAGGCAAAGTGATATTTGGAAGCCCATAGAGGGTTTGGTGAAAAAGGAAATATCCTCAGATGAAATCTGTAAAGAAGCTTTCTGAGAAACTGCTTAGTGTTCTGTTAATTCATCTCACAGAGTTACATCTGTATTTCGCGGATCTCGTTGCTAGCCTTATTTCTGTGGAATCTGAGAACAGATATTTCGGATCCCATTGAAGACTATAGGGCCAAAGGAAATATCCTCCGATTACAAAGAGAAAGAAGGTTTCTGAGAAACTTCTTTGTGTTCTGTGAAATCATCTCACAGAGTTCCAGCTTTCCCCTCAAGAAGCCTTTCGCTAAGACAGTTCTTGTGGAATAGGCAAAGTGATATTTGGAAGCCCATAGAGGGTTTGGTGAAAAAGGAAATATCCTCAGATGAAATCTGGAAAGAAGCTTTCTGAGAAACTGCTTAGTGTTGTGTTAATTTATCTCACAGAGTTACATGTGTATTTCGTGGATCTCTTTGCTAGCGTTATTTCTGTGGAATCTGAGAACAGATATTTCGGATCCCTTTGAAGACTATAGGGCCAAAGGAAATATCCTCCGATAACAAAGAGAAAGAAGCTTTCTGAGAAACTTCTTTGTGTTCTGTGAAATCATCTCACAGAGTTACAGCTTTCCCCTCAAGAAGCCTTTCGCTAAGACAGTTCTTGTGGAATAGGCAAAGTGATACTTGGAAGCCCATAGAGGGCTCTGGTTAAAAAGGAAATATCCTCAGATGAAATCTGGAAAGAAGCTTTCTGAGAAACTGCTTAGTGTTCTCTTAATTCATCTCACAGAGTTACATGCGTATTTCCTGGATCTCTTTCCTAGCCTTATTTCTGTGGAATCTGAGTACAGATATTTCGGATCCCATTGAAGACAATAGGGCCAAAGGAAATATCCTCCTATAACAAAGAGAAAGAAGCTTTCTGAGAAACTTCTTTTTGTTCTGTGAAATCATCTCACAGAGTTACAGCTTTCCCCTCAAGAAGCCTTTCGCTAAGACAGTTCTTGTGGAATTGGCAAAGTGATATTTGGAAGCCCATAGAGGGCTATGGTGAAAAAGAAAATATCCTCAGATGAAATCTGGAAAGAAGCTTTCTGAGAAACTGCTTAGTGTTCTGTTAATTCATCTCACAGAGTTACATGTGTATTTCGTGGATCTCTTTGCTAGCCTTATTTCTGTGGAATCTGAGAACAGATATTTCGGAACCCTTTGAAGACTATAGGGCCAAAGGAAATATCATGCCAAAACAAAGAGAAAGAAGCTTTCTGACAAACTTCTTTGTGTTCTGTGAAATCATCTCACAGAGTTACAGCTTTCCCCTCAAGAAGCCTTTCGCTAAGACAGTTCTTGTGGAATTGGCAAAGTGATATTTCGAATCCCGTAGAGGGCTATGGTGAAAAAGGAAATATCCTCAGATGAAATCTGGAAAGAAGCTTTCTGAGAAACTGCTTAGTGTTCTGTTAATTCATCTCACAGAGTTACATGTTTATTTCGTGGATCTCTTTGCTAGCCTTATTTCTGTGGAATCTGAGAACAGATATTTCGGATCCTTTGAAGACTATAGGGCCAAAGGAAATATCCTCCGATAACAAAGAGAAAGAAGCTTTCTGAGAAACTTCTTTGTGTTCTGTGAAATCATCTCACAAAGTTACAGCTTTCCCCTCAAGAACCCTTTCGCTAAGACAGTTCTTGTGAAATTGGCAAAGTGATATTTGGAAGCCCATAGAGGGCTATGGTGAAAAAGGAAATATCCTCAGATGAAATCTGGAAAGAAGCTTTCTGAGAAACTGCTTAGTGTTCTGTTAATTCATCTCACAGAGTTACATGTGTATTTCGTGGAACTCTTTGCTAGCCTTATTTCTGTGGAATCTGAGAACAGATATTTCGGATCCCATTGAAGACTATAGGGCCAAAGGTAATATCCTCCGATAACAAAGAGAAAGAAGCTTTCTGAGAAACTTCTTTGTGTTCTGTGAAATCATCTCACAAAGTTACAGCTTTCCCCTCAAGTACCCTTTCGCTAAGACAGTTCTTGTGAAATTGGCAAAGTGATATTTGGAAGCCCATAGAGGGCTATGGTGAAAAAGGAAATATCCTCAGATGAAATCTGGAAAGAATCTTTCTGAGAAACTGCTTAGTGTTCTGTTAATTCATCTCACAGAGTTACATGTGTATTTCGTGGAACTCTTTGCTGGCCTTATTTCTGTGGAATCTGAGAACAGATATTTCGGATCCCATTGAAGACTATAGGGCCAAAGGAAATATCCTCCGATAACAAAGAGAAAGAAGCTTTCTGAGAAAATTCTTTGTGTTCTGTGAAATCATCTCACAGAGTTACAGCTTTCCCCTCAATAAGCCTTTCGCTAAGACAGTTCTTCTGGAATAGGCAAAGTGATATTTGGAAGCCCATAGAGGGTTTGGTGAAAAAGGAAATATCCTCAGATGAAATCTGTAAAGAAGCTTTCTGAGAAACTGCTTAGTGTTCTGTTAATTCATCTCACAGAGTTACATCTGTATTTCGCGGATCTCGTTGCTAGCCTTATTTCTGTGGAATCTGAGAACAGATATTTCGGATCCCATTGAAGACTATAGGGCCAAAGGAAATATCCTCCGATTACAAAGAGAAAGAAGGTTTCTGAGAAACTTCTTTGTGTTCTGTGAAATCATCTCACAGAGTTCCAGCTTTCCCCTCAAGAAGCCTTTCGCTAAGACAGTTCTTGTGGAATAGGCAAAGTGATATTTTGAAGCCCATAGAGGGTTTGGTGAAAAAGGAAATATCCTCAGATGAAATCTGGAAAGAAGCTTTCTGAGAAACTGCTTAGTGTTGTGTTAATTTATCTCACAGAGTTACATGTGTATTTCGTGGATCTCTTTGCTAGCGTTATTTCTGTGGAATCTGAGAACAGATATTTCGGATCCCTTTGAAGACTATAGGGCCAAAGGAAATATCCTCCGATAACAAAGAGAAAGAAGCTTTCTGAGAAACTTCTTTGTGTTCTGTGAAATCATCTCACAGAGTTACAGCTTTCCCCTCAAGAAGCCTTTCGCTAAGACAGTTCTTGTGGAATAGGCAAAGTGATACTTGGAAGCCCATAGAGGGCTCTGGTTAAAAAGGAAATATCCTCAGATGAAATCTGGAAAGAAGCTTTCTGAGAAACTGCTTAGTGTTCTGTTAATTCATCTCACAGAGTTACATGCGTATTTCCTGGATCTCTTTCCTAGCCTTATTTCTGTGGAATCTGAGTACAGATATTTCGGATCCCATTGAAGACAATAGGGCCAAAGGAAATATCCTCCTATAACAAAGAGAAAGAAGCTTTCTGAGAAACTTCTTTTTGTTCTGTGAAATCATCTCACAGAGTTACAGCTTTCCCCTCAAGAAGCCTTTCGCTAAGACAGTTCTTGTGGAATTGGCAAAGTGATATTTGGAAGCCCATAGAGGGCTATGGTGAAAAAGAAAATATCCTCAGATGAAATCTGGAAAGAAGCTTTCTGAGAAACTGCTTAGTGTTCTGTTAATTCATCTCACAGAGTTACATGTGTATTTCGTGGATCTCTTTGCTAGCCTTATTTCTGTGGAATCTGAGAACAGATATTTCGGAACCCTTTGAAGACTATAGGGCCAAAGGAAATATCATGCCAAAACAAAGAGAAAGAAGCTTTCTGACAAACTTCTTTGTGTTCTGTGAAATCATCTCACAGAGTTACAGCTTTCCCCTCAAGAAGCCTTTCGCTAAGACAGTTCTTGTGGAATTGGCAAAGTGATATTTCGAATCCCGTAGAGGGCTATGGTGAAAAAGGAAATATCCTCAGATGAAATCTGGAAAGAAGCTTTCTGAGAAACTGCTTAGTGTTCTGTTAATTCATCTCACAGAGTTACATGTTTATTTCGTGGATCTCTTTGCTAGCCTTATTTCTGTGGAATCTGAGAACAGATATTTCGGATCCTTTGAAGACTATAGGGCCAAAGGAAATATCCTCCGATAACAAAGAGAAAGAAGCTTTCTGAGAAACTTCTTTGTGTTCTGTGAAATCATCTCACAAAGTTACAGCTTTCCCCTCAAGAACCCTTTCGCTAAGACAGTTCTTGTGAAATTGGCAAAGTGATATTTGGAAGCCCATAGAGGGCTATGGTGAAAAAGGAAATATCCTCAGATGAAATCTGGAAAGAAGCTTTCTGAGAAACTGCTTAGTGTTCTGTTAATTCATCTCACAGAGTTACATGTGTATTTCGTGGAACTCTTTGCTAGCCTTATTTCTGTGGAATCTGAGAACAGATATTTCGGATCCCATTGAAGACTATAGGGCCAAAGGAAATATCCTCCGATAACAAAGAGAAAGAAGCTTTCTGAGAAACTTCTTTGTGTTCTGTGAAATCATCTCACAAAGTTACAGCTTTCCCCTCAAGTACCCTTTCGCTAAGACAGTTCTTGTGAAATTGGCAAAGTGATATTTGGAAGCCCATAGAGGGCTATGGTGAAAAAGGAAATATCCTCAGATGAAATCTGGAAAGAATCTTTCTGAGAAACTGCTTAGTGTTCTGTTAATTCATCTCACAGAGTTACATGTGTATTTCGTGGAACTCTTTGCTGGCCTTATTTCTGTGGAATCTGAGAACAGATATTTCGGATCCCATTGAAGACTATAGGGCCAAAGGAAATATCCTCCGATAACAAAGAGAAAGAAGCTTTCTGAGAAAATTCTTTGTGTTCTGTGAAATCATCTCACAGAGTTACAGCTTTCCCCTCAATAAGCCTTTCGCTAAGACAGTTCTTCTGGAATAGGCAAAGTGATATTTGGAAGCCCATAGAGGGTTTGGTGAAAAAGGAAATATCCTCAGATGAAATCTGTAAAGAAGCTTTCTGAGAAACTGCTTAGTGTTCTGTTAATTCATCTCACAGAGTTACATCTGTATTTCGCGGATCTCGTTGCTAGCCTTATTTCTGTGGAATCTGAGAACAGATATTTCGGATCCCATTGAAGACTATAGGGCCAAAGGAAATATCCTCCGATTACAAAGAGAAAGAAGGTTTCTGAGAAACTTCTTTGTGTTCTGTGAAATCATCTCACAGAGTTCCAGCTTTCCCCTCAAGAAGCCTTTCGCTAAGACAGTTCTTGTGGAATAGGCAAAGTGATATTTTGAAGCCCATAGAGGGTTTGGTGAAAAAGGAAATATCCTCAGATGAAATCTGGAAAGAAGCTTTCTGAGAAACTGCTTAGTGTTGTGTTAATTTATCTCACAGAGTTACATGTGTATTTCGTGGATCTCTTTGCTAGCGTTATTTCTGTGGAATCTGAGAACAGATATTTCGGATCCCTTTGAAGACTATAGGGCCAAAGGAAATATCCTCCGATAACAAAGAGAAAGAAGCTTTCTGAGAAACTTCTTTGTGTTCTGTGAAATCATCTCACAGAGTTACAGCTTTCCCCTCAAGAAGCCTTTCGCTAAGACAGTTCTTGTGGAATAGGCAAAGTGATACTTGGAAGCCCATAGAGGGCTATGGTTAAAAAGGAAATATCCTCAGATGAAATCTGGAAAGAAGCTTTCTGAGAAACTGCTTAGTGTTCTGTTAATTCATCTCACAGAGTTACATGCGTATTTCCTGGATCTCTTTCCTAGCCTTATTAATGTGGAATCTGAGTACAGATATTTCGGATCCATTGAAGACAATAGGGCCAAAGGAAATATCCTCCTATAACAAAGAGAAAGAAGGTTTCTGAGAAACTTCTTTGTGTTCTGTGAAATCATCTCACAGAGTTACAGCTTTCCCCTCAAGAAGCCTTTCGCTAAGACAGTTCTTGTGGAATTGGCAAAGTGATATTTGGAAGCCCATAGAGGGCTATGGTGAAAAAGAAAATATCCTCAGATGAAATCTGGAAAGAAGCTTTCTGAGAAACTGCTTAGTGTTCTGTTAATTCATCTCACAGAGTTACATGTGTATTTCGTGGATCTCTTTGCTAGCCTTATTTCTGTGGAATCTGAGAACAGATATTTCGGAACCCTTTGAAGACTATAGGGCCAAAGGAAATATCATGCCAAAACAAAGAGAAAGAAGCTTTCTGACAAACTTCTTTGTGTTCTGTGAAATCATCTCACAGAGTTACAGCTTTCCCCTCAAGAAGCCTTTCGCTAAGACAGTTCTTGTGGAATTGGCAAAGTGATATTTCGAATCCCGTAGAGGGCTATGGTGAAAAAGGAAATATCCTCAGATGAAATCTGGAAAGAAGCTTTCTGAGAAACTGCTTAGTGTTCTGTTAATTCATCTCACAGAGTTACATGTTTATTTCGTGGATCTCTTTGCTAGCCTTATTTCTGTGGAATCTGAGAACAGATATTTCGGATCCTTTGAAGACTATAGGGCCAAAGGAAATATCCTCCGATAACAAAGAGAAAGAAGCTTTCTGAGAAACTTCTTTGTGTTCTGTGAAATCATCTCACAAAGTTACAGCTTTCCCCTCAAGAACCCTTTCGCTAAGACAGTTCTTGTGAAATTGGCAAAGTGATATTTGGAAGCCCATAGAGGGCTATGGTGAAAAAGGAAATATCCTCAGATGAAATCTGGAAAGAAGCTTTCTGAGAAACTGCTTAGTGTTCTGTTAATTCATCTCACAGAGTTACATGTGTATTTCGTGGAACTCTTTGCTAGCCTTATTTCTGTGGAATCTGAGAACAGATATTTCGGATCCCATTGAAGACTATAGGGCCAAAGGAAATATCCTCCGATAACAAAGAGAAAGAAGCTTTCTGAGAAACTTCTTTGTGTTCTGTGAAATCATCTCACAAAGTTACAGCTTTCCCCTCAAGTACCCTTTCGCTAAGACAGTTCTTGTGAAATTGGCAAAGTGATATTTGGAAGCCCATAGAGGGCTATGGTGAAAAAGGAAATATCCTCAGATGAAATCTGGAAAGAAGCTTTCTGAGAAACTGCTTAGTGTTCTGTTAATTCATCTCACAGAGTTACATGTGTATTTCGTGGAACTCTTTGCTGGCCTTATTTCTGTGGAATCTGAGAACAGATATTTCGGATCCCATTGAAGACTATAGGGCCAAAGGAAATATCCTCCGATAACAAAGAGAAAGAAGCTTTCTGAGAAAATTCTTTGTGTTCTGTGAAATCATCTCACAGAGTTACAGCTTTCCCCTCAATAAGCCTTTCGCTAAGACAGTTCTTCTGGAATAGGCAAAGTGATATTTGGAAGCCCATAGAGGGTTTGGTGAAAAAGGAAATATCCTCAGATGAAATCTGTAAAGAAGCTTTCTGAGAAACTGCTTAGTGTTCTGTTAATTCATCTCACAGAGTTACATCTGTATTTCGCGGATCTCGTTGCTAGCCTTATTTCTGTGGAATCTGAGAACAGATATTTCGGATCCCATTGAAGACTATAGGGCCAAAGGAAATATCCTCCGATTACAAAGAGAAAGAAGGTTTCTGAGAAACTTCTTTGTGTTCTGTGAAATCATCTCACAGAGTTCCAGCTTTCCCCTCAAGAAGCCTTTCGCTAAGACAGTTCTTGTGGAATAGGCAAAGTGATATTTGGAAGCCCATAGAGGGTTTGGTGAAAAAGGAAATATCCTCAGATGAAATCTGGAAAGAAGCTTTCTGAGAAACTGCTTAGTGTTGTGTTAATTTATCTCACAGAGTTACATGTGTATTTCGTGGATCTCTTTGCTAGCGTTATTTCTGTGGAATCTGAGAACAGATATTTCGGATCCCTTTGAAGACTATAGGGCCAAAGGAAATATCCTCCGATAACAAAGAGAAAGAAGCTTTCTGAGAAACTTCTTTGTGTTCTGTGAAATCATCTCACAGAGTTACAGCTTTCCCCTCAAGAAGCCTTTCGCTAAGACAGTTCTTGTGGAATAGGCAAAGTGATACTTGGAAGCCCATAGAGGGCTATGGTTAAAAAGGAAATATCCTCAGATGAAATCTGGAAAGAAGCTTTCTGAGAAACTGCTTAGTGTTCTGTTAATTCATCTCACAGAGTTACATGCGTATTTCCTGGATCTCTTTCCTAGCCTTATTTCTGTGGAATCTGAGTACAGATATTTCGGATCCATTGAAGACAATAGGGCCAAAGGAAATATCCTCCTATAACAAAGAGAAAGAAGCTTTCTGAGAAACTTCTTTTTGTTCTGTGAAATCATCTCACAGAGTTACAGCTTTCCCCTCAAGAAGCCTTTCGCTAAGAGAGTTCTTGTGGAATTGGCAAAGTGATATTTGGAAGCCCATAGAGGGCTATGGTGAAAAAGAAAATATCCTCAGATGAAATCTGGAAAGAAGCTTTCTGAGAAACTGCTTAGTGTTCTGTTAATTCATCTCACAGAGTTACATGTGTATTTCGTGGATCTCTTTGCTAGCCTTATTTCTGTGGAATCTGAGAACAGATATTTCGGAACCCTTTGAAGACTATAGGGCCAAAGGAAATATCATGCCAAAACAAAGAGAAAGAAGCTTTCTGACAAACTTCTTTGTGTTCTGTGAAATCATCTCACAGAGTTACAGCTTTCCCCTCAAGAAGCCTTTCGCTAAGACAGTTCTTGTGGAATTGGCAAAGTGATATTTCGAATCCCGTAGAGGGCTATGGTGAAAAAGGAAATATCCTCAGATGAAATCTGGAAAGAAGCTTTCTGAGAAACTGCTTAGTGTTCTGTTAATTCATCTCACAGAGTTACATGTTTATTTCGTGGATCTCTTTGCTAGCCTTATTTCTGTGGAATCTGAGAACAGATATTTCGGATCCTTTGAAGACTATAGGGCCAAAGGAAATATCCTCCGATAACAAAGAGAAAGAAGCTTTCTGAGAAACTTCTTTGTGTTCTGTGAAATCATCTCACAAAGTTACAGCTTTCCCCTCAAGAACCCTTTCGCTAAGACAGTTCTTGTGAAATTGGCAAAGTGATATTTGGAAGCCCATAGAGGGCTATGGTGAAAAAGGAAATATCCTCAGATGAAATCTGGAAAGAAGCTTTCTGAGAAACTGCTTAGTGTTCTGTTAATTCATCTCACAGAGTTACATGTGTATTTCGTGGAACTCTTTGCTAGCCTTATTTCTGTGGAATCTGAGAACAGATATTTCGGATCCCATTGAAGACTATAGGACCAAAGGAAATGTCCTCCGATAACAAAGAGAAAGAAGCTTTCTGAGAAACTTCTTTGAGTTCTGTGAAATCATGTGACAGAGTTACAGCTTTCCCCTCAAGAAGCCTTTCGCTAAGACAGTTCTTTTGGAATTGGCAAAGTGATATTTGGAAGCCCATAGAGGGCTATAGTGAAAAAGAAAATATCATCACAGGTAATCTGGAAAGAAGCTTTCTGAGAAACTGCTTAGTGTTCTGTTAATTCATCTCACAGAGTTACATGTTTATTTCGTGGATCTCTTTGCTAGCCTTATTTCTGTGGAATCTGAGAACAGATATTTCGGATCCTTTGAAGACTATAGGGCCAAAGGAAATATCCTCCGATAACAAAGAGAAAGAAGCTTTCTGAGAAACTTCTTTGTGTTCTGTGAAATCATCTCACAAAGTTACAGCTTTCCCCTCAAGAACCCTTTCGCTAAGACAGTTCTTGTGAAATTGGCAAAGTGATATTTGGAAGCCCATAGAGGGCTATGGTGAAAAAGGAAATATCCTCAGATGAAATCTGGAAAGAAGCTTTCTGAGAAACTGCTTAGTGTTCTGTTAATTCATCTCACAGAGTTACATGTGTATTTCGTGGAACTCTTTGCTAGCCTTATTTCTGTGGAATCTGAGAACAGATATTTCGGATCCCATTGAAGACTATAGGGCCAAAGGAAATATCCTCCGATAACAAAGAGAAAGAAGCTTTCTGAGAAACTTCTTTGTGTTCTGTGAAATCATCTCACAAAGTTACAGCTTTCCCCTCAAGAACCCTTTCGCTAAGACAGTTCTTGTGGAATTGGCAAAGTGATATTTGGAAGCCCATAGAGGGCTATGGTGAAAAAGGAAATATCCTCAGATGAAATCTGGAAAGAAGCTTTCTGAGAAACTGCTTAGTGTTCTGTTAATTCATCTCACAGATTTACATGTGTATTTCGTGGAACTCTTTGCTGGCCTTATTTCTGTGGAATCTGAGAACAGATATTTCGGATCCCATTGAAGACTATAGGGCCAAAGGAAATATCCTCCGATAACAAAGAGAAAGAAGCTTTCTGAGAAAATTCTTTGTGTTCTGTGAAATCATCTCACAGAGTTACAGCTTTCCCCTCAAGAAGCCTTTCGCTAAGACAGTTCTTCTGGAATAGGCAAAGTGATATTTGGAAGCCCATAGAGGGTTTGGTGAAAAAGGAAATATCCTCAGATGAAATCTGTAAAGAAGCTTTCTGAGAAACTGCTTAGTGTTCTGTTAATTCATCTCACAGAGTTACATCTGTATTTCGCGGATCTCGTTGCTAGCCTTATTTCTGTGGAATCTGAGAACAGATATTTCGGATCCCATTGAAGACTATAGGGCCAAAGGAAATATCCTCCGATTACAAAGAGAAAGAAGGTTTCTGAGAAACTTCTTTGTGTTCTGTGAAATCATCTCACAGAGTTCCAGCTTTCCCCTCAAGAAGCCTTTCGCTAAGACAGTTCTTGTGGAATAGGCAAAGTGATATTTGGAAGCCCATAGAGGGTTTGGTGAAAAAGGAAATATCCTCAGATGAAATCTGGAAAGAAGCTTTCTGAGAAACTGCTTAGTGTTGTGTTAATTTATCTCACAGAGTTACATGTGTATTTCGTGGATCTCTTTGCTAGCGTTATTTCTGTGGAATCTGAGAACAGATATTTCGGATCCCTTTGAAGACTATAGGGCCAAAGGAAATATCCTCCGATAACAAAGAGAAAGAAGCTTTCTGAGAAACTTCTTTGTGTTCTGTGAAATCATCTCACAGAGTTACAGCTTTCCCCTCAAGAAGCCTTTCGCTAAGACAGTTCTTGTGGAATAGGCAAAGTGATACTTGGAAGCCCATAGAGGGCTCTGGTTAAAAAGGAAATATCCTCAGATGAAATCTGGAAAGAAGCTTTCTGAGAAACTGCTTAGTGTTCTGTTAATTCATCTCACAGAGTTACATGCGTATTTCCTGGATCTCTTTCCTAGCCTTATTTCTGTGGAATCTGAGTACAGATATTTCGGATCCCATTGAAGACAATAGGGCCAAAGGAAATATCCTCCTATAACAAAGAGAAAGAAGCTTTCTGAGAAACTTCTTTTTGTTCTGTGAAATCATCTCACAGAGTTACAGCTTTCCCCTCAAGAAGCCTTTCGCTAAGACAGTTCTTGTGGAATTGGCAAAGTGATATTTGGAAGCCCATAGAGGGCTATGGTGAAAAAGAAAATATCCTCAGATGAAATCTGGAAAGAAGCTTTCTGAGAAACTGCTTAGTGTTCTGTTAATTCATCTCACAGAGTTACATGTGTATTTCGTGGATCTCTTTGCTAGCCTTATTTCTGTGGAATCTGAGAACAGATATTTCGGAACCCTTTGAAGACTATAGGGCCAAAGGAAATATCATGCCAAAACAAAGAGAAAGAAGCTTTCTGACAAACTTCTTTGTGTTCTGTGAAATCATCTCACAGAGTTACAGCTTTCCCCTCAAGAAGCCTTTCGCTAAGACAGTTCTTGTGGAATTGGCAAAGTGATATTTCGAATCCCGTAGAGGGCTATGGTGAAAAAGGAAATATCCTCAGATGAAATCTGGAAAGAAGCTTTCTGAGAAACTGCTTAGTGTTCTGTTAATTCATCTCACAGAGTTACATGTTTATTTCGTGGATCTCTTTGCTAGCCTTATTTCTGTGGAATCTGAGAACAGATATTTCGGATCCTTTGAAGACTATAGGGCCAAAGGAAATATCCTCCGATAACAAAGAGAAAGAAGCTTTCTGAGAAACTTCTTTGTGTTCTGTGAAATCATCTCACAAAGTTACAGCTTTCCCCTCAAGAACCCTTTCGCTAAGACAGTTCTTGTGAAATTGGCAAAGTGATATTTGGAAGCCCATAGAGGGCTATGGTGAAAAAGGAAATATCCTCAGATGAAATCTGGAAAGAAGCTTTCTGAGAAACTGCTTAGTGTTCTGTTAATTCATCTCACAGAGTTACATGTGTATTTCGTGGAACTCTTTGCTAGCCTTATTTCTGTGGAATCTGAGAACAGATATTTCGGATCCCATTGAAGACTATAGGGCCAAAGGTAATATCCTCCGATAACAAAGAGAAAGAAGCTTTCTGAGAAACTTCTTTGTGTTCTGTGAAATCATCTCACAAAGTTACAGCTTTCCCCTCAAGTACCCTTTCGCTAAGACAGTTCTTGTGAAATTGGCAAAGTGATATTTGGAAGCCCATAGAGGGCTATGGTGAAAAAGGAAATATCCTCAGATGAAATCTGGAAAGAATCTTTCTGAGAAACTGCTTAGTGTTCTGTTAATTCATCTCACAGAGTTACATGTGTATTTCGTGGAACTCTTTGCTGGCCTTATTTCTGTGGAATCTGAGAACAGATATTTCGGATCCCATTGAAGACTATAGGGCCAAAGGAAATATCCTCCGATAACAAAGAGAAAGAAGCTTTCTGAGAAAATTCTTTGTGTTCTGTGAAATCATCTCACAGAGTTACAGCTTTCCCCTCAATAAGCCTTTCGCTAAGACAGTTCTTCTGGAATAGGCAAAGTGATATTTGGAAGCCCATAGAGGGTTTGGTGAAAAAGGAAATATCCTCAGATGAAATCTGTAAAGAAGCTTTCTGAGAAACTGCTTAGTGTTCTGTTAATTCATCTCACAGAGTTACATCTGTATTTCGCGGATCTCGTTGCTAGCCTTATTTCTGTGGAATCTGAGAACAGATATTTCGGATCCCATTGAAGACTATAGGGCCAAAGGAAATATCCTCCGATTACAAAGAGAAAGAAGGTTTCTGAGAAACTTCTTTGTGTTCTGTGAAATCATCTCACAGAGTTCCAGCTTTCCCCTCAAGAAGCCTTTCGCTAAGACAGTTCTTGTGGAATAGGCAAAGTGATATTTTGAAGCCCATAGAGGGTTTGGTGAAAAAGGAAATATCCTCAGATGAAATCTGGAAAGAAGCTTTCTGAGAAACTGCTTAGTGTTGTGTTAATTTATCTCACAGAGTTACATGTGTATTTCGTGGATCTCTTTGCTAGCGTTATTTCTGTGGAATCTGAGAACAGATATTTCGGATCCCTTTGAAGACTATAGGGCCAAAGGAAATATCCTCCGATAACAAAGAGAAAGAAGCTTTCTGAGAAACTTCTTTGTGTTCTGTGAAATCATCTCACAGAGTTACAGCTTTCCCCTCAAGAAGCCTTTCGCTAAGACAGTTCTTGTGGAATAGGCAAAGTGATACTTGGAAGCCCATAGAGGGCTCTGGTTAAAAAGGAAATATCCTCAGATGAAATCTGGAAAGAAGCTTTCTGAGAAACTGCTTAGTGTTCTGTTAATTCATCTCACAGAGTTACATGCGTATTTCCTGGATCTCTTTCCTAGCCTTATTTCTGTGGAATCTGAGTACAGATATTTCGGATCCCATTGAAGACAATAGGGCCAAAGGAAATATCCTCCTATAACAAAGAGAAAGAAGCTTTCTGAGAAACTTCTTTTTGTTCTGTGAAATCATCTCACAGAGTTACAGCTTTCCCCTCAAGAAGCCTTTCGCTAAGACAGTTCTTGTGGAATTGGCAAAGTGATATTTGGAAGCCCATAGAGGGCTATGGTGAAAAAGAAAATATCCTCAGATGAAATCTGGAAAGAAGCTTTCTGAGAAACTGCTTAGTGTTCTGTTAATTCATCTCACAGAGTTACATGTGTATTTCGTGGATCTCTTTGCTAGCCTTATTTCTGTGGAATCTGAGAACAGATATTTCGGAACCCTTTGAAGACTATAGGGCCAAAGGAAATATCATGCCAAAACAAAGAGAAAGAAGCTTTCTGACAAACTTCTTTGTGTTCTGTGAAATCATCTCACAGAGTTACAGCTTTCCCCTCAAGAAGCCTTTCGCTAAGACAGTTCTTGTGGAATTGGCAAAGTGATATTTCGAATCCCGTAGAGGGCTATGGTGAAAAAGGAAATATCCTCAGATGAAATCTGGAAAGAAGCTTTCTGAGAAACTGCTTAGTGTTCTGTTAATTCATCTCACAGAGTTACATGTTTATTTCGTGGATCTCTTTGCTAGCCTTATTTCTGTGGAATCTGAGAACAGATATTTCGGATCCTTTGAAGACTATAGGGCCAAAGGAAATATCCTCCGATAACAAAGAGAAAGAAGCTTTCTGAGAAACTTCTTTGTGTTCTGTGAAATCATCTCACAAAGTTACAGCTTTCCCCTCAAGAACCCTTTCGCTAAGACAGTTCTTGTGAAATTGGCAAAGTGATATTTGGAAGCCCATAGAGGGCTATGGTGAAAAAGGAAATATCCTCAGATGAAATCTGGAAAGAAGCTTTCTGAGAAACTGCTTAGTGTTCTGTTAATTCATCTCACAGAGTTACATGTGTATTTCGTGGAACTCTTTGCTAGCCTTATTTCTGTGGAATCTGAGAACAGATATTTCGGATCCCATTGAAGACTATAGGGCCAAAGGAAATATCCTCCGATAACAAAGAGAAAGAAGCTTTCTGAGAAACTTCTTTGTGTTCTGTGAAATCATCTCACAAAGTTACAGCTTTCCCCTCAAGTACCCTTTCGCTAAGACAGTTCTTGTGAAATTGGCAAAGTGATATTTGGAAGCCCATAGAGGGCTATGGTGAAAAAGGAAATATCCTCAGATGAAATCTGGAAAGAATCTTTCTGAGAAACTGCTTAGTGTTCTGTTAATTCATCTCACAGAGTTACATGTGTATTTCGTGGAACTCTTTGCTGGCCTTATTTCTGTGGAATCTGAGAACAGATATTTCGGATCCCATTGAAGACTATAGGGCCAAAGGAAATATCCTCCGATAACAAAGAGAAAGAAGCTTTCTGAGAAAATTCTTTGTGTTCTGTGAAATCATCTCACAGAGTTACAGCTTTCCCCTCAATAAGCCTTTCGCTAAGACAGTTCTTCTGGAATAGGCAAAGTGATATTTGGAAGCCCATAGAGGGTTTGGTGAAAAAGGAAATATCCTCAGATGAAATCTGTAAAGAAGCTTTCTGAGAAACTGCTTAGTGTTCTGTTAATTCATCTCACAGAGTTACATCTGTATTTCGCGGATCTCGTTGCTAGCCTTATTTCTGTGGAATCTGAGAACAGATATTTCGGATCCCATTGAAGACTATAGGGCCAAAGGAAATATCCTCCGATTACAAAGAGAAAGAAGGTTTCTGAGAAACTTCTTTGTGTTCTGTGAAATCATCTCACAGAGTTCCAGCTTTCCCCTCAAGAAGCCTTTCGCTAAGACAGTTCTTGTGGAATAGGCAAAGTGATATTTTGAAGCCCATAGAGGGTTTGGTGAAAAAGGAAATATCCTCAGATGAAATCTGGAAAGAAGCTTTCTGAGAAACTGCTTAGTGTTGTGTTAATTTATCTCACAGAGTTACATGTGTATTTCGTGGATCTCTTTGCTAGCGTTATTTCTGTGGAATCTGAGAACAGATATTTCGGATCCCTTTGAAGACTATAGGGCCAAAGGAAATATCCTCCGATAACAAAGAGAAAGAAGCTTTCTGAGAAACTTCTTTGTGTTCTGTGAAATCATCTCACAGAGTTACAGCTTTCCCCTCAAGAAGCCTTTCGCTAAGACAGTTCTTGTGGAATAGGCAAAGTGATACTTGGAAGCCCATAGAGGGCTATGGTTAAAAAGGAAATATCCTCAGATGAAATCTGGAAAGAAGCTTTCTGAGAAACTGCTTAGTGTTCTGTTAATTCATCTCACAGAGTTACATGCGTATTTCCTGGATCTCTTTCCTAGCCTTATTAATGTGGAATCTGAGTACAGATATTTCGGATCCATTGAAGACAATAGGGCCAAAGGAAATATCCTCCTATAACAAAGAGAAAGAAGGTTTCTGAGAAACTTCTTTGTGTTCTGTGAAATCATCTCACAGAGTTACAGCTTTCCCCTCAAGAAGCCTTTCGCTAAGACAGTTCTTGTGGAATTGGCAAAGTGATATTTGGAAGCCCATAGAGGGCTATGGTGAAAAAGAAAATATCCTCAGATGAAATCTGGAAAGAAGCTTTCTGAGAAACTGCTTAGTGTTCTGTTAATTCATCTCACAGAGTTACATGTGTATTTCGTGGATCTCTTTGCTAGCCTTATTTCTGTGGAATCTGAGAACAGATATTTCGGAACCCTTTGAAGACTATAGGGCCAAAGGAAATATCATGCCAAAACAAAGAGAAAGAAGCTTTCTGACAAACTTCTTTGTGTTCTGTGAAATCATCTCACAGAGTTACAGCTTTCCCCTCAAGAAGCCTTTCGCTAAGACAGTTCTTGTGGAATTGGCAAAGTGATATTTCGAATCCCGTAGAGGGCTATGGTGAAAAAGGAAATATCCTCAGATGAAATCTGGAAAGAAGCTTTCTGAGAAACTGCTTAGTGTTCTGTTAATTCATCTCACAGAGTTACATGTTTATTTCGTGGATCTCTTTGCTAGCCTTATTTCTGTGGAATCTGAGAACAGATATTTCGGATCCTTTGAAGACTATAGGGCCAAAGGAAATATCCTCCGATAACAAAGAGAAAGAAGCTTTCTGAGAAACTTCTTTGTGTTCTGTGAAATCATCTCACAAAGTTACAGCTTTCCCCTCAAGAACCCTTTCGCTAAGACAGTTCTTGTGAAATTGGCAAAGTGATATTTGGAAGCCCATAGAGGGCTATGGTGAAAAAGGAAATATCCTCAGATGAAATCTGGAAAGAAGCTTTCTGAGAAACTGCTTAGTGTTCTGTTAATTCATCTCACAGAGTTACATGTGTATTTCGTGGAACTCTTTGCTAGCCTTATTTCTGTGGAATCTGAGAACAGATATTTCGGATCCCATTGAAGACTATAGGGCCAAAGGAAATATCCTCCGATAACAAAGAGAAAGAAGCTTTCTGAGAAACTTCTTTGTGTTCTGTGAAATCATCTCACAAAGTTACAGCTTTCCCCTCAAGTACCCTTTCGCTAAGACAGTTCTTGTGAAATTGGCAAAGTGATATTTGGAAGCCCATAGAGGGCTATGGTGAAAAAGGAAATATCCTCAGATGAAATCTGGAAAGAAGCTTTCTGAGAAACTGCTTAGTGTTCTGTTAATTCATCTCACAGAGTTACATGTGTATTTCGTGGAACTCTTTGCTGGCCTTATTTCTGTGGAATCTGAGAACAGATATTTCGGATCCCATTGAAGACTATAGGGCCAAAGGAAATATCCTCCGATAACAAAGAGAAAGAAGCTTTCTGAGAAAATTCTTTGTGTTCTGTGAAATCATCTCACAGAGTTACAGCTTTCCCCTCAATAAGCCTTTCGCTAAGACAGTTCTTCTGGAATAGGCAAAGTGATATTTGGAAGCCCATAGAGGGTTTGGTGAAAAAGGAAATATCCTCAGATGAAATCTGTAAAGAAGCTTTCTGAGAAACTGCTTAGTGTTCTGTTAATTCATCTCACAGAGTTACATCTGTATTTCGCGGATCTCGTTGCTAGCCTTATTTCTGTGGAATCTGAGAACAGATATTTCGGATCCCATTGAAGACTATAGGGCCAAAGGAAATATCCTCCGATTACAAAGAGAAAGAAGGTTTCTGAGAAACTTCTTTGTGTTCTGTGAAATCATCTCACAGAGTTCCAGCTTTCCCCTCAAGAAGCCTTTCGCTAAGACAGTTCTTGTGGAATAGGCAAAGTGATATTTGGAAGCCCATAGAGGGTTTGGTGAAAAAGGAAATATCCTCAGATGAAATCTGGAAAGAAGCTTTCTGAGAAACTGCTTAGTGTTGTGTTAATTTATCTCACAGAGTTACATGTGTATTTCGTGGATCTCTTTGCTAGCGTTATTTCTGTGGAATCTGAGAACAGATATTTCGGATCCCTTTGAAGACTATAGGGCCAAAGGAAATATCCTCCGATAACAAAGAGAAAGAAGCTTTCTGAGAAACTTCTTTGTGTTCTGTGAAATCATCTCACAGAGTTACAGCTTTCCCCTCAAGAAGCCTTTCGCTAAGACAGTTCTTGTGGAATAGGCAAAGTGATACTTGGAAGCCCATAGAGGGCTATGGTTAAAAAGGAAATATCCTCAGATGAAATCTGGAAAGAAGCTTTCTGAGAAACTGCTTAGTGTTCTGTTAATTCATCTCACAGAGTTACATGCGTATTTCCTGGATCTCTTTCCTAGCCTTATTTCTGTGGAATCTGAGTACAGATATTTCGGATCCATTGAAGACAATAGGGCCAAAGGAAATATCCTCCTATAACAAAGAGAAAGAAGCTTTCTGAGAAACTTCTTTTTGTTCTGTGAAATCATCTCACAGAGTTACAGCTTTCCCCTCAAGAAGCCTTTCGCTAAGAGAGTTCTTGTGGAATTGGCAAAGTGATATTTGGAAGCCCATAGAGGGCTATGGTGAAAAAGAAAATATCCTCAGATGAAATCTGGAAAGAAGCTTTCTGAGAAACTGCTTAGTGTTCTGTTAATTCATCTCACAGAGTTACATGTGTATTTCGTGGATCTCTTTGCTAGCCTTATTTCTGTGGAATCTGAGAACAGATATTTCGGAACCCTTTGAAGACTATAGGGCCAAAGGAAATATCATGCCAAAACAAAGAGAAAGAAGCTTTCTGACAAACTTCTTTGTGTTCTGTGAAATCATCTCACAGAGTTACAGCTTTCCCCTCAAGAAGCCTTTCGCTAAGACAGTTCTTGTGGAATTGGCAAAGTGATATTTCGAATCCCGTAGAGGGCTATGGTGAAAAAGGAAATATCCTCAGATGAAATCTGGAAAGAAGCTTTCTGAGAAACTGCTTAGTGTTCTGTTAATTCATCTCACAGAGTTACATGTTTATTTCGTGGATCTCTTTGCTAGCCTTATTTCTGTGGAATCTGAGAACAGATATTTCGGATCCTTTGAAGACTATAGGGCCAAAGGAAATATCCTCCGATAACAAAGAGAAAGAAGCTTTCTGAGAAACTTCTTTGTGTTCTGTGAAATCATCTCACAAAGTTACAGCTTTCCCCTCAAGAACCCTTTCGCTAAGACAGTTCTTGTGAAATTGGCAAAGTGATATTTGGAAGCCCATAGAGGGCTATGGTGAAAAAGGAAATATCCTCAGATGAAATCTGGAAAGAAGCTTTCTGAGAAACTGCTTAGTGTTCTGTTAATTCATCTCACAGAGTTACATGTGTATTTCGTGGATCTCTTTGCTAGCCTTATTTCTGTGGAATCTGAGAACAGATATTTCGGATCCCATTGAAGACTATAGGACCAAAGGAAATATCCTCCGATAACAAAGAGAAAGAAGCTTTCTGAGAAACTTCTTTGTGTTCTGTGAAATCATGTGACAGAGTTACAGCTTTCCCCTCAAGAAGCCTTTCGCTAAGACAGTTCTTTTGGAATTGGCAAAGTGATATTTGGAAGCCCATAGAGGGCTATAGTGAAAAAGGAAATATCATCACAGGTAATCTGGAAAGAAGCTTTCTGAGAAACTGCTTAGTGTTCTGTTAATTCATCTCACAGAGTTACATGTTTATTTCGTGGATCTCTTTGCTAGCCTTATTTCTGTGGAATCTGAGAACAGATATTTCGGATCCTTTGAAGACTATAGGGCCAAAGGAAATATCCTCCGATAACAAAGAGAAAGAAGCTTTCTGAGAAACTTCTTTGTGTTCTGTGAAATCATCTCACAAAGTTACAGCTTTCCCCTCAAGAACCCTTTCGCTAAGACAGTTCTTGTGAAATTGGCAAAGTGATATTTGGAAGCCCATAGAGGGCTATGGTGAAAAAGGAAATATCCTCAGATGAAATCTGGAAAGAAGCTTTCTGAGAAACTGCTTAGTGTTCTGTTAATTCATCTCACAGAGTTACATGTGTATTTCGTGGAACTCTTTGCTAGCCTTATTTCTGTGGAATCTGAGAACAGATATTTCGGATCCCATTGAAGACTATAGGGCCAAAGGAAATATCCTCCGATAACAAAGAGAAAGAAGCTTTCTGAGAAACTTCTTTGTGTTCTGTGAAATCATCTCACAAAGTTACAGCTTTCCCCTCAAGACCCTTTCGCTAAGACAGTTCTTGTGGAATTGGCAAAGTGATATTTGGAAGCCCATAGAGGGCTATGGTGAAAAAGGAAATATCCTCAGATGAAATCTGGAAAGAAGCTTTCTGAGAAACTGCTTAGTGTTCTGTTAATTCATCTCACAGAGTTACATGTGTATTTCGTGGAACTCTTTGCTGGCCTTATTTCTGTGGAATCTGAGAACAGATATTTCGGATCCCATTGAAGACTATAGGGCCTAAGGAAATATCCTCCGATAACAAAGAGAAAGAAGCTTTCTGAGAAAATTCTTTGTGTTCTGTGAAATCATCTCACAGAGTTACAGCTTTCCCCTCAAGAAGCCTTTCGCTAAGACAGTTCTTCTGGAATAGGCAAAGTGATATTTGGAAGCCCATAGAGGGTTTGGTGAAAAAGGAAATATCCTCAGATGAAATCTGTAAAGAAGCTTTCTGAGAAACTGCTTAGTGTTCTGTTAATTCATCTCACAGAGTTACATCTGTATTTCGCGGATCTCGTTGCTAGCCTTATTTCTGTGGAATCTGAGAACAGATATTTCGGATCCCATTGAAGACTATAGGGCCAAAGGAAATATCCTCCGATTACAAAGAGAAAGAAGGTTTCTGAGAAACTTCTTTGTGTTCTGTGAAATCATCTCACAGAGTTCCAGCTTTCCCCTCAAGAAGCCTTTCGCTAAGACAGTTCTTGTGGAATAGGCAAAGTGATATTTGGAAGCCCATAGAGGGTTTGGTGAAAAAGGAAATATCCTCAGATGAAATCTGGAAAGAAGCTTTCTGAGAAACTGCTTAGTGTTGTGTTAATTTATCTCACAGAGTTACATGTGTATTTCGTGGATCTCTTTGCTAGCGTTATTTCTGTGGAATCTGAGAACAGATATTTCGGATCCCTTTGAAGACTATAGGGCCAAAGGAAATATCCTCCGATAACAAAGAGAAAGAAGCTTTCTGAGAAACTTCTTTGTGTTCTGTGAAATCATCTCACAGAGTTCCAGCTTTCCCCTCAAGAAGCCTTTCGCTAAGACAGTTCTTGTGGAATAGGCAAAGTGATACTTGGAAGCCCATAGAGGGCTATGGTTAAAAAGGAAATATCCTCAGATGAAATCTGGAAAGAAGCTTTCTGAGAAACTGCTTAGTGTTCTGTTAATTCATCTCACAGAGTTACATGCGTATTTCCTGGATCTCTTTCCTAGCCTTATTAATGTGGAATCTGAGTACAGATATTTCGGATCCATTGAAGACAATAGGGCCAAAGGAAATATCCTCCTATAACAAAGAGAAAGAAGGTTTCTGAGAAACTTCTTTGTGTTCTGTGAAATCATCTCACAGAGTTACAGCTTTCCCCTCAAGAAGCCTTTCGCTAAGACAGTTCTTGTGGAATTGGCAAAGTGATATTTGGAAGCCCATAGAGGGCTATGGTGAAAAAGAAAATATCCTCAGATGAAATCTGGAAAGAAGCTTTCTGAGAAACTGCTTAGTGTTCTGTTAATTCATCTCACAGAGTTACATGTGTATTTCGTGGATCTCTTTGCTAGCCTTATTTCTGTGGAATCTGAGAACAGATATTTCGGAACCCTTTGAAGACTATAGGGCCAAAGGAAATATCATGCCAAAACAAAGAGAAAGAAGCTTTCTGACAAACTTCTTTGTGTTCTGTGAAATCATCTCACAGAGTTACAGCTTTCCCCTCAAGAAGCCTTTCGCTAAGACAGTTCTTGTGGAATTGGCAAAGTGATATTTCGAATCCCGTAGAGGGCTATGGTGAAAAAGGAAATATCCTCAGATGAAATCTGGAAAGAAGCTTTCTGAGAAACTGCTTAGTGTTCTGTTAATTCATCTCACAGAGTTACATGTTTATTTCGTGGATCTCTTTGCTAGCCTTATTTCTGTGGAATCTGAGAACAGATATTTCGGATCCTTTGAAGACTATAGGGCCAAAGGAAATATCCTCCGATAACAAAGAGAAAGAAGCTTTCTGAGAAACTTCTTTGTGTTCTGTGAAATCATCTCACAAAGTTACAGCTTTCCCCTCAAGAACCCTTTCGCTAAGACAGTTCTTGTGAAATTGGCAAAGTGATATTTGGAAGCCCATAGAGGGCTATGGTGAAAAAGGAAATATCCTCAGATGAAATCTGGAAAGAAGCTTTCTGAGAAACTGCTTAGTGTTCTGTTAATTCATCTCACAGAGTTACATGTGTATTTCGTGGAACTCTTTGCTAGCCTTATTTCTGTGGAATCTGAGAACAGATATTTCGGATCCCATTGAAGACTATAGGGCCAAAGGAAATATCCTCCGATAACAAAGAGAAAGAAGCTTTCTGAGAAACTTCTTTGTGTTCTGTGAAATCATCTCACAAAGTTACAGCTTTCCCCTCAAGTACCCTTTCGCTAAGACAGTTCTTGTGAAATTGGCAAAGTGATATTTGGAAGCCCATAGAGGGCTATGGTGAAAAAGGAAATATCCTCAGATGAAATCTGGAAAGAAGCTTTCTGAGAAACTGCTTAGTGTTCTGTTAATTCATCTCACAGAGTTACATGTGTATTTCGTGGAACTCTTTGCTGGCCTTATTTCTGTGGAATCTGAGAACAGATATTTCGGATCCCATTGAAGACTATAGGGCCAAAGGAAATATCCTCCGATAACAAAGAGAAAGAAGCTTTCTGAGAAAATTCTTTGTGTTCTGTGAAATCATCTCACAGAGTTACAGCTTTCCCCTCAATAAGCCTTTCGCTAAGACAGTTCTTCTGGAATAGGCAAAGTGATATTTGGAAGCCCATAGAGGGTTTGGTGAAAAAGGAAATATCCTCAGATGAAATCTGTAAAGAAGCTTTCTGAGAAACTGCTTAGTGTTCTGTTAATTCATCTCACAGAGTTACATCTGTATTTCGCGGATCTCGTTGCTAGCCTTATTTCTGTGGAATCTGAGAACAGATATTTCGGATCCCATTGAAGACTATAGGGCCAAAGGAAATATCCTCCGATTACAAAGAGAAAGAAGGTTTCTGAGAAACTTCTTTGTGTTCTGTGAAATCATCTCACAGAGTTCCAGCTTTCCCCTCAAGAAGCCTTTCGCTAAGACAGTTCTTGTGGAATAGGCAAAGTGATATTTGGAAGCCCATAGAGGGTTTGGTGAAAAAGGAAATATCCTCAGATGAAATCTGGAAAGAAGCTTTCTGAGAAACTGCTTAGTGTTGTGTTAATTTATCTCACAGAGTTACATGTGTATTTCGTGGATCTCTTTGCTAGCGTTATTTCTGTGGAATCTGAGAACAGATATTTCGGATCCCTTTGAAGACTATAGGGCCAAAGGAAATATCCTCCGATAACAAAGAGAAAGAAGCTTTCTGAGAAACTTTTTTGTGTTCTGTGAAATCATCTCACAGAGTTACAGCTTTCCCCTCAAGAAGCCTTTCGCTAAGACAGTTCTTGTGGAATAGGCAAAGTGATACTTGGAAGCCCATAGAGGGCTATGGTTAAAAAGGAAATATCCTCAGATGAAATCTGGAAAGAAGCTTTCTGAGAAACTGCTTAGTGTTCTGTTAATTCATCTCACAGAGTTACATGCGTATTTCCTGGATCTCTTTCCTAGCCTTATTTCTGTGGAATCTGAGTACAGATATTTCGGATCCATTGAAGACAATAGGGCCAAAGGAAATATCCTCCTATAACAAAGAGAAAGAAGCTTTCTGAGAAACTTCTTTTTGTTCTGTGAAATCATCTCACAGAGTTACAGCTTTCCCCTCAAGAAGCCTTTCGCTAAGAGAGTTCTTGTGGAATTGGCAAAGTGATATTTGGAAGCCCATAGAGGGCTATGGTGAAAAAGAAAATATCCTCAGATGAAATCTGGAAAGAAGCTTTCTGAGAAACTGCTTAGTGTTCTGTTAATTCATCTCACAGAGTTACATGTGTATTTCGTGGATCTCTTTGCTAGCCTTATTTCTGTGGAATCTGAGAACAGATATTTCGGAACCCTTTGAAGACTATAGGGCCAAAGGAAATATCATGCCAAAACAAAGAGAAAGAAGCTTTCTGACAAACTTCTTTGTGTTCTGTGAAATCATCTCACAGAGTTACAGCTTTCCCCTCAAGAAGCCTTTCGCTAAGACAGTTCTTGTGGAATTGGCAAAGTGATATTTCGAATCCCGTAGAGGGCTATGGTGAAAAAGGAAATATCCTCAGATGAAATCTGGAAAGAAGCTTTCTGAGAAACTGCTTAGTGTTCTGTTAATTCATCTCACAGAGTTACATGTTTATTTCGTGGATCTCTTTGCTAGCCTTATTTCTGTGGAATCTGAGAACAGATATTTCGGATCCTTTGAAGACTATAGGGCCAAAGGAAATATCCTCCGATAACAAAGAGAAAGAAGCTTTCTGAGAAACTTCTTTGTGTTCTGTGAAATCATCTCACAAAGTTACAGCTTTCCCCTCAAGAACCCTTTCGCTAAGACAGTTCTTGTGAAATTGGCAAAGTGATATTTGGAAGCCCATAGAGGGCTATGGTGAAAAAGGAAATATCCTCAGATGAAATCTGGAAAGAAGCTTTCTGAGAAACTGCTTAGTGTTCTGTTAATTCATCTCACAGAGTTACATGTGTATTTCGTGGAACTCTTTGCTAGCCTTATTTCTGTGGAATCTGAGAACAGATATTTCGGATCCCATTGAAGACTATAGGACCAAAGGAAATATCCTCCGATAACAAAGAGAAAGAAGCTTTCTGAGAAACTTCTTTGTGTTCTGTGAAATCATGTGACAGAGTTACAGCTTTCCCCTCAAGAAGCCTTTCGCTAAGACAGTTCTTTTGGAATTGGCAAAGTGATATTTGGAAGCCCATAGAGGGCTATAGTGAAAAAGGAAATATCATCACAGGTAATCTGGAAAGAAGCTTTCTGAGAAACTGCTTAGTGTTCTGTTAATTCATCTCACAGAGTTACATGTTTATTTCGTGGATCTCTTTGCTAGCCTTATTTCTGTGGAATCTGAGAACAGATATTTCGGATCCTTTGAAGACTATAGGGCCAAAGGAAATATCCTCCGATAACAAAGAGAAAGAAGCTTTCTGAGAAACTTCTTTGTGTTCTGTGAAATCATCTCACAAAGTTACAGCTTTCCCCTCAAGAACCCTTTCGCTAAGACAGTTCTTGTGAAATTGGCAAAGTGATATTTGGAAGCCCATAGAGGGCTATGGTGAAAAAGGAAATATCCTCAGATGAAATCTGGAAAGAAGCTTTCTGAGAAACTGCTTAGTGTTCTGTTAATTCATCTCACAGAGTTACATGTGTATTTCGTGGAACTCTTTGCTAGCCTTATTTCTGTGGAATCTGAGAACAGATATTTCGGATCCCATTGAAGACTATAGGGCCAAAGGAAATATCCTCCGATAACAAAGAGAAAGAAGCTTTCTGAGAAACTTCTTTGTGTTCTGTGAAATCATCTCACAAAGTTACAGCTTTCCCCTCAAGAACCCTTTCGCTAAGACAGTTCTTGTGGAATTGGCAAAGTGATATTTGGAAGCCCATAGAGGGCTATGGTGAAAAAGGAAATATCCTCAGATGAAATCTGGAAAGAAGCTTTCTGAGAAACTGCTTAGTGTTCTGTTAATTCATCTCACAGAGTTACATGTGTATTTCGTGGAACTCTTTGCTGGCCTTATTTCTGTGGAATCTGAGAACAGATATTTCGGATCCCATTGAAGACTATAGGGCCTAAGGAAATATCCTCCGATAACAAAGAGAAAGAAGCTTTCTGAGAAAATTCTTTGTGTTCTGTGAAATCATCTCACAGAGTTACAGCTTTCCCCTCAAGAAGCCTTTCGCTAAGACAGTTCTTCTGGAATAGGCAAAGTGATATTTGGAAGCCCATAGAGGGTTTGGTGAAAAAGGAAATATCCTCAGATGAAATCTGTAAAGAAGCTTTCTGAGAAACTGCTTAGTGTTCTGTTAATTCATCTCACAGAGTTACATCTGTATTTCGCGGATCTCGTTGCTAGCCTTATTTCTGTGGAATCTGAGAACAGATATTTCGGATCCCATTGAAGACTATAGGGCCAAAGGAAATATCCTCCGATTACAAAGAGAAAGAAGGTTTCTGAGAAACTTCTTTGTGTTCTGTGAAATCATCTCACAGAGTTCCAGCTTTCCCCTCAAGAAGCCTTTCGCTAAGACAGTTCTTGTGGAATAGGCAAAGTGATATTTGGAAGCCCATAGAGGGTTTGGTGAAAAAGGAAATATCCTCAGATGAAATCTGGAAAGAAGCTTTCTGAGAAACTGCTTAGTGTTGTGTTAATTTATCTCACAGAGTTACATGTGTATTTCGTGGATCTCTTTGCTAGCGTTATTTCTGTGGAATCTGAGAACAGATATTTCGGATCCCTTTGAAGACTATAGGGCCAAAGGAAATATCCTCCGATAACAAAGAGAAAGAAGCTTTCTGAGAAACTTCTTTGTGTTCTGTGAAATCATCTCACAGAGTTACAGCTTTCCCCTCAAGAAGCCTTTCGCTAAGACAGTTCTTGTGGAATAGGCAAAGTGATACTTGGAAGCCCATAGAGGGCTCTGGTTAAAAAGGAAATATCCTCAGATGAAATCTGGAAAGAAGCTTTCTGAGAAACTGCTTAGTGTTCTGTTAATTCATCTCACAGAGTTACATGCGTATTTCCTGGATCTCTTTCCTAGCCTTATTTCTGTGGAATCTGAGTACAGATATTTCGGATCCCATTGAAGACAATAGGGCCAAAGGAAATATCCTCCTATAACAAAGAGAAAGAAGCTTTCTGAGAAACTTCTTTTTGTTCTGTGAAATCATCTCACAGAGTTACAGCTTTCCCCTCAAGAAGCCTTTCGCTAAGACAGTTCTTGTGGAATTGGCAAAGTGATATTTGGAAGCCCATAGAGGGCTATGGTGAAAAAGAAAATATCCTCAGATGAAATCTGGAAAGAAGCTTTCTGAGAAACTGCTTAGTGTTCTGTTAATTCATCTCACAGAGTTACATGTGTATTTCGTGGATCTCTTTGCTAGCCTTATTTCTGTGGAATCTGAGAACAGATATTTCGGAACCCTTTGAAGACTATAGGGCCAAAGGAAATATCATGCCAAAACAAAGAGAAAGAAGCTTTCTGACAAACTTCTTTGTGTTCTGTGAAATCATCTCACAGAGTTACAGCTTTCCCCTCAAGAAGCCTTTCGCTAAGACAGTTCTTGTGGAATTGGCAAAGTGATATTTCGAATCCCGTAGAGGGCTATGGTGAAAAAGGAAATATCCTCAGATGAAATCTGGAAAGAAGCTTTCTGAGAAACTGCTTAGTGTTCTGTTAATTCATCTCACAGAGTTACATGTTTATTTCGTGGATCTCTTTGCTAGCCTTATTTCTGTGGAATCTGAGAACAGATATTTCGGATCCTTTGAAGACTATAGGGCCAAAGGAAATATCCTCCGATAACAAAGAGAAAGAAGCTTTCTGAGAAACTTCTTTGTGTTCTGTGAAATCATCTCACAAAGTTACAGCTTTCCCCTCAAGAACCCTTTCGCTAAGACAGTTCTTGTGAAATTGGCAAAGAGATATTTGGAAGCCCATAGAGGGCTATGGTGAAAAAGGAAATATCCTCAGATGAAATCTGGAAAGAAGCTTTCTGAGAAACTGCTTAGTGTTCTGTTAATTCATCTCACAGAGTTACATGTGTATTTCGTGGAACTCTTTGCTAGCCTTATTTCTGTGGAATCTGAGAACAGATATTTCGGATCCCATTGAAGACTATAGGACCAAAGGAAATATCCTCCGATAACAAAGAGAAAGAAGCTTTCTGAGAAACTTCTTTGTGTTCTGTGAAATCATGTCACAGAGTTACAGCTTTCCCCTCAAGAAGCCTTTCGCTAAGACAGTTCTTTTGGAATTGGCAAAGTGATATTTGGAAGCCCATAGAGGGCTATAGTGAAAAAGGAAATATCATCACAGGTAATCTGGAAAGAAGCTTTCTGAGAAACTGCTTAGCGTTCTGTTAATTCATCTCACAGAGTTACATGTTTATTTCGTGGATCTCTTTGCTAGCCTTATTTCTGTGGAATCTGAGAACAGATATTTCGGATCCCTTTGAAAACTATAGGGCCAAAGGAAATATCCTCCGATAACAAAGAGAAAGAAGCTTTCTGAGAAACTTCTTTGTGTTCTGTGAAATCATCTCACAGAGTTACAGCTTTCCCCTCAAGAAGCCTTTCGCTAAGACAGTTCTTCTGGAATAGGCAAAGTGATATTTGGAAGCCCATAGAGGGTTTGGTGAAAAAGGAAATATCCTCAGATGAAATCTGTAAAGAAGCTTTCTGAGAAACTGCTTAGTGTTCTGTTAATTCATCTCACAGAGTTACATCTGTATTTCGCGGATCTCGTTGCTAGCCTTATTTCTGTGGAATCTGAGAACAGATATTTCGGATCCCATTGAAGACTATAGGGCCAAAGGAAATATCCTCCGATTACAAAGAGAAAGAAGGTTTCTGAGAAACTTCTTTGTGTTCTGTGAAATCATCTCACAGAGTTCCAGCTTTCCCCTCAAGAAGCCTTTCGCTAAGACAGTTCTTGTGGAATAGGCAAAGTGATATTTGGAAGCCCATAGAGGGTTTGGTGAAAAAGGAAATATCCTCAGATGAAATCTGGAAAGAAGCTTTCTGAGAAACTGCTTAGTGTTGTGTTAATTTATCTCACAGAGTTACATGTGTATTTCGTGGATCTCTTTGCTAGCCTTATTTCTGTGGAATCTGAGAACAGATATTTCGGATCCCTTTGAAGACTATAGGGCCAAAGGAAATATCCTCCGATAACAAAGAGAAAGAAGCTTTCTGAGAAACTTCTTTGTGTTCTGTGAAATCATCTCACAGAGTTACAGCTTTCCCCTCAAGAAGCCTTTCGCTAAGACAGTTCTTGTGGAATAGGCAAAGTGATATTTGGAAGCCCATAGAGGGCTCTGGTTAAAAAGGAAATATCCTCAGATGAAATCTGGAAAGAAGCTTTCTGAGAAACTGCTTAGTGTTCTGTTAATTCATCTCACAGAGTTACATGCGTATTTCCTGGATCTCTTTCCTAGCCTTATTTCTGTGGAATCTGAGTACAGATATTTCGGATCCCATTGAAGACAATAGGGCCAAAGGAAATATCCTCCTATAACAAAGAGAAAGAAGCTTTCTGAGAAACTTCTTTTTGTTCTGTGAAATCATCTCACAGAGTTACAGCTTTCCCCTCAAGAAGCCTTTCGCTAAGACAGTTCTTGTGGAATTGGCAAAGTGATATTTGGAAGCCCATAGAGGGCTATGGTGAAAAAGAAAATATCCTCAGATGAAATCTGGAAAGAAGCTTTCTGAGAAACTGCTTAGTGTTCTGTTAATTCATCTCACAGAGTTACATGTGTATTTCGTGGATCTCTTTGCTAGCCTTATTTCTGTGGAATCTGAGAACAGATATTTCGGAACCCTTTGAAGACTATAGGGCCAAAGGAAATATCATGCCAAAACAAAGAGAAAGAAGCTTTCTGACAAACTTCTTTGTTTTCTGTGAAATCATCTCACAGAGTTACAGCTTTCCCCTCAAGAAGCCTTTCACTAAGACAGTTCTTGTGGAATTGGCAAAGTGATATTTCGAATCCCGTAGAGGGCTATGGTGAAAAAGGAAATATCCTCAGATGAAATCTGGAAAGAAGCTTTCTGAGAAACTGCTTAGTGTTCTGTTAATTCATCTCACAGAGTTACACGTTTATTTCGTGGATCTCTTTGCTAGCCTTATTTCTGTGGAATCTGAGAACAGATATTTCGGATCCTTTGAAGACTATAGGGCCAAAGGAAATATCCTCTGATAACAAAGAGAAAGAAGCTTTCTGAGAAACTTCTTTGTGTTCTGTGAAATCATCTCACAAAGTTACAGCTTTCCCCTCAAGAACCCTTTCGCTAAGACAGTTCTTGTGAAATTGGCAAAGTGATATTTGGAAGCCCATAGAGGGCTATGGTGAAAAAGGAAATATCCTCAGATGAAATCTGGAAAGAAGCTTTCTGAGAAACTGCTTAGTGTTCTGTTAATTCATCTCACAGAGTTACATGTGTATTTCGTGGAACTCTTTGCTAGCCTTATTTCTGTGGAATCTGAGAACAGATATTTCGGATCCCATTGAAGACTATAGGGCCAAAGGAAATATCCTCCGATAACAAAGAGAAAGAAGCTTTCTGAGAAAATTCTTTGTGTTCTGTGAAATCATCTCACAGAGTTACAGCTTTCCCCTCAAGAAGCCTTTCGCTAAGACAGTTCTTTTGGAATTGGCAAAGTGATATTTGGAAGCCCATAGAGGGCTATAGTGAAAAAGGAAATATCACCACAGGTAATCTGGAAAGAACCTTTCAGAGAAACTGCTTAGTGTTCTGTTAATTCATCTCACAGAGTTACATGTTTATTTCGTGGATCTCTTTGCTAGCCTTATTTCTGTGGAATCTGAGAACAGATATTTCGGATCCCTTTGAAAACTATAGGGCCAAAGGAAATATCCTCCGATAACAACGAGAAAGAAGGTTTCTGAGAAACTTCTTTGTGTTCTGTGAAATCATCTCACAGAGTTACAGCTTTCCCCTCAAGAAGCCTTTCGCTAAGACAGTTCTTCTGGAATAGGCAAAGTGATATTTGGAAGCCCATAGAGGGTTTGGTGAAAAAGGAAATATCCTCAGATGAAATCTAGAAAGGAGCTTTCTGAGAAACTGCTTAGTGTTCTGTTAATTCATCTCACAGAGTTACATCTGTATTTCGCGGATCTCGTTGCTAGCCTTATTTCTGTGGAATCTGAGAACAGATATTTCGGATCCCTTTGAAGACTATAGGGCCAAAGGAAATATCCTCCGATTACAAAGATAAAGAAGGTTTCTGAGAAACTTCGTTGTGTTCTGTGAAATCATCTCACAGAGTTACAGCTTTCCCCTCAAGAAGCCTTTCGCTAAGACAGTTCTTGTGGAATAGGCAAAGTGATATTTGGAAGCCCATAGAGGGTTTGGTGAAAAAGGAAATATCCTCAGATGAAATCTGGAAAGAAGCTTTCTGAGAAACTGCTTAGTGTTCTGTTAATTCATCTCACAGAGTTACATGTGTATTTCGTGGATCTCTTTGCTAGCGTTATTTCTGTGGAATCTGAGAACAGATATTTCGGATCCCTTTGAAGACTATAGGGCCAAAGGAAATATCCTCCGATAACAAAGAGAAAGAAGCTTTCTGAGAAACTTCTTTGTGTTCCGTGAAATCATCTCACAGAGTTACAGCTTTCCCCTCAAGAAGCCTTTCGCTAAGACAGTTCTTGTGGAATTGGCAAAGTGATATTTGGAAGCCCATAGAGGGCTATGGTTAAAAAGAAAATATACTCCGATGAAATCTGGAAAGAAGCTTTCTGAGAAACTGCTTAGTGTTCTGTTAATTCAACTCACAGATTTACATGTGTATTTCGCGGATCTCTTTGCTAGCCTTATTTCTGTGGAATCTGAGAAGAGATATTTCGGATCCCTTTGAAGACTCTAGGGCCAAAGGAAATATCCTCCGATAACAAAGAGAAAGAAGCTTTCTGAGAAACTTCATTTTGTTCTGTGAAATTATGTCACAGAGTTACAGCTTTCCCCTCAAGAAGCCTTTCGCTATGACAGTTCTTGTGGAATTGGCAAAGTGATATTTGGAAGCCAATAGAGGGCTATGGTGAAAAAGGAAATATCCTCCGATGAAATCTGGAAAGAAGCTTTCTGAGAAACTGCTTAGTGTTCTGTTAATTCATCTCACAGAGTTACATGTGTATTTCGTGGATCTCTTTGCTAGCCTTATTTCTGTGGAATCTGAGAACAGATATTTCGGAACCCTTTGAAGACTATAGGGCCAATGGAAATATCGTGCCAAAACAAAGAGAAAGAAGCTTTCTGACAAACTTCTTTGTGTTCTGTGTAATCATCTCACAGAGTTACAGCTTTCCCCTCAAGAAGCCTTTCGCTAAGACAGTTCTTGTGGAATAGGCAAAGTGATATTTGGAAGCCCATAGAGGGCTATGGTGAAAAAGGAAATATCCTCAGATGAAATCTGGAAAGAAGCTTTCTGAGAAACTGCTTAGTGTTCTGTTAATTCATCTCACAGAGTTACATGTGTATTTCGTGGAACTCTTTGCTAGCCTTTTTTCTGTGGAATCTGAGAACAGATATTTCGGATCCCATTGAAGACTATAGGGCCAAAGGAAATATCCTCCGATAACAAAGAGAAAGAAGCTTTCTGAGAAAATTCTTTGTGTTCTGTGAAATCATCTCACAGAGTTACAGCTTTCCCCTCAAGAAGCCTTTCGCTAAGACAGTTCTTGTGGAATTGGCAAAGTGATATTTGGAAGCCCATAGAGGGCTATAGTGAAAAAGGAAATATCATCACAGGTAATCTGGAAAGAACCTTTCAGAGAAACTGCTTAGTGTTCTGTTAATTCATCTCACAGAGTTACATGTTTATTTCGTGGATCTCTTTGCTAGCCTTATTTCTGTGGAATCTGAGAACAGATATTTCGGATCCCTTTGAAAACTATAGGGCCAAAGGAAATATCCTCTGATAACAACGAGAAAGAAGGTTTCTGAGAAACTTCTTTGTGTTCTGTGAAATCATCTCACAGAGTTACAGCTTTCCCCTCAAGAAGCCTTTCGCTAATGCAGTTCTTGTGGAATAGGCAAAGTGATATTTGGAAGCCCATAGAGGGTTTGGTGAAAAAGGAAATATCCTCCGATGAAATCTGGAACGAAGCTTTCTGAGAAACTGCTTAGTGTTCTGTTAATTCATCTCACAGAGTTACATCTGTATTTCGCGGATCTCGTTGCTAGCCTTATTTCTGTGGAATCTGAGAACAGATATTTCGGATCCCTTTTGAAACTATACGGCCAAAGGAAATATCCTCCGATTACAAAGAGAAAGAAGCTTTCTGAGAAACTTCTTTGTGTTCTGTGAAATCATCTCACAGAGTTACAGCTTTCCCCTCAAGAAGCCTTTCGCTAAGACAGTTCTTGTGGAATAGGCAAAGTGATATTTGGAAGCCCATAGAGGGTTTGGTGAAAAAGGAAATATCCTCAGATGAAATCTGGAAAGAAGCTTTCTGAGAAACTGCTTAGTGTTCTGTTAATTCATCTCACAGAGTTACATGTGTATTTCGTGGATCTCTTTGCTAGCCTTATTTCTGTGGAATTTGAGAACAGATATTTCGGATCCCTTAGAAAAATATAGGGCCAAAGGAAATATCCTCCGATAACGAAGAGAAAGAAGCTTTCTGAGAAACTTCTTTGTGTTCTGTGAAATCATCTCACAGAGTTACAGCTTTCCCCTCAAGAAGCCTTTCGCTAAGACAGTTCTTGTGGAATTGGCAAAGTGATATTTGGAAGCCCATAAAGGGCTATGGTGAAAAAGAAAATATCCTCCGATGAAATCTGGAAAGAAGCTTTCTGAGAAACTGCTTAGTGTTCTGTTAATTCATCTCACAGAGTTACATGTGTATTTCGCGGATCTCTTTGCTAGCCTTATTTCTGTGGAATCTGAGAACAGATATTTCGGATCCCTTTGAAGACTATTGGGCCAAAGGAAATATAATCCGATAACAAAGAGAAAGAAGCTTTCTGAGAAACTTCATTTTGTTCTGGGAAATCATCTCACAAAGTTACAGCTTCCCCTCAAGAAGCCTTTCGCTAAGACAGTTCTTGTTGAATTGGAAAAGTGATATTTGGAAGCCCATAGAGGGCTATGGTGAAAAAGGAAATATCCTCCGATGAAATCTGGAAAGAAGCTTTCTGAGAAACTGCTTAGTGTTCTGTTAATTCATCTCACAGAGTTACATGTGTATTTCGTGGATCTCTTTGCTAGCCTTATTTCTGTGGAATCTGAGAACAGATATTTCGGAACCCTTTGAAGACTATAGGGCCAATGGAAATATCGTGCCAAAACAAAGAGAAAGAAGCTTTCTGACAAACTTCTTTGTGTTCTGTGAAATCATCTCACAGAGTTACAGCTTTCCCCTCAAGAAGCCTTTCGCTAAGACAGTTCTTGTGGAATAGGCAAAGTGATATTTGGAAGCCCATAGAAGGCTATGGTTAAAAAGGAAATATCCTCAGATGAAATCTGGAAAGAAGCTTTCTGAGAAACTGCTTAGTGTTCTGTTAATTCATCTCACAGAGTTACATGCGTATTTCCTGGATCTCTTTCCTAGCCTTATTTCTGTGGAATCTGAGTACAGATATTTCGGATCCCATTGAAGACAATAGGGCCAAAGGAAATATCCTCCTATAACAAAGAGAAAGAAGCTTTCTGAGAAACTTCTTTGTGTTCTGTGAAATCATCTCACAGAGTTACAGCGTTCCCCTCAAGAACCCTTTCGCTAAGACAGTTCTTTTGGAATTGGCAAAGTGATATTTGGAAGCCCATAGAGGGCTATGGTGAAAAAGGAAATATCCTCAGATGAAATCTGGAAAGAAGCTTTCTGAGAAACTGCTTAGTGTTCTGTTAATTCATCTCACAGAGTTACATCTGTATTTCGCGGATCTCCTTGCTAGCCTTATTTCTGTGGAATCTGAGAACAGATATTTCGGATCCCATTGAAGACTATAGGGCCAAAGGAAATATCCTCCGATTACAAAGAGAAAGAAGGTTTCTGAGAAACTTCTTTGTGTTCTGTGAAATCATCTCACAGAGTTCCAGCTTTCCCCTCAAGAAGCCTTTCGCTAAGACAGTTCTTGTGGAATAGGCAAAGTGATATTTGGAAGCCAATAGAGGACTATGGTGAAAAAGGAAATATCCTCAGATGAAATCTGGAAAGAAGCTTTCTGAGAAACTGCTTAGTGTTCTGTTAATTCATCTCACAGAGTTACATGTGTATTTCGTGGATCTCTTTGCTAGCCTTATTTCTGTGGAATCTGAGAACAGATATTTCGGAACCCTTTGAAGACTATAGGGCCAATGGAAATATCGTGCCAAAACAAAGAGAAAGAAGCTTTCTGACAAACTTCTTTGTGTTCTGTGTAATCATCTCACAGAGTTACAGCTTTCCCCTCAAGAAGCCTTTCGCTAAGACAGTTCTTGTGGAATAGGCAAAGTGATATTTGGAAGCCCATAGAGGGCTATGGTTAAAAAGGAAATATCCTCAGATGAAATCTGGAAAGAAGCTTTCTGAGAAACTGCTTAGTGTTCTGTTAATTCATCTCACAGAGTTACATGCGTATTTCCTGGATCTCTTTCCTAGCCTTATTTCTGTGGAATCTGAGTACAGATATTTCGGATCCCATTGAAGACAATAGGGCCAAAGGAAATATCCTCCTATAACAAAGAGAAAGAAGCTTTCTGAGAAACTTCTTTGTGTTCTGTGAAATCATCTCACAGAGTTACAGCGTTCCCCTCAAGAACCCTTTCGCTAAGACAGTTCTTTTGGAATTGACAAAGTGATATTTGGAAGCCCATAGAGGGCTATGGTGAAAAAGGAAATATCCTCCGATGAAATCTGGAAAGAACCTTTCTGAGAAACTGCTTAGTGTTCTGTTAATTCATCTCACAGAGTTACATGTGTATTTCGTGGATCTCTTTGCTAGCCTTATTTCTGTGGAATCTGAGAACAGATATTTCGGATCCCTTTGAAAACTATACGGCCAAAGGAAATATCCTCCGATAACAAAGAGAAAGAAGCTTTCTGAGAAACTTCTTTGTGTTCTGTGAAATCAACTCATAGAGTTACAGCTTTCCCCTCAAGAAGCCTTTCGCTAAGACAGTTCTTGTGGAATAGGCAAAGTGATATTTGGAAGCCCATAGAGGGTTTGGTGAAAAAGGAAATATCCTCAGATGAAATCTGGAAAGAAGCTTTCTGAGAAACTGCTTAGTGTTCTGTTAATTCATCTCACAGAGTTACATGTGTATTTCGTGGATCTCTTTGCTAGCCTTATTTCTGTGGAATCTGAGAACAGATATTTCGGATCCCTTAGAAAAATATAGGGCCAAAGGAAATATCCTCCGATAACGAAGAGAAAGAAGCTTTCTGAGAAACTTCTTTGTGTTCTGTGAAATCATCTCACAGAGTTACAGCTTTCCCCTCAAGAAGCCTTTCGCTAAGACAGTTCTTGTGGAATTAGCAAAGTGATATTTGGAAGCCCATAAAGGGCTATGGTGAAAAAGAAAATATCCTACGATGAAATCTGGAAAGAAGCTTTCTGAGAAACTGCTTAGTGTTCTGTTAATTCATCTCACAGAGTTACATGTGTATTTCGCGGATCTCTTTGCTAGCCTTATTTCTGTGGAATCTGAGAACAGATATTTCGGATCCCTTTGAAGACTATAGGGCCAAAGGAAATATAATCCGATAACAAAGAGAAAGAAGCTTTCTGAGAAACTTCATTTTGTTCTGGGAAATCATCTCACAAAGTTACAGCTTCCCCTCAAGAAGCCTTTCGCTAAGACAGTTCTTGTTGAATTGGCAAAGTGATATTTGGAAGCCCATAGAGGGCTATGGTGAAAAAGGAAATATCCTCCGATGAAATCTGGAAAGAAGCTTTCTGAGAAACTGCTTAGTCTTCTGTTAATTCATCTCACAGAGTTACATGTGTATTTCGTGGATCTCTTTGCTAGCCTTATTTCTGTGGAATCTGAGAACCGATATTTCGGATCCCTTTGAAAACTATACGGCCAAAGGAAATATCCTCCTATAACAAAGAGAAAGAAGCTTTCTGAGAAACTTCTTTGTGTTCTGTGAAATCATCTCACAGAGTTACAGCTTTCCCCTCAAGAAGCCTTTCGCTAAGACAGTTCTTGTGGAATAGGCAAAGTGATATTTGGAAGCCCATAGAGGGTTTGGTGAAAAAGGAAATATCCTCAGATGAAATCTGGAAAGAAGCTTTCTGAGAAACTGCTTAGTGTTCTGTTAATTCATCTCACAGAGTTACATGTGTATTTCGTGGATCTCTTTGCTAGCCTTATTTCTGTGGAATCTGAGAACAGATATTTCGGATCCCTTAGAAAAATATAGGGCCAAAGGAAATATCCTCCGATAACGAAGAGAAAGAAGCTTTCTGAGAAACTTCTTTGTGTTCTGTGAAATCATCTCACAGAGTTACAGCTTTCCCCTCAAGAAGCCTTTCGCTAAGACAGTTCTTGTAGAATTGGCAAAGTGATATTTGGAAGCCCATAAAGGGCTATGGTGAAAAAGAAAATATCCTCCGATGAAATCTGGAAAGAAGCTTTCTGAGAAACTGCTTAGTGTTCTGTTAATTCATCTCACAGAGTTACATGTGTATTTCGCGGATCTCTTTGCTAGCCTTATTTCTGTGGAATCTGAGAACAGATATTTCGGATCCCTTTGAAGACTATAGGGCCAAAGGAAATATAATCCGATAACAAAGAGAAAGAAGCTTTCTGAGAAACTTCATTTTGTTCTGGGAAATCATCTCACAAAGTTACAGCTTCCCCTCAAGAAGCCTTTCGCTAAGACAGTTCTTGTTGAATTGGCAAAGTGATATTTGGAAGCCCATAGAGGGCTATGGTGAAAAAGGAAATATCCTCCGATGAAATCTGGAAAGAAGCTTTCTGAGAAACTGCTTAGTGTTCTGTTAATTCATCTCACAGAGTTACATGTGTATTTCGTGGATCTCTTTGCTAGCCTTATTTCTGTGGAATCTGAGAACAGATATTTCGGAACCCTTAGAAGACTATAGGGCCAATGCAAATATCGTGCCAAAACAAAGAGAAAGAAGCTTTCTGACAAACTTCTTTGTGTTCTGTGAAATCATCTCACAGAGTTACAGCTTTCCCCTCAAGAAGCCTTTCGCTAAGACAGTTCTTGTGGAATAGGCAAAGTGATATTTGGAAGCCCATAGAGGGCTATGGTTAAAAAGGAAATATCCTCAGATGAAATCTGGAAAGAAGCTTTCTGAGAAACTGCTTAGTGTTCTGTTAATTCATCTCACAGAGTTACATGCGTATTTCCTGGATCTCTTTCCTAGCCTTATTTCTGTGGAATCTGAGTACAGATATTTCGGATCCCATTGAAGACAATAGGGCCAAAGGAAATATCCTCCTATAACAAAGAGAAAGAAGCTTTCTGAGAAACTTCTTTGTGTTCTGTGAAATCATCTCACAGAGTTACAGCGTTCCCCTCAAGAACCCTTTCGCTAAGACAGTTCTTTTGGAATTGGCAAAGTGATATTTGGAAGCCCATAGAGGGCTATGGTGAAAAAGGAAATATCCTCAGATGAAATCTGGAAAGAAGCTTTCTGAGAAACTGCTTAGTGTTCTGTTAATTCATCTCACAGAGTTACATCTGTATTTCGCGGATCTCGTTGCTAGCCTTATTTCTGTGGAATCTGAGAACAGATATTTCGGATCCCTTTGAAGACTATAGGGCCAAAGGAAATATCCTCCGATTACAAAGAGAAAGAAGGTTTCTGAGAAACTTCTTTGTGTTCTGTGAAATCATCTCACAGAGTTCCAGCTTTCCCCTCAAGAAGCCTTTCGCTAAGACAGTTCTTGTGGAATTGGCAAAGTGATATTTGGAAGCCCATAGAGGGTTTGGTGAAAAAGGAAATATCCTCAGATGAAATCTGGAAAGAAGCTTTCTGAGAAACTGCTTAGTGTTGTGTTAATTTATCTCACAGAGTTACATGTGTATTTCGTGGATCTCTTTGCTAGCGTTATTTCTGTGGAATCTGAGAACAGATATTTCGGATCCCTTTGAAGACTATAGGGCCAAAGGAAATATCCTCCGATAACAAAGAGAAAGAAGCTTTCTGAGAAACTTCTTTGTGTTCTGTGAAATCATCTCACAGAGTTACAGCTTTCCCCTCAAGAAGCCTTTCGCTAAGACAGTTCTTGTGGAATAGGCAAAGTGATATTTGGAAGCCCATAGAGGGCTATGGTTAAAAAGGAAATATCCTCAGATGAAATCTGGAAAGAAGCTTTCTGAGAAACTGCTTAGTGTTCTGTTAATTCATCTCACAGAGTTACATGCGTATTTCCTGGATCTCTTTCCTAGCCTTATTTCTGTGGAATCTGAGTACAGATATTTCGGATCCCATTGAAGACAATAGGGCCAAAGGAAATATCCTCCTATAACAAAGAGAAAGAAGCTTTCTGAGAAACTTCTTTTTGTTCTGTGAAATCATCTCACAGAGTTACAGCTTTCCCCTCAAGAAGCCTTTCGCTAAGACAGTTCTTGTGGAATTGGCAAAGTGATATTTGGAAGCCCATAGAGGGCTATGGTGAAAAAGAAAATATCCTCAGATGAAATCTGGAAAGAAGCTTTCTGAGAAACTGCTTAGTGTTCTGTTAATTCATCTCATAGAGTTACATGTGTATTTCGTGGATCTCTTTGCTAGCCTTATTTCTGTGGAATCTGAGAACAGATATTTCGGAACCCTTTGAAGACTATAGGGCCAAAGGAAATATCATGCCAAAACAAAGAGAAAGAAGCTTTCTGACAAACTTCTTTGTGGTCTGTGAAATCATCTCACAGAGTTACAGCTTTCCCCTCAAGAAGCCTTTCGCTAAGACAGTTCTTGTGGAATTGGCAAAGTGATATTTCGAATCCCGTAGAGGGCTATGGTGAAAAAGGAAATATCCTCAGATGAAATCTGGAAAGAAGCTTTCTGAGAAACTGCTTAGTGTTCTGTTATTTCATCTCACAGAGTTACATGTTTATTTCGTGGATCTCTTTGCTAGCCTTATTTCTGTGGAATCTGAGAACAGATATTTCGGATCCTTTGAAGACTATAGGGCCAAAGGAAATATCCTCCGATAACAAAGAGAAAGAAGCTTTCTGAGAAACTTCTTTGTGTTCTGTGAAATCATCTCACAAAGTTACAGCTTTCCCCTCAAGAACCCTTTCGCTAAGACAGTTCTTGTGAAATTGGCAAAGTGATATTTGGAAGCCCATAGAGGGCTATGGTGAAAAAGGAAATATCCTCAGATGAAATCTGGAAAGAAGCTTTCTGAGAAACTGCTTAGTGTTCTGTTAATTCATCTCACAGAGTTACATGTGTATTTCGTGGAACTCTTTGCTAGCCTTATTTCTGTGGAATCTGAGAACAGATATTTCGGATCCCATTGAAGACTATAGGGCCAAAGGAAATATCCTCCGATAACAAAGAGAAAGAAGCTTTCTGAGAAAATTCTTTGTGTTCTGTGAAATCATCTCACAGAGTTACAGCTTTCCCCTCAAGAAGCCTTTCGCTAAGACAGTTCTTTTGGAATTGGCAAAGTGATATTTGGAAGCCCATAGAGGGCTATAGTGAAAAAGGAAATATCATCACAGGTAATCTGGAAAGAACCTTTCAGAGAAACTGCTTAGTGTTCTGTTAATTCATCTCACAGAGTTACATGTTTATTTCGTAGATCTCTTTGCTAGCCTTATTTCTGTGGAATCTGAGAACAGATATTTCGGATCCCTTTGAAAACTATAGGGCCAAAGGAAATATCCTCCGATAACAACGAGAAAGAAGGTTTCTGAGAAACTTCTTTGTGTTCTGTGAAATCATCTCACAGAGTTACAGCTTTCCCCTCAAGAAGCCTTTCGCTAAGACAGTTCTTCTGGAATAGGCAAAGTGATATTTGGAAGCCCATAGAGGGTTTGGTGAAAAAGGAAATATCCTCAGATGAAATCTAGAAAGAAGCTTTCTGAGAAACTGCTTAGTGTTCTGTTAATTCATCTCACAGAGTTACATCTGTATTTCGCGGATCTCGTTGCTAGCCTTATTTCTGTGGAATCTGAGAACAGATATTTCGGATCCCTTTGAAGACTATAGGGCCAAAGGAAATATCCTCCGATTACAAAGATAAAGAAGGTTTCTGAGAAACTTCGTTGTGTTCTGTGAAATCATCTCACAGAGTTACAGCTTTCCCCTCAAGAAGCCTTTCGCTAAGACAGTTCTTGTGGAATAGGCAAAGTGATATTTGGAAGCCCATAGAGGGTTTGGTGAAAAAGGAAATATCCTCAGATGAAATCTGGAAAGAAGCTTTCTGAGAAACTGCTTAGTGTTCTGTTAATTCATCTCACAGAGTTACATGTGTATTTCGTGGATCTCTTTGCTAGCGTTATTTCTGTGGAATCTGAGAACAGATATTTCGGATCCCTTTGAAGACTATAGGGCCAAAGGAAATATCCTCCGATAACAAAGAGAAAGAAGCTTTCTGAGAAACTTCTTTGTATTCTGTGAAATCATCTCACAGAGTTACAGCTTTCCCCTCAAGAAGCCTTTCGCTAAGACAGTTCTTGTGGAATTGGCAAAGTGATATTTGGAAGCCCATAGAGGGCTATGGTTAAAAAGAAAATATGCTCCGATGAAATCTGGAAAGAAGCTTTCTGAGAAACTGCTTAGTGTTCTGTTAATTCAACCCACAGATTTACATGTGTATTTCGCGGATCTCTTTGCTAGCCTTATTTCTGTGGAATCTGAGAACAGATATTTCGGATCCCTTTGAAGACTATAGGGCCAAAGGAAATATCCTCCGATAACAAAGAGAAAGAAGCTTTCTGAGAAACTTCATTTTGTTCTGTGAAATTATGTCACAGAGTTACAGCTTTCCCCTCAAGAAGCCTTTCGCTATGACAGTTCTTGTGGAATTGGCAAAGTGATATTTGGAAGCCAATAGAGGACTATGGTGAAAAAGGAAATATCCTCCGATGAAATCTGGAAAGAAGCTTTCTGAGAAACTGCTTAGTGTTCTGTTAATTCATCTCACAGAGTTACATGTGTATTTCGTGGATCTCTTTGCTAGCCTTATTTCTGTGGAATCTGAGAACAGATATTTCGGAACCCTTTGAAGACTATAGGGCCAATGGAAATATCGTGCCAAAACAAAGAGAAAGAAGCTTTCTGACAAACTTCTTTGTGTTCTGTGTAATCATCTCACAGAGTTACAGCTTTCCCCTCAAGAAGCCTTTCGCTAAGACAGTTCTTGTGGAATAGGCAAAGTGATATTTGGAAGCCCATAGAGGGCTATGGTGAAAAAGGAAATATCCTCAGATGAAATCTGGAAAGAAGCTTTCTGAGAAACTGCTTAGTGTTCTGTTAATTCATCTCACAGAGTTACATGTTTATTTCGTGGATCTCTTTGCTAGCCTTATTTCTGTGGAATCTGAGAACAGATATTTCGGATCCTTTGAAGACTATAGGGCCAAAGGAAATATCCTCCGATAACAAAGAGAAAGAAGCTTTCTGAGAAACTTCTTTGTGTTCTGTGAAATCATCTCACAAAGTTACAGCTTTCCCCTCAAGAACCCTTTCGCTAAGACAGTTCTTGTGAAATTGGCAAAGTGATATTTGGAAGCCCATAGAGGGCTATGGTGAAAAAGGAAATATCCTCAGATGAAATCTGGAAAGAAGCTTTCTGAGAAACTGCTTAGTGTTCTGTTAATTCATCTCACAGAGTTACATGTGTATTTCGTGGAACTCTTTGCTAGCCTTATTTCTGTGGAATCTGAGAACAGATATTTCGGATCCCATTGAAGACTATAGGGCCAAAGGAAATATCCTCCGATAACAAAGAGAAAGAAGCTTTCTGAGAAAATTCTTTGTGTTCTGTGAAATCATCTCACAGAGTTACAGCTTTCCCCTCAAGAAGCCTTTCGCTAAGACAGTTCTTTTGGAATTGGCAAAGTGATATTTGGAAGCCCATAGAGGGCTATAGTGAAAAAGGAAATATCATCACAGGTAATCTGGAAAGAACCTTTCAGAGAAACTGCTTAGTGTTCTGTTAATTCATCTCACAGAGTTACATGTTTATTTCGTGGATCTCTTTGCTAGCCTTATTTCTGTGGAATCTGAGAACAGATATTTCGGATCCCTTTGAAAACTATAGGGCCAAAGGAAATATCCTCCGATAACAACGAGAAAGAAGGTTTCTGAGAAACTTCTTTGTGTTCTGTGAAATCATCTCACAGAGTTACAGCTTTCCCCTCAAGAAGCCTTTCGCTAAGACAGTTCTTCTGGAATAGGCAAAGTGATATTTGGAAGCCCATAGAGGGTTTGGTGAAAAAGGAAATATCCTCAGATGAAATCTAGAAAGAAGCTTTCTGAGAAACTGCTTAGTGTTCTGTTAATTCATCTCACAGAGTTACATCTGTATTTCGCGGATCTCGTTGCTAGCCTTATTTCTGTGGAATCTGAGAACAGATATTTCGGATCCCTTTGAAGACTATAGGGCCAAAGGAAATATCCTCCGATTACAAAGATAAAGAAGGTTTCTGAGAAACTTCGTTGTGTTCTGTGAAATCATCTCACAGAGTTACAGCTTTCCCCTCAAGAAGCCTTTCGCTAAGACAGTTCTTGTGGAATAGGCAAAGTGATATTTGGAAGCCCATAGAGGGTTTGGTGAAAAAGGAAATATCCTCAGATGAAATCTGGAAAGAAGCTTTCTGAGAAACTGCTTAGTGTTCTGTTAATTCATCTCACAGAGTTACATGTGTATTTCGTGGATCTCTTTGCTAGCGTTATTTCTGTGGAATCTGAGAACAGATATTTCGGATCCCTTTGAAGACTATAGGGCCAAAGGAAATATCCTCCGATAACAAAGAGAAAGAAGCTTTCTGAGAAACTTCTTTGTGTTCTGTGAAATCATCTCACAGAGTTACAGCTTTCCCCTCAAGAAGCCTTTCGCTAAGACAGTTCTTGTGGAATTGGCAAAGTGATATTTGGAAGCCCATAGAGGGCTATGGTTAAAAAGAAAATATCCTCCGATGAAATCTGGAAAGAAGCTTTCTGAGAAACTGCTTAGTGTTCTGTTAATTCAACTCACAGATTTACATGTGTATTTCGCGGATCTCTTTGCTAGCCTTATTTCTGTGGAATCTGATAAGAGATATTTCGGATCCCTTTGAAGACTATAGGGCCAAAGGAAATATCCTCCGATAACAAAGAGAAAGAAGCTTTCTGAGAAACTTCATTTTGTTCTGTGAAATTATGTCACAGAGTTACAGCTTTCCCCTCAAGAAGCCTTTCGCTATGACAGTTCTTGTGGAATTGGCAAAGTGATATTTGGAAGCCAATAGAGGGCTATGGTGAAAAAGGAAATATCCTCCGATGAAATCTGGAAAGAAGCTTTCTGAGAAACTGCTTAGTGTTCTGTTAATTCATCTCACAGAGTTACATGTGTATTTCGTGGATCTCTTTGCTAGCCTTATTTCTGTGGAATCTGAGAACAGATATTTCGGAACCCTTTGAAGACTATAGGGCCAATGGAAATATCGTGCCAAAACAAAGAGAAAGAAGCTTTCTGACAAACTTCTTTGTGTTCTGTGTAATCATCTCACAGAGTTACAGCTTTCCCCTCAAGAAGCCTTTCGCTAAGACAGTTCTTGTGGAATAGGCAAAGTGATATTTGGAAGCCCATAGAGGGCTATGGTGAAAAAGGAAATATCCTCAGATGAAATCTGGAAAGAAGCTTTCTGAGAAACTGCTTAGTGTTCTGTTAATTCATCTCACAGAGTTACATGTGTATTTCGTGGAACTCTTTGCTAGCCTTATTTCTGTGGAATCTGAGAACAGATATTTCGGATCCCATTGAAGACTATAGGGCCAAAGGAAATATCCTCCGATAACAAAGAGAAAGAAGCTTTCTGAGAAAATTCTTTGTGTTCTGTGAAATCATCTCACAGAGTTACAGCTTTCCCCTCAAGAAGCCTTTCGCTAAGACAGTTCTTTTGGAATTGGCAAAGTGATATTTGGAAGCCCATAGAGGGCTATAGTGAAAAAGGAAATATCATCACAGGTAATCTGGAAAGAACCTTTCAGAGAAACTGCTTAGTGTTCTGTTAATTCATCTCACAGAGTTACATGTTTATTTCGTGGATCTCTTTGCTAGCCTTATTTCTGTGGAATCTGAGAACAGATATTTCGGATCCCTTTGAAAACTATAGGGCCAAAGGAAATATCCTCCGATAACAACGAGAAAGAAGGTTTCTGAGAAACTTCTTTGTGTTCTGTGAAATCATCTCACAGAGTTACAGCTTTCCCCTCAAGAAGCCTTTCGCTAATGCAGTTCTTCTGGAATAGGCAAAGTGATATTTGGAAGCCCATAGAGGGTTTGGTGAAAAAGGAAATATCCTCCGATGAAATCTGGAACGAAGCTTTCTGAGAAACTGCTTAGTGTTCTGTTAATTCATCTCACAGAGTTACATCTGTATTTCGCGGATCTCGTTGCTAGCCTTATTTCTGTGGAATCTGAGAACAGATATTTCGGATCCCTTTTGAAACTATACGGCCAAAGGAAATATCCTCCGATTACAAAGAGAAAGAAGCTTTCTGAGAAACTTCTTTGTGTTCTGTGAAATCATCTCACAGAGTTACAGCTTTCCCCTCAAGAAGCCTTTCGCTAAGACAGTTCTTGTGGAATAGGCAAAGTGATATTTGGAAGCCCATAGAGGGTTTGGTGAAAAAGGAAATATCCTCAGATGAAATCTGGAAAGAAGCTTTCTGAGAAACTGCTTAGTGTTCTGTTAATTCATCTCACAGAGTTACATGTGTATTTCGTGGATCTCTTTGCTAGCCTTATTTCTGTGGAATCTGAGAACAGATATTTCGGATCCCTTAGAAAAATATAGGGCCAAAGGAAATATCCTCCGATAACGAAGAGAAAGAAGCTTTCTGAGAAACTTCTTTGTGTTCTGTGAAATCATCTCACAGAGTTACAGCTTTCCCCTCAAGAAGCCTTTCGCTAAGACAGTTCTTTTGGAATTGGCAAAGTGATATTTGGAAGCCCATAAAGGGCTATGGTGAAAAAGAAAATATCCTCCGATGAAATCTGGAAAGAAGCTTTCTGAGAAACTGCTTAGTGTTCTGTTAATTCATCTCACAGAGTTACATGTGTATTTCGCGGATCTCTTTGCTAGCCTTATTTCTGTGGAATCTGAGAACAGATATTTCGGATCCCTTTGAAGACTATAGGGCCAAAGGAAATATAATCCGATAACAAAGAGAAAGAAGCTTTCTGAGAAACTTCATTTTGTTCTGGGAAATCATCTCACAAAGTTACAGCTTCCCCTCAAGAAGCCTTTCGCTAAGACAGTTCTTGTTGAATTGGCAAAGTGATATTTGGAAGCCCATAGAGGGCTATGGTGAAAAAGGAAATATCCTCCGATGAAATCTGGAAAGAAGCTTTCTGAGAAACTGCTTAGTGTTCTGTTAATTCATCTCACAGAGTTACATGTGTATTTCGTGGATCTCTTTGCTAGCCTTATTTCTGTGGAATCTGAGAACAGATATTTCGGAACCCTTTGAAGACTATAGGGCCAATGGAAATATCGTGCCAAAACAAAGAGAAAGAAGCTTTCTGACAAACTTCTTTGTGTTCTGTGAAATCATCTCACAGAGTTACAGCTTTCCCCTCAAGAAGCCTTTCGCTAAGACAGTTCTTGTGGAATAGGCAAAGTGATATTTGGAAGCCCATAGAGGGCTATGGTTAAAAAGGAAATATCCTCAGATGAAATCTGGAAAGAAGCTTTCTGAGAAACTGCTTAGTGTTCTGTTAATTCATCTCACAGAGTTACATGCGTATTTCCTGGATCTCTTTCCTAGCCTTATTTCTGTGGAATCTGAGTACAGTTATTTCGGATCCCATTGAAGACAATAGGGCCAAAGGAAATATCCTCCTATAACAAAGAGAAAGAAGCTTTCTGAGAAACTTCTTTGTGTTCTGTGAAATCATCTCACAGAGTTACAGCGTTCCCCTCAAGAACCCTTTCGCTAAGACAGTTCTTTTGGAATTGGCAAAGTGATATTTGGAAGCCCATAGAGGGCTATGGTGAAAAAGGAAATATCCTCAGATGAAATCTGGAAAGAAGCTTTCTGAGAAACTGCTTAGTGTTCTGTTAATTCATCTCACAGAGTTACATCTGTATTTCGCGGATCTCGTTGCTAGCCTTATTTCTGTGGAATCTGAGAACAGATATTTCGGATCCCATTGAAGACTATAGGGCCAAAGGAAATATCCTCCGATTACAAAGAGAAAGAAGGTTTCTGAGAAACTTCTTTGTGTTCTGTGAAATCATCTCACAGTGTTCCAGCTTTCCCCTCAAGAAGCCTTTCGCTAAGACAGTTCTTGTGGAATAGGCAAAGTGATATTTGGAAGCCATTAGAGGACTATGGTGAAAAAGGAAATATCCTCAGATGAAATCTGGAAAGAAGCTTTCTGAGAAACTGCTTAGTGTTCTGTTAATTCATCTCACAGAGTTACATGTGTATTTCGTGGATCTCTTTGCTAGCCTTATTTCTGTGGAATCTGAGAACAGATATTTCGGAACCCTTTGAAGACTATAGGGCCAATGGAAATATCGTGCCAAAACAAAGAGAAAGAAGCTTTCTGACAAACTTCTTTGTGTTCTGTGTAATCATCTCACAGAGTTACAGCTTTCCCCTCAAGAAGCCTTTCGCTAAGACAGTTCTTGTGGAATAGGCAAAGTGATATTTGGAAGCCCATAGAGGGCTATGTTTAAAAAGGAAATATCCTCAGATGAAATCTGGAAAGAAGCTTTCTGAGAAACTGCTTAGTGTTCTGTTAATTCATCTCACAGAGTTACATGCGTATTTCCTGGATCTCTTTCCTAGCCTTATTTCTGTGGAATCTGAGTACAGATATTTCGGATCCCATTGAAGACAATAGGGCCAAAGGAAATATCCTCCTATAACAAAGAGAAAGAAGCTTTCTGAGAAACTTCTTTGTGTTCTGTGAAATCATCTCACAGAGTTACAGCGTTCCCCTCAAGAACCCTTTCGCTAAGACAGTTCTTTTGGAATTGACAAAGTGATATTTGGAAGCCCATAGAGGGCTATGGTGAAAAAGGAAATATCCTCCGATGAAATCTGGAAAGAACCTTTCTGAGAAACTGCTTAGTGTTCTGTTAATTCATCTCACAGAGTTACATGTGTATTTCGTGGATCTCTTTGCTAGCCTTATTTCTGTGGAATCTGAGAACAGATATTTCGGATCCCTTTGAAAACTATACGGCCAAAGGAAATATCCTCCGATAACAAAGAGAAAGAAGCTTTCTGAGAAACTTCTTTGTGTTCTGTGAAATCATCTCACAGAGTTACAGCTTTCCCCTCAAGAAGCCTTTCGCTAAGACAGTTCTTGTGGAATAGGCAAAGTGATATTTGGAAGCCCATAGAGGGTTTGGTGAAAAAGGAAATATCCTCAGATGAAATCTGGAAAGAAGCTTTCTGAGAAACTGCTTAGTGTTCTGTTAATTCATCTCACAGAGTTACATGTGTATTTCGTGGATCTCTTTGCTAGCCTTATTTCTGTGGAATCTGAGAACAGATATTTCGGATCCCTTAGAAAAATATAGGGCCAAAGGAAATATCCTCCGATAACGAAGAGAAAGAAGCTTTCTGAGAAACTTCTTTGTGTTCTGTGAAATCATCTCACAGAGTTACAGCTTTCCCCTCAAGAAGCCTTTCGCTAAGACAGTTCTTGTGGAATTAGCAAAGTGATATTTGGAAGCCCATAAAGGGCTATGGTGAAAAAGAAAATATCCTACGATGAAATCTGGAAAGAAGCTTTCTGAGAAACTGCTTAGTGTTCTGTTAATTCATCTCACAGAGTTACATGTGTATTTCGCGGATCTCTTTGCTAGCCTTATTTCTGTGGAATCTGAGAACAGATATTTCGGATCCCTTTGAAGACTATAGGGCCAAAGGAAATATAATCCGATAACAAAGAGAAAGAAGCTTTCTGAGAAACTTCATTTTGTTCTGGGAAATCATCTCACAAAGTTACAGCTTCCCCTCAAGAAGCCTTTCGCTAAGACAGTTCTTGTTGAATTGGCAAAGTGATATTTGGAAGCCCATAGAGGGCTATGGTGAAAAAGGAAATATCCTCCGATGAAATCTGGAAAGAAGCTTTCTGAGAAACTGCTTAGTGTTCTGTTAATTCATCTCACAGAGTTACATGTGTATTTCGTGGATCTCTTTGCTAGCCTTATTTCTGTGGAATCTGAGAACCGATATTTCGGATCCCTTTGAAAACTATACGGCCAAAGGAAATATACTCCGATAACAAAGAGAAAGAAGCTTTCTGAGAAACTTCTTTGTGTTCTGTGAAATCATCTCACAGAGTTACAGCTTTCCCCTCAAGAAGCCTTTCGCTAAGACAGTTCTTGTGGAATAGGCAAAGTGATATTTGGAAGCCCATAGAGGGTTTGGTGAAAAAGGAAATATCCTCAGATGAAATCTGGAAAGAAGCTTTCTGAGAAACTGCTTAGTGTTCTGTTAATTCATCTCACAGAGTTACATGTGTATTTCGTGGATCTCTTTGCTAGCCTTATTTCTGTGGAATCTGAGAACAGATATTTCGGATCCCTTAGAAAAATATAGGGCCAAAGGAAATATCCTCCGATAACGAAGAGAAAGAAGCTTTCTGAGAAACTTCTTTGTGTTCTGTGAAATCATCTCACAGAGTTACAGCTTTCCCCTCAAGAAGCCTTTCGCTAAGACAGTTCTTGTAGAATTGGCAAAGTGATATTTGGAAGCCCATAAAGGGCTATGGTGAAAAAGAAAATATCCTCCGATGAAATCTGGAAAGAAGCTTTCTGAGAAACTGCTTAGTGTTCTGTTAATTCATCTCACAGAGTTACATGTGTATTTCGCGGATCTCTTTGCTAGCCTTATTTCTGTGGAATCTGAGAACAGATATTTCGGATCCCTTTGAAGACTATAGGGCCAAAGGAAATATAATCCGATAACAAAGAGAAAGAAGCTTTCTGAGAAACTTCATTTTGTTCTGTGAAATCATCTCACAAAGTTACAGCTTCCCCTCAAGAAGCCTTTCGCTAAGACAGTTCTTGTTGAATTGGCAAAGTGATATTTGGAAGCCCATAGAGGGCTATGGTGAAAAAGGAAATATCCTCCGATGAAATCTGGAAAGAAGCTTTCTGAGAAACTGCTTAGTGTTCTGTTAATTCATCTCACAGAGTTACATGTGTATTTCGTGGATCTCTTTGCTAGCCTTATTTCTGTGGAATCTGAGAACCGATATTTCGGATCCCTTTGAAAACTATACGGCCAAAGGAAATATCCTCCGATAACAAAGAGAAAGAAGCTTTCTGAGAAACTTCTTTGTGTTCTGTGAAATCATCTCACAGAGTTACAGCTTTCCCCTCAAGAAGCCTTTCGCTAAGACAGTTCTTGTGGAATAGGCAAAGTGATATTTGGAAGCCCATAGAGGGTTTGGTGAAAAAGGAAATATCCTCAGATGAAATCTGGAAAGAAGCTTTCTGAGAAACTGCTTAGTGTTCTGTTAATTCATCTCACAGAGTTACATGTGTATTTCGTGGATCTCTTTGCTAGCCTTATTTCTGTGGAATCTGAGAACAGATATTTCGGATCCCTTAGAAAAATATAGGGCCAAAGGAAATATCCTCCGATAACGAAGAGAAAGAAGCTTTCTGAGAAACTTCTTTGTGTTCTGAGAAATCATCTCACAGAGTTACAGCTTTCCCCTCAAGAAGCCTTTCGCTAAGACAGTTCTTGTAGAATTGACAAAGTGATATTTGGAAGCCCATAAAGGGCTATGGTGAAAAAGAAAATATCCTCCGATGAAATCTGGAAAGAAGCTTTCTGAGAAACTGCTTAGTGTTCTGTTAATTCATCTCACAGAGTTACATGTGTATTTCGCGGATCTCTTTGCTAGCCTTATTTCTGTGGAATCTGAGAACAGATATTTCGGATCCCTTTGAAGACTATAGGGCCAAAGGAAATATAATCCGATAACAAAGAGAAAGAAGCTTTCTGAGAAACTTCATTTTGTTCTGGGAAATCATCTCACAAAGTTACAGCTTCCCCTCAAGAAGCCTTTCGCTAAGACAGTTCTTGTTGAATTGGCAAAGTGATATTTGGAAGCCCATAGAGGGCTATGGTGAAAAAGGAAATATCCTCCGATGAAATCTGGAAAGAAGCTTTCTGAGAAACTGCTTAGTGTTCTGTTAATTCATCTCACAGAGTTACATGTGTATTTCGTGGATCTCTTTGCTAGCCTTATTTCTGTGGAATCTGAGAACAGATATTTCGGAACCCTTTGAAGACTATAGGGCCAATGGAAATATCGTGCCAAAACAAAGAGAAAGAAGCTTTCTGACAAACTTCTTTGTGTTCTGTGAAATCATCTCACAGAGTTACAGCTTTCCCCTCAAGAAGCCTTTCGCTAAGACAGTTCTTGTGGAATAGGCAAAGTGATATTTGGAAGCCCATAGAGGGCTATGGTTAAAAAGGAAATATCCTCAGATGAAATCTGGAAAGAAGCTTTCTGAGAAACTGCTTAGTGTTCTGTTAATTCATCTCACAGAGTTACATGCGTATTTCCTGGATCTCTTTCCTAGCCTTATTTCTGTGGAATCTGAGTACAGATATTTCGGATCCCATTGAAGACAATAGGGCCAAAGGAAATATCCTCCTATAACAAAGAGAAAGAAGCTTTCTGAGAAACTTCTTTGTGTTCTGTGAAATCATCTCACAGAGTTACAGCGTTCCCCTCAAGAACCCTTTCGCTAAGACAGTTCTTTTGGAATTGGCAAAGTGATATTTGGAAGCCCATAGAGGGCTATGGTGAAAAAGGAAATATCCTCAGATGAAATCTGGAAAGAAGCTTTCTGAGAAACTGCTTAGTGTTCTGTTAATTCATCTCACAGAGTTACATCTGTATTTCGCGGATCTCGTTGCTAGCCTTATTTCTGTGGAATCTGAGAACAGATATTTCGGATCCCTTTGAAGACTATAGGGCCAAAGGAAATATCCTCCGATTACAAAGAGAAAGAAGGTTTCTGAGAAACTTCTTTGTGTTCTGTGAAATCATCTCACAGAGTTCCAGCTTTCCCCTCAAGAAGCCTTTCGCTAAGACAGTTCTTGTGGAATAGGCAAAGTGATATTTGGAAGCCCATAGAGGGTTTGGTGAAAAAGGAAATATCCTCAGATGAAATCTGGAAAGAAGCTTTCTGAGAAACTGCTTAGTGTTGTGTTAATTTATCTCACAGAGTTACATGTGTATTTCGTGGATCTCTTTGCTAGCGTTATTTCTGTGGAATCTGAGAACAGATATTTCGGATCCCTTTGAAGACTATAGGGCCAAAGGAAATATCCTCCGATAACAAAGAGAAAGAAGCTTTCTGAGAAACTTCTTTGTGTTCTGTGAAATCATCTCACAGAGTTACAGCTTTCCCCTCAAGAAGCCTTTCGCTAAGACAGTTCTTGTGGAATAGGCAAAGTGATATTTGGAAGCCCATAGAGGGCTATGGTTAAAAAGGAAATATCCTCAGATGAAATCTGGAAAGAAGCTTTCTGAGAAACTGCTTAGTGTTCTGTTAATTCATCTCACAGAGTTACATGCGTATTTCCTGGATCTCTTTCCTAGCCTTATTTCTGTGGAATCTGAGTACAGATATTTCGGATCCCATTGAAGACAATAGGGCCAAAGGAAATATCCTCCTATAACAAAGAGAAAGAAGCTTTCTGAGAAACTTCTTTTTGTTCTGTGAAATCATCTCACAGAGTTACAGCTTTCCCCTCAAGAAGCCTTTCGCTAAGACAGTTCTTGTGGAATTGGCAAAGTGATATTTGGAAGCCCATAGAGGGCTATGGTGAAAAAGAAAATATCCTCAGATGAAATCTGGAAAGAAGCTTTCTGAGAAACTGCTTAGTGTTCTGTTAATTCATCTCACAGAGTTACATGTGTATTTCGTGGATCTCTTTGCTAGCCTTATTTCTGTGGAATCTGAGAACAGATATTTCGGAACCCTTTGAAGACTATAGGGCCAAAGGAAATATCCTAAGATAACAAAGAGAAAGAAGCTTTCTGAGAAACTTCTTTGTGTTCTGTGAAATCATCTCACAAAGTTACAGCTTTCCCCTCAAGAACCCTTTCGCTAAGACAGTTCTTGTGAAATTGGCAAAGTGATATTTGGAAGCCCAAAGAGGGCTATGGTGAAAAAGGAAATATCCTCAGATGAAATCTGGAAAGAAGCTTTCTGAGAAACTGCTTAGTGTTCTGTTAATTCATCTCACAGAGTTACATGTGTATTTCGTGGAACTCTTTGCTAGCCTTATTTCTGTGGAATCTGAGAACAGATATTTCGGATCCCATTGAAGACTATAGGGCCAAAGGAAATATCCTCCGATAACAAAGAGAAAGAAGCTTTCTGAGAAAATTCTTTGTGTTCTGTGAAATCATCTCACAGAGTTACAGCTTTCCCCTCAAGAAGCCTTTCGCTAAGACAGTTCTTTTGGAATTGGCAAAGTGATATTTGGAAGCCCATAGAGGGCTATAGTGAAAAAGGAAATATCATCACAGGTAATCTGGAAAGAACCTTTCAGAGAAACTGCTTAGTGTTCTGTTAATTCATCTCACAGAGTTACATGTTTATTTCGTTGATCTCTTTGCTAGCCTTATTTCTGTGGAATCTGAGAACAGATATTTCGGATCCCTTTGAAAACTATAGGGCCAAAGGAAATATCCTCCGATAACAACGAGAAAGAAGGTTTCTGAGAAACTTCTTTGTGTTCTGTGAAATCATCTCACAGAGTTACAGCTTTCCCCTCAAGAAGCCTTTCGCTAAGACAGTTCTTGTGGAATAGGCAAAGTGATATTTGGAAGCCCATAGAGGGTTTGGTGAAAAAGGAAATATCCTCAGATGAAATCTGGAAAGAAGCTTTCTGAGAAACTGCTTAGTGTTCTGTTAATTCATCTCACAGAGTTACATGTGTATTTCGTGGATCTCTTTGCTAGCGTTATTTCTGTGGAATCTGAGAACAGATATTTCGGATCCCTTTGAAGACTATAGGGCCAAAGGAAATATCCTCCGATAACAAAGAGAAAGAAGCTTTCTGAGAAACTTCTTTGTATTCTGTGAAATCATCTCACAGAGTTACAGCTTTCCCCTCAAGAAGCCTTTCGCTAAGACAGTTCTTGTGGAATTGGCAAAGTGATATTTGGAAGCCCATAGAGGGCTATGGTTAAAAAGAAAATATGCTCCGATGAAATCTGGAAAGAAGCTTTCTGAGAAACTGCTTAGTGTTCTGTTAATTCAACTCACAGATTTACATGTGTATTTCGCGGATCTCTTTGCTAGCCTTATTTCTGTGGAATCTGAGAACAGATATTTCGGATCCCTTTGAAGACTATAGGGCCAAAGGAAATATCCTCCGATAACAAAGAGAAAGAAGCTTTCTGAGAAACTTCATTTTGTTCTGTGAAATTATGTCACAGAGTTACAGCTTTCCCCTCAAGAAGCCTTTCGCTATGACAGTTCTTGTGGAATTGGCAAAGTGATATTTGGAAGCCAATAGAGGACTATGGTGAAAAAGGAAATATCCTCCGATGAAATCTGGAAAGAAGCTTTCTGAGAAACTGCTTAGTGTTCTGTTAATTCATCTCACAGAGTTACATGTGTATTTCGTGGATCTCTTTGCTAGCCTTATTTCTGTGGAATCTGAGAACAGATATTTCGGAACCCTTTGAAGACTATAGGGCCAATGGAAATATCGTGCCAAAACAAAGAGAAAGAAGCTTTCTGACAAACTTCTTTGTGTTCTGTGTAATCATCTCACAGAGTTACAGCTTTCCCCTCAAGAAGCCTTTCGCTAAGACAGTTCTTGTGGAATAGGCAAAGTGATATTTGGAAGCCCATAGAGGGCTATGGTGAAAAAGGAAATATCCGTACAGGAAATCTGGAAAGAAGCTTTCTGAGAAACTGCTTAGTGTTCTGTTAATTCATCTCACAGAGTTACATGCGTATTTCCTGGATCTCTTTCCTAGCCTTATTTCTCTGGAATCTGAGTACAGATATTTCGGATCCCATTGAAGACAATAGGGCCAAAGGAAATATCCTCCTATAACAAAGAGAAAGAAGCTTTCTGAGAAACTTCTTTGTGTTCTGTGAAATCATCTCACAGAGTTACAGCGTTCCCCTCAAGAACCCTTTCGCTAAGACAGTTCTTTTGGAATTGACAAAGTGATATTTGGAAGCCCATAGAGGGCTATGGTGAAAAAGGAAATATCCTCCGATGAAATCTGGAAACAAGCTTTCTGAGAAACTGCTTAGTGTTCTGTTAATTCATCTCACAGAGTTACATGTGTATTTCGTGGATCTCTTTGCTAGCCTTATTTCTGTGGAATCTGAGTACAGATATTTCGGATCCCTTTGAAAACTATACGGCCAAAGGAAATATCCTCCGATAACAAAGAGAAAGAAGCTTTCTGAGAAACTTCTTTGTGTTCTGTGAAATCATCTCACAGAGTTACAGCTTTCCCCTCAAGAAGCCTTTCGCTAAGACAGTTCTTGTGGAATAGGCAAAGTGATATTTGGAAGCCCATAGAGGGTTTGGTGAAAAAGAAAATATCCTCCGATGAAATCTGGAAAGAAGCTTTCTGAGAAACTGCTTAGTGTTCTGTTAATTCATCTCACAGAGTTACATGTGTATTTCGCGGATCTCTTTGCTAGCCTTATTTCTGTGGAATCTGAGAACAGATATTTCGGATCCCTTTGAAGACTATAGGGCCAAAGGAAATATAATCCGATAACAAAGAGAAAGAAGCTCTCTGAGAAACTTCATTTTGTTCTGGGAAATCATCTCACAAAGTTACAGCTTCCCCTCAAGAAGCCTTTCGCTAAGACAGTTCTTGTTGAATTGGCAAAGTGATATTTGGAAGCCCATAGAGGGCTATGGTGAAAAAGGAAATATCCTCCGATGAAATCTGGAAAGAAGCTTTCTGAGAAACTGCTTAGTGTTCTGTTAATTCATCTCACAGAGTTACATGTGTATTTCATGGATCTCTTTGCTAGCCTTATTTCTGTGGAATCTGAGAACAGATATTTCGGAACCCTTTGAAGACTATAGGGCCAATGGAAATATCGTGCCAAAACAAAGAGAAAGAAGCTTTCTGACAAACTTCTTTGTGTTCTGTGAAATCATCTCACAGAGTTACAGCTTTCCCCTCAAGAAGCCTTTCGCTAAGACAGTTCTTGTGGAATAGGCAAAGTGATATTTGGAAGCCCATAGAGGGCTATGGTTAAAAAGGAAATATCCTCAGATGAAATCTGGAAAGAAGCTTTCTGAGAAACTGCTTAGTGTTCTGTTAATTCATCTCACAGAGTTACATGCGTATTTCCTGGATCTCTTTCCTAGCCTTATTTCTGTGGAATCTGAGTACAGATATTTCGGATCCCATTGAAGACAATAGGGCCAAAGGAAATATCCTCCTATAACAAAGAGAAAGAAGCTTTCTGAGAAACTTCTTTGTGTTCTGTGAAATCATCTCACAGAGTTACAGCGTTCCCCTCAAGAACCCTTTCGCTAAGACAGTTCTTTTGAAATTGGCAAAGTGATATTTGGAAGCGCATAGAGGGCTATGGTGAAAAAGGAAATATCCTCAGATGAAATCTGGAAAGAAGCTTTCTGAGAAACTGCTTAGTGTTCTGTGAATTCATCTCACAGAGTTACATGTGTATTTCGTGGATCTCTTTGCTAGCCTTATTTCTGTGGAATCTGAGAACAGATATTTCGGATCCCTTTGAAAACCATAGGGCCAAAGGAAATATCCTCCGATAACAAAGAGAAAGAAGCTTTCTGAGAAACTTCTTTGTGTTCTGTGAAATCATCTCACAGAGTTACAGCTTTCCCCTCAAGAAGCCTTTCGCTAAGACAGTTCTTGTGGAATAGGCAAAGTGATATTTGGAAGCCCATAGAGGGTTTGGTGAAAAAGGAAATATCCTCAGATGAAATCTGGAAAGAAGCTTTCTGAGAAACTGCTTAGTGTTCTGTTAATTCATCTCAAGAGTTACATGTGTATTTCGTGGATCTCTTTGCTAGCGTTATTTCTGTGGAATGTGAGAACAGATATTTCTGATCCCTTTGAAGACTATAGGGCCAAAGGAAATATCCTCCGATAACAAAGAGAAAGAAGCTTTCTGAGAAACTTCTTTGTGTTCTGTGAAATCATCTCACAGAGTTACAGCTTTCCCCTCAAGAAGCCTTTCGCTAAGACAGTTCTTGTGGAATAGGCAAAGTGATATTTGGAAGCCTATAGAGGGCTATGGTTAAAAAGGAAATATCCTCAGATGAAATCTGGAAAGAAGCTTTCTGAGAACCTGCTTAGTGTTCTTTAAATTCATCTCACAGAGTTACATCTGTATTTCGTGGATCTCTTTGCTAGCCTTATTTCTGTGGAATCTGAGTACAGATATTTCGGATCCCATAGAAGACAATAGGGCCAAAGGAAATATCCTCCGATAACAAAGAGAAAGAAGCTTTCTGAGAAACTTCTTTGTGTTCTGTGAAATCATCTCACAGAGTTACAGCGTTCCCCTCAAGAACCCTTTCGCTAAGACAGTTCTTTTGGAATTGGCAAAGTGATATTTGGAAGCCCATAGAGGGCTATGGTGAAAAAGGAACTATCCTCCGATGAAATCTGGAAAGAAGCTCTCTGAGAAACTGCTTAGTGTTCTGTTAATTCATCTCACAGAGTTACATGCGTATTTCCTGGATCTCTTTCCTAGCCTTATTTCTCTGGAATCTGAGTACAGATATTTCGGATCCCATTGAAGACAATAGGGCCAAAGGAAATATCCTCCTATAACAAAGAGAAAGAAGCTTTCTGAGAAACTTCTTTGTGTTCTGTGAAATCATCTCACAGAGTTACAGCGTTCCCCTCAAGAACCCTTTCGCTAAGACAGTTCTTTTGGAATTGACAAAGTGATATTAGAAAGCCCATAGAGGGCTATGGTGAAAAAGGAAATATCCTCCGATGAAATCTGGAAAGAAGCTTTCTGAGAAACTGCTTAGTGTTCTGTTAATTCATCTCACAGAGTTACATGTGTATTTCGTGGATCTCTTTGCTAGCATTATTTCTGTGGAATCTGAGAACAGATATTTCGGATCCCTTTGAAAACTATACGGCCAAAGGAAATATCCTCCGATAACAAAGAGAAAGAAGCTTTCTGAGAAACTTCTTTGTGTTCTGTGAAATCATCTCACAGAGTTACAGCTTTCCCCTCAAGAAGCCTTTCGCTAAGACAGTTCTTGTGGAATAGGCAAAGTGATATTTGGAAGCCCATAGAGGGTTTGGTGAAAAAGGAAATATCCTCAGATGAAATCTGGAAAGAAGCTTTCTGAGAAACTGCTTAGTGTTCTGTTAATTCATCTCACAGAGTTACATGTGTATTTCGTGGATCTCTTTGCTAGCCTTATTTCTGTGGAATCTGAGAACAGATATTTCGGATCCCTTAGAAAAATATAGGGCCAAAGGAAATATCCTCCGATAACAAAGAGAAAGAAGGATTCTGAGAAACTTCTTTGTGTTCTGTGAAATCATCTCACAGAGTTACAGCTTTCCCCTCAAGAAGCCTTTCGCTAAGACAGTTCTTGTGGAATAGGCAAAGTGATATTTGGAAGCCCATAGAGGGTTTGGTGAAAAAGGAAATATCCTCAGATGAAATATGGAAAGAAGCTTTCTGAGAAACTGCTTAGTGTTCTGTTAATTCATCTCACAGAGTTACATGTGTATTTCGTGGATCTCTTTGCTAGCCTTATTTCTGTGGAATCTGAGAACAGATATTTCGGATCCCTTTGAAGACTATAGGGCCAAAGGAAATATCCTCCGATAACAAAGAGAAAGAAGGTTTCTGAGAAACTTCTTTGTGTTCTGTGAAATCATCTCACAGAGTTACAGCTTTCCCCTCAAGAAGCCTTTTGCTAAGACAGTTCTTGTTTAATAGGCAAAGTGATATTTGGAAGCCCATAGAGGGTTTGGTGAAAAAGGAAATATCCTCAGATGAAATCTGGAAAGAAGCTTTCTGAGAAACTGCTTAGTTTTCTGTTAATTCATCTCACAGAGTTACATGTGTATTTCGTGGATCTCTTTGCTAGCGTTATTTCTGTGGAATCTGAGGACAGATATTTCGGATCCCGTTGAAGACTATAGGGCCAAAGGAAATATCCTCCGATAACGAAGAGAAAGAAGCTTTCTGAGAAACTTCTTTGTGTTCTGTGAAATCATCTCACAGAGTTACAGCTTTCCCCGCAAGAAGCCTTTCGCTAAGACAGTTCTTGTGGAATTGGCAAAGTGATATTTGGAAGCCCATAAAGGGCTATGGTGAAAAAGAAAATATCCTCCGATGAAATCTGGAAAGAAGCTTTCTGAGAAACTGCTTAGTGTTCTGTTAATTCATCTCACAGAGTTACATGTGTATTTCGCGGATCTCTTTGCTAGCCTTATTTCTGTGGAATCTGAGAACAGATATTTCGGAACCCTTTGAAGACTATAGGGCCAATGGAAATATCGTGCCAAAACAAAGAGAAAGAAGCTTTCTGACAAACTTCTTTGTGTTCTGTGAAATCATCTCACAGAGTTACAGCTTTCCCCTCAAGAAGCCTTTCGCTAAGACAGTTCTTGTGGAATAGGCAAAGTGATATTTGGAAGCCCATAGAGGGCTATGGTGAAAAAGGAAATATCCTCAGATGAAATATGGAAAGAAGCTTTCTGAGAAACTGCTTAGTGTTCTGTTAATTCATCTCACAGAGTTACATGCGTATTTCCTGGATCTCTTTCCTAGCCTTATTTCTGTGGAATCTGAGTACAGATATTTCGGATCCCATTGAAGACAATAGGGCCAAAGGAAATATCCTCCTATAACAAAGAGAAAGAAGCTTTCTGAGAAACTTCTTTGTGTTCTGTGAAATCATCTCACAGAGTTACAGCGTTCCCCTCAAGAACCCTTTCGCTAAGACAGTTCTTTTGGAATTGGCAAAGTGATATTTGGAAGCCCATAGAGGGCTATGGTGAAAAAGGAAATATCCTCAGATGAAATCTGGAAAGAAGCTTTCTGAGAAACTGCTTAGTGTTCTGTTAATTCATCTCACAGAGTTACATGTGTATTTCGTGGATCTCTTTGCTAGCCTTATTTCTGTGGAATCTGAGAACAGATATTTCGGATCCCTTTGAAAACCATAGGGCCAAAGGAAATATCCTCCGATAACAAAGAGAAAGAAGCTTTCTGAGAAACTTCTTTGTGTTCTGCGAAATCATCTCACAGAGTTACAGCTTTACCCTCAAGAAGCCTTTCGCTAAGACAGTTCTTGTGGAATAGGCAAAGTGATATTTGGAAGCCCATAGAGGGTTTGGTGAAAAAGGAAATATCCTCAGATGAAATCTGGAAAGAAGCTTTCTGAGAAACTGCTTAGTGTTCTGTTAATTCATCTCAAGAGTTACATGTGTATTTCGTGGATCTCTTTGCTAGCGTTATTTCTGTGGAATGTGAGAACAGATATTTCTGATCCCTTTGAAGACTATAGGGCCAAAGGAAATATCCTACGATAACAAAGAGAAAGAAGCTTTCTGAGAAACTTCTTTGTGTTCTGTGAAATCATCTCACAGAGTTACAGCTTTCCCCTCAAGAAGCCTTTCGCTAAGACAGTTCTTGTGGAATAGGCAAAGTGATATTTGGAAGCCCATAGAGGGCTATGGTGAAAAAGGAAATATCCTCCGATGAAATCTGGAAAGAAGCTTTCTGAGAAACTGCTTAGTGTTCTTTAAATTCATCTCACAGAGTTACATCTGTATTTCGGGGATCTCTTTGCTAGCCTTATTTCTGTGGAATCTGAGTAGAGATATTTCGGATCCCATTGAAGACAATAGGGCCAAAGGAAATATCCTCCGATAACAAAGAGAAAGAAGCTTTCTGAGAAACTTCTTTGTGTTCTGTGAAATCATCTCACAGAGTTACAGCGTTCCCCTCAAGAACCCTTTCGCTAAGACAGTTCTTTTGGAATTGGCAAAGTGATATTTGGAAGCCCATAGAGGGCTATGGTGAAAAAGGAACTATCCTCCGATGAAATCTGGAAAGAAGCTCTCTGAGAACCTGCTTAGTGTTCTGTTAATTCATCTCACAGAGTTACATGTGTATTTCGTGGATCTCTTTGCTAGCCTTATTTCTGTGGAATCTGAGAACAGATATTTCGGATCCCTTTGAAAACTATAGGGCCAAAGGAAATACCCTCCGATAACAAAGAGAAAGAAGGTTTCTGAGAAACTTCTTAGTGTTCTGTGAAATAATCTCACAGAGTTACAGCTTTCCCCTCAAGAAGCCTTTCGCTAAGACAGTTCTTGTGTAATAGGCAAAGTGATATTTGGAAGCCCATAGAGGGTTTGGTGAAAAAGGAAATATCCTCAGATGAAATCTGGAAAGAAGCTTTCTGATAAACTGCTTAGTGTTCTGTTAATTCATCTCACAGAGTTACATCTGTATTTCGTGGATCTCTTTGCTAGCGTTATTTCTGTGGAATCTGAGAACAGATATTTCGGATCCCTTTGAAGACTATAGGGCCAAAGGAAATATCCTCCGATAACAAAGAGAAAGAAGCTTTCTGAGAAACCTCTTTGTGTTCTGTGAAATCATCTCACAGAGTTACAGCTTTCCCCTCAAGAAGCCTTTCGCTAAGACAGTTCTTGTGGAATTGGCAAAGTGATATTTGGAAGCCCATAGAGGGCTATGGTGAAAAAGAAAATATCCTCCGATGAAATCTGGAAAGAAGCTTTCTGAGAAACTGCTTAGTGTTTTGTTAATTCATCTCACAGAGTTACATCTGTATTTCGCGGATCTCTTTGCTAGCCTTATTTCTGTGGAATCTGAGAACAGGTATTTCGGATCCCTTTGAAGTCTATAGGGCCAAAGGAAATATCCTCCGATAACAAAGAGAAAGAAGCTTTCTGAGAAACTTCTTTGTGTTCTGTGAAATCATCTCACGGAGTTACAGCTTTCCCCTCAAGAACCCTTTCGCTAAGACAGTTCTTGTGGAATTGGCAAAGTGGTATTTGGAAGCCCATAGTGGGCTAAGGGAAAAAGGAAATATCCTCAGATGAAATCTGGAAAGAAGCTTTCTGAGAAACTGCTTAGTGTTCTGTTAATTCACCTCACAGAGTTACATGTGTATTTCGTGGATCTCTTTGCTAGCCTTATTTCTGTGGAATCTGAGAACAGATATTTCGGATCCCATTGAAGACTATAGGGCCAAAGGAAATATCCTCCGATAACAAAGAGAAAGAAGCTTTCTGAGAAACTTCTTTTTGTTCTGTGAAGTCATCTCACAGAGTTACAGCTTTCCCCTCAAGAAGCCTTTCGCTAAGACAGTTCTTGTGGAATTGGCAAAGTGATATTTGGAAGCCCATAGAGGGCTATGGTGAAAAAGGAAATATCCTCCGATGAAATCTGGAAAGAAGCTTTCTGAGAAATTGCTTAGTGTTCTGTTAATTCATCTCACAGAGTTACATGTGTATTTCGTGGATCTCTTTGCTAGCCTTATTTCTGTGGAATCTGAGAACAGATATTTCGGAACCCTTTGAAGACTATATGGCCAATGGAAATATCATGCCAAAACAAATAGAAAGAAGCATTCTGACAAACTTCTTTGTGTTCTGTGAAATCATCTCACAGAGTTACAGCTTTCCCCTCAAGAAGCCTTTCGCTAAGACAGTTCTTGTGGAATAGGCAAAGTGATATTTGGAAGCCCATAGAGGGCTATGGTGAAAAAGGAAATATCCTCCGATGAAATCTGGAAAGAAGCTTTCTGAGAAATTGCTTAGTGTTCTGTTAATTCATCTCACAGAGTTACATGTGTATTTCGTGGATCTCTTTGCTAGCCTTATTTCTGTGGAATCTGAGAACAGATATTTCGGAACCCTTTGAAGACTATATGGCCAATGGAAATATCATGCCAAAACAAAGAGAAAGAAGCATTCTGACAAACTTCTTTGTGTTCTGTGAAATCATCTCACAGAGTTACAGCTTTCCCCTCAAGAAGCCTTTCGCTAAGACAGTTCTTGTGGAATAGGCAAAGTGATATTTGGAAGCCCATAGAGGGCTATGGTGAAAAAGGAAATATACTCAGATGAAATCTGGAAAGAAGCTTTCTGAGAAACTGCTTAGTGTTCTGTTAATTCATCTCACAGAGTTACATCTGTATTTTGTGGATCTCTTTGCTAGTCTTATTTCTGTGGAATCTGAGTACAGATATTTCGGATCCCATTGAAGACAATAGTTCCAAAGGAAATATCCTCCTATAACAAAGAGAAAGAAGCTTTCTGAGAAACTTCTTTGTGTTCTGTGAAATCATCTCACAGAGTTACAGCTTTCCCCTCAAGAACCCTTTCGCTAAGACTGTTCTTGTGGAATTGGCAAAGTGATATTTGGAAGCCCATAGAGGGCTATGGTTAAAAAGGAAATATCCTCAGATGAAATCTGGAAAGAAGCTTTCTGAGAAACTGCTTAGTGTTCTGTTAATTCATCTCACAGAGTTACATGCGTATTTCGTGGATCTCTTTGCTAGCCTTATTTCTGTGGAATCTGAGTACAGATATTTCGGATCCCATTGAAGACAATAGGGCCAAAGGAAATATCCTCCGATAACAAAGAGAAAGAAGGTTTCTGAGAAACTTCTTTGTGTTCTTTGAAATCATCTCACAGAGTTACAGCGTTCCCCTCAAGAACCATTTCGCTAAGACAGTTCTTTTGGAATTGGCAAAGTGATATTTGGAAGCCCATAGAGGGCTATGGTGAAAAAGGAAATATCCTCCGATGAAATCTGGAAAGAAGCTCTCTGAGAAACTGCTTAGTGTTCTGTTAATTCATCTCACAGAGTTACATGTGTATTTCGTGGATCTCTTTGCTAGCCTTATTTCTGTGGAATATGAGAACAGATATTTCGGATCCCTTTGAAAACTATAGGGCCAAAGGAAATATCCTCCGATAACAAAGAGAAAGAAGGTTTCTGAGAAACTTCTTTGTGTTCTGTGAAATCATCTCACAGAGTTACAGCTTTCCCCTCAAGAACCCTTTCGCTAAGACAGTTCTTGTGGAATTGGCAAAGTGATATTTGGAAGCCCATAGAGGGCTAAGGTGAAACAGGAAATATCCTCAGATGAATTCTGGAAAGAAGCTTTATGAGAAACTGCTTAGTGTTCTGTTAATTCATCTCACAGAGTTACATGTGTATTTCGTGGAACTCTTTGCTAGCCTTATTTTTGTGGAATCTGAGAACAGATATTTCGGATCCCTTTGAAGACTACAGGGCCAAAGGAAATATCCTCCTATAACAAAGAGAAAGAAGCTTTCTGAGAAACTTCTTTGTGTTCTGTGAAATCATCTCACAGAGTTACAGCTTTCCCCTCAAGAAGCCTTTCGCTAAGACAGTTCTTGTGGAATTGGCAAAGTGGTATTTGGAAGCCCTTAGGGGGCTATGGTGAAAAAGGAAATATCCTCCGATGAAATCTGGAAAGAAGCTTTCTGAGAAATTGCTTAGTGTTCTGTTAATTCATCTCACAGAGTTACATGTGTATTTCGTGGATCTCTTTGCTAGCCTTATTTCTGTGGAATCTGAGAACAGATATTTCGGAACCCTTTGAAGACTATATGGCCAATGGAAATATCATGCCAAAACAAAGAGAAAGAAGCATTCTGACAAACTTCTTTGTGTTCTGTGAAATCATCTCACAGAGTTACAGCTTTACCCTCAAGAAGCCTTTCGCTAAGACAGTTCTTGTGGAATAGGCAAAGTGATATTTGGAAGCCCATAGAGGGCTATGGTGAAAAAGGAAATATCCTCCGATGAAATCTGGAAAGAAGCTTTCTGAGAAATTGCTTAGTGTTCTGTTAATTCATCTCACAGAGTTACATGTGTATTTCGTGGATCTCTTTGCTAGCCTTATTTCTGTGGAATCTGAGAACAGATATTTCGGAACCCTTTGAAGACTATATGGCCAATGGAAATATCATGCCAAAACAAAGAGAAAGAAGCATTCTGACAAACTTCTTTGTGTTCTGTGAAATCATCTCACAGAGTTACAGCTTTCCCCTCAAGAAGCCTTTCGCTAAGACAGTTCTTGTGGAATAGGCAAAGTGATATTTGGAAGCCCATAGAGGGCTATGGTGAAAAAGGAAATATCCTCAGATGAAATCTGGAAAGAAGCTTTCTGAGAAACTGCTTAGTGTTCTGTTAATTCATCTCACAGAGTTACATCTGTATTTTGTGGATCTCTTTGCTAGCCTTATTTCTGTGGAATCTGAGAACAGATATTTCGGATCCCATTGAAGACTATAGGGCCAAAGGAAATATCCTCCGATAACAAAGAGAAAGAAGCTTTCTGAGAAACTTCTTTGTGTTCTGTGAAATCATCTCACAGAGTTACAGCTTTCCCCTCAAGAAGCCTTTCGCTAAGACAGTTCTTGTGGAATTGGCAAAGTGGTATTTGGAAGCCCATAGGGGGCTAAGGGAAAAAGGAACTATCCTCAGATGAAATCTGGAAAGAAGCTTTCTGAGAAACTGCTTAGTGTTCTGTTAATTCATCTCACAGAGTTACATGTGTATTTCGTGGATCTCTTTGCTAGCCTTATTTCTGTGGAATCTGAGAACAGATATTTCGGATCCCATTGAAGACTATAGGGCCAAAGGAAATATCCTCCGATAACAAAGAGAAAGAAGCTTTCTGAGAAACTTCTTTTTGTTCTGTGAAGTCATCTCACAGAGTTACAGCTTTCCCCTCAAGAAGCCTTTCGCTAAGACAGTTCTTGTGGAATTGGCAAAGTGATATTTGGAAGCCCATAGAGGGCTATGGTGAAAAAGGAAATATCTTCCGATGAAATCTGGAAAGAAGCTTTCTGAGAAATTGCTTAGTGTTCTGTTAATTCATCTCACAGAGTTACATGTGTATTTTGTGGATCTCTTTGATAGCCTTATTTCTGTGGAATCTGAGAACAGATATTTCGGAACCCTTTGAAGACTATATGGCCAATGGAAATATCATGCCAAAACAAAGAGAAAGAAGCATTCTGACAAACTTCTTTGTGTTCTGTGAAATCATCTCACAGAGTTACAGCTTTCCCCTCAAGAAGCCTTTCGCTAAGACAGTTCTTGTGGAATAGGCAAAGTGATATTTGGAAGCCCATAGAGGGCTATGGTGAAAAAGGAAATATCCTCCGATGAAATCTGGAAAGAAGCTTTCTGAGAAATTGCTTAGTGTTCTGTTAATTCATCTCACAGAGTTACATGTGTATTTCGTGGATCTCTTTGCTAGCCTTATTTCTGTGGAATCTGAGAACAGATATTTCGGAACCCTTTGAAGACTATATGGCCAATGGAAATATCATGCCAAAACAAAGAGAAAGAAGCATTCTGACAAACTTCTTTGTGTTCTGTGAAATCATCTCACAGAGTTACAGCTTTCCCCCAAGAAGCCTTTCGCTAAGACAGTTCTTGTGGAATAGGCAAAGTGATATTTGGAAGCCCATAGAGTGCTATGGTGAAAAAGGAAATATACTCAGATGAAATCTGGAAAGAAGCTTTCTGAGAAACTGCTTAGTGTTCTGTTAATTCATCTCACAGAGTTACATCTGTATTTTGTGGATCTCTTTGCTAGTCTTATTTCTGTGGAATCTGAGTACAGATATTTCGGATCCCATTGAAGACAATAGTTCCAAAGGAAATATCCTCCTATAACAAAGAGAAAGAAGCTTTCTGAGAAACTTCTTTGTGTTCTGTGAAATCATCTCACAGAGTTACAGCTTTCCCCTCAAGAACCCTTTCGCTAAGACTGTTCTTGTGGAATTAGCAAAGTGATATTTGGTAGCCCATAGAGGGCTATGGTTAAAAAGGAAATATCCTCAGATGAAATCTGGAAAGAAGCTTTCTGAGAAACTGCTTAGTGTTCTGTTAATTCATCTCATAGAGTTACATGCGTATTTCGTGGATCTCTTTGTTAGCCTTATTTCTGTGGAATCTGAGTACAGATATTTCGGATCTCATTGAAGACAATAGGGCCAAAGGAAATATCCTCCGATAACAAAGAGAAAGAAGCTTTCTGAGAAACTTCTTTGTGTTCTTTGAAATCATCTCACAGAGTTACAGCGTTCCCCTCAAGAACCATTTCGCTAAGACAGTTCTTTTGGAATTGGCAAAGTGATATTTGGAAGCCCATAGAGGGCTATGGTGAAAAAGGAAATATCCTCCGATGAAATCTGGAAAGAAGCTCTCTGAGAAACTGCTTAGTGTTCTGTTAATTCATCTCACAGAGTTACATGTGTATTTCGTGGATCTCTTTGCTAGCCTTATTTCTGTGGAATATGAGAACAGATATTTCGGATCCCTTTGAAAACTATAGGGCCAAAGGAAATATCCTCCGATAACAAAGAGAAAGAAGGTTTCTGAGAAACTTCTTTGTGTTCTGTGAAATCATCTCACAGAGTTACAGCTTTCCCCTCAAGAAGCCTTTCGCTAAGACAGTTCTTGTGGAATTGGCAAAGTGATATTTGGAAGCCCATAGAGGGCTATGGTGAAAAAGGAAATATCCTCCGATGAAATCTGGAAAGAAGCTTTCTCAGAAACTGCTTAGTGTTCTGTTAATTCATCTCACAGAGTTACATGTGTATTTCGTGGATCTCTTTGCTAGCCTTATTTCTGTGGAATCTGAGAACAGATATTTCGGATCCCTTTGAAGACTATAGGGCCAAAGGAAATATCCTCCGATAACAAAGAGAAAGAAGCTTTCTGAGAAACTTCTTTGTGCTCTGTGAAATCATCTCACGGAGTTACAGATTTCCCCTCAAGAAGCCTTTCGCTAAGACAGTTCTTGTGGAATAGGCAAAGTGATATTTGGAAGCCCATAGAGGGCTATGGTTAAAAAGGAAATATCCTCAGATGAAATCTGGAAAGAAGCTTTCTGAGAAACTGCTTAGCGTTCTGTTAATTCATCTCACAGAGTTACATGTGTATTTCTTGGAACTCTTTGCTAGCCTTATTTCTGTGGAATCTGAGAACAGATATTTCGGATCCCTTTGAAAACTATAGGGCCAAAGGAAATATCCTCCGATAACAAAGAGAAAGAAGCTTTCTGAGAAACTTCTTTGTGTTCTGTGAAATCATCTCACAGAGTTACAGCTTTCCCCTCAAGAAGCCTTTCGCTAAGACAGTTCTTGTGGAATTGGCAAAGTGGTATTTGGAAGCCCATAGGGGGCTATGGTGAAAAATGAAATATCCTCAGATGAAATCTGGAAAGAAGCTTTCTGAGAAACTGCTTAGTGTTCTGTTAATTCATCTCACCGAGTTACATGTGTATTTCGTGGATCTCATTGCTCGCCTTATTTCTGTGGAATCTGAGAACAGATATTTCGGAACCCATTGAAGACTATAGTGCCAAAGGAAATATCATGCCAAAACAAAGAGAAAGAAGCTTTCTGACAAACTTCTTTGTGTTCTGTGAAATCATCTCACAGAGTTACAGCTTTCTCCTCAAGAAGCCTTTCGCTAAAACAGTTCTTGTGGAATAGGCAAAGTGATATTTGGAAGCCCATAGAGGGCTATGGTGAAAAAGGAAATATCCTCACAGGAAATCTGGAAAGAAGCTTTCTGAGAAACTGCTTAGTGTTCTGTTAATTCATCTCACAGAGTTACATGTTTATTTCGTGGATCTCTTTACTAGCCTTATTTCTGTGGAATCTGAGAACAGATATTTCGGATCCCTTTGAAGACTATAGGGCCAAAGGAAATATCTTCCGATAACAAAGAGAAAGAAGCTTTCTGAGAAACTTCTTTGTGTTCCGTGAAAACATCTCACAGAGTTACAGCTTTCCCCTCAAGAACCCTTTCGCTAAGACAGTTCTTGTGGAATTGGCAAAGTGATATTTGGAAGCCCATAGAGGGCTAAGGTGAAACAGGAAATATCCTCAGATGAATTCTGGAAAGAAGCTTTATGAGAAACTGCTTAGTGTTCTGTTAATTCATCTCACAGAGTTACATGTGTATTTCGTGGAACTCTTTGCTAGCCTTATTTCTGTGGAATCTGAGAACAGATATTTCGGATCCCTTTGAAGACTACAGGGCCAAAGGAAATATCCTCCTATAACAAAGAGAAAGAAGCTTTCTGAGAAACTTCTTTGTGTTCTGTGAAATCATCTCACAGAGTTACAGCTTTCCCCTCAAGAAGCCTTTCGCTAGGACAGTTCTTGTGGAATTGGCAAAGTGGTATTTGGAAGCCCTTAGGGGGCTATGGTGAAAAAGGAAATATACTCCGATGAAATCTGGAAAGAAGCTTTCTGAGAAATTGCTTAGTGTTCTGTTAATTCATCTCACAGAGTTACATGTGTATTTCGTGGATCTCTTTGCTAGCCTTTTTTCTGTGGAATCCAAGAACAGATATTTCGGAACCCTTTGAAGACTATATGGCCAATGGAAATATCATGCCAAAACAAAGAGAAAGAAGCATTCTGACAAACTTCTTTGTGTTCTGTGAAATCATCTCACAGAGTTAGAGCTTTCCCCTAAAGAAGCCTTTCGCTAAGACAGTTCTTCTGGAATTGGCAAAGTGATATTTGGAAGCCCATAGAGGGCTATGGTGAAAAAGGAAATATCCTCACAGGAAATCTGGAAAGAAGCTTTCTGAGAAACTGCTTGGTGTTCTGTTAATTCATCTCACAGAGTTACATGTGTATTTCGTGGATCTCTTTGCTAGCCTTATTTCTGTGGAATCTGAGAACAGATATTTCGGAACCCTTTGAAGACTATATGGCCAATGGAAATATCATGCCAAAACAAAGAGAAAGAAGCATTCTGACAAACTTCTTTGTGTTCTGTGAAATCATCTCACTGAGTTACAGCTTTCCCCTCAAGAAGCCTTTCGCTAAGACAGTTCTTGTGGAATAGGCAAAGTGATATTTGGAAGCCCATAGAGGGCTATGGTGAAAAAGGAAATATCCTCAGATGAAATCTGGAAAGAAGCTTTCTGAGAAACTGCTTAGTGTTCTGTTAATTCATCTCACAGAGTTACATCTGTATTTTGTGGATCTCTTTGCTAGTCTTATTTCTGTGGAATCTGAGTACAGATATTTCGGATCCCATTGAAGACAATAGTTCCAAAGGAAATATCCTCCTATAACAAAGAGAAAGAAGCTTTCTGAGAAACTTCTTTGTGTTCTGTGAAATCATCTCACAGAGTTACAGCTTTCCCCTCAAGAACCCTTTCGCTAAGACTGTTCTTGTGGAATTGGCAAAGTGATATTTGGAAGCCCATAGAGGGCTATGGTTAAAAAGGAAATATCCTCAGATGAAATCTGGAAAGAAGCTTTCTGAGAAACTGCTTAGTGTTCTGTTAATTCATCTCACAGAGTTACATGCGTATTTCGTGGATCTCTTTGCTAGCCTTATTTCTGTGGAATCTGAGTACAGATATTTCGGATCCCATTGAGGACAATAGGGCCAAAGGAAATATCCTCCGATAACAAAGAGAAAGAAGCTTTCTGAGAAACTTCTTTGTGTTCTTTGAAATCATCTCACAGAGTTACAGCGTTCCCCTCAAGAACCATTTCGCTAAGACAGTTCTTTTGGAATTGGCAAAGTGATATTTGGAAGCCCATAGAGGGCTATGGTGAAAAAGGAAATATCCTCCGATGAAATCTGGAAAGAAGCTCTCTGAGAAACTGCTTAGTGTTCTGTTAATTCATCTCACAGAGTTACATGTGTATTTCGTGGATCTCTTTGCTAGCCTTATTTCTGTGGAATATGAGAACAGATATTTCGGATCCCTTTGAAAACTATAGGGCCAAAGGAAATATCCTCCGATAACAAAGAGAAAGAAGGTTTCTGAGAAACTTCTTTGTGTTCTGTGAAATCATCTCACAGAGTTACAGCTTTCCCCTCAAGAAGCCTTTCGCTAAGACAGTTCTTGTGGAATTGGCAAAGTAATATTTGGAAGCCCATAGAGGGCTATGGTGAAAAAGGAAATATCCTCCGATGAAATCTGGAAAGAAGCTTTCTCAGAAACTGCTTAGTGTTCTGTTAATTCATCTCACAGAGTTACATGTGTATTTCGTGGATCTCTTTGCTAGCCTTATTTCTGTGGAATCTGAGAACAGATATTTCGGATCCCTTTGAAGACTATAGGGCCAAAGGAAATATCCTCCGATAACAAAGAGAAAGAAGCTTTCTGAGAAACTTCTTTGTGTTCTGTGAAATCATCTCACAGAGTTACAGCTTTCCCCTCAAGAAGCCTTTCGCTAAGACAGTTCTTGTGGAATTGGCAAAGTGGTATTTGGAAGCCCATAGAGGGCTATGGTTAAAAAGGAAATATCCTCAGATGAAATCTGGAAAGAAGCTTTCTGAGAAACTGCTTAGCGTTCTGTTAATTCATCTCACAGAGTTACCTGTGTATTTCGTGGAACTCTTTGCTAGCCTTATTTCTGTGGAATCTGAGAACAGATATTTCGGATCCCTTTGAAAACTATAGGGCCAAAGGAAATATCCTCCGATAACAAAGAGAAAGAAGCTTTCTGAGAAACTTCTTTGTGTTCTGTGAAATCATCTCACAGAGTTACAGCTTTCCCCTCAAGAAGCCTTTCGCTAAGACAGTTCTTGTGGAATTGGCAAAGTGGTATTTGGAAGCCCGTAGGGGGCTATGGTGAAAAAGGAAATATCCTCAGATGAAATCTGGAAAGAAGCTTTCTGAGAAACTGCTTAGTGTTCTGTTAATTCATCTCACCGAGTTACATGTGTATTTCGTGGATCTCATTGCTCGCCTTATTTCTGTGGAATCTGAGAACAGATATTTCGGAACCCATTGAAGACTATAGTGCCAAAGGAAATATCATTCCAAAACAAAGAGAAAGAAGCTTTCTGACAAACTTCTTTGTGTTCTGTGAAATCATCTCACAGAGTTACAGCTTTCTCCTCAAGAAGCCTTTCGCTAAGACAGTTCTTGTGGAATAGGCAAAGTGATATTTGGAAGCCCATAGAGGGCTATGGTGAAAAAGGAAATATCCTCACAGGAAATCTGGAAAGAAGCTTTCTGAGAAACTGCTTAGTGTTCTGTTAATTCATCTCACAGAGTTACATGTGTATTTCGTGGATCTCTTTACTAGCCTTATTTCTGTGGAATCTGAGAACAGATATTTCGGATCCCTTTGAAGACTATAGGGCCAAAGGAAATATCTTCCGATAACAAAGAGAAAGAAGCTTTCTGAGAAACTTCTTTGTGTTCTGTGAAATCATCTCACAGAGTTACAGCTTTCCCCTCAAGAACCCTTTCGCTAAGACAGTTCTTGTGGAATTGGCAAAGTGATATTTGGAAGCCCATAAAGGGCTAAGGTGAAACAGGAAATATCCTCAGATGAATTCTGGAAAGAAGCTTTATGAGAAACTGCTTAGTGTTCTGGTAATTCATCTCACAGAGTTACATGTGTATTTCGTGGAACTCTTTGCTAGCCTTATTTCTGTGGAATCTGAGAACAGATATTTCGGATCCCTTTGAAGACTACAGGGCCAAAGGAAATATCCTCCTATAACAAAGTGAAAGAAGCTTTATGAGAAACTTCTTTGTGTTCTGTGAAATCATCTCACAGAGTTACAGCTTTCCCCTCAAGAAGCCTTTCGCTAAGACAGTTCTTGTGGAATTGGCAAAGTGGTATTTGGAAGCCCTTAGGGGGCTATGGTGAAAAAGGAAATATCCTCCGATGAAATCTGGAAAGAAGCTTTCTGAGAAACTGCTTAGTGTTCTGTTAATTCATGTCACAGAGTTACATGTGTATTTCGTGGATCTCTTTGCTAGCCTTATTTCTGTGGAATCTGAGAACAGATATTTCGGATCCCATTGAAGACTATACAGCCAAAGGAAATATCCTCCGATAACAAAGAGAAAGAAGCTTTCTGAGAAACTTCTTTTTGTTCTGTGAAATCATCTCACAGAGTTACAGCTTTCCCCTCAAGAAGCCTTTCGCTATGACAGTTCTTGTGGAATAGGCAAAGTGATATTTGGAAGCCCATAGAGGGCCATGGTGATAAAGGAAATATCCTCAGATGAAATCTGGAAAGAAGCTTTCTGAGAAACTGCTTAGTGTTCTGTTAATTCATCTCACAGAGGTACATGCGTATTTCTTGGATCTCTTTGCTAGCCTTATTTCTGTGTAATCTGAGTACAGATATTTCGGATCCCATTGAAGACAAGAGGGCCAAAGGAAATATCCTCCGATAACAAAGAGAAGGAAGCTTTCTGAGAAACTTCTTTGTGTTCTGTGAAATCATCTCACAGAGTTACAGCTTTCCCCTCAAGAACCCTTTCGCTAATACAGTTCTTGTGGAATTGGCAAAGTAATATTTGGAAGCCCATAGAGGGCTAAGGTGAAAAAGGAAATATCCTCACAGGAATTCTGGAAAGAAGCTTTCTGAGAAACTGCTTAGTGTTCTGTTAATTCATCTCACAGAGTTACATGTGTATTTCGTGGATCTCTTTGCTAGCCTTATTTCTGTGGAATCTGAGAACAGATATTTCGGATCCCTTTGAAGACTATAGGGCCAAAGGAAATATCCTCCGATAACAAAGAGAAAGAAGCTTTGTGAGAAACTTCTTTGTGTTCTGTGAAATCATCTCACAGAGTTACAGCTTTCCCCTCAAGAAGCCTTTCGCTAAGACAGTTCTTGTGGAATTGGCAAAGTGGTATTTGGAAGCCCATAGGGGGCTATGGTGAAAAAGGAAATATCCTCAGATGAAATCTGGAAAGAAGCTTTCTGAGAAACTGCTTAGTGTTCTGTTAATTCATCTCACAGAGATACATGTGTATTTCGTGGATCTCTTTGCTAGCCTTATTTCTGTGGAATCTGAGAACAGATATTTCGGATCCCATTGAAGAGTATAGGGCCAAAGGAAATATCCTCCGTTAACAAAGAGAAAGAAGCTTTCTGAGAAACTTCTTTTTGTTCTGTGAAATCATCTCACAGAGTTACAGCTTTCCCCCAAAGAAGCCTTTCGCTAAGACAGTTCTTGTGGAATAGGCAAAGTGATATTTGGAAGCCCATAGAGGGTTTGGTGAAAAAGGAAATATACTCCGATGAAATCTGGAAAGAAGCTTTCTGAGAAACTGCTTAGTGTTCTGTTAATTCATCTCAGAGAGTTACATCTGTATTTCGTGGATCTCTTTGCTAGCGTTATTTCTGTGGAATCTGAGAACAGATATTTCGGATCCCTTTGAAGACTATAGGGCCAAAGGAAATATCCTCCGATAACAAAGAGAAAGAAGCTTTCTGAGAAAATTCTTTGTGTTCTGTGAAATCATCTCACAGAGTTACAGCTTTCCCCTCAAGAAGCCTTTCGCTAAGACAGTTCTTGTGGAATTGGCAAAGTGGTATTTGGAAGCCCATAGGGCGCTAAGGTGAAAAAGGAAATATCCTCCGATGAAATCTGGAAAGAAGCTTTCTGAGAAACTGCTTAGTGTTCTGTTAATTCATCTCACAGAGTTACATGTGTATTTCGTGGATCTCTTTGCTAGCTTTATTTCTGTGGAATCTGAGAACAGATATTTCGGATCCCATTGAAGACTATAGGGCCAAAGGAAATATCCTCCGATAACAAGAGAAAGAAGCTTTCTGAGAAACTTCTTTTTGTTCTGTGAAATCATCTCACAGAGTTACAGCTTTCCCCTCAAGAAGCCTTTCGCTAAGACAGTTCTTGTGGAATAGGCAAAGTGATATTTGGAAGCCCCTAGAGGGCTATGGTGAAAAAGGAAATATCCTCAGATGAAAACTGGAAAGAAGCGTTCTGAGAAACTGCTTAACACTAAGCAGTTTCTCATTCTGTTAATTCATCTGACAGAGTTACATGTGTATTTCATGGATCTCTTTGCTAGCCTTATTTCTGTGGAATCTGAGAACAGATATTTCGGATCCCTTTGAAGACTATAGGGTCAAAGGAAATACCCTCCGATAACACAGAGAAAGAAGCTTTCTGAGAAACTTCTTTGTGTTCTGTGAAATCATCTCACAGAGTTACAGCTTTCCCATCAAGAACCCTTTCGCTAAGACAGTTCTTGTGGAATTGGCAAAGTGATATTTGGAAGCCCATTGAGGGCTATGGTGAAAAAGGAAATATCCTCAGATGAAATCTGGAAAGAAGCTTTCTGAGAAACGGCTTAGTGTTCTGTTAATTTATCTCACAGAGTTACATGTGTATTTCGTGGATCTCTTTGCTAGCCTTATTTCTGTGGAATTTGAGAACAGATATGTTGGATCCCTTTGAAGACTATAGGGCCAAAGGAAATATCCTCCGATAACAAAGAGAAAGAAGCTTTCTGAGAAACTTCTTTGTGTTCTGTGAAATCATCTCACAGAGTTACAGCTTTCCCCTCAAGAAGCCTTTCGCTAAGACAGTTCTTGTGGAATTGGCAAAGTGATATTTGGAAGCCCTTAGAGAGCTATGGTGAAAAAGGAAATATCCTCACCGGAAATCTGGAAAGAAGCTTTCTGAGAAACTGCTTAGTGTTCTATTAATTCATCTCACAGAGTTACATGTGTATTTCGTGGATCTCTTTGCTAGCCTTATTTCTGTGGAATCTGAGAACAGATATTTCGGAACCCTTTGAAGACTATAGGGCCAAAGGAAATATCATGTCAAAAGAAAGAGAAAGAAGCTTTCTGACAAACTGCTTTGTGTTCTGTGAAATCATCTCACAGAGTTACAGCTTTCCCCTCAAGAAGCCTTTCGCTAAGACAGTTCTTGTGGAATAGGCAAAGTGATATTTGGAAGCCCATAGAGGGCTATGGTGAAAAAGTAAATATCCTCCGATGAAATCTGGAAGGAAGCTTTCTGAGAAACTGCTTAGTGTTCTGTTAATTCATCTCTCAGAGTTACATGTGTATTTCGCGGATCTCGTTGCTAGCCTTATTTCTGTGGAATCTGAGAACAGATATTTCGGATCCCTTTGTAGACTATAGGGCCAAAGGAAATATCCTCCGATAACAAAGAGAAAGAAGGTTTCTGAGAAACTTCTTTGTGTTCTGTGATATCATATCACAGAGTTACAGCTTTCGCCTCAAGAAGCCTTTCGCTAAGACAGTTCTTGTGGAATAGGCAAAGTGATATTTGGAAGCCCATAGAGGGTTTGGTGAAAAAGGAAATATCCTCAGTTGAAATCTGTAAAGAAGCTTTCTGAGAAACTGCTTAGTGTTCTGTTAATTCATCTCACAGAGTTACATGTGTATTTCGTGGATCTCTTTGCTAGCCTTATTTCTGTGGAATCTGAGAACAGATATTTCGGATCCCTTTGAAGACTAAAGGGACAAAGGAAATATCCTCCGATAACAAAGAGAAAGAAGGTTTCTGAGAAACTTCTTTGTGTTCTGTGAAATCATCTCACAGAGTTACAGCTTTCCCCTCAAGAAGACTTTCGCTAAGACAGTTCTTGTGGAATAGGCAAAGTGATATTTGGAAGCCCATAGAGGGTTTGGTGAAAAAGGAAATATCCTCAGATGAAATCTGGAAAGAAGCTTTCTGAGAAACTGCTTAGTGTTCTGTTAATTCATCTCACAGAGTTACATGTGTATTTCGTGGATCTCTTTGCTAGCGTTATTTCTGTGGAATCTGAGAACAGATATTTCGGATCCCTTTGAAGACTATAGGGCCAAAGGAAATATCCTCCGATAACAAAGAGAAAGAAGCTTTCTGAGAAACTTCTTTGTGTTTTGTGAAATCCTCTCACAGAGTTACAGCTTTCCCCTCAAGAAGCCTTTCGCTAAGACAGTTCTTGTGAAATTGACAAAGTGGTATTTGGAAGCCCCTAGGGGGCTATGTTGAAAAAGGAAATATCCTCAGATGAAATCTGGAAAGAAGCTTTCTGAGAAACTGCTTAGTGTTCTGTTAATTCATCTCACAGAGTTACATGTGTATTTCGTGGATCTCATTGCTAGCCTTATTTCTGTGGAATCTGAGAACAGATATTTCGGAACCCTTTGAAAACTATAGGGCCAAAGGAAATATCATGCCAAAACAAAGAGAAAGAAGCTTTCTGACAAACTTCTTTGTGTTCTGTGAAATTATCTCACAGAGTTACAGCTTTCCCCTCAAGAAGCCTTTCGCTAAGACAGTTCTTGTGGAATAGGCAAAGTGATATTTGGAAGCCCATAGAGGGCTATGGTGAAAAAGGAAATATCCTCAGATGAAATCTGGAAAGAAGCTTTCTGAGAAACTGCTTAGTGTTCTGTTAATTCATCTCACAGAGTTACATCTGTATTTCGTGGATCTCTTTGCTAGTCTTATTTCTGTGGAATCTGAGTACAGATATTTCGGATCCCATTGAAGACAATAGGGCCAAAGGAAATATCCTCCGATTACAAAGAGAAAGAAGCTTTCTGAGAAACTTCTTTGTGCTCTGTGAAATCATCTCACGGAGTTACAGATTTCCCCTCAAGAAGCCTTTCGCTAAGACAGTTCTTGTGGAATAGGCAAAGTGATATTTGGAAGCCCATAGAGGGCTATGGTTAAAAAGGAAATATCCTCAGATGAAATCTGGAAAGAAGCTTTCTGAGAAACTGCTTAGCGTTCTGTTAATTCATCTCACAGAGTTACATGTGTATTTCTTGGAACTCTTTGCTAGCCTTATTTCTGTGGAATCTGAGAACAGATATTTCGGATCCCTTTGAAAACTATAGGGCCAAAGGAAATATCCTCCGATAACAAAGAGAAAGAAGCTTTCTGAGAAACTTCTTTGTGTTCTGTGAAATCATCTCACAGAGTTACAGCTTTCCCCTCAAGAAGCCTTTCGCTAAGACAGTTCTTGTGGAATTGGCAAAGTGGTATTTGGAAGCCCATAGGGGGCTATGGTGAAAAATGAAATATCCTCAGATGAAATCTGGAAAGAAGCTTTCTGAGAAACTGCTTAGTGTTCTGTTAATTCATCTCACCGAGTTACATGTGTATTTCGTGGATCTCATTGCTCGCCTTATTTCTGTGGAATCTGAGAACAGATATTTCGGAACCCATTGAAGACTATAGTGCCAAAGGAAATATCATGCCAAAACAAAGAGAAAGAAGCTTTCTGACAAACTTCTTTGTGTTCTGTGAAATCATCTCACAGAGTTACAGCTTTCTCCTCAAGAAGCCTTTCGCTAAAACAGTTCTTGTGGAATAGGCAAAGTGATATTTGGAAGCCCATAGAGGGCTATGGTGAAAAAGGAAATATCCTCACAGGAAATCTGGAAAGAAGCTTTCTGAGAAACTGCTTAGTGTTCTGTTAATTCATCTCACAGAGTTACATGTTTATTTCGTGGATCTCTTTACTAGCCTTATTTCTGTGGAATCTGAGAACAGATATTTCGGATCCCTTTGAAGACTATAGGGCCAAAGGAAATATCTTCCGATAACAAAGAGAAAGAAGCTTTCTGAGAAACTTCTTTGTGTTCCGTGAAAACATCTCACAGAGTTACAGCTTTCCCCTCAAGAACCCTTTCGCTAAGACAGTTCTTGTGGAATTGGCAAAGTGATATTTGGAAGCCCATAGAGGGCTAAGGTGAAACAGGAAATATCCTCAGATGAATTCTGGAAAGAAGCTTTATGAGAAACTGCTTAGTGTTCTGTTAATTCATCTCACAGAGTTACATGTGTATTTCGTGGAACTCTTTGCTAGCCTTATTTCTGTGGAATCTGAGAACAGATATTTCGGATCCCTTTGAAGACTACAGGGCCAAAGGAAATATCCTCCTATAACAAAGAGAAAGAAGCTTTCTGAGAAACTTCTTTGTGTTCTGTGAAATCATCTCACAGAGTTACAGCTTTCCCCTCAAGAAGCCTTTCGCTAGGACAGTTCTTGTGGAATTGGCAAAGTGGTATTTGGAAGCCCTTAGGGGGCTATGGTGAAAAAGGAAATATACTCCGATGAAATCTGGAAAGAAGCTTTCTGAGAAATTGCTTAGTGTTCTGTTAATTCATCTCACAGAGTTACATGTGTATTTCGTGGATCTCTTTGCTAGCCTTTTTTCTGTGGAATCCAAGAACAGATATTTCGGAACCCTTTGAAGACTATATGGCCAATGGAAATATCATGCCAAAACAAAGAGAAAGAAGCATTCTGACAAACTTCTTTGTGTTCTGTGAAATCATCTCACAGAGTTAGAGCTTTCCCCTCAAGAAGCCTTTCGCTAAGACAGTTCTTCTGGAATTGGCAAAGTGATATTTGGAAGCCCATAGAGGGCTATGGTGAAAAAGGAAATATCCTCACAGGAAATCTGGAAAGAAGCTTTCTGAGAAACTGCTTGGTGTTCTGTTAATTCATCTCACAGAGTTACATGTGTATTTCGTGGATCTCTTTGCTAGCCTTATTTCTGTGGAATCTGAGAACAGATATTTCGGAACCCTTTGAAGACTATATGGCCAATGGAAATATCATGCCAAAACAAAGAGAAAGAAGCATTCTGACAAACTTCTTTGTGTTCTGTGAAATCATCTCACTGAGTTACAGCTTTCCCCTCAAGAAGCCTTTCGCTAAGACAGTTCTTGTGGAATAGGCAAAGTGATATTTGGAAGCCCATAGAGGGCTATGGTGAAAAAGGAAATATCCTCAGATGAAATCTGGAAAGAAGCTTTCTGAGAAACTGCTTAGTGTTCTGTTAATTCATCTCACAGAGTTACATCTGTATTTTGTGGATCTCTTTGCTAGTCTTATTTCTGTGGAATCTGAGTACAGATATTTCGGATCCCATTGAAGACAATAGTTCCAAAGGAAATATCCTCCTATAACAAAGAGAAAGAAGCTTTCTGAGAAACTTCTTTGTGTTCTGTGAAATCATCTCACAGAGTTACAGCTTTCCCCTCAAGAACCCTTTCGCTAAGACTGTTCTTGTGGAATTGGCAAAGTGATATTTGGAAGCCCATAGAGGGCTATGGTTAAAAAGGAAATATCCTCAGATGAAATCTGGAAAGAAGCTTTCTGAGAAACTGCTTAGTGTTCTGTTAATTCATCTCACAGAGTTACATGCGTATTTCGTGGATCTCTTTGCTAGCCTTATTTCTGTGGAATCTGAGTACAGATATTTCGGATCCCATTGAGGACAATAGGGCCAAAGGAAATATCCTCCGATAACAAAGAGAAAGAAGCTTTCTGAGAAACTTCTTTGTGTTCTTTGAAATCATCTCACAGAGTTACAGCGTTCCCCTCAAGAACCATTTCGCTAAGACAGTTCTTTTGGAATTGGCAAAGTGATATTTGGAAGCCCATAGAGGGCTATGGTGAAAAAGGAAATATCCTCCGATGAAATCTGGAAAGAAGCTCTCTGAGAAACTGCTTAGTGTTCTGTTAATTCATCTCACAGAGTTACATGTGTATTTCGTGGATCTCTTTGCTAGCCTTATTTCTGTGGAATATGAGAACAGATATTTCGGATCCCTTTGAAAACTATAGGGCCAAAGGAAATATCCTCCGATAACAAAGAGAAAGAAGGTTTCTGAGAAACTTCTTTGTGTTCTGTGAAATCATCTCACAGAGTTACAGCTTTCCCCTCAAGAAGCCTTTCGCTAAGACAGTTCTTGTGGAATTGGCAAAGTAATATTTGGAAGCCCATAGAGGGCTATGGTGAAAAAGGAAATATCCTCCGATGAAATCTGGAAAGAAGCTTTCTCAGAAACTGCTTAGTGTTCTGTTAATTCATCTCACAGAGTTACATGTGTATTTCGTGGATCTCTTTGCTAGCCTTATTTCTGTGGAATCTGAGAACAGATATTTCGGATCCCTTTGAAGACTATAGGGCCAAAGGAAATATCCTCCGATAACAAAGAGAAAGAAGCTTTCTGAGAAACTTCTTTGTGTTCTGTGAAATCATCTCACAGAGTTACAGCTTTCCCCTCAAGAAGCCTTTCGCTAAGACAGTTCTTGTGGAATTGGCAAAGTGGTATTTGGAAGCCCATAGAGGGCTATGGTTAAAAAGGAAATATCCTCAGATGAAATCTGGAAAGAAGCTTTCTGAGAAACTGCTTAGCGTTCTGTTAATTCATCTCACAGAGTTACCTGTGTATTTCGTGGAACTCTTTGCTAGCCTTATTTCTGTGGAATCTGAGAACAGATATTTCGGATCCCTTTGAAAACTATAGGGCCAAAGGAAATATCCTCCGATAACAAAGAGAAAGAAGCTTTCTGAGAAACTTCTTTGTGTTCTGTGAAATCATCTCACAGAGTTACAGCTTTCCCCTCAAGAAGCCTTTCGCTAAGACAGTTCTTGTGGAATTGGCAAAGTGGTATTTGGAAGCCCGTAGGGGGCTATGGTGAAAAAGGAAATATCCTCAGATGAAATCTGGAAAGAAGCTTTCTGAGAAACTGCTTAGTGTTCTGTTAATTCATCTCACCGAGTTACATGTGTATTTCGTGGATCTCATTGCTCGCCTTATTTCTGTGGAATCTGAGAACAGATATTTCGGAACCCATTGAAGACTATAGTGCCAAAGGAAATATCATTCCAAAACAAAGAGAAAGAAGCTTTCTGACAAACTTCTTTGTGTTCTGTGAAATCATCTCACAGAGTTACAGCTTTCTCCTCAAGAAGCCTTTCGCTAAGACAGTTCTTGTGGAATAGGCAAAGTGATATTTGGAAGCCCATAGAGGGCTATGGTGAAAAAGGAAATATCCTCACAGGAAATCTGGAAAGAAGCTTTCTGAGAAACTGCTTAGTGTTCTGTTAATTCATCTCACAGAGTTACATGTGTATTTCGTGGATCTCTTTACTAGCCTTATTTCTGTGGAATCTGAGAACAGATATTTCGGATCCCTTTGAAGACTATAGGGCCAAAGGAAATATCTTCCGATAACAAAGAGAAAGAAGCTTTCTGAGAAACTTCTTTGTGTTCTGTGAAATCATCTCACAGAGTTACAGCTTTCCCCTCAAGAACCCTTTCGCTAAGACAGTTCTTGTGGAATTGGCAAAGTGATATTTGGAAGCCCATAAAGGGCTAAGGTGAAACAGGAAATATCCTCAGATGAATTCTGGAAAGAAGCTTTATGAGAAACTGCTTAGTGTTCTGGTAATTCATCTCACAGAGTTACATGTGTATTTCGTGGAACTCTTTGCTAGCCTTATTTCTGTGGAATCTGAGAACAGATATTTCGGATCCCTTTGAAGACTACAGGGCCAAAGGAAATATCCTCCTATAACAAAGTGAAAGAAGCTTTATGAGAAACTTCTTTGTGTTCTGTGAAATCATCTCACAGAGTTACAGCTTTCCCCTCAAGAAGCCTTTCGCTAAGACAGTTCTTGTGGAATTGGCAAAGTGGTATTTGGAAGCCCTTAGGGGGCTATGGTGAAAAAGGAAATATCCTCCGATGAAATCTGGAAAGAAGCTTTCTGAGAAACTGCTTAGTGTTCTGTTAATTCATGTCACAGAGTTACATGTGTATTTCGTGGATCTCTTTGCTAGCCTTATTTCTGTGGAATCTGAGAACAGATATTTCGGATCCCATTGAAGACTATACAGCCAAAGGAAATATCCTCCGATAACAAAGAGAAAGAAGCTTTCTGAGAAACTTCTTTTTGTTCTGTGAAATCATCTCACAGAGTTACAGCTTTCCCCTCAAGAAGCCTTTCGCTATGACAGTTCTTGTGGAATAGGCAAAGTGATATTTGGAAGCCCATAGAGGGCCATGGTGATAAAGGAAATATCCTCAGATGAAATCTGGAAAGAAGCTTTCTGAGAAACTGCTTAGTGTTCTGTTAATTCATCTCACAGAGGTACATGCGTATTTCTTGGATCTCTTTGCTAGCCTTATTTCTGTGTAATCTGAGTACAGATATTTCGGATCCCATTGAAGACAAGAGGGCCAAAGGAAATATCCTCCGATAACAAAGAGAAGGAAGCTTTCTGAGAAACTTCTTTGTGTTCTGTGAAATCATCTCACAGAGTTACAGCTTTCCCCTCAAGAACCCTTTCGCTAATACAGTTCTTGTGGAATTGGCAAAGTAATATTTGGAAGCCCATAGAGGGCTAAGGTGAAAAAGGAAATATCCTCACAGGAATTCTGGAAAGAAGCTTTCTGAGAAACTGCTTAGTGTTCTGTTAATTCATCTCACAGAGTTACATGTGTATTTCGTGGATCTCTTTGCTAGCCTTATTTCTGTGGAATCTGAGAACAGATATTTCGGATCCCTTTGAAGACTATAGGGCCAAAGGAAATATCCTCCGATAACAAAGAGAAAGAAGCTTTGTGAGAAACTTCTTTGTGTTCTGTGAAATCATCTCACAGAGTTACAGCTTTCCCCTCAAGAAGCCTTTCGCTAAGACAGTTCTTGTGGAATTGGCAAAGTGGTATTTGGAAGCCCATAGGGGGCTATGGTGAAAAAGGAAATATCCTCAGATGAAATCTGGAAAGAAGCTTTCTGAGAAACTGCTTAGTGTTCTGTTAATTCATCTCACAGAGATACATGTGTATTTCGTGGATCTCTTTGCTAGCCTTATTTCTGTGGAATCTGAGAACAGATATTTCGGATCCCATTGAAGAGTATAGGGCCAAAGGAAATATCCTCCGTTAACAAAGAGAAAGAAGCTTTCTGAGAAACTTCTTTTTGTTCTGTGAAATCATCTCACAGAGTTACAGCTTTCCCCCAAAGAAGCCTTTCGCTAAGACAGTTCTTGTGGAATAGGCAAAGTGATATTTGGAAGCCCATAGAGGGTTTGGTGAAAAAGGAAATATACTCCGATGAAATCTGGAAAGAAGCTTTCTGAGAAACTGCTTAGTGTTCTGTTAATTCATCTCAGAGAGTTACATCTGTATTTCGTGGATCTCTTTGCTAGCGTTATTTCTGTGGAATCTGAGAACAGATATTTCGGATCCCTTTGAAGACTATAGGGCCAAAGGAAATATCCTCCGATAACAAAGAGAAAGAAGCTTTCTGAGAAAATTCTTTGTGTTCTGTGAAATCATCTCACAGAGTTACAGCTTTCCCCTCAAGAAGCCTTTCGCTAAGACAGTTCTTGTGGAATTGGCAAAGTGGTATTTGGAAGCCCATAGGGCGCTAAGGTGAAAAAGGAAATATCCTCCGATGAAATCTGGAAAGAAGCTTTCTGAGAAACTGCTTAGTGTTCTGTTAATTCATCTCACAGAGTTACATGTGTATTTCGTGGATCTCTTTGCTAGCTTTATTTCTGTGGAATCTGAGAACAGATATTTCGGATCCCATTGAAGACTATAGGGCCAAAGGAAATATCCTCCGATAACAAGAGAAAGAAGCTTTCTGAGAAACTTCTTTTTGTTCTGTGAAATCATCTCACAGAGTTACAGCTTTCCCCTCAAGAAGCCTTTCGCTAAGACAGTTCTTGTGGAATAGGCAAAGTGATATTTGGAAGCCCCTAGAGGGCTATGGTGAAAAAGGAAATATCCTCAGATGAAAACTGGAAAGAAGCGTTCTGAGAAACTGCTTAACACTAAGCAGTTTCTCATTCTGTTAATTCATCTGACAGAGTTACATGTGTATTTCATGGATCTCTTTGCTAGCCTTATTTCTGTGGAATCTGAGAACAGATATTTCGGATCCCTTTGAAGACTATAGGGTCAAAGGAAATACCCTCCGATAACACAGAGAAAGAAGCTTTCTGAGAAACTTCTTTGTGTTCTGTGAAATCATCTCACAGAGTTACAGCTTTCCCATCAAGAACCCTTTCGCTAAGACAGTTCTTGTGGAATTGGCAAAGTGATATTTGGAAGCCCATTGAGGGCTATGGTGAAAAAGGAAATATCCTCAGATGAAATCTGGAAAGAAGCTTTCTGAGAAACGGCTTAGTGTTCTGTTAATTTATCTCACAGAGTTACATGTGTATTTCGTGGATCTCTTTGCTAGCCTTATTTCTGTGGAATTTGAGAACAGATATGTTGGATCCCTTTGAAGACTATAGGGCCAAAGGAAATATCCTCCGATAACAAAGAGAAAGAAGCTTTCTGAGAAACTTCTTTGTGTTCTGTGAAATCATCTCACAGAGTTACAGCTTTCCCCTCAAGAAGCCTTTCGCTAAGACAGTTCTTGTGGAATTGGCAAAGTGATATTTGGAAGCCCTTAGAGAGCTATGGTGAAAAAGGAAATATCCTCACCGGAAATCTGGAAAGAAGCTTTCTGAGAAACTGCTTAGTGTTCTATTAATTCATCTCACAGAGTTACATGTGTATTTCGTGGATCTCTTTGCTAGCCTTATTTCTGTGGAATCTGAGAACAGATATTTCGGAACCCTTTGAAGACTATAGGGCCAAAGGAAATATCATGTCAAAAGAAAGAGAAAGAAGCTTTCTGACAAACTGCTTTGTGTTCTGTGAAATCATCTCACAGAGTTACAGCTTTCCCCTCAAGAAGCCTTTCGCTAAGACAGTTCTTGTGGAATAGGCAAAGTGATATTTGGAAGCCCATAGAGGGCTATGGTGAAAAAGTAAATATCCTCCGATGAAATCTGGAAGGAAGCTTTCTGAGAAACTGCTTAGTGTTCTGTTAATTCATCTCTCAGAGTTACATGTGTATTTCGCGGATCTCGTTGCTAGCCTTATTTCTGTGGAATCTGAGAACAGATATTTCGGATCCCTTTGTAGACTATAGGGCCAAAGGAAATATCCTCCGATAACAAAGAGAAAGAAGGTTTCTGAGAAACTTCTTTGTGTTCTGTGATATCATATCACAGAGTTACAGCTTTCGCCTCAAGAAGCCTTTCGCTAAGACAGTTCTTGTGGAATAGGCAAAGTGATATTTGGAAGCCCATAGAGGGTTTGGTGAAAAAGGAAATATCCTCAGTTGAAATCTGTAAAGAAGCTTTCTGAGAAACTGCTTAGTGTTCTGTTAATTCATCTCACAGAGTTACATGTGTATTTCGTGGATCTCTTTGCTAGCCTTATTTCTGTGGAATCTGAGAACAGATATTTCGGATCCCTTTGAAGACTAAAGGGACAAAGGAAATATCCTCCGATAACAAAGAGAAAGAAGGTTTCTGAGAAACTTCTTTGTGTTCTGTGAAATCATCTCACAGAGTTACAGCTTTCCCCTCAAGAAGACTTTCGCTAAGACAGTTCTTGTGGAATAGGCAAAGTGATATTTGGAAGCCCATAGAGGGTTTGGTGAAAAAGGAAATATCCTCAGATGAAATCTGGAAAGAAGCTTTCTGAGAAACTGCTTAGTGTTCTGTTAATTCATCTCACAGAGTTACATGTGTATTTCGTGGATCTCTTTGCTAGCGTTATTTCTGTGGAATCTGAGAACAGATATTTCGGATCCCTTTGAAGACTATAGGGCCAAAGGAAATATCCTCCGATAACAAAGAGAAAGAAGCTTTCTGAGAAACTTCTTTGTGTTTTGTGAAATCCTCTCACAGAGTTACAGCTTTCCCCTCAAGAAGCCTTTCGCTAAGACAGTTCTTGTGAAATTGACAAAGTGGTATTTGGAAGCCCCTAGGGGGCTATGTTGAAAAAGGAAATATCCTCAGATGAAATCTGGAAAGAAGCTTTCTGAGAAACTGCTTAGTGTTCTGTTAATTCATCTCACAGAGTTACATGTGTATTTCGTGGATCTCATTGCTAGCCTTATTTCTGTGGAATCTGAGAACAGATATTTCGGAACCCTTTGAAAACTATAGGGCCAAAGGAAATATCATGCCAAAACAAAGAGAAAGAAGCTTTCTGACAAACTTCTTTGTGTTCTGTGAAATTATCTCACAGAGTTACAGCTTTCCCCTCAAGAAGCCTTTCGCTAAGACAGTTCTTGTGGAATAGGCAAAGTGATATTTGGAAGCCCATAGAGGGCTATGGTGAAAAAGGAAATATCCTCAGATGAAATCTGGAAAGAAGCTTTCTGAGAAACTGCTTAGTGTTCTGTTAATTCATCTCACAGAGTTACATCTGTATTTCGTGGATCTCTTTGCTAGTCTTATTTCTGTGGAATCTGAGTACAGATATTTCGGATCCCATTGAAGACAATAGGGCCAAAGGAAATATCCTCCGATTACAAAGAGAAAGAAGCTTTCTGAGAAACTTCTTCGTGTTCTGTGAAATCATCTCACAGAGTTACAGCTTTCCCCTCAAGAACCCTTTCGCTAAGACAGTTCTTGTGGAATTGGCAAAGTGATATTTCGAAGCCCATGGAGGGCTATGGTGAAAAAGGAAATATCCTTAGATGAAATATGGAAAGAAGCTTTATGAGAACCTGGTTAGTGTTCTGTTAATTCATCTCACGGAGTTACATGTGTATTTCGTGGATCTCTTTGCTAGCCTTATTTCTGTGGAATCTGAGAACAGATATTTCGGATCCCTTTGAAAACTATAGGGCCAAAGGAAATATCCTCCGATAACAAAGAGAAAGAAGGTTTCTGAGAAACTTCTTTGTGTTCTGTGAAATCATCTCTCAGAGTTACAGCTTTCCCCTCAAGAAGCCTTTCGCTATGACAGTTCTTGTGGAATAGGCAAAGTGATATTTGGAAGTCCATAGAGGGCTATGGTGAAAAAGGAAATATCCTCAGATGAAATTTGGAAAGAAGCTTTCTGAGAAACTGCTTAGTGTTCTGTTAATTCATCTCACAGAGTTACATGCGTATTTCGTGGATCTCTTTGCTAGCCTTATTTCTGTGGAATCTGAGTACAGATATTTCGGATCCCATTGAAGACAATAGGGCCAAAGGAAATATCCTCCTATAACAAAGAGAAAGAAGCTTTCTGAGAAACTTCTTTGAGTTCTGTGAAATCATCTCACAGAGTTACAGCGTTCCCCTCAAGAACCCTTTCACTAAGACAGTTCTTTTGGAATTGGCAAAGTGATATTTGGAAGCCCATAGAGGGCTATGGTGAAAAAGGAAATATCCTCAGATGAAATCTGGAAAGAAGCTTTCTGAGAAACTGCTTAGTGTTCTGTTAATTCATCTCACAGAGTTACATGTGTATTTCGTGGATCTCTTTGCTAGCCTTATTTCTGTGGAATCTGAGAACAGATATTTCGGATCCCTTTGAAAACTATAGGGCCAAAGGAAATATCCTCCGATAACAAAGAGAAAGAAGGTTTCTGAGAAACTTCTTTGTGTTCTGTGAAATCATCTCACAGAGTTACAGCTTTCCCCTCAAGAAGCCTTTCGCTAAGACAGTTCTTGTGGCATAGGCAAAGTGATATTTGAAAGCCCATAGAGGGTTTGGTGAAAAAGGAAATATCCTCAGATGAAATCTGGAAAGAAGCTTTCTGAGAAACTGCTTAGTGTTCTGTTAATTCATCTCACAGAGTTACATGTGTATTTCGTGGATCACTTTGCTAGCGTTATTTGTGTGGAATCTGAGAACAGATATTTCGGATCCCTTTGAAGACTATAGGGCCAAAGGAAATATCCTCTGATAACAAAGAGAAAGAAGCTTTCTGAGAAACTTCTTTTTGTTCTGTGAAATCATCTCACAGAGTTACAGCTTTCCCCTCAAGAAGCCTTTCGCTAAGACAGTTCTTGTGGAATTGGCAAAGTGATATTTGGAAGCCCATAGAGGGCTATGGTGAAAAAGGAAATATCCTCCGATGAAATCTGGAAAGAAGCTTTCTGAGAAACTGCTTAGTGTTCTGTTAATTCATCTCACAGAGTTACATGTGTATTTCGTGGATCTCTTTGATAGCCTTATTTCTGTGGAATCAGAGAACAGATATTTCGTAACCCTTTGAAGACTATAGGGACAAAGGAAATATCATTCCAAAACAAAGAGAAAGAAGCTTTCTCACAAACTTCTTTGTGTTCTGTGAAATCATCACACAGAGTTACAGCTTTCCCCTCAAGAAGCCTTTCGCTAAGACAGTTCTTGTGGAATTGGCAAAGTGATATTTCCAATCCCATAGAGGGCAATGGTGAAAAAGGAAATATCCTCAGATGAAATCTGGAAAGAAGCTTTCTGAGAAACTGCTTAGTGTTCTGTTAATTCATCTCACAGAGTTACATCTGTATTTCGTGGATCTCTTTGCTATCCTTATTTCTGTGAAATCTGAGAACAGATATTTCGGAACCCTTTGAAGACTATAGGGCCAAAGGAAATATCATGCCAAAACAAAGAGAAAGAAGCTTTCTGAGAAACTTCTTTGTGTTCTGTGAAATCATCTCACAGAGTTACAGCTTTCCCCTCAAGAAGCCTTTCGCTAAGACAGTTCTTGTGGAATTGGCAAACTGATATTTCGAATCCCATAGAGGGCTATGGTGAAAAAGGAAATATCCTCAGATGAAATCTGGAAAGAAGCTTTCTGAGAAACTGCTTAGTGTTCTGTTAATTCATTCACTGAGTTACATGTTTATTTCGTGGATCTCTTTGCTAGCCTTATTTCTGTGGAATCTGAGAACAGATATTTCGGATCCCTTTGAAGACTATAGGGCCAAAGGAAATATCCTCCGATAACAAAGAGAAAGAAGCTTTCTGAGAAACTTCTTTGTGTTCTGTGAAATAATCTCACAGAGTTACAGCTTTCCCCTCAAGAACCCTTTCGGTAATACAGTTCTTGTGGAATTGGCAAAGTTATATTTGGAAGCCCATAGAGGGTATGGTGAAAAAGGAAATATCCTCAGATGAATTCTGGAAAGAAGCTTTCTGAGAAACTGCTTAGTGTTCTGTTAATACATCTCACAGAGTTACATGTGTATTTCGGATCCCATTGAAGACTATAGGGCCAAAGGAAATATCCTCCGATAACAAAGAGAAAGAAGCTTTCTGAGAAAATTCTTTGTGTTCTGTGAAATCATCTCACAGAGTTACAGCTTTCCCCTCAAGAAGCCTTTCGCTAAGACAGTTCTTGTGGAATTGGCAAAGTGGTATTTGGAAGCCCATAGGGCGCTAAGGTGAAAAAGGAAATATCCTCCGATGAAATCTGGAAAGAAGCTTTCTGAGAAACTGCTTAGTGTTCTGTTAATTCATCTCACAGAGTTACATGTGTATTTCGTGGATCTCTTTGCTAGCCTTATTTCTGTGGAATCTGAGAACAGATATTTCGGATCCCATTGAAGACTATAGGGCCAAAGGAAATATCCTCCGATAACAAGAGAAAGAAGCTTTCTGAGAAACTTCTTTTTGTTCTGTGAAATCATCTCACAGAGTTACAGCTTTCCCCTCAAGAAGCCTTTCGCTAAGACAGTTCTTGTGGAATAGGCAAAGTGATATTTGGAAGCCCCTAGAGGGCTATGGTGAAAAAGGAAATATCCTCAGATGAAATCTGGAAAGAAGCGTTCTGAGAAACTGCTTAACACTAAGCAGTTTCTCATTCTGTTAATTCATCTGACAGAGTTACATGTGTATTTCATGGATCTCTTTGCTAGCCTTATTTCTGTGGAATCTGAGAACAGATATTTCGGATCCCTTTGAAGACTATAGGGTCAAAGGAAATACCCTCCGATAACACAGAGAAAGAAGCTTTCTGAGAAACTTCTTTGTGTTCTGTGAAATCATCTCACAGAGTTACAGCTTTCCCATCAAGAACCCTTTCGCTAAGACAGTTCTTGTGGAATTGGCAAAGTGATATTTGGAAGCCCATTGAGGGCTATGGTGAAAAAGGAAATATCCTCAGATGAAATCTGGAAAGAAGCTTTCTGAGAAACGGCTTAGTGTTCTGTTAATTTATCTCACAGAGTTACATGTGTATTTCGTGGATCTCTTTGCTAGCCTTATTTCTGTGGAATTTGAGAACAGATATGTTGGATCCCTTTGAAGACTATAGGGCCAAAGGAAATATCCTCCGATAACAAAGAGAAAGAAGCTTTCTGAGAAACTTCTTTGTGTTCTGTGAAATCATCTCACAGAGTTACAGCTTTCCCCTCAAGAAGCCTTTCGCTAAGACAGTTCTTGTGGAATTGGCAAAGTGATATTTGGAAGCCCTTAGAGAGCTATGGTGAAAAAGGAAATATCCTCACCGGAAATCTGGAAAGAAGCTTTCTGAGAAACTGCTTAGTGTTCTATTAATTCATCTCACAGAGTTACATGTGTATTTCGTGGATCTCTTTGCTAGCCTTATTTCTGTGGAATCTGAGAACAGATATTTCGGAACCCTTTGAAGACTATAGGGCCAAAGGAAATATCATGTCAAAAGAAAGAGAAAGAAGCTTTCTGACAAACTGCTTTGTGTTCTGTGAAATCATCTCACAGAGTTACAGCTTTCCCCTCAAGAACCCTTTCGCTAAGACAGTTCTTGTGGAATAGGCAAAGTGATATTTGGAAGCCCATAGAGGGCTATGGTGAAAAAGTAAATATCCTCCGATGAAATCTGGAAGGAAGCTTTCTGAGAAACTGCTTAGTGTTCTGTTAATTCATCTCTCAGAGTTACATGTGTATTTCGCGGATCTCGTTGCTAGCCTTATTTCTGTGGAATCTGAGAACAGATATTTCGGATCCCTTTGTAGACTATAGGGCCAAAGGAAATATCCTCCGATAACAAAGAGAAAGAAGGTTTCTGAGAAACTTCTTTGTGTTCTGTGAAATCATCTCTCAGAGTTACAGCTTTCCCCTCAAGAAGCCTTTCGCTATGACAGTTCTTGTGGAATAGGCAAAGTGATATTTGGAAGTCCATAGAGGGCTATGGTGAAAAAGGAAATATCCTCAGATGAAATTTGGAAAGAAGCTTTCTGAGAAACTGCTTAGTGTTCTGTTAATTCATCTCACAGAGTTACATGCGTATTTCGTGGATCTCTTTGCTAGCCTTATTTCTGTGGAATCTGAGTACAGATATTTCGGATCCCATTGAAGACAATAGGGCCAAAGGAAATATCCTCCTATAACAAAGAGAAAGAAGCTTTCTGAGAAACTTCTTTGAGTTCTGTGAAATCATCTCACAGAGTTACAGCGTTCCCCTCAAGAACCCTTTCACTAAGACAGTTCTTTTGGAATTGGCAAAGTGATATTTGGAAGCCCATAGAGGGCTATGGTGAAAAAGGAAATATCCTCAGATGAAATCTGGAAAGAAGCTTTCTGAGAAACTGCTTAGTGTTCTGTTAATTCATCTCACAGAGTTACATGTGTATTTCGTGGATCTCTTTGCTAGCCTTATTTCTGTGGAATCTGAGAACAGATATTTCGGATCCCTTTGAAAACTATAGGGCCAAAGGAAATATCCTCCGATAACAAAGAGAAAGAAGGTTTCTGAGAAACTTCTTTGTGTTCTGTGAAATCATCTCACAGAGTTACAGCTTTCCCCTCAAGAAGCCTTTCGCTAAGACAGTTCTTGTGGCATAGGCAAAGTGATATTTGAAAGCCCATAGAGGGTTTGGTGAAAAAGGAAATATCCTCAGATGAAATCTGGAAAGAAGCTTTCTGAGAAACTGCTTAGTGTTCTGTTAATTCATCTCACAGAGTTACATGTGTATTTCGTGGATCACTTTGCTAGCGTTATTTGTGTGGAATCTGAGAACAGATATTTCGGATCCCTTTGAAGACTATAGGGCCAAAGGAAATATCCTCTGATAACAAAGAGAAAGAAGCTTTCTGAGAAACTTCTTTTTGTTCTGTGAAATCATCTCACAGAGTTACAGCTTTCCCCTCAAGAAGCCTTTCGCTAAGACAGTTCTTGTGGAATTGGCAAAGTGATATTTGGAAGCCCATAGAGGGCTATGGTGAAAAAGGAAATATCCTCCGATGAAATCTGGAAAGAAGCTTTCTGAGAAACTGCTTAGTGTTCTGTTAATTCATCTCACAGAGTTACATGTGTATTTCGTGGATCTCTTTGATAGCATTATTTCTGTGGAATCAGAGAACAGATATTTCGTAACCCTTTGAAGACTATAGGGACAAAGGAAATATCATTCCAAAACAAAGAGAAAGAAGCTTTCTCACAAACTTCTTTGTGTTCTGTGAAATCATCACACAGAGTTACAGCTTTCCCCTCAAGAAGCCTTTCGCTAAGACAGTTCTTGTGGAATTGGCAAAGTGATATTTCCAATCCCATAGAGGGCAATGGTGAAAAAGGAAATATCCTCAGATGAAATCTGGAAAGAAGCTTTCTGAGAAACTGCTTAGTGTTCTGTTAATTCATCTCACAGAGTTACATCTGTATTTCGTGGATCTCTTTGCTAGCCTTATTTCTGTGGAATCTGAGAACAGATATTTCGGAACCCTTTGAAGACTATAGGGCCAAAGGAAATATCATGCCAAAACAAAGAGAAAGAAGCTTTCTGAGA